>NW_028274823.1:86426837-87053428 GCF_037043125.1 Eumetopias jubatus | reverse complement strand
TTGTCTCTTCTCTGCTTTAATTACAGATCAGGTGTAAAGTGCAGCAGTATCCAGAGTTCTTCGTGCTCTGCTCTATCCGAACAATCCCACAACATGTTAAAGATATAAGCAGTACTAGTAGCAACAGGAAGAGAGAGTTTGTTTGTTTTAAAGAAAGAAATGTCAAGAAAGAATTAGGAACTCCTTTAAAATTACTAATCTTTCTGTAACTGATCATTACTGACATGCGGACAAAGCCAAAGACCGGCCTGATATATCAAATTCACCTCCTTTCCTCAATAGGTCCTTTGTTCTCCTGGAAAATAGAGTCACTTCTGAATAATTTATTAATTCAAATCAGAAAAGATTTTATGGACACAGATGTAACTAGGTCCACTGTACGTGACACGACTGATCTAGCTTGTGATTCTTTTTCCTGAACTGAACCTTTCTCTGATCATTCTATTAGACTCTAACTAGCTCAGGCTTTAATCCAGGGAAGGTCCCGATGCCGGGGACCTTCACTGACCTGCTTCTCTGGGAGCGTGGGCTCCTGGAGGCGGCGTTGCCCCCGGCCCGCACAGACACCGAGCCAGTACTGGGAACTGTCTCTCTCACTCTGCAGAAGCTTCTGGAAGGCTCTCTCTGAAAGCTCTGCCTTCTGTTCCTCACGGTCTCTGAACTTCATTATTTTGTCTACAACCCTGTTAAGTATTTGTTTTTTAGGCAAAGTAAAACTCTCAGTCCAGATCTGTTACTCTAAACGTATGCGTTCGCTTTCACTGACACATCAGCTCTCTCTGACAAACTCAGCAGGCGTCTAACTTCTCCTTTAACAGAACTTTGGTTCTCTGCTTTGCATGAAGATCCGATTTGATTCCATTTTCTGTGCCCATTTCCTGGTCTCTCTGCAGCTCAGATGCAGGCTTGGGTCAGAAGAAATTACTCAGGTTCCCTGCCGAGTCTCGCTCCCACTTTCTTTTCTGGTATCACTACAATGAGGGGAAAAGCCTTCTAGACATGTGCTCTCATATTTGAATTCCCCAAATACTCTTAACCATGTAAGCAATGACATTTTTCAACCAGTGAAGAAAGTTTCTTCCTCTTTCAGGAAAAGTGCTGTCAACGTAAGGGGCTGCTGGGATCCAGACAACACACTGCTCTTAGCAAAGCTCGTGTCTTACAAACAGCCCCTCAAACCTGGTTCTGAGTTAAACTGGACCCTGGAGTGCCTTCAGGCATTAAACATACTGTTCCATGCTTTGAAATACACTGGTTCTAATGCTGATCCTTGAGGTCGTAAAAAAATGTGTCTCCAGTCTGATAAACATAACCCCTGTTAGCTTGTGTCAATCTAAAATATCTTGGTGGGGCTCTATTACTGCATTTCACCCAAAATTTTACACCCTCTTCCACTCCTGATGTTTTGTGCAAGAAAGGGCAGGCAATGTTTTACCCACTGAGAGATATGAGATGAAAATGAAAAAAGAAGAAAAGGAATTAACCTGAGATGCGTGCATCCTATCTTTTTGTTCCTATCTTCACGGTCTGTCATTTTAACTGCTTCTGTGTCCTGGGTTGCATGTTTGTTGCCAAATATCTCGAGAAGAAATATCCTTCTGAAATAGAGTAACTATGCATCTCTGAACATGTCGTGTTTAAAAACCCACAGAGACTTTCAAACCAAGCTCAACCCCTTCTTCTGGCATATGACACCGTGAAGCCTTTGGCGTCTGCCTGTGTTTCTAACTCTTTCCCACTATGCTCCTCGTCCATTTTAGGATGTGGTTATTCCAGCTCTCGAGGTGCAGGTGCGCCGGGTTTTCCTCCTCCTCCAAGGTCCATATGCGCTGACTCTTCCCTGCCCAGAACCCTGTCCTCTCTCCCCACCTGAAACATCTGGTCACTGAGGCTCTGCTGTGCTTAGAAGCATTTCCCAAAACCTCCCTCTTTCATCTCAAAGGGAGTCTAAATTCCTCCTATTATTTCATGTCATACTTCTTTGTTTCATTATTGTGGTGTGGCTCATACCTGCTTTTGAAAATAGGTTTGGAGCCTTGTTCGTTGGTGTCTGACAGATCAGGTACCCAAATGATATTTAACAAGTGTATAAAATGAAGATCTTTTATGATGATATTTTAAAATAAATAGTTCATGCAAATACTGTTTCATTACCAAAATGGATTTGAATTTTGAGTCAATTAAAAACCTTAATTCAGATTTTATATAATATAAGCTGCAACATCATTTATTCAGATTTTATTTGGCATAAGGAAATACAGATTTAAATATATAAAAATGAATATGCCCTGTAATTACAAAAAGTGTATTAGGTGCATCACTCTTTACTTGATTCAGTGGTTTTAAAGTGCTTGTTAACCTTTCAAGTTAGATTTCTCCTCTCACTTATACTTAACATGGGAATTTGTATCCTTGCCTTTCGGATTTCTTTAATTAGCTCCATTACTCATTTTAGTGTTTTTATAATACTGAAGATGCGTACATAGCTAGATAGCAGCCAAAGACTTCTCCGTGATTTGTTCAGTGATAGCTAGTAACAGAATAATGTGTGGGTTCTCCCAGTACTTGAAGTCATTATTATGGAAAGGTTTTCATGATCAGACTAACACAAATATAAAAGCAAACCTCTCTTTCATTATTTTCCTTCTCAGCAAAATAGCACAAAACTCTATTTATTACTGATACTGTATTTTTTACAAATTAATATAACGTATTACATGAGTGGTGAGCAGAAAAAGGGGAACTCACGTTCTTTATTTTAAAATAAATAAGGACTCAGGGCTTTCTGTAATGAATACATCTACATGATAACAAAATTTTAAGTTTGTTACATTTTGTGGGTCAGGTGGGTGTACCAAGTATCTGAATGTCATATATGAGTGAGTATCTAAGGGGTTTGAAAATTTAAGGTACCTTTAAAAACAGAGTTTCTATCTTGTAGCCTAGTCTGTATCTCACTTTGTCATGATATTATTTGGGGACAGCATAACAATTTTGAATGTTTAACCTGTGTTTGCCTTGCATGGCACATTTTGGGCCCTTTGATCTGTCCTGGGTTTTAATACCCATCCCCAACGTACACACACTCGTAGTCACTCGCACACACTCACACACCCGTCACCAGGTCAGCTGACACTTCTGCTGTGCTCATCCACTCACGCGAGGAGGACGAGAGCAAAACGAAAAACAGCCACAGACCTCCCAAATATTTTCACATTTTCTTGCATTTTGATTTTCCAGATTTAGGGCCTCAGGGACTATAATGGTTCACAACTGTGAAAATTATTTTAGAGGAAGCAGATTGATAAGTGAACAATGTTTTTTATTTCGAGACTAGAGAAAGAAAATGATTTTTGTGGGGTCAGAGTGGTCAGGGATGGGAAACTCATGCGTCTGCATTCGTGGCTTCCCGGAAATGGGAGCGTTTTTGTTAACCCATGACCAATGCCAAACCCCGAGAAAGAAGACAGTAATGTACAGGAAGACCCGTGTCCTTTAGGAACTCTAAGGGCAGAAGGGAGTCCTGTTGCAGGGAGTCAGCTTCAGGACCGGCAAGAGAGCAAGGAGAGGTGCAAGACGACAGAGCGATGCAAGGGACAGGCTGAGCGCGGTGCTGTCACGGCTGCGGATGCCGGGGGGCGGGGGGTGCAGGTCACGGCCGTGTACACACCGTGGGGTGTCAGCCTTAAAAAAGAGGAGGGCTTACCCTTGCAACAGCACGGATGGACCTGGAGGGTATTATCCTAGTGGAATAAGGCAGGAGAAGACGAATGGCGTGAGATTTCGCTCACATGTGGCATCGGATACGGGACCGGTGGCTACCAGCGGGGGAGGGGTCGGGGCGGGGCCTTAGCAGGTCCAGGCTTCAGTTTTAGCATGTGCCGCACAGGGAGTGTAAGTCAGTGTAGTCATGGGGACGCATGGTCCCTGGATGTGTCGTGGGCATCACTCTGTAATGCACAAAAATATCAAACCACTGTGATGTCACCTGGAACGACTAGGGTATTGTGGATCAGTTACAGTTCAGGAAAAATGTAAAAATATATAAAACCAAAAGGCTCATGGCAGGGAATGCACCGGCCGCTTGTGTGGACTGATGGTGAGGACGACACTAGCTAATGGGCACGAGGTTTAGACAGACGCCGTGAAGACAGATAATCCCTCTTCTCCCGGTCTAAGCATTTAGATAAAACAGTAGATGATAGGAAGGAATCGCAGGTTAATTTTTGTTTGTTTGCTTGGTGGAGATATGACAGAAATTAAGTCGAGTTTAATAAATACACAGGCACTTAGAGCCTGGTTCCTGCCGAGGGGCACTCTTGCCTTTCAGGGACCCGCCGACCTGGTCCCAGCCTCTTCTCAGACACCTCGCGGCCTCCCGGTGCTCCGGCTTCCCCGGGGTCCGTGTTCTCTCTGGCCACCTCGGGATGTGACAAGCCAATCGCACGCGCTTCTGACCTCTCATTCGGAGCAGCTCCGAGAATGTAGCCAATCATCACGAAAAGTCCGCGGAATCAAGTGAAGCATGAATTCGGTCCCATCACTCATGTCAACATCGGTTCTTTCCAGAAACACGCACACACACATAAATGGACTTTATGAGGCTGTACATACGTGTACCTTTCTAAGTGAGACAGGATGGGCCTCAGACAGATGGGCTCTTCTGCACATGCCGTTGTCGAGCCGGGCCCACACCTGCTTGTCCGAGGCCAGCTGTTGGGATTCTCCCACCGCCTCCACACTCCAGGGATATCAGCCCCCTTTGTCTATACTGCACAGAGGCCCCCGTGTTTACCCCTGTGGTAGAGCCTCTGCAGGGTCAGTCGTCCCTGACTCTCAGTCTTCAGGAGCATGTTTCCTCTGCTGTCGTTCAGACCTCAGTGTTAAAGCAAACAGGTTTTGAAATATGGAGCATCGTATATTTGATAATATTTATAATTAGGGTATACCCTAGCTATGTAAATAGCTAATTTGATGTTTTAATCTATTATTTGCCTGTCTTTCTAAAAGCAAAATGTACTAATAGTTATCTCTTATAACTGGAATTCCATTAATTTTCACTTTTTTCTTCGTGCATGAATGACCTAACACTATATTTGTATCTGATATTGTTTAGATATCAGCTTATCCAAAGCTAATTTATAGATTTAACACAATTCCAATTAATATCTAGGAGGTGATTTGCAAAAATTGCCCAGTTGTTTCTAAAATGTGTATAGAGATAGAAGGGCCATTTAATTTCAAAAACTTTCTAGATAAAGAACAAACATAGAGGACCTCCATTAACTAATTTCAAGACTTACTACAGAGTAATCAAGACAGTGTGTCACTGGAGTAAGAATGGACACATGGATTCAAGCAAAAGAATTTTGAGTCCAAAAGTAAGTCCCCTGTATATGTTCAAATGGTTTTTGGCTAAAACTCCAAGATTATTAATGGGAGAGAAAGCAGTTTTTCTCACAAATGGAGATGACCACCAGTGCATTTGGGTGGCGCAGTCAGTTAAGCGTCTGCCTTCTGCTCAGGTCGTGATCCCAGGGTCCTGGGATCGAGCCCTGCATCGGGCTCCCTGCTCAGTGGGGAGTCTGCTTCTCCCTCTCCCTCTGCCGCTCCCCGCTGCTCGTGCTCACTCTCTCTCTCTGTCAAATAAATAAATAAAATATTTTTAAAAAATGGAGGTGACAACCTTTACATCTTTTTGGGGAAATATAAACCTTGAGCATAACCTGCCATCATACCAAAACTTGACTTGAAATGGATCATAGATCCAAACGCAAAAGTGAAAACCAAGCTATCTATTAAGGAACCTATGAGAATATCTGTAGACTTTGGGAAAGGGAAAGATTAGTTAGGTCAGAAGAAGCACGAACAATTTTTTTTTTTAATTTTTTATGTGAACAATTTTTAACAAAAGAATAAATCCACTTTATCAAAATTTAAAACTTTAGTTCTTCAAGAGAAACAATTAGGGAGAAAATGCTCCCCAGAGATGGGGGAAAATATTAAAAATTTATGCTTCTGACTTGTATCAAGAATAAATGAAACTCTTACAACCTAATAGTAAGAGGGAAGCAGCCCAAGAAAATGGTCAAAAGATTTGAACAATTAAAAAGATATGTGAATTTCTAATAGGCACATAAATGTATGCTAAAAAGTTGGGGTTCTATAGGTGATGGGGATGAAGGAGGGCACTTGTGATGAGCACAGGATAATGGATGGAAGTGTTGAATCACTACATTGTGCACCTAAAACTAATATTACACTGTATGTTAACTAACTGGAATTTAAGTAAAAATCCAAAAACAAAAACAAAAAATAAAAAAAATAAAATAATTCGTGTTCTGAGAAATGCAAATTAAAACCAGCAAGATCCACAGCTACATACACTGGACTGGCTAAAATTTAAAATATTGGGATAATCAAGTGGTGTTGTGCCTGTAGGTCAATGCAGTACCAGTAGGAGAGGTAACATAAAAATGGTATGCCAGGGCGCCTGGGTGGCTCAGTCGGTGAAGCGTCTGCCTTCGGCTTAGGTCATGATCTCAGGGTCCTGGGATCGAGTCCTGCATCGGGCTCGCTGCTCAGCAGGGAGCCTGTTTTTCCATCTCCCTCTGCTGCTCCCCCTGCTTGTGCTCTCTCATGCACTCTCTCTCGTGCTCTCTCTCTCTCAAATAAATTTAAAAAAAAGATTTATTAAAAATGGTACGACCATATAAATTCTTTGAAGTTATTTATGTAGTTACACATAAACTTCCTTTGGAAGACATTTCAAGTTATTTATAGAATTAGAGTTATCCATACAATCCAGAAGTTTGAATCCTAGGTATTTACACATGAGAAATAAAATCATGTCCCCACTACTACATGAAGATTTGTAGCAGCCTGGACCTCCATGAAAATCCAGGGTTCCAACAAACAAGCCATCCAGTGTGACTACTTGATTAATTGTATAGGTAGGTATGAAAGTGAAGTAGCTATCATTATCAATACACAGAATATCAGCATTTTTGATATTACACTGTTGGATTTTCTGTGACATCTTAAGTAATCAAAAAGCATTCTTTGCCTAACAAAATTTATGGCCTTTTAGAGAATATAAAATTTGAAAGATCCTAAACTCACCTATGTTTGCCTTTACTGATAATTTACTTACCAGATATGCTATCTGTAATTAAGGTGTTCAGCAAGATAAACACAAATTGATGCCCCCCGTTCTATATGCAGAGCAAGTTGATTTGAATATTTACTTAACCACCTACTTCCTATGCTACTCTGAAATATTTGCTTTACCTCTTTGTGCCTCATTCCGTAAAAGGAATATAATAATACACTTCTCACAGAGTTATTGTACATCTTTGTAAATAGCTTAGCATGGTGTCTGGCACATAGGGAAGATGCCATAAATTTTGGTTTCTTATTGTTGTTTTTATTTTAAAACTTGGACACCAAGAGCACTCAGTGCTTCTCCCCTCATCTAAATCAGGCTTTGCACCTTGAGGATCGTCACTGATATGGCTCAGATACTGAGAATCCATGATTAGAGTTTTGTGTGTGATGGTTTTGTCTTTTGGGCTTGTCGTTCTGGAGTCCATCTTGTGATCAAGAGAACAGACACTGGAGCCAACTGGTTGGAATCTGGATTCCTCCATTTACTCATGTTACTTAACTTCGTTATGGTGGGAATACAGGAAGTCCTGTGGATTCTGGATTCTGACTTCCATACCATGAGGGATTTCCACAGCCTGAGCTAGGTACTATACCAAGATTGGGGATGGTTAAGTGGGTATGCCTGCCTTTGTTTTGTGAAGTTGGAGAAGGACTGTGGGTTACTTGGCAAGTTCTCAGGCAAATCATTTCTTGTAAGGGATATATATGGAAGTTAAATTGTTGACAGTTAAATCCCTTAAGTCTGTCCATGCTTTCATACCCTTCAAAGAATCTTCATGCACCCACGCATACAAAGCCTCTGAGTTAGGGTACAGATTAAGCTGTTTTAAAAAAGATCCTAAAATGAGGTGAATCAAGACACTCAGAACTCCTTCTGCCCTTTTATCTGCTATCTCCATGTGTTCACCGACGCATTGTTGAAGCTAATTCTTACCATTTTCTGCTGCCTATGGAAAAGGAAAAGAGAAAGTGGAGGGCACCTGGTCTCCTCAAGACGTGCCACAGAAGTTGTGCACAACCTTCCATCAAGGGTCACGGAGCAGACCTTGGTCAGGAAGCCACAGCCAGATGGAGGGAGGCCAGGAGAGGTGACTTGTCCCTGTTCAGCCAGCTCTTCTAAAACTGAGGAGTTCTCTATTAAAAGGTGGAATAATAAAATGGTTTATGTGGATGACCAGCAGACTAATACTTTTAGTAACTCTGTGAGGCACTTGTTTTTAAAATACATGTTTCTGAAACGTCAAGATGCCTCACTGGCAGCCAAACTAATTATTTCTGAATCCATGAAAAATAAAGAGGAATAGAGGACTATTTGAAATGTACTTTATATTTTTTGTGTGATTACAATATCCGTAAGAATAACACATACCTACCAATAAACCCGTACTTGGCCTTCCATTCCTTGAACAACAAAATGCCACACTAACATATAATTATATTCTTTTCTCTGAAGGATAATTACCTATTCTTTCTTTGCCTTCAGGAGATGGAGCTGGTTTTCTCATGAAAACACTTATTTCAGTATCATAAACCTTGAGTTGTTAGAAAGTGCTTTATTGTTTCAGGCACAATATTGACTATTACTATTCTTCAATATCAAGTAAGCATATTAATGTGTATTTTTAACTGGGAAAAATAATAATTTTGCCCTTAAGAATAATTCAGAATTGAGGGGCGGAGCAAGATGGCGGAGGAGTAGGAGACCTAGATTTCGTCTGGTCTCAGGAATTCAGCTGGATAGGGATCAAACCATTCTGAACACCTACGAACTCAACAGGAGACCAAAGAGGAGAGTAGCAACAACTCTCTGAACAGAGAAGCGACCACTTTCTGGAAGTCGGGCCACTGCTCCTCCAGCAGAGACCCAACAAGCAGCAGAGCTGGGGAGACTCCCCTTCCTCCCCAGGGAGGAGCGGCACGGGAACGCACTGCAGGGATCTGCTGGGTTTGGAGACTCCACACAGGGTCGGGTGCCAGAGATAGAAACGCTCGGTCACAGGCCGGGTGAGCACGGAGTGTGGCCGGAGACCGGGGACACGGGAGTGACTGCTTTTCTCTGGGGGCGCAGTGAGGAGCGGGGCCCCGAGTTCTCGGCTCCTCCGGGTGGAGATTGGGAAGCCACCATTTTCACCCTGGTCCTCCAAAGCTGTACCAGAGCTTGCAGGGAACAAAAGCTCCTGAGAGCAAACCCGAGCAGCTTGCTTAGCCCAGACCGAAAGGGCGGGGCAATTCCGCCTCCGGCAAATTTGGGAACCACGGCAACAGGCCCCTCCCCCAGAAGATCAGCTCGAACAGCCAGCAAGCCAAGACCAAGTTTACCGATCAAGGAGAACGGGAGAACTCCAGCGCTAGGGGAATACTGCACATAGAATTCATGGCTTTTTTTTACCATGATTCATTAGTTCACAAAGTTAATTTTTGTTAACTGTTTTTTATTCTTTTTCCTTTTTTCAAACAACATCTTATCAATCCCTTTTTTAAAAATTTTTTTTTTTTCATTTTTAGAGTCATATTTTATCCCTTCATAGTAGTTACCCTTATTTTTGGCATATATATATAAGTTGTTCTCTCTTTAAAATTTTGAGATACAGTTTCTTCTAACAGATCAAAATATACCCTAAATCACTAGTGTATGGCTCTGTTCTAGTCTCCTGCCTGATCACATTCTCTCCCTTTTTCCTTTTTTTTCTCTTAAATCTTCTTTCTTTTTTCAAACAACTTCTTATCTTATCAAGTCCTTTTATAAAATCTTTTATAATTTTCATCTTTACAGTCATCTTCCATCCCTTCATTGTATCAACCTTTATTTTGTACATATATGTCTTTCTTCCTTTAAAATTTTAGGAGGCACTTTTTTCTAACAGACCAAACTATGCCCAAAATCTAGCATGTGGCACTAATCTATGCACTACCTGATCATATTTGATCATATTCTGCTTTTTTTGTATTGTTCTGTTTTTGTTGTTATCTTTTTTCTTTTTTTTTCTCTTTCTTTTTTCTTTCTTTCCCTTTCTTTTCCCCTGGTTTCAGGTCTTTTCTGATTTGTATATAGTATATTTGCTGGGGACGTTGTAAACCTGTTAGCATTTTGTTCTCTCATTCATCTATTCTCCTCTGGACAAAATGACAAGACGATAAAAATCACCTCAGCAAAAAGAACAAGAGGTAGTACCGTCAGCCAGGGACCTACTCAATACGGACATTGGTATGATGTCGGACCTAGAGTTCAGAATCATGACTTTAAAGATACTAGCTGGGCTTGAAAAAAGCGTGGAAGTTATTAGAGACACCCTTTCTGGAGAAATAAAAGAACTAAAATCTAACCAAGTCAAAATCAAAAAGGCTATTGATGAGGTGCAATCAAAAATGGGGGCACTAAATGTTAGGATAAATGAGGCAGAAGAGAGAATCAGTGATATAGAAGACCAAATGATGGAAAATAAAGAGGCTGAGAAAAAGAGATAAACAACTACAGGATCACGAGGGCAGAATTCGAGAGATAAGTGATACGATAAGACGAAACAACATTAGAATAATTGGGATCCCAGAAGAAGAAGAGAGAGAGAGAGGGGCAGAAGGTATATTGGAGCAAATAATAGCAAAGAACTTCCCTAATGTGAGGAAGGAAACAGGCATCAAAATCCAGGAGGCACAGAGGACCCCTCTCAAAATCAATAATAATAGGTCAACACATCTATAGTAAAACTTACGACATCTATAGTAAAACTTACGAGTCTCAGAGACAAAGAGAAAATCCTGAAAGCACCTCGGGAGAAGAGATATGTAACCTAAAATGGAGGAAACGTTAGATTGGCAACAGACCTAACCACAGAGACCTGGCAGGCGAGAAAGGACTGGCATGATATCTTCAGACCTCTAAACGAGAAAAATATGCAGGCAAGAATACTATACCCAGCTAGGCTGTCATTGAAAATAGAAGGAGAGAAAAAAAGCTTCCAGAACAAACAAAAAGTAAAGGAATTTGCGAACACGAAACCGGCCCTCCAAGAAATATTGAAAGGGGTCCTCTAAGCAAAGAGAGAGCCTAAAAGCAGCAAAGATCAGAAAGGAACACAGACAACATACAGTTAACAGTCACCTTACAGGCAATACAATGGCACTAAATTCATACCTTTCAATAGTTACCCTGAATGTAAATGGGCTAAATGCCCAATCAAAAGACACAGGCTATCAGATTGGATTAAAAAACAAGACCCATCGATATGCTCTCTGCAAGAGACTCACTTTAGACCCAAAGACACCCCCAGATTGAAATTGAGGGGTTGGAAAACCATTTGCCATGCTAATGGACACCAAAAGAAAGCTGGGGTGGCAATCCTTATATCAGACAAACTAGATTTTAAAACAAAGACTGTAATAAGAGTTGAGGAAGGACACTATATCCTACTTAAAGGGTCTATCCAACAAGAAGATCTAACAATTGTAATTATCTATGCCCCGAACATGGGAGCAGCCAATTATATAAGGCAATTAATAACAAAAGCAAAGAAACACATTGACAACAATACAGTAATAGTGGGGGACTTTAACACCCCCCTGACTGAAATGGACAGATCATCTAAGCAAAAGATCAACAAGGAAATAAAGACTTTAAATGACACACTGGACCAAATGGACTTCACAGACATATTCAGAACATTCCATCCCAAAGGAACGGAATACACATTCTTCTCTAGTGCCCATGGAACATTCTCCAGAATTGATCACATCCTAGGTCACAAATCAGGTCTCAACCGCTACCAAAAGATTGGGATGATTCCCTGCATATTTTCAGACCACAATGCTTTGAAACTAGAACTCGATCACAAGAGGAAAGTCGGAAAGAACTCAAATATATGGAGGTTAAAGAGCATCCTACTAAAGAATGAATGGGTCAACCAGGAAATTAAAGAAGAATTAAAAAAAATTCATGGAAACCAATGAAAATGAAAACACAACTGTTCAAAATCTTTGGGATACAGCAAAGGCAGTCCTGAGAGGGAAGTATATAGCAATACAAGCCTTTCTCAAGAAACAAGAAAGGTCTCAAATACACAACCTAACCCTACACCTAAAGGAACTGGAGAAAGAACAGCAAATAAAGCCTAAACCCAGCAGGAGAAGAGAAATCATAAAGATCAGAGCAGAAATCAATGAACTAGAAACCAAAAGAACAGTAGAACAGATCCACGAAACTAGGAGCTGGTTCTTTGAAAGAATTAACAAGATGGATAAACCCCTGGCCAGACTGATCAAAAAGAAAAGAGAAATGACCCAAATCAACAAAATCATGAATGAAAGAGGAGAGATCACAACCAACACCAAAGAAATACAAACAATTATAAGAACATATTATGAGCAACTCTATGCCAGCAAATTAGATAACCTGGAAGAAATGGGTGCATTCCTAGAGATGTATCAACTACCAAAATTGAACCAGGAAGAAATAGAAAACCTGAACAGACCTATAACCACTGAGGAAATTGAAGCAGTCATCAAAAATCTCCCAAGAAACAAAAGCCCAGGGCCAGATGGCTTCCCAGGGGAATTCTATCAGACATTTAAAGAAGAATTAATACCTATTCTCCTGAAACTGTTTCAAAAAATAGAAATGGAAGGAAAACTTCCGGACTCATTTTATGAGGCCAGCATTACCTTGATTCCAAAACCAGACAAAGACCCCATCAAAAAGGAGAATTAGAGACCAATATCCTTGATGAACATGGATGCAAAAATTCTCACCAAACACTAGCCAATAGGATCCAACAGTACATTAAAAGGATTATTCACCACGACCAAGTGGGATTTATCCCTGGGCTGCAAGGCTGGTTCAACATCCGCAAATCAATCAACATGTTACAATACATTAACAAAAGAAAGAACAAGAATCATATGATCCTCTCAATAGATGCAGAAAAAGCATTTGACAAAGTACAGCATTCTTTCTTGATCAAAACTCTTCAGAGTATAGGGTTAGAGGGTACATACCTCAATATCATAAAAGCCATCTACGAAAAACCTACAGCGAATATCATTCTCAATGGGGAAAGGCTGAGAGCTTTTCCCCTAAGGTCAGCAACGCGGCAGGGATGTCCACTCTCACCACTGCTATTCAACATAGTATTAGAAGTCCTAGCCACAGCAATCAGACAACAAAAAGAAATCAAAGGCATCCAAATCGGCAAAGAGGAAGTCAAACTCTCACTCTTTGCAGATGATATGATACTGTATGTGGAAAACCCAAAAGACTCTATCACTCCACTGCTGGAACTCATACAGGAATTCAGTAAAGTAGAAGGATATAAAATCAATGCACAGAAATCAGTGGCATTCCTATACACCAACAACAAGACAGAAGAGAGACGAATCAAGGAGTCGATCCCATTTACATTCGCACCCAAAATCATTAGATACCTAGGAATAAATTTAACCAAAGAGGCAAAGGATCTGTACTCAGAAAACTATAAAATACTCAGGAAAGAAATTGAAGAAGACACAAAGAAATGGAAAAACTTTCCATGCTCATGGATTGGGTGAATCAACATTGTGAAGATGTAAATGCTACCTAGAGCAATCTACACATTCAATGCAATCCCCATCAAAATACCATCCACTTTTTTCAAAGAAATGGAACAAATAATCCTAAAATTTGTATGGAACCAGAAGAGACCCAGAATAGCCAGAGGAATACTGAAAACGAAAAGCAAAGCTGGCGGCATCACAATTCCGGACTTCCAGCTCTATTACAAAGCTGTCATCATCAAGACAGTATGGTACTGGCACAAAAACAGACACATAGATCAATGGAACAGAATAGAGCGCCCAGAAATGGACCCTCAACTCTATGGTCAACTTATCTTTGATAAAGCAGGAAAGAATGTGCAATGGCAAAAAGACAGTCTCTTCAACAAATGGTGTTGGGAAAATTGGACAGCCACATGCAGAAGAATGAAACTGGACCATTTCCTTACACCACACACAAAAATAGACTCCAAATGGTTGAAAGACCTAAACGTGAGACAGGAGTCCATCGAAATCCTAAAGGAGAACACAGGTAGCAACTTCTTCGACCTCAGCCGCAGCAACTTCTTCCTAGAAACATCGCCAAAGGCACAGGAAGCCAGGGCAAAAATGAATTATTGGGATTTAATCAAGATAAAAAGCTTTTGCACAGCAAAAGAAACAGTCCACAAAACCAAAAGACAACCAACAGAATGGGAGAAAATATTTGCAAATGACAGATCAGATAAAGGGCTAGTATCCAAAATCTATAAAGAACTTATCAAACTCAACACCCAAAGAACAAATAATCCAATCAAGAAATGGGCAGAAGACACGAAGAGAGATTTTTCCAAAGAAGACATCCAAATGGCCAACAGGCACATGAAAAAGTGCTCAACATTGCTCGGCATCAGGGAAATCCAAATCCAAACCTCAATGAGATACCAGGTCACACCAGTCAGAATGGCTAAAATTAAGAAGTCAGGGAACGACAGATGTTGGCGGGGATGCGGAGAAAGGGGAACCCTCCTACACTGTTGGTGGGAATGCAAGCTGGTGCAACCCCTCTGGAAAACAGTATGGAGGTTCCTCAAACAGTTGAAAATAGAGCTACCATTCGATCCAGCAATTGCACTACTGGGTATTTACCCCAAAGATACAAATGTAGGGACCCGAAGGGGTACGTGCACCCCAATGTTTATAGCAGCAATGTCCACAATTGTCAAACTGTGGAAAGAGCCAAGATGTCCATCGACAGATGAATGGATAAAGAAGCAGTGGTATATATACACAATGGAATATTATGCGGCCATCAAAAGGAATGAGATCTTGCCATTTGCAACGACGTGGATGGAACTGGAGGGTCTTATGCTTAGTGAAATAAGTCAATCAGAGAAAGACATGTATCCTATGACCTCACTGATATGAGGAATTCTTAATCTCAGGAACAAACTGAGGGTTGCTGGAGTGGTGGGGGGTGGGAGGGACGGGGTGGCTGGGTGATAGACATTGGGGAGGGTATGTGCTACGGTGAGCGCTGTGAATTGTGCAAGACTGTTGAATCACAGATCTGTACTTCTGAAACAAATAATGCAACATATTTTAAGAAAAAAGAAAAAGAAGATGATAGCAGGAGAGGAAGAATGAAGGGGAGTAAGTCAGAGGGGGAGACGAACCATGAGAGACGATGGACTCTGAAAAACAAACTGAGGGTTCTAGAGGGGAGGGGGTGGGGGGATGGGTTAGCCTGGTGATGGGTATTAAAGAGGGCACGTTCTGCATGGAGCACTGGGTGTTATGCACAAACAATCATGGAACACTACACCAAAAACTAATGATGTAATATATGGTGATTAACATAACAATAAAAAAATTAAAAAAAGAATAATTCAGAATTGTGTGGGCTCTTTGGGACACTTTTACTTCTTTTGTGATAATCCTGGATTATTGTTTTTTGTATATCTGAGAAATAGTTGGTCCATGGTTCTACTTTAAATGTTTTTAGTGATTAAAAGGCCTTTACTTTCTATTGTAGTTTTGTAGTTGTATATACTTACCTAATATGTTTTGAAATACAGACTATTCTTTACATTAAAGAAAATTTTAGTAAAATTAAAATTAAGTATTAATTACCGAACCAAAGTGGAGTGCATAAGCTTCTTCCTTAAGGAAATCCCACATTCAACATTTCAGGTCACTGGGGCGCCATCTGTACAGTAGCAGTACCATGGAGTGTTGGAACATGACTTTTAAGTTGCTTAATTTGCAGCCAATATGCAGTTTAACCACCCTGTGGGTTCTTACTATATTTGGGGTTCTATGTAAAACTCTTATGAATACACAGACTTTTGAAGTTGCTTAACTAATTTTATCTTAGTTATTATTATTTTTTAAGATTTTCTTTATTTATTTGAGAGAGGGAGAGAGCACAAGCGGGGGGAGGGGCAGAGGCAGAGGGAGAAGCAGGCTTCCCGCTGAGCAGAGAGCCCGACGCGGGACTCGATCATCACCTGAGCCGAAGGCAGACGCATAACGACTGAGCCACCCAGGCGCCCCTGCAGTAGTTTATTTCTTCATGATTTTTGTGATCTTTAATGGTGAGACTGTAACACATGTGCCTTATCTGTGGGGATTTGTTGAAAGTTAAACTGCACTTCTCCAGAAGGTATAGCTCTTCTGGCAGGTCCCTCATGGACTTACAAATCTAGGACAGTCATTATTTTTATTTTTGCCTGTTCATTTTTAGGTGGACACACATGTTATAAATGTAAGTTCCAATACTGTGTGATTCTCAGCTTGTGGTTAGGATTTGTTAACACAGAATCTTCTTGTTTTTTTCCCTTTACGGAATGTTTCTGCTTTTCATGCTTAGTTTGTCCCTCATAGGCATTGGTTTTTAGAAGACCCAGACTGTTTGGGAGGGAGGTGGCATCTTTGCTTCACCCTTCCATGTGGGGGTACTTAGATCATCTCTCTGAAAGACCCAGTGGAATCTAAGATCTGGGCTAGAAGTTCCTAGAGCAAAGGTTACTTCCAAGCTGACTTGACCTCTCTGGATTCCCAATTTCATTTTATTTATGGCATTCTAAGATGTCCTTACCTTCTCACTAATACAACCATCATCATGTGTACATATTTTTTTTCTAAATTTTATTCAGTGTTTTGGTTGATTTCTTTTAGGTAATTCCCTAAAAGTTTCTTCCAGTTTCTCTGATCACCCTGTCTGCCATACTGCCAGAACCAGAAATGAACAATAAATTTAAATAAATTTAGTAATCTTGAAATAATATAGTAAATAGAATTACATCTATTTCTTATGATGGAAATTGACACATACTGTTTAAGATTGATAATGTTACAGCTCTTCTTGGTTTACCATCCTTTGTTTCCAATCAAAATCAGTATTTTAAAAAATGAACCAAAAGTTGATTGTCTTCCTCAGTACCAATTTTTAAAATAAATCTAGATAGTCAGATGACACCAAAATCTTAATGAAGAAATCTTCTTCTGTTTTTGCATGAACACATTATTTTTTTAATTTTTTTAAAGATTTTATTTATTTATTTGACAGAGAGAGACACAGCGAGAGAGGGAACACAAGCAGGGGGAGTGGGGGAGGGAGAAGCAGGCTTCCCGCGGAGCAGGGAGCCCGATGCGGGGCTCGATCCCAGGACCCTGGGATTATGACTCGAGCCGAAGGCAGACGCTTAACGATTGAGCCACCCTTTTAATCATCAGTTAAATTTTGTGGCGATAATTTAGGGGTTTTTTGTTTTTTTTTTCTTTTACACAGTGTTTATAGGATGTTAAATAATTCCTTTAGGCTAAATTCCATATGACAGAGTTCCATATCTGGAGTGAACTATTGGAAAACCGTCTTAATTTCTGTTCATCCAGTTTTGAATTTTCAGAGGGCAAGGAAAACATCCTTTTATCGGCTTTGAAATTTTTCAGTTTTTTTAAAATTCTTCTTGGCAAGACTTCTGCTTTGATGGATGTTAACATTTTCTAAAAATGTATTGCTAATAACTATTTAAAACCACATACTTGAGCAGTCAGAGGTACAAGACTCTTTTGTTTACTAAGTGACTTTGGCAATAATCACCTTAAATTTAGGCTAAAGGGTCAGGTAATGGGGAAAAAAATACCTTTTTAAAACCATTTCTTGCAGAAGTGATTTCCCATATATGTCATCTCATTGCTAAGGTACATAGCAGTTCTCTTTTTGGCAGTTTAGCTCTGTGACTAGTTAAATCAGCTGACAAGAAAATTGTGCTAATAAGCCAGAAAATGAGTTTAAATTCTCAATTTGCTCATTTAACATTCTTTGACCCACGGGCACTAATGGCACCCCTGTAGTCCGGCAATCTTAATGTTCTCTTATTGGCTAGAAAAAAAATTGTCAAGTATTTCACACAGTTCAAAGAATGTTTACTTATAATAATTTACTTTATTCTTCTCACAATGCTAAAATATAAAGGATACCATCTTAGAGATGAAGTAATGGGATTTTGGCAAAATATTTTTGGCTTACCTTAGAGTCAGAGTGCCTGAATGAAGAATGAAGTGCCTAACACAGAACTTTTTTTCTTTTTCTTTTCTTTTTTTTAAATGAGCAAGCACAGAGAGAGTGTATATGTTGACCAAAGTCACATCATTTGTGCGTTGAGTCAGGATTTCAGTCCAGATAGTTAGACCCTAGAACTTACACTATTAAACCCAGATCCTTCACTCTTAACCACAGAAGTGCATGTCCTGCTCTGCCTTCTGTAGCGCTGTAAGGGCTGCACGCTGCTACGCTTCACACGTACATGGAAATACAAAATGAGCTTTTATTTTCATAAAGTTTTATGGTCTTTTGAAACTCAAAGATATTGTATTGATGACTTTACAGTGTTTGAATTCGTTTTCTTACAGGACATAAGAGAAAGGCCTTCGTGTTCCTACGGACTTGTTCCATTTGTGAAAATTATCAAACACATACTTTAGCTTTTGCCTACAGAATATTTTTGCACATCCTGTCAGGGTTCATTGACTTAAAAGTAACGCATCTGTAATCCGTGGGGAAGTGTTAGATTCCGTTAGGGCTTCTGTCGGTGAATTGTGAGCCTGAGGAATGGTGTCTGTGCTCCAAGGATTAATGGTCATTTGAAAACGCACAGAGCTTGAAATTGACAACCCCAACACCCTCAACATTGAGAAGCACCAAGTAACCTGTGTTAGAGCCTAGTTAACCTCTTTTGGTTATGAACAGAATATGTTCATAACATAATCATAAGATGTGTAGGGTAGGAAAATGCAAAGCATAAAGGCATATAGTGTATTTCAATTATTTAATAATCTTTTAATGAGAAAATACCCTAGGATTTGAGATAGCGGTTTAGAATCAAAAGTTGAGTTCGGTGTTCCATCTGAATATCTACATCCATGCCACAACTCAGCAAACTCTGCAAAATTAGACAATGAAAAAATGTAAGATCTTTATGGAAGATATTACCTGTGAAAAAATTAGCCTTGAATGGCCATCCATACTTTAAAAATGCACTGATAGGGATGCCTGGCTGGCTCAGTCGGTTAGGTGTCAAACTCTTGATTTTGGCTTAGGTCATGATCTCAGGGTCATGGGATCAAGCCCCACGTTGGGATCTGAGCTGGGTTGGAGGCTGCCTAAGACTCTTTCTCTCTCCCTCTGCCCCTCCCCCTGCTCTCTCCTCTATAAATAAATAAATAAAAATGCATTGATAAACTTAGCATATGATATATATACTTATACAAACAAAATATAGAACTGTGTTTACAGGGTAAAATTAATTGCTTTTCTTTATTTCTATGGATGGCACAAATTTTCTCTCCAGCATAGCCAAGGCTTAATTCTCTTTCTTGGGAAAAGTCGCATGACAGTGTTATGCATTCTGCTTAAATTTCTAAGTGAAGGCTGTGAGTTTACAGCCTGTACCTGTGTGTAGGCATATCTATTTTAAGGAAATGTTAATCATAGGGATCATTAATTTACTCAAATATCAGAGAAGTAAATTACCCTAGGAAAGCCTTTACACTAAGTTGAACGGATATAAATGGCGCATTACCAGTGGAACCTCTGACAGCTTAGACCCTCTGCGAAGACCCCCTTCTGCGATCCCACTTCCTTTTCTAACCCGCTCGCCCTCATGTACATCCTCTCCTGACCCTCACCCTCAACGACACACTCTGTTCTCTGGTCCCTGGGTGTCCTGTCTTCACTCTTTAGGGCCCTGACTGAGGAATCTCACTCCTTGTGCTGCTGATGCAGACTATTACATTTTAGCTTCCATAGAACCACACGGTTGTGGATTTTCCAGCACTATTTCAGAGACTGACCTTCTCTGCGAACTGCTGCAGGTGGACACGGTGCTCCACTGTTGTCACCGCCAGGGATTTGTGTCTACACAGGGTCTGTGGAGAGGTCCTCAGGAAGTGCTGGTCAAGGGTGGGGGGGTGTACTGTTATTTGCTTATGTTACTTTTATTTCTTAGGAAACAATCAACTCCTTTTTATCACCTTTTTTTCCCTACTTCTCAGTTTTTTAATTATAATTACCTCTTCATTCAATACGGTGATCATTAACCCTTCCCCGGGATGTGGCCCTGGAAATGCCCAAGAATGTCTAGCATGGCTCCATGCACAAAATTATAAGTATGTATAACTGAATGATCGTATAGTAGATAGAAAAATTCAGAAATTGTGTGTTTATACATAAGCATGTGCATATGCACTAGAAAATGTGACTTTCAGAAACTACCTGTTTTCCATTAAATTCATTCCATGCTTCTAAATAATTACTGAACCCAATTTTATGTTTAAGGAAATCTCCCACTTTGTGCTATTTGCATATATATTAATAATTTTTCAATTCTAAATTAAATTTGTTATTAATTGCTAAAGAAAGTCTTTTTCCAAACCTAGGAACTTAGAAGTATTTAGCATGTGAATTCATCCTTGAAGCATTGCTGGATAAAGTGACCAAAATTATACGTGGCATACTGATCCTGTCACTACAGTAGAGTTCCAAGAGAGTGGTTTTCTAGTTTTTATTTTTTCAAATGTAAGCAAATTGCTGGTATACCATACTTCACAATTTATCTACGAAATAAAATTAAAACTTCCAATTACTTAATTAGTATATTATGGTATAAATCTTATCCTAGAAGGAAAAAATTGTGAAGGGTGGCAAGCATAAGCATGGAGGGCATTTATCAGGCTAACTAGGCAAAGTGCTTCTCTATGCATATTATTTCAATTGGCATATATATTTAGATATTTTAAGAGAAAGATGGTACACATTTAATGTGAGCTTCTCTTTGGCTGATAAAAGAGTAAAAGCTCATCTTTGCAATGCCATTGCTCTATTCAGTGGTGATCACACACGTGAACATGCATGCACAGAGAGAAAGGAAGAAAGAATATGATACAGTAGAATCTGACATCAGGAAGACAATGAAATGAGGCAAAAGTTGGGACAAATCATTTTGCACTGGAAATAAAAAGGGAAAAATTGATCACCTGGTCCAACAATCTTATTCATTATGGTTGAGAAAGATGAATCTTACAAATCTCTTAGCGTTAGACCCAAAATAATGCGGCAGGAGGCTAACCCTGGAATAGATTATGGTTCTTCTGAATTAGTCCAGTCATCCTTCAAGTAATCAAGTGGAAAAGATGGCTAAGACCATTCCTTGCATGGATTTTAAAATCTCAAATATAGGATGTACATTCATATAACACCCTAGTAAAAACTATTGAGGCTGTAAGTTATACTGATTTGTTGGGGGAAGACTCTGAGTCTCAAAAATATTGAATACTTTAACCAAATATCTTCCAACCAGTAAGAGGAAGAATTTCTATTTCCCAAACTTTGAAGCTCATCATTTTTCCAAAAGTCACAGAGCGAGTAAGGAGAAGGACCAA
Source organism: Eumetopias jubatus (assembly GCF_037043125.1). Lineage (NCBI taxonomy): Eukaryota > Metazoa > Chordata > Mammalia > Carnivora > Otariidae > Eumetopias > Eumetopias jubatus. The sequence continues at coordinate 87,031,816 of NW_028274823.1, read as the reverse complement.
GATTTGCTCTCAGATATTTGACAGTGGGGTCACCGTTCTTTCCCACCTTCAAAACAGTCAAGAGTTGAAATGAGAGTGATTTTTTTTTCATTTGGACAGGACTGATGTGATAGATGGCTGCATCTATTTATAAATGTGTCTGCACATGTAACTCGTGGGTTATAAATAAATAAAACTCAGTCTGTGTGTACCTCATGTGTGTGTGTGTGTGTGTTGTAATGAGTCAGATTCTATTTCCTTTTAAAACTTGTTTATTGTCTCATAGGAAAACCTCTTTGGAGAGAATGAAGGTGAGTTCTGTGTGTGAGTAAAAACCAGCTAGGACAGAAATCAGGTTTCTACTCCTGAAACTTACCTCTATTTCAACTTCCTTTTGCTGGCAGAATGAAGGAGGTCACTGCCTCTCACAAATTCGACTAAAACGTGAGCAATGTAAAGTAGCTACGTGTCCTTCTGTTTCTGAATTTATAATTGAATGATTTCAGCTGTACCATGGGGCATGGCCTGTCTGATCTGATTTCTGAGTATCAAACTCTTTTAATATCACAGGCAAGCATGAAAAACAAGGGGTATGTCTTGCGATTCTCTTGTAAGTACTAGAAAATCACACAAAGTTTCACCAAACGTATTTGCATTGTCAGATAACTTACACAAGTTTAAATGAAGTAAAAACTGTTTTTTTAATGGACTTCATTTTGCAGAGCAGTGTTAGGTTTATAGAAAGTTGAGTAGAACCTACAGAGATTTTCCTCATATCCCTCTCCCACACACATCACCGTCTGCCACTGTGGACATCTCACACCTCAGCGAGGGCTTGTTAACGTCGATGCACTTAAGTTAACAAGTTATGACCACCTGAGGTGTATAGTTTACATTGGGTTCATTCTTAGTGTTGTACCTTCTGTGGGTCTTGACACATGTATACAACATGTGCCCACAATTGTAGTATCCATCAGAATAGTTTCACTGCCCCAAATTCTTCTTTGTTCTGCCTGTTTACCCTTCCCGCCCTCAAGTCCCTGGCAGCCACTGGTCTTGTTACTGTGTCTGTAATCTTGTCTTTTCCTGAATGTGATATGGTTGAAATTGTATGCTTTTTCATGGCTTTGTAGCTCATTTCTTTTTAGTGCTGACTCATATCCCATTGTCTGGATGGGCCACAGTTTATTTATCCATCGCCTACTGAAAAGCACCTTAGTTGAGTCCAGGTTAGTGGCAATTATGTGCAGAATTTGTGAAGATGTAAATTTTCAGTTCATCTGGGTAAAATATTAAGTATCACAATTGCTGGATCTGATGGTAGGAGTGTGTTTAGTTTTAGAAGAAACCGCCAGACTGTCTTCCAAAGTGAAGGTACTGTTTTGCAGTCCCAGCAACAGTGGGATTGAGTCCCTGTGAGCCCATATGCCCTCCAACATTTGCTGTTGCCAGTGGTTTGGATTTTGGCGGCTCTAATAGGTATGGAGTGGTATCTCCTCATTATCTGAATTTATAATTCCCTCATGCCTTATGATATTGAACATCTTTTTATATGCTCATTTGCCATCTGTATCCCTTCTTTGGTTGGGTGTCTGATAAGGTCTTTGCCCACTTTTATCTGCTCAGGTCTTTCATTCATTTTCCTCTGATCAAATTTTAAGAGTTCCTTGTCTATTTTGGGTGACAGTCCTTTGTCAGGTATGCCATTTGCAAATACTTTTTCCCAGTCTGTGATATGATTGCATGTTAGAGGCTGTGATCTAATAGAAAATGTTTGGAGCCATAGATGAGAAAACAGGTGAATGGCGAAACCAAATCCATGGAGCCTGGTAGCAAATATGGGTCTGTACATGGGGACAGAAAAGCAGAAACAAGGTAGGATGATAGGCTTTGAAAATGAAGAAGGAATAGGAAAGACAAATAAAAATAGCAATTTTTAAAGAGTCCATTACTTGAAAAATATTTTCTCTTGAATCTGAATGTCTTATAAATATATAAAAATTGCACTGTAGGGGAGGCACCTGGGTAGCTCAGTTGGTTAAGCTGGGGTCATGATCCTGGAGTCCTGGGATCCAGTCCCGCATCGGGCTCCCTGCTCAGCAGGGAGTCTGCTTCTCCCTCTCCCTCTGCCCCTCCCTCCCAGTTGTGCTTTCTCACTCTCTCTCTCTCAAATAAATTAAATTTAAAAAAATTAAAATGTGGGAATATAAAATCTAGTTAAGTTAAGTACCTTGCCCAGCTAGCATCTGTTAGGCCTGAAACTCGGGTCTGACAGTGGCTCTGATACAGTTCGCCACGGGTGAGTCTGTGTGTCTGTCTGTGTGAACTCAGGCACCCTGGTGAGTCATAGGCATCTCAGGTGGGTATGTGCATCTGTCCCCCACCATCTTTTCAGTCAACATTTGTCTCACTTTGATCTCAGCTTCATGCTTTAACATTCTTATGAATTCATATTTAATTATTGCCAAGCAGCAATTTAGAGCCCATCTTCCATTTCTGGCTACGTCTAATGATAAGAACAACCTCGGTATAACATGTGGTAAAAGTGTAATAAACTATGTTGTGTTTAGGTATAAGGAATGACGAGGATATGCAGAAGTTATAGATGTCAGAATGAGAACAGATTACTTCCAGTATCATTCTAATAGCAAACTGAATTAATCAAATTATACTTCCATTTTCATTTTCCAACACTCATTGCTTTAATAGCTAATAGGTCCTTAAAAATGTGTTTACTTTCAATCTGTAGTTATGTGCCTTTGGTTATTGTAATAAATAGAAGGAGAATTCAAGGTACTTTGGCATAATGAGAAAGCTGTTACACAATGTGACACAGAACCTGTGTAAGAAAATCCAAGTATCAGCTTATATTTGATAGACTTTCCTCATTTTTAAAGCCTATCATTTTACCTTATATTTAAAAAAGCAAATGCTTTCATGTGTCTGTTAGTCTTTGGAGAAGTGTCTGTTCTTGTCTTCTGCTGATTTTTTGACTGGATTATTTGGTTTTTGGGTGTTGAGTCTGAGAAGTTCTTTATAGATCTCAGATACCAGCCCTTTATCTATAGTGTCATTTGCAAATATCTTCTCCCATTCCGTGGGTTGCCTCTTTGTTTTGTTGACTGTTTCCTTTGCTGTGCAGAAGCTTTTTATTTTGATGAAGTCCCCAAAGTTCATTTTCGCTTTTGTTTCCCTTGCCTTTGGAGGTGCCTTGAAAGAAGTTGTCGTGGCCGATGTCGAAGAGGTTACTGCCTATGTTCTCCTCTAGGATTTTGATGGATTCCCGTCTCACATTGAGGTCTTTCATCCATTTTAAGTCTATCTTTGTGTGTGGTGTAAGAGAATGGTCGAGTTTCATTCTTCTGTATATAGCTGTCCAATTTTCGCAGCAGCATTTATTGAAGAGACTGTCTTTTTTCCATTGGATATTCTCTCCAGCTTTGCTGAAGATTAGTTGACCATAGAGTTGAAGGTCCATATCTGGGCTCTCTATTCTGTTCCATTGATCTCTGTGTCTGTTTTTGTGCCAGTACCACGCTGTCTTGGTGATCACTGCTTTGTAATAGAGCTTCAAGTCAGGCGACGTGATGCCCTCAGCTTTGTTTTTCTTTTTCAACATTCCTTTGGTGATTCAGGGTCTTTTCTGGTTCCATAAAAATTTTAGGATTGTTTGTTCCAGCTCTGTGAAAAATGCCATTGGTATTTTGATTGGGTTGGCGTTGAAAGTATAGATTGCTCTGGGCAGTATAGATATTTTAACAATGTTTATTCTTCCAATCCATGAGCATGGAATGTTTTTCCATCTTTTTGTGTCTTCTTCAATTTCTTTCATAAGTGTTCTGAAAAAATGTTAAACATCAGTAGCCATCAGGGAAATTCAAGTCAAAACCACTTTGAGATACCACCTCACACCAGTCAGAATGGCTAAATTTAACAAGGCAGGAAACAACAAATGTTGGAGAGGTCGTAGAGAAAGGGGAACCCTCTTACACTATTGGTGGGAACACAAGTTGGCACAGCCACTTTGGAAAACAGTGTGTAGTTTCCTCAAAAAGCTAAAAATAGAGCTACTGTATAACCCAGCAATTACACTCCTAGGTATTTACCCCAAAGATACAGATGTAGTGAAAAGAAGGGCCACGTGTACCCCAATGTTCATAGTAGCAATGTCCACAATAGCCAAACTGTGGAAAGAGCTGAGATGCCCTTCAACAGATGAATGGGTAAAGAAGATGTGGTCCATATATACAATGGAATATTACTCAGCCATCAGAAAAGATGAATACCCAACTTTTGAATCAACATGGGTGGGACTAGAGGAGATTATGCTTAATGAAATAAGTCAAGCAGAGATCATCAATTATCATATGGTTTCACTTATTTGTGGAACATAAGGAATAACATGGAGGACATTAGGAGAAGAAGGGAAAAATGAAGGAGGGGAAATCAGAGGGGGAGAGGAACCATGAGAGATTCTGGACTCTGAGAAACAAACTGAAGGTTTCAGAGGGGAGGGAGGTGGGGGATGGGTTAGCCTGGTGATGGGTATTAAGGAGGGAACGTACTGCAAGGAGCCCTGGGTATTATACACAAACAGTGAATTGTGGAACACTACATCAAAAACCAATGAAGTACTTATGGTGGCTAACATAATATAATAAAAAAAATAAATGCTGCTGATGTTAAGCTGTAACAAAATTCATAAAATGTTTTTATCAATCACTAAACATTGAATGTATCAGAGCAGAGCAAAAGCATGCTACCTCAGCTATGTGCCAAATCACTTTTTACCTTTTAAAGGTAAAAAACAAAAATGTGTGAACAAGGCTTAGGTGACCCTCGTAGAGTTGCATGTCTGTGTTCTGAAAACGGGGCAAATTCAGGATGGTGCGGCATCCAAATGAAGGTCGCGTACAAATCCAGAAGCTTTGGAGCATCTTCCGTGTCTGTGCTGATCTTCTGAGGACCCTGACTGCAGTGCAGTGCAAATGCTTTGGGTACAACTTCCTAAAACGCTCTCTGGGGATGCCTTCCTGCCTGAGCATCTCCCAGGCCCTCCTTGTTCCCCAGCTCTAGGTTGTCATTCCCTGCGGGTATAACACCATTGTTTTTCTTATGCAAATTTAGTTCTTTCATCAAAGCTGCTTCACACACTGATGCCTTGGAACCTGCTCCGCACCAGTGGAGGAGGGTGGGGGAGGGGCATCGCTCAATACTGGAGCCTCCATCATTTCCCCCATCCCATCCTTGTAAGCCAGCTGGTTCTAAATCCAGACGATGTGGGAGGGAAGGAAAAATTCTTCTCGGTCCTCAAGGTCTTCTATCTGGACTAACTGTTAAATTGACCTGAGACAGATGAACAGGAGAAAAAACCCAAGGTTTTATTACGTGCGTCTAGGCGCCCCATGATGAAAGTGAGACCCAAAGAAATGACCAACGCGGACAGTGTTCATAAAACTTTTTAGACAAAGAGGCAATACATTTGTGAGGAATCGACAGGACAAAGAAGACTCAACTTTGGGAACTTTGATTAGTAAAGAATTCTAAATAGAATTTGGGCAGCGATAGTAAATTAGTAAAAAATAGCCAAGTTGTTTCTACAGGTTCTTGGCTCTGAATTTCCTATCTCTGGAGATTAGGAAGCCCCTTCACCTCCTGGAACAGGGAGGGGACCTTTCACTGGGAAGATTGATTGCCTGCCTTCAGGGGACAGAGGAGGGTCTAAGTGACTTCCCATATCCTAAGTAATGTTATTTAAAATAATCAGTATTCCAAAGTGGCACATTTGGGAGCAGCCTACTCTTGGTCTCCACAATGTTAATGACTAAAAAGTCTTCATTTTATATAAAAGTGTATCAAAAATACTATTTCATTTCTAATTTTGATATTTTAAACAAGGTATTCTTAAAATAATTCAGATAACAGTAAACCTTAAAGCATTCTGATACATATATATATATATATCAAATTCAAAACCCTGAATATAAATAAATTGAATAAATACAGACAATCCTATCAATTTATGTGAATTTAATATATAATGAATCACATCAGTGGGTGTGGTGTTACTATTTCTAAAAATGATTTTAGAAAACATTTTGTAAAAAAAAAAATCAACTTGATTCTCGATAAACATAAACCTCTGAAGGTTTACAAATACAAATGGATAAGAGGAAATAATCAAAACAGGAAGCAACATACAAAGATACTTAATCAGTTTTAAAAAGCTATAACTTTCAAAGCATAACAAAGCAAACTACCCATGACAGTATTTTATCTAAGCTATGCATCTAATTTACAATAACTTTATTTTATTTTTTATTTATTTTTAAAATGTTGTTTAAATTCAAGGTAGTTAGCATACAGTATAGTATTGGTTTCAGGAGTAGAATTCAGTGATTCATCACTACATGTAACACCCAGTGCCCAGCACCGCAAGTGCCCTTAATGCCCATCCCCCACCCGCCTCCCTCCAGCAGCCCTGTTTGTTCTCTATAGTCAAGAGTCTCTTTGGTTTGTTTCCCACTCTCTCTTTTTTTTCCTTCCCCTATGTTCATCTTTGTGTCTTAAATTCCACATATGAGTATTATGTTAAGCAAAATAAGTCAGAGAGACAAACACCATGTGATAATTTTACGGCAAACATCGAACAGAGAATATTTGTATGAATATACTAAATAACTAAATATAAAAGCACTCAGACTTAAGAAACACATTAATATACCACATGAAAATATAAATTTTAGATATTAAAAAAATATAAGGACATTTGCTATATATATATATATATATATATATATATTCAAGTCATGAAGCAAAAAGTTGATATTTTTAATATATCAAATTACCAAAATGTTTTAAACTGTTAAATTATGGAATATCCATTGGATTTCTTTCAACTATTCCACATTATGTACCAAAGGATTTTGAACAATGAGAATGCTTCATGCTGTAATCGCCAGGGGAAGTTTGGGGCATAACTGAGTTAGCTCTGCCCTTGTCCCCAGGCAGTTGGGGCCCCCTCCATTCAGACCTGGCTCCAAAGACCCTATGCTTTTGATTGCTTTCCTCAACATTTGTTCAGTTCCCTTCCAGTAGGATTAGGAGACCCCAAATATGCCATCTGGGAAGAGCAGCCCCAGCCTGGAGTTCAGTCCATATGTCTCCCCTTCACGGAGCTTTGATCTTATGGTCATCCAGATGCCCTGGAGGGCTAGGAGAAGCGGAAAATTATGCTTTTGTCTTCATGCTGGTACCTGCTGGTCTGGCCTTTGTTCTACGGAGCAGTCTGGTGACCCACTGGCCTGAGATGGAGCCACCCAAATGGTGCAGACACCCTAATTTTGGATGATTCATATTCACATCAGATGCAGGTCAAGTTCAGTGCTCTGCCTCCTGGTGTATCCCTTGAGGTTTGAGCCATATTATAGTCGTATTTATGGGCACTCGCTTTTTCCTGTTACCACCACAGGGCAGCCTCGAAGGGAGTACATGTGTCTAAGGTTCACTGACTTCATGGTGCTGCCCCCAGTGGGGAGCTGGTCTTCCCCCCACCCCCACCAGCCAAGGTCTGACAATGTGGTCAGACAGCCCTTTATGGTACCTCTCATGGGGTGGCGGTCCTTCTTCTTCCTGAGGACGTTCCAAATGTCCTTCTGATTGGCCCTCTGTTATTGCTGATGAACATGGAGGTGACATCAGGGCCTCACAGATTACTGTTGAGCCACACCAGAGGTAGAACAGACATTCTTTGAAGGGACTACTTTACGCACTCAGACAATTAGTTTCTCACTCTCTTCCTTGCTGGTGGTGGGTGTATGAAAGGGAAGGGTGTGGTCCGCATTCAGGGACTGCATTTGGGAATGCAGCCGTGAAGGTCTCAAGAGTTAAAGGGCAGACATGTTGGATAATGTAACAGTTACACATGGTTAGAAGATACATTCTGTGTTTACCCAATAAAATTCCAAAGAGTATATTTAACACAGCCTTTTACTTTAACACAGTCTTTCACATTTTCCTGCATATTCTGGATAAGATTTGCCTTTTGGGTCATCCTTAACAAAGCAGGGTAACAAACAGAGAAGAGACTGTTGCAAGGGGCCCTGCTTGGGTGACACAGTGAATGGTGGGACCTCAGCAGTAAGGATGTGAGTAGCTTTACATAAATGTCAGACAGCTGCAGAGACAAGAGTACCTCGATGGCTGCAGTATAAACAGCTATATCAAGGCGATGCGGCTTTGTGAGAAATAGTGCCACTGGCTCTTTCTGGGGCATGGCGTACGAAATTTGCAGGGATCATGCAAATAGGAAGAGATGGTTTCTATACCCAAAAGGAAAGAAATGGTATCTGCACACTCTGAAGAATTCCCATGTGCACAGATTGGGTCATAAACAAATACGTAACTTCTGGTTTACCCCTTGTTCTAAAGTTTCCTTGGTAAATCATTGTACCTCAAGTGATTCCATGAATTTTATAATGTATTTTAAAAAATGAAATTGTTCATATTGCCAGGCAGTGATCAAGAAATGTATTTAGACAGGGCTCATGCACCTGCAGACACACTTGAACTCTACCAGTAGTTTTGGTAGCTTGCTACTTCTTATACTAAATTAATACTTCTCAAAAAGCCACCAATCACAGTTGCTATTTCTGCAAACAACTTGTACCACTATTTACTTAGTTTTAATTGGCTCACTTTTTAATTTTAAAATATTTTTAAATGTGTGTAATTTTATTTCATTTTTATAGTTTGAAGCTGGTGTTACTGACAAAAAATAGGCGTGATTCTAAAAATTAATATGATGTAAACAAAATATTGTCATTTGATCCAGGTAGAAAGAGTTGCTTGTAAACATTGGAGCCTGAGGCAACTCCAGTTGTGCTATAAAATGATATGGTGTCAGACAGTTGCAGATAACGGATGGGCACCTAACTCTCTCCCTGGTTTTCTCATAGATTCAATTTTAGTATATGTGCTGCCGAAGGGAGCACTTTTCTCATAGATTCAAAAGAGAACAAAAGAAGTAAATTTCTCACAATGGGACTTTGTTAGCAAATGTCCCCTATGTTACACTCACACTTTGGAATCACTGATACTATGCAATATGTGTATCAGATTATAGATCATTTTTATTTTTAGGAGTTTTATAATTGCCAATTATTATACTTATAATTAGAAAAAAGAAATAGAAATGCTCCCCCCTCAAAGATGTGGAACATAATTCCTATCCCTTAAATGCTGACCACACAAGTACAACATGAAAAGTGGGAAAGAAAAGATTACATTTACACTCTGTAAGGGATCAGTATCCAAAATATATAGAAAGTCACACAACTTAATATAAAGAAAATAAACAACTTGACTAAAAAATGGGCAGAGGTCTTGAACAGACATTTTTTTCCAAAGAAGACTTCCAGATGGCCAACAGGCTCCTGGAAAGATGCTCAACATCACGCAACATCAGGGAAATGCAAATCAAAACCACGATGGGATGTCACTTCACACCTGTTAGATTGGCTGGAATCAAACACAAAAAGATAGCAGGTCTTTGGTGAGCATGCAGCGAAGAGGAAACCCTATACACCTGGCATGAGGGTGTGATCTGGGGCAGCAACTGTGCAAAGGAGTGTCTTGGTTCCTCAAAGAGTTAAAAGTGAACTACCATACAATCCAGCAACTCTACTTCTGGGTATTTAGCTGAAGAGAACACCCCTATTTATTGAAGCGTTATTTAGAGCAGCCAAGGGATGGCGTGAGGAAAGAAGGGGTGGTATGTATGTATACAGTGGAGTATTACTCAGCCACAAGAAAAGATGGGCAGAAGGATGGCACGGGTGGATGCAAGGGTATCATGCTAAATGAAATCAGAGTAAAACCAGTACCATAGGGTCTCATGTAGATGTGGAATCTAAAAAGAAACAGACTTGTAGATAAGGAAACAGATTTTTGGTTACCAGAGTGGGGAGGGTCGGAGGGGCAGGTGGCACAGGTGAGAGGGATTAAGAGGTACAAACCTCCAGTTGTAAAACACACGGCACGTGGATGCGGCCTGCGGTGCGGGGAGCGTAGTCCATCGTGTTGCAGTAACTTCGTACGGTGACAGACGGCAGCTACACTTACCTTGCAGATCATTTTGTAATGTAGACAAATAGCAAGTGACTATGTAGTATGCCTGAAACTAACAGGACATTTGTTGTCAATTAGGCTTCAATTTAAAAGGAAAAAACTGAAATCCTGAAAAAAAAAATGAGAAACCTGAAACAAACCACCACTGTTACCGTGAACAGTCCTACATCATGCTAATAGCATAGGCCCTCGATTCGACTGGAGGAAAATTACACTTCCTGTCTGTGGCCTGCTTCCCTCCAGTCCAGTAATAACCGAAACACCAGACAAACCCAAACTGTGGGGACAGTCTACGGAACACTCGGTCGGCACTTCTGATCACCAGGAGTATGTGACCCCTATCCAGATCACTAAGAGACATGGGGGTCGGAGAAATGCTCACAGCCCAGAGACACGCAGGGAGAGAGGACAGCGAGATGTCGTGTGGTGTCCCAGATGGGATCCTGCAACAGGAAAAGGATACTGTGCAAAAACTACGTCAGTCTGAAGAATTGTATGCTTCATCTAATGACAACAAATCGGTATTGGTTCATTAACTGTAACAAGTGCACCGTGCCAACAGTGATGGTTAATTGTATGCATCAGTTTATCTGGTTAAACATTATTCCCAGGCGTGTCTGTGGGCTGTTTCTGGATGAGATAAGGATTTGAATAGGCGGGCTCAAGAGAGCAGATGGCCCTTTCCATGGGGAATACAAAACTATCTGTACGGTCTTCATAAATTCTCTATCAACTGAAAACTATTCTAAGACAAAAATTATTTTCAAAAAAGATTTGCAAATTTTATGAAGTCAAAAACTATAAATTGAAGAAAATGAAAATCACACCTGCTACTTCTTAGTTTCTTCATAAAAGAATTAAAGACATTATCAGCTGTATGCATATGAAGGGATTTTTGTGGAATATCAAAAGAACGCTGCAAGCAAAGCATTAGGAAACCTATGAGCACAGTTTACATGTGAGGTGTCTTATGAGGAATCTGTTGTCGCATAGGAAAAAATCAGGAATTACAGACTCAGTGAAAATTTGGACTCAAATTCCAACTCTCCTATGGATTCTTGGACCAACTGCTTTTCTCCCTCAACTTCATTTTTCCAGCCTATAAAATGGGGCTAATTTCACTGACCTCATAGGGGGAATGTGGAGGGTGTTGAACACAAAACGTGTTTAAGAAATGTTAGCCCGAGTCCTTATTTGGTGGTACAGCGTGTGTGGGGTCCCCGGGTGAAGTAGTTCATGCCAATTAATAGCCTAGAGTCCTTTACTCAGGACCCCGTCATTCCTAAGACTGGGTCATGTGTACGAATACAGTGGAGTTTTAGTAACTCCTGAATTCATGTTGGTGTTTGGGGAAGCTGAAGATAGGCTGAAGTCCTCTTTTGTATCCTCTTTTTGTTAAAACTACTCAACAATTGAAAAATTTAAATACAAGCAACATTTAGACTATAGCAGTGTGTGTACATATATAATGCCCCAAAATTCTTCTAGAAACATGTCAAAAATAAAGTTACCAGAACAATAATGCCTGGATATTTAAGGCATTGCTATTTTGATTTTGGTTTTCATAAGAACACCTTACATTAGGAAAAGCTGAATAAAAATGTAAAAATTCAATATTAACCTGATATAAATTAATAGTTTATAATGTCTTTGGGAATCACTATAAATCCTTTCAACCTGCTGTGTTTAATTTTAGGTTTATCAGGTTATTAAATTTTTTCCTTAGTAAATTAATCTCTCCCTCACCACATTCCACGTTTAACTAAAATTTAACTAGCCCAGCAATACTGTTTGTTCCTGTGCACCCCACCCTCACTGTTCTCCCACCTGGCTGCACTTAAACTTTAGCAAAGTGTCCCCTTCAACAGTATTCACATTATGCCACCGAAACTCTTTCCTGAGATGCCAAACCTACTTTCCATTCAAACTGGAAGTGAGCTAAATTTTGGTGAAATTGAAAAAAAAAAAACAAAACAACATCAAAAACAAACAACAACAAAAACCTCCCTAAAACACTTACAAAGCTTTACTTTCTCCAACATTGCTAAAAGACACTTACATGGAAACCAAGTTCAACTAGTAACTATGGCTTTTCTACCCACACTCCTCCTTGGATGCCATGTAGCTGTTACTGACACCAAAGTAAAGAGCGTTTGTACCAAAACGCGGGCGAGTGTGTGGGAGGCAGATGAGTGTCTGCGCTGTGTCGCAGAGAACAGAGAAAGCCGCAGAATGAGTGCCTGCACGTTGCAGGAGACGCGGGGTAGGGGGGAGCACTGGTGCAGGAGGGACGGGCAGCACCCCCATGGGGGAGGTGGGGAGAGGACCCGTTTGATTAGGTGTCACAAGAAGCCTTTACAGTTCTGCACTATATTTCTCTATGCTGCACAAAACAAAGAAATCATAAAATCTCTGGGTTAGCCATACAGTTGGCAAGATGAAGCAGGGTTCATTTAGGGCCTTTTGAAATCCAGACAGGAGAGAGCTTGTCTTTCCGCTTATGTTCTTGCACTGCGGTGGACCGCCTCCCCTTCTGGGGGACCGCAGCGGGACAGGGTGTGCGGGGTCAGCTCCTGCGCAGGAGCGGTGTAGCAGTGCGGGCCCTAGGTGCTCACAGCTACAGCTGGAGAGAAAACTCACGGTCACATTCGCCTTCGAAAATGCTCACACCTGAAATTGCTCTCAGGTAGAGGTTGGTGACATTGTGTCCTTTCAACCCAATCAGGATTTGGTAAGGTTCAGTCCCCACACAAAAGTCTGAATGTGCACAAGGGACTGCCGGGTGGCTGGAAGGCAAGAGAAAAGTTCACAAGGAGAGAAAGTATATATACCACCTCAGTAAGGGTCAGTTTTAGTTGGTGTGTAACTCTCTTTCCAGTTGGTATCATCTTTTATTAATTCCAAAGCATTTTTCTGTAGCTGCTAATAGTAAGAAAACAATGAGCAAAATGGCCTAACTTTGGGAGCAAGAGTGTAAGGAATCCACACTTGTAACCTGCTGTATCCGTGCCTGGGTATATTTAAGCCAACGTAGGAAAAGTAGTTCTAACAGTGTTCGAGAAAAGAGCCGTGTTCTTAGATTCTGTGCTAAACAAGGTGTGTCTAAAAATGAGCCTAGAACAGAGAGGGGGCACTCCCAGGGAGTTCTGGCTTAGAAGAGCGCCTGTGGCCATGCCCGCTCTTTGTTTTTGTCTAGAGCGCATTTCCTGGTGCCCACAGTCCACTGAAATCTCAAGCTTTGCTGTGTTAGAAACTTGCAGGCAAGACCAGCACGTTCAGAGTACTTTCCTACTGCAGCAGCTGGTCATGTTCTGTAGTCGGTAATTTAGAATGTCAGTACCAAATATGCATATCATTCTGCTGCTGAATATCTGACAGTAGGTCATTTGTCTTGTTCCTGACACCATAGAGGTGTTTCTGTCTTGCACCTGCTGGACTGCTCATTTTCCTGTAACTCATTCACTGTGGCTTAGTGGGAGGAAGCCAGAAATGTCTGTCCTCAAGGAGAGTAGAGGGTAGTAAAAAGGAAATGTTTGCTTTGACTTACATCTGATTAATAACTATTCCTTTTTTCACATGAAACTTTGAAGTTCTGATTTACCTATAATGTTAAAAATATACTCTAGGCTGATGGTATGTGAATTTATAAAAACCTGGTCACGAAGTATACACAGTATTTAGAAGTTATATAATACATGACCTATATGCAATATAACTTAATAATGAATAATATATATCATTTATAGTGTAATACATGTATATGTACAGTGCATTATATATACCATTTATATAAAATTATATGATATATATAAAGCAGTTTATTAGCCACACATTGAAAGCCCTTTCAAACCCTGGCTTTGTTGTATGCAGGGAAGTTTACATTCTTAAATATCATTTCTGCTTTTATTTGAGTGGAGGAGAGTACACATCAAAATAATAAATTCCCCTTCAACTTATATTTGCAGTGACACCAAATGACTTTGTATTTAGTATAAAAGATGAACCTTTCTCCTCTGTGTTTCTTTCTGCATGAAAGTCAATTCCGTCATAGTCTAATAATTAACTTCTTCATACTCAATCTTGTTGCTGGGATATAATGACATCTAAATTATTATCAAAATCAGAAGTTCTTCAGCTATAGAGATGTGGTTTACCATGATTTTTGTACTGCATATGGATATTTTGCTTTTATTTCAGAGGAAATCCATATTCCTTCAGTATGTGATTTTGTCTTACAAATTTTTCCATATATATATATATATATATATATATATATAGAGAGAGAGAGAGAGAGAGAGAGAGAGGTATATATACCTCTAATATTTTGCTATTTTGGTGGAATTGAACTTTTTTCATTTTTTAATTTATATTCATTTCACAGATAGTGTATTATTGGTGTCAGAGGTAGAGGTCAGTGATTCATCAGTCTGTTTTTTTAAGATTTTATTTATTTATTAGAGAGAGAGAGAGAGCACAAGCAGGGGGAGCAGTAGAGGGAGAGGGAGAAGCAGGCTCCCCGCTGAGCAGGGAGCCCGATGTAGGACTCGATCCTGGGACTCCAGGATCATGACCTGAGCCGAAGGCAGACAACTGGCTGAGCCACCCAGGCGCCCCATCATGTGCCTTCCTTAATGTCCATCACCCAACCACCCCATCCTCCCACCCCCCTCCACTCCAGTAACCCTCAGCTTGTTTCCTATGAGTGAGAGTTTCTTACGGTTTGTTTCCCTCTCTGATTTCACCTTGTTTTATTTTCCCTCCTTTCCCCTAAGATCCTGTTTTGTTTCTTAAATTCCACATATGAGTGAAACCATATGATAATTGTATTTCTCTGATTGACTTATTTTGCTTAGCATAATACCCTCTAACTCTATCCATGTCATTGCAAATGGCAAGATCTCATTCCTTTTGATGGCTGCATAATATTCCATTGTGTATATATACCACCTCTTCTTTATCCATTCATCTGTCGATGGACATCTGGGCTCTTTCCACAGTTTGGCTATTGTAGACATTGCTGCTATAAATGTTGGGGTGCATTTACCCCTTTGGATCGCTACATTTGTATCTATGGGGTAAACACCTATTTTTTCTCACTTTTAATTTTTTATTATTTTTTATTTTTTCAAAGCTTTTATTTATTTGAGAATGAAAGAGAGAGAGCACAAGCATGGGAAAGAGGCAGAGGGAGAAGCAGACTCCCTGCTGAACAGGGAGCCCGATGTGGGGCTCGATCCCAGGACCCTGAGATCATGACCTGAGCCGAAGGCAGACACCCAACCGACTGAGCCACCCAGGCACCCCTGAACTTTTTTTTTCTTATTTTCAAAACAGATTTATCCACTCTCACTGCTTGCCTGCTCTGTGGACTCAGTCAAATCCATCTTCCCCAGCGTGGATCTGTTGTAGTTTGCTGGTGTCTATTTGGCATGAGGACCCTCCAGGATGGTTTCTTCCACATCATGAAGAAAAGCTATGGCCTGCATGTTCCAAAATCCATTTCCTCACATTTCTGGATTTGATTATGTCAATGATAGCCACTCTTTGAGATGTGGAAAACCAATGCAAAGGAGAGTTATTATTTCAACATGTATCCTAGGTGTCTGCAGGCAGATGCACGAGCAGATGTAAGACACATGTTTTCTTGCTAAGTTGCCGATTATTTTATTCTTTGCCATATATTTCAATAACCTTTTCTTCACAACTTGATAAATCACTTTATGAAAACTTCCCATCATTTGTTTGGTTTCATATGATTTTCCCTGTTTTAATGTGGAAAATATTTTCTGGTATCATTTAGTAA
Source organism: Eumetopias jubatus (assembly GCF_037043125.1). Taxonomy (NCBI): domain Eukaryota; kingdom Metazoa; phylum Chordata; class Mammalia; order Carnivora; family Otariidae; genus Eumetopias; species Eumetopias jubatus. The sequence goes on along the minus strand of NW_028274823.1, from coordinate 87,015,906 downwards.
GAAACCCAGATTTCTCATTTTCTCTTCCTTTGAGATCTTCTACCTGCACTCTTCATTGACATGTTCTACCAACATTTTCTGAGTGTCTTTTATATTGCCACAGATACAGATAACTTAGATGGATAGATAGATGGATGGATGAATTAAGTGAAAAATGATTCTTTCCTCAAATATTTGGCAGTTGAAGAGGGAGAGCCATGAGTATATTCCCAACAGGAATGGGGTGGGGGGCGGGTGGGAAGTGGAGGGTGCCCGTGGGTGGGAGTGATCTTCCATGGAGGACAGGAGCATTTTGTGATCTCTTTGTGTAGAATTCCAGGTGCATGGTCATAATAAAAACCAGACTGAATTTTAGTCTGGTTCATTGTGTTTTAAAATTCTCTACAGCTAATGCACCTGTCTCATCATTGGCACCTTGTAGTGAAGAGTTCCCACCCTATCTTATTATAACACTGGATAGAATATATAAATCTACTTGTAATGTAAGACTTTATATGTCAGGATAATGTATGAACTGATGATAGAAAGAGAGTAGAGGGGTGCCTGGGTGGCTCAGTTGGTTCAGCGACTGCCTTCGGCTCAGGTCATGATCCTGGAGTCCCGGGATCGAGTCCCGCATCAGTCTCCTGCTCAGCGGGGAGTCTGCTTCTCCCTCTGACCCTCCCCCCTCTCATGTGCTCTCGCTCTCTCTCATTCTCGCTCTCTCAAATAAATAAATAAATAAAATCTTTAAAAAAAAAAAAGAAAGAGAGTAGAAAAGGAGCAGAAGATTCACTTGACAGCCAGAAGACCTCACAGGAGAGCTGATATTTCAGGGCTCTGTGAATAGCAGGTAGGGGATTACAAATACTCAGGTTGCTCTTTGTCAAGAAGGAAACTGCATCTTTTCATTACAAGTCAGTCAACCCATGTGTTTTTTCCAATTTCCATGTGTTCAGTACACTGAGGTATATAGTCATGACACTCTCCCATGTATGTGTGGTTAAATGCTGGAAGTTTCAAAAGAACCTGAAATAAGAAAAATAAAGCTGGGGGCATCATTTCAAGCTGTATTACAAAGCTGTGATCACTAAGACAGTATGGTACTGGCACAAAAACAGACACACAGATCAATGCAACAGAATAGAGAGCCGGGATATGGACCCTCAACTCTATGGTCGCCTTATCTTCGATGAAGCAGGAAAAAATATCCAGTGGAAAAAAGATAGTCTCTTCAATAAATGGTGCTGGAAAAATTGGACAGCTATATACAGAAGAATGAAACTCGACCATTCTCTTACACCATACACAAAGATAAACTCAGAATGGATGAAAGACCTCAATGTGAGACAGGAATCCATCAAAATCCTAGAGGAGAACATAGGCAGTAACTTCTTCGACATCGGCCACAGCAACTTCTTTCAAGACACGTCTCCGAAGGCAAGGGAAACGAAGGCAACAATGAACTTTGGGGACTTCATCAAGATAAAAAGCTTCTGCACAGCAAAGGAAGCAGTCAACAAAACAAAGAGGCAACCCACAGAATGGGAGAAGATATTTGCAAATGACACTACAGATAAAGGGTGGATATCCAAGATCTGTAAAGAACTTCTCAAACAACACCCCAAAAAACCAATAATCCAGTCAAAAAATGGGCAGAAGACATGAACAGACACTTCTCCAAAGAAGACATACAAATGGCTAACAGACTCATGAGAAAATGTTCATCATCATTAGCCATCAGGGAAATTCAAATCAAAACCACATTGAGATACCATGTTACACCAGTTAGAATGGCAAAAATGGACAAGGCAAGAGCCAACAAATGTTGGAGAGGTTGTGGAGAAAGGGGAACCCTCTTACACTGTTGGTGGGAATGCAAGTCGGTACAGCCACTTTGGAAAACAGTGTGGAGGTGCCTCAAAAAATTAAAAATAGAGCTACCCTATGACCCAGCAATTGCACTAGTGGGTATTTACCCCAAAGACACAGATGTAGTGAAAAGAAGGGCCATATGCACCCCAATGTTCATAGCAGCAATGTCTGCAATAGCCAAAATGTGGAAGGAGCTGAGATGCCCTTCAACAGAGGAATGGATAAAGAAGATGTGGTCCATAAATACAATGGGATATTACTCAGCCATCAGAAAGGATGAATACCCAACTTTTACAGCAACATGGATGCGACTGGAGGAGATGATGCTAAGTGAAATAAGTCAAGCAGAGAAAGTCGATTATCATATGGTTTCATTTATTTGTGGAACATAAGGAATAACATGGAGGACATTAGGTGAAGGAAGGGAAAAAAGAAGTGGGGGATATTGGAGGGGGAGACGGACCCTGAGAGACTGTGGACTCTGAGAAACACACTGAAGGTATTAGATGGGAGGGGGGTGGGGGGGATGGGTTAGCCCGGTGATGGGTTTTAAGGAGTGCATGTACTGCATGGAACACTGGGTGTTATACGCAAACAAAAAACTAAAAAAAAAAAAAAAAAAAGAACCTTAAAAATCATTCCCAAGTGGAAGAACTCATATTTTCACACATCATTGTTTTAGGAGATACACTCAGTGTTGAGTGTACTCTGCTAGTGTTCCACTTACTCCTCCTAGTTTTTCGGCCGCCGTACCTACGACTCCTATTTCCACACCATTATTTGGGGTCCCGTTACTTGTATGCTGCTGAGGACACACAGGAAGCTTTATCACTATAGAAAGCAGCTCCTTCTGCAAGTTGATTTCCTAAGTGGGAAGCTATCTTCTAGGTAAACCAGAGTAATTTTCCATCTAATTTGGCATTTTCTGGGAGATTGACTCCAAAATTCAAGGCTTTCCTGATTAAATTCAGTTGAATTTATGTCCAGATGATTCTCCTAGGGGGCTGGTATGCTGCTGCAGAGCTGAGATGTGGGCCTGCTTGAGCTGAATCATGCCCACCGTGTGCCTGCAGTCCTTCTGGCTGCTCCCTCCATTGCACAGGCTCATTTTTACCAGAGTGGATTAATTCGCATCATGCCCGCACACCTAGAAAACAGTAGTGTGAAGAAAATCTCAGTGTAGGAGCAGTGTGGAAAAACCTTTGTTAAAAGGTTTCATCCACTTCATGCCGTGGAAAACAGGTCACAGAGGAGATAAGGAGGGTCTACGATATCTTTTGACAATATTTAAAAATCTGTTCATTTTATTCAAATTTACATTTGTTTTAATTTTATCATAATTGTTTTGTGCATCGAAAGTACAAACACTGAAAGCTTTCATCCACTCAAAAAGTCATACTTCATGGACGGGTTACTCTTCTCACATTAAGCATGTTTATTCTCTGTGCTTTTCTACTTCCGTTTTTAAATGATAAATAAATCATAGGCAATGGGAGAGGCTTGTATTGTTCTTCCCCAAAGAAAGAAAAACTACTGAGTTGTGGGAAGTAACAATTCCATGTTGCTTTTTTATTCTCCTTTTTGTTGGTTTGCTCTGTACTTACTATGCCATTAAAAGCACAGGATTTTAAGAAATTACTAAGAAAATTTTAGTCTTTTTAAATTAATCAAAGGAAAGTGGACTAAACATACAGAAAATATGACACATAAAATTAAATACAATTTTATATGCAAAGTTGACAAGTGATATGAAAAGAAAATTTACAATATACAAAATAAATTTATGTATGTATTTATTTATTTATTTTAAAGATTTTATTTATTTGACAGAGACACAGCGAGAGAGGGAACACAAGCAGGGCGAGTGGGAGAGGGAGAAGCAGGCTTCCCGCGGAGCAGGGAGCTCGATGCGGGGCTGGATCCCAGGACCCTGGGATCATGACCTGAGCCGAAGGCAGATGCTTAACGACTGAGCCACCCAGGCACCCCTATAATATACAAAATTTTAAAACAACAAAGTGGAAAATATTCAGTACTGGTAAAAGTTTGTGAAATGAGGTTTTTATAAAATACTGGTATAAATAGGTTGATCTTCTAAACAACTTTTTTTCTTTTTTGCAATTTTTCATAAGCTTTCTAAGTAGTTGTCTTCTTTACCCTGTAATTCTGCCTTTTGGAAATTACACTAATCAGAGATACAGAAAGTGAGGTACTTTGCAATAATTAACACCAAAGCATTATTTATAATAGAGAAATACTGAAAGTAATCTATATACGGTTAAAGGGAGTGTTTTGCATTTAAGCACAATAGTTAAGAACAATCTTTGAAAAACATGAAAATATTTAATAATATGGAAAGTGTTTATGCCATTCTGTTAACTGAAAAAAAGATTCAAAAATGCATATATGGTATATGCATTTACATGTATTGTATACGTATAGAAAAAAACAGAAAACAAGGTACCAAAATAATAATGATTTTTCTGAGTACTAGGACTGCTGATGGTACTTGTTTAAATTATCTGTGCTTCGTTTAGCTTTATGTACTCTCACAGAGAATACATTAGTAAGCAGGTGATACCAGTAATGACTCAGGAGTGGTTATTTTTACACCCATGAAAAATAATACCAATCAATCAATCAAATGACAAAGCCAGTATTTCACTTCAGGAAAACAGACTAAAGCAAAGAACAAGATATCCTAATTTGGGCCTTGCACATAGTATGCATTTGATTAGCATTTGTTCAAGTGAATGGTAGCTTCTTGAGAGCAGATATTTTTTCCTACGTATCTTGAAAAACCGTATTTGAGCTAACTCCTCAAAGGTGGTGAGTTTAATTCTTATATGAAAATAGACTGAATGTGAGGTACCTGGGCGGCTCATTCAGCTAAGCCTCAGACTCTTCGTTTAACTCAGGTCATGGTTTCAGGGTCTTGGGATCCAGCCCCCTGTGGAGACTGCTTGAGATTCTCTCCCTCTGCCCCTCCCCCACACATGCACTTGTGCAAGCTCTCTCTCAAATACATAAATAAATAAATCTCAAAAAAGAGAGAGAGAGAAAGGAAATAGACTGCATTTAATGAAATGCCAAACTTTAGAGTATAATTCATTGTGGTGTGGGTTTTCCCAAGTGATTTGATTTGAAATTAAATCCCACAATAGACTATACATGATCTTTATTAGTACCTGCTATTAAGAATGGCTGAAAAATTACACACGAACAAGTATTTAAATATCCCATCCCCTGCTTTAAAAAGTAAATTATTATCTAAACCCCTTTTATCTGTGTTGCATGTCAGAGGGAAGGATGACCTGAACACATTTCAATATATCTTGATCCACAAGTAGATGCAGAGTGACTGTTTTCTTATTAGTAAATGCAGAAGTACTGTTTTCTTATTAGTAAAATAAAATAAATAGCACATGCCCCACTACTACTGTATATTCAGGGTAATTAAGAGGCTTAAGTAAAATAATTGATATTAAAAACAGAAATACACTTATTAATTGATATTAAAAGCATAAATATACACACTTCTATTTTCTTAATATAGTCATCTTTCACTTCCTTGTCTTCTTCCATTAGGGCAAAAACAATTACCAGATGAAAGATTAAGTAAAATAAATTAAAAATAACGGTATTTTACTTCCTGCTTCTCCAAAGAGAAGAGACAGAAAACCCATCACTTTTGGATTTATTTTTCTTCATCTTGCCATTTTCTGCACTTTGCTATTACAAGTTCCAGAATGAAGGTAGAAATCACTTGGAATATGGTTTAAAATGCATCTGAGCAGAGGTCTGTATGTGCATGTGTGTGTATGCATGTGGGGGTAGGGGTAGGGTGTTTTTTGTGTGGAAATCCAAGTTTAATTAGAAAAAGAAGTAATAGCTCTTGTCATACAAGTAATGGGGCCCTCAAGTATGATTTCCCGGGAAATGTGAGATAGTCAGCCCATAGGTTTGACTGGCAGACTTGAGTTTGAAATGCTTCTTTCCTTCTTACTTTTTCTAGCAAAATACCCAGCTTCATCCTAAGACTGAATTGTTTATAAATCTTCTGAAACTGTAAAACAGTTCTATTTTTCTTAGGTTATTCTACACACAGCACTATCTAATAGAAATGTAATCTGAGCCACATACATAACTTTAAAATGTAGAGCATTCACATAAAAAAGGAAATATATGTGCAAAATCATATCATTTCAACATTTAATCTAGTTCAGACTTATTACTGAGGTATTTTACATTAATTTTTTGTATTTGGTGTTCAGATTCTGGTATGTAGTCACAACACTTCTCAGTTTGGAATCCTATGTTTTCAATGGTTATGATACAGTATAATCCTACCAAAATAATAAAAATGTGCTTAAAAATAGTTTACTTTGGTTTTTAAATTTAATTTTATTAAAACAATTTAAATTAAAAATTCAGCTCAGCCACATATCAAGTGCTCACCAGCTGTGGTGGTTACCATATTAGACAGTGCTGATATAGAAACTAGGGCGCTGTTTAACTCATAAAGCCAGAAGGTGTAAATATGTCCACTGGCTTGACACTTTTTCAAGGAATTACTTGAAATATCCCATTGAGCCTTTATTAAAACACCATTATTCAGCATAAAACAGAGCAGCAACACTTGGTAGCAAATTTGGTATCTATATTACATTTTCTCTTCTATTTTCCACATTGTATATTTTAAGTGAAATGTGTCTTGATAGTCAAATCTTTTTCTCTTTATTTTATTATGATATATTGTTTAGATACAGATTTGAAGCTAAAATCTATATTCTAACCAAGAATCCTCAAACCAATTAACTAACTGCTCTACTTAAGGAAATTCAGCTTAGTTCTGATAACCAAAATCACAGTGGAAATAATATAATGAGAAAATGTAGCATAAAGGGATAGATTATATGATCGTGTCTAAACGACATCATTTTTCTAGTGATTTCTAATAAGAATGCAGAAGAGCAGGGATATACTCGACTAAACAGTAACATTACCTAGTGTGTTGGAGATGCACTACTGTGTTAATGCTTTCAGTTTGATGTCAGAATTGTGTTAAATGTCCAGTATGTGAAAGGAAGCACTGCAGTTCTGGCCTGTGTTATAGGTAAGAAAATACACAGCTTGTGGACATGTTACAAGGTGTGAGTTTAATGTGAATATGAAGGTCAAGGCAAATATCAAGCATGAATGTCTGCTTCATTATTGAGATTGGCTGTCGACAGGTTGTGTCTGCTAGATCAGTGTACTATTCTCAGTTTATCTTTTCTGTGAGAACACATCCTTAAATCATTTCTTCCTTCCACAAAGGTAGAGTCCTAAGTCATTCATCACATTATTTTAAACCATACATACAGTACTTTTAACCTCTGGTATTGTTAGGATTGTGTTGTATCCACTTCAAAAAGATATGTTGAAGCCCTGACTCTCATTTTATCAGAAAGTGACCTTATTTTGGAATAGGGTCATTGCTCATGCAGTTGGTTAGAATGAGGTCACCCCGAAGTTGGATTGGCCTTTAAACCAGTATAACTGGTGTTCTCCCAGGAAGAATAGAGACAAGAAGGAAAGACAGCTGGGTGAAGACAGAAGAGCCTGGAATCATGCAGCCGTAAGCAGAACACCTGGGTCCCGAGAAGCTGAAGGGCCTGCCCCCTTCCAGCACCCAGACATTGGATCCCCAGCCTCCAGAACTGTGAGGGAGCACACGTCTGTGGTTGTAGGCCACTCAGTTGGTGGGACTTAGTATGTAGTCCTGGGAACTAACGCAGGCAGTGAAAATAGTAAACTGTCTCTGGAAATTTTAATTTCCAATTTAAAAAGTAATTCACTTTATTGGTGCTTTAATAGTCTTCATGTTCATTCAATTCACCAAGTATGTCAGATACAGAATAGGAAAATCATTAATTCATGTTCCCTACCCTACATCTAGTAAGTTGCCAACTAAAAAAGTCAGGGCCTATAATTAAACAGTGCAAAAATTGCACCAATACTTGTTAAGGGAAGATATTTTGACAATATAGATATTAAGACCTAGAGTAACCAGTCTTTCTTCTTTTAGTTCATAATAATTAAAGAGTATAATGCAAGGGGCACCCGGGTGGCTCAATTTGTTAAGCGTCTGCCTTCAGCTCAGATCATGATCTCAGGGTCCTGGGATCGAGTCCCACATCAGGATCCCTGCTCAGTGGGGAACCTGCTTCTCCCTCCCTCTCTGCCCCTTCCCCTCTTGTGCTCTCTCACATGTGTGTTTTCTCTCTCTCTCATGAATAAATAAAATCTTTTTTAAAAAGACTATAATGCACGTCTAAAGTGTGAGAATTAAATTACCTGGTTTTTCTATAGTTGATGTTGTTGGACTAATTGATAAGACTTGGAAATCTCAAAATCATAGCATCCGTGGGAGGTGGGGAGACACACTGTTTACTGCTGAAAGATAATGATTACTAACTTGACCTGGAACCAAGTCTGCAAAACGCTGCTGGGAGCTCAGTCCAGAAGACGGCATTTCTCTTTGCCGGAGATCTTAATCCACTGTGCCCTAGTACACCTTCCTTTGATATGCAGGCACGTCATTATTTCCTTCTTTTAAAAATGAAGAAAATAACAAAGTATCGATAATCAATGGTTAGGGTCTCAGCTCGCATGGAGTTTGGTTTTGGCTCCTTTTCATCCACCTTTCAAAGCCGCGGAGACCTGGCAACACGGATGTTGTATTCCCTCTTCACTCCTGTAATCCCTCTTTACTCCTATTGGCGCAATGTTTGTCTAAATGACAAAAACAATTCAAATTAGTTTCCTATCATTCTTTCATGAAATTATAGGTTGAGAACCATGAAAAGCTACCCAAGAACCTGGTTGTGTGTGATGGCTTCAATAAGTGATGACCAAAGTTAAGTTCTAAGAAGGAACTTTACCCTCCATCATGAAAGAAGGGTGACTCTACCACATCCCAGAGTTACTAAAGAAAAGCACTCCAAATCTTTGTGTCATACAGTCTCCCCTCTTGGATCATCTGTGCTGCAATCTTCTGCTTATACGGGGCTTTAAATTCACCTCTTCAGAACATGCTGGTGTAAACACACATGTGTGTAATGCTCACTCTTACGGTTGGCAGAGACATTCAGCATGCATTTGGTATTAATATCTGTTGGTGTTGTGTGAAGCTCTGTCCCCTGGACACCCAACTTCGGTAGCCTCAGGGGCCTCCTTCATAGAGAAGGAACCACATTGAACCCGCCATGACATTTCTGCTCAACATTTATTCACACTCACTGCCTTCCCGGCCAAATTGGTGTGATTTGTCTGGAATTATTTTTGTCAAAAATGCTGGCTGCCAAACATTATCATCCAGTTAGTCGTGGCCATGAGTATTTTTGACAATAATTGATAAAATTGATAGGTAGAGATAGGAAAAAAAGTAGGAGGCATCATTTTTCAATCCTCAAGTTAAGTCTAATCAAGCACTTTCTCGTCTTTCCACAAGATTCTTTTTTTAAAATTTTTATTGTTATGTTAATCACCATATATTACATCATTAGTTTTGGATGTAGTGTTCCATGATTCATTGTTTGTGCATAACACCCAGTGCTCCATGAGAGCGTGCCCTCTTTAATACCCATCACCAGGCTAACCCATCCCCCACCCCCCTCCCCTCTAGAACCCTCAGTTTGTTTCTCAGAGTCCATTGTCTCTCATGGTTCATCTCCCCCTCCGATATCCCCCCCTTCATTCTTCTGTTCCTGCTATCATCTTCTTCTTCTTCTTCTTCTTCTTCTTCTTCTTCTTCTTCTTCTTCTTCTTCTTCTTCTTCTTTTTTAAATATATTGTATTATTTGTTTCAGAGGTACAGATCTGTGCTAACAATTGAGGCCCCTTTAGCAAGTTCACGCTCCTGGCGGAAAGAATCACAATCAAAGGCCCTGCAGTACGGGATCCTCAGAAGCCAAGTTCAACATTTTAAAAGATAATAGTATAGGCTTGTATTGCAGGGTTTTTTTGTGAGCCTGCCTTTCAAGTAATCCAGTTTGCTAATTTTCTCTGATAAGCAGTGCTGCCCCATTGAATCTGTTTATCAAACTTCTGTGGATTTGTGATAGTCCAGCTAAGGTCTTCTGTAAGCCTTTAACACGTACAGATTTCTTGGGCTCCTAAGACAAGGCTGTCATGATTTCCAAGAAATTCTTTTGAAAGGAACATAAATGCTTCCATTCTGGAGGTTATATGTGGAAGGTTTTAATTCAGTTGACAAGTATTTGGTTCAGAAGACCATGCTCTGTGGTTTTCCAGCAGTGCATGGGGTGACCCCCCCCCCCCACCGCGCAGCCTCCGTGAGAACAAACCACCGCTGTGCAAGTCTCCATTAACATAGTGATATTCCTTTGACCTTACCTCCAAAATTCCTGCACTTCTGTAGAGTCAAAGGCATAATTTTTTAAAATAAAGCTATGACAAATTTCTAAACTTAAAATGAGCCATGGAAGTCAGGCCATGAATATGTTTGAATTCCTGGATGCACAATTTTTAGGGAATAAATATCGGCATTAAGCCGAATACCTATTATGTATTTCTTTCATGATGAAAACAAATGTTCTTAAGGCTTTTTAACTTGTAGCCTGGGAAGAAAGTACATTATAGATGTGTTAATGGCTTTAAAAAAATAGTTGAGTAAACAATATATGTAATTATTCTGTAGGGAAATACTGCTTAATTAAAACACAGAGCCATTCTATTAGCATACACACCTGCTGCTCATATGGTTCATTTCTTCCTAAAATAATTTAATTCCTGAACAAGGTTCTCTCTCTACTTCACTTCCTTGGGAAATGTCCACTTTGAATTTGTGCTTCAAATTTGCCTGTGTTGTCTCTAAATACTGTGTGTGTGTGTGTGTGTGCGTGCGCGTGCGTGCGCATGTGCACACGCCCACGCAGATGTCTGTTGGCTCCTATATATCACCAGGGGGACATGGATTTATAATGACCACTGAACCTATGCTATGGACTTTATGCTCCTGTGTACTCTGAAAATAGTTAGCACCCACTCATGATAGACTGGGGATCACAGTCTTTCTTTCTGAAGAACTCACAGGCAACATTATGGTCTCTACCAAAACAAGAGAATTGTTGTTACTCACAAAGGCATCTATCTGGCCTAATCTTGTTTCCAACTTCCATTCTAAGATACTTGAAAGGCCGACTCATTTTTGAAACTTCCTCTGTGTTGAAATCGGGTTTATTTCTGCAAACACATCCAGTTCTCTGCCCATTCATACCTTATTCCAAAAGCAGTACAAACACTGAACTCTGTGTTTGGTAGCAACAACAGCCCAAATAGCTACTAAAGAGCAGCACGTACCAGCCGCCACGGAGATCACTGCATGCTCATGCAGTAGGCAGCCGCTGCAGAGATTACTGCAAGCTCATCCAGTAACCAGCCGCCACGGAGATTACTGCATGGTCATCCACTAGCCAGCTGCCTCGGAGATTACTGCACGGTCAACCACTAGCCAGCCACCATGGAGATTACTTCATGGTCATCCACTAGCCAGCTGCCTCAGAGATTATTGCACGGTCACTGATTAGCCAGCCACCACGGAGATTACTGCACAGTCATCCACGAGACAGCCACCACGGAGATTACTGCATGCTCATCCACTAGCCAGCCACTGCTGAGATTACTGCATGGTCATCCACCAGACAGCTACCACGAAGATTACTGCACGCTCATCCACTAGCCAGCCGCTGCAGAGATTACTGCACGCTCATCCACTAGCCAGCCGCCACAGAGATTAGTGCATGCTCATCCACTAGCCAGCTGCCACGGAGATTAGTGCACACTCATCCACTAGCCTGCCCCCACGGAGATTACCATATGCTCACCCAGTGGCCAGCCACCATGGAGATTACTGCACGCTCATCCACTAGCCAGCCGCCACGGAGATTACCGCACATTCATCCACTAGCCAGCCGCCACGGAGATTACAATACGCTCATCCGCTGGCCAGCCGCCACAGAGATTACTGCACGCTCATCCACTAGCCAGCCGCCACAGAGATTAGTGCACGCTCATCCACTAGCCAGCCCCCACGGAGATTATCATACGCTCACCCACTGGCCAGCTGCCTCGGAGATTACTGCACGGTCATCGATTAGACAACCACCATGGAAATTACTGCATGCTCATCCACTGGCCAGCCTCGTTGCTGCTCATTGAGTGTGTAGCTCTCTCTGTGTGCTTTCTCTGCCACGTGAACATACCCTGTTCAGTGCTGTCCCGGTGTGACCACACTTCTTCCCCACTTTGACGACCTCACGCAAATTCATCTATGATTCACAATTTCATCCTTTCCGTGTTTGGAAAACAGGATACTTAGACATTTTTTTGTAGAATAGAGTGGACTGTGAATAAGAAAACAGTTTTCTTCCCAGGTAACATTTCATGAATTAAATAATAATTGTAAAAAATAGTACATACACACCTGTGAGAGAGAGTGTGTGTATCTGTGTATGTGTGTGTATTCGCATTGTGCTTAATGATGTCTCTTCCCAGTTTCTTTATCTGCAAGTCATCACTAAATGCTTTTGTATGTATAGAGGAAAAACCAAGTATGTGTGGGCACTTGCATAGAGTCCACGATCTGGCGGGTTACTGGCAGTACTGCCGCGTGGGAGAGCCCGTGGATGCTCCATTGGCAGATGAAAGCACTGCGTTCTGCGTGGCTTCCCCAGCACTGCGTGCAAACGGTTGGTGCCTCACTTTCAAGCACGCTACATACGAACGAACATTTACAGTGCAGGTAACTGTTAAAACATTTTCTGATAGTTCGTAAGTGATACTGCTTTCTGACGTCTATTTTTTCTTATATCTATTTTGAGCAGTTTCTCTCAAGCAGCTGCCTTTGTTGAGTATGTATTGTTCATCTTGGCAATTTTCACTAGCAGTGGCTCACACCTACCAAGTGCTCGTGAATGCAGTCAGGGGTGTTGTAAGCACTTCAAATACATTAACTAATCTAAGCCTCATAATACAGCTTTAAAGGAGGCACCATTAGCATTTCCGTTTTCACGTGACAAAACCGTGGCACGGAAGGCATGAACTGCTCGAGATCTGGAGCCAGCTGAGCAAGAGAGCTCCCTCGGGAGCCCATGTCTTAGGCTCGTGTGCCACCACCTCACAGGCAAGACTGCATTAACGTGGTGTTCTTTGCGTCCAGCGTGGAAGATGAGCCAGAGCATTGTTATAAATCCCATTGTTATTTCTAAGAACATGATGCATTTATTAATCAGATAAATATCACAAGCCTTGTGATAACTTAAAAAGATTGGAGAGAAAATATGTAGCATTTGTGTAAAGTCTAGAATTGGAAAGAACTGTGCTTAAATGTTGGCAGTGGTATGATAAATATATCTTAGGTACAAAGGAGGAGCATGTAGCTGAAATTGTAAGGGAGAGCTTCGTATGGCACACAGAACGGTGTTCGTTTCACAGGCTCCCTGTGCATTGGCTGCTTGGAATCGTGTGGGTGGGTTTGGGGCACAGGGACGGCCCCTGGTGAGTGGTGCCAGCCCCTGGGGTGATGAGGATAGGAGCCTGGGACTCGAGAACATGATAAGGGGGGCAGTCGGTGTGCGAACTGAGTCCGCCTGCAGTCAGGGGACTTGGAATTGACTCACAACAGCATGAACAAAAACTGTTACTGTTGAAAGTCATATTGATTCACACTTTCAACAAACATTTGTTTAGTGCCTTTAGGTACACACTCAACTAGGTATCTGGGAGACAGCGGTGAATAAGCCCAGTACGTTCTCAGCTTTTGGGTTTTGTAGACAATTGATAATCACGGGAATACCATTTGCAATTTAGAGCGATTACCCATGCAGCAGAATGAAACTTGGATAAAGACCTTCAGACTTAGGGACATAAATAAGATAATGTTAATTTTCCCTCACGGTACAGTCTAAAGTTACTTTGCCTAGAACTGCTGAGGAGTCTCCTCTCTGTGTGGTCACTTGGCATCCAGCTTCTCTTTTGCTCCGCCACAGGGTTCTGGCTTCTTCAGAGTGAATCTGGGTGGCCAGTAACAAATCCTATTTCATGAAATATGAGACAATTCAAATTGAGAAACATTTTACAAAATAGCTGACCTTCAGAATATCAAGATCAAAGAAACCCTGTGAACGTAGTCTAGATTAAAGGAGGCTAGAGTACAGGACAATAAATCCAGCATGTGATTAAGAGTGGTATCCTAGACCAAAAAAGCCATAGCAATAATGGATGTATTGGGACAATTGATACAATTTGATCAAAATTGGAAATTAGATCATAGTAATTAGACATTAGTGTTCAGTTTCCATATTTCTGTAATTTATGGTTACGTAGAGATGATCTTTGTCCTTAAGAAATACATTTGTTAGTAATTAGGGTAAAGGAACATTTCAAATAATTTAAAAAAACATATACACATATATAATATAGATGACATACAGTTCTATGTAAGTATAATATATGTGACATATAATTTATACAATGTATGAATATATATGTGTCTCCATATAAATATGAGGGGAAAGAAAAAGGAGCAAAAGTGTTGAAAAGTACATGGAAGTCACTTGAATTAGTCTGGCAACTTCTCTGTACATTTGAAGTTGTGTAAATATAATAATATACAGAAATTTTTAAAAGACATAAAACGAGAGAACCTGAATGTGGGAAAAGGTGGGGTCTGAGAGGAGAAGAATCAAGCAGTGGTGGTGATCTAGCAACTGAAAACTTCTCAGAGGGAAAGCCCTGTGCGCGTCCTGCCACTGAACGGCTACATAGCAAGAGGACTCTTCCGGCAGGGGGGTGTCTTGTTCAGTGCCCTGGCCCTCCCCCGCCGTGGTGTGGACCGTCGCCAGGCCTCCTGCCCTAGGCCCAAAGTCCCCTGCACCGCAGGAAGCTTTCTTGCACACATAAGTGCCTTCTTAAAAAAAAATATGAGAAGGAACTTACATGTGTAAGTAAAGTAAGAGCAGAGGGGAGCAGAAAATCTCATCAAATGAGTTGCAAAGGAAATTGAATTTCAACAGCATTTTGGAATTGGAACAGAAAGTAAAACCCCAAGAATCTGCAGACATTTAAAAATGTTATTTGATTCTCCATACAACCTATGGAGAGAGAACTCTTTGTAATTTATTTAATTGTCAATTCTGCTGAAATCTGAATTCCAAAGATATTTAAGAAATGGACCACAAATAAGGAATCTAAAATGGAGACTAGGGAATATATTCCAAAAATAGAAAGAAAGCAGGAGAAATTGTAGCCAAAAAAGACAAGGGAGCACATGGTTTCCAAGGGAGCAAAGAGAAGAGTCCACTCTACTTAACCCACTGAGCCACTTTTTCAAGAGCAACTTCATATGCAAAATGGCAGGAATACTGGTTTCCCGGGATCCCCAGGCAAAAAGAAGTGGAATTTGTGAATCTGAGGGTAAGTTTTTTGGGCACTTTTATTGTGTGGGTGCATTTTATCACAGGTCTCTCCCATCAGAGCCCTCCGGTTGGCTGGGCTGACTGTGCCGCAGGAAGATCAGCTGTTGTCCTACATCCCTCCCTCCCGCACCGCCCTCTTCCCTCTGCCCTGCGGATCCTTCTCTCCTCCCTGCTGCACAACCCTCTCTCCTTCCTGCGAGACCCTGTCCCCTCCCTCCTGCACGACCTTCTCCCCTCCCTCCTGCGCCACCCTCTTTGGGGTCTCCAGCACTGCTCAGCCCAGTGTATTTCCAGTGTGGGCGGGGCTGAACTCTGCCTTCCTGTAGTTCTGCCTGTTCATCCTCTGCTTCTCTTTCCCACCACAAACCTGCAATGCTTCCTCCAGTAAGTAACTAGTTGTAGGAACTAGTCCTCCTTTAACCCATCTGCACACTGGGGATTCAGTAGTAGCTCAGTAAGTGATTGCTGGGGGAACACCGTGTATCAAATCCTGGCTGAGAAGAAAGGACAGAAGCTGGCTCCTGAGAGCGGGGCTGGTGTGGGGAAGGCACTACTGCGAAGGCAGACCCAGCCTTGGCGGCCCACACATGGCTCCAGCAGCCCAGCCTGTGTGCCTGGTGCAGCTCCAGACACCAGCACACCCCCAGGAGAGGCGGAGTCAGGGGGCCAGGGGCCCCAGGCTCTCCGCAGCGACCTCCTCAAACTCACCTAAATTCGCCACTGTCCGGTGCCTCCCAGGAAGGTAGCCATGGAGCCCTAACAGGTGGCAGAGACGGAGGCCAGGCCCCATGGCCCAGGTAGATCTCTGCTTAAATATTGTTGAGCAACTGGAAAAGTTCTGCAAGTCCATTTGCAAAGATTTGGAGCTCTCTTTGTCAGAATCACTGTGACAGTCCATCTTCAAAAGTAGCAAAGTATGTTATTTCTCTAGGAGAAATCAAGACACCTGCAGAGCTTAGCGGGGACTGCCTGCAAATGGCACTATTCATCCCCCCGCCCCTCCCTTAAAATGAAAGAGAAGAAAGGACATTCGCACATTTATTACCAGCTGCTTCACTCCTCTCACACAGTCTTTCACTTAGATTCAGAAAACCGTGAATAATTCATAAGCTCACACGCGCTCCCTTTTCAGTTCACAATTCCTCATCGAGGTTGCTGCTCCTTGGAAATCAAATATGACTGGTCAATATCAACTAGACTCTCTGTCCTTTCGCTCTTCCCAAATATGCAATCGTCACCCCTTTTTAAGGCCCAGATCTGAAGGACTGTGTTGTATTTCTTCTAATACACTCTACTTAGGAAAATATTCTAGGAATTCTAGAATTTCTTGCTCTAAGTGTACAGAGCAGAAAGGCCGCAGAAGTGGGAAGTGAGTCCAGTCCAGGAATGTGTCCATGAGGTTTACATTTAAACCCTCCATTACTTTCTCTCTGCTTCTTGTCAGGTGGCTACAGATGTTAAACATATGATTACTTTTGACCGACTGCGCCAAATTATGATAGCATGATATTGCATTGCAGTACCTTCACCTTTTTCCTTAAAGAAAATAAGTAGCAATGACATTGATAGAGCAGAGGGGCGATTTCCATATAATACGGTCCAAGGATTCTCAGAGTGGTGTCCCCAGACCATCAGCGTCAGCATCTTACGTGAACTTATTAGAAATGCAAATTCATGTGTCCCATCCTGGAAAGAAAAGTGAATCAGAAACTCTGGGGAAGCAACTGTCTGTCTTTGAACAAAAACCCTACAATGAACCCTATAATTACTGAAATATTAGAACCACTGCTATAGGCCAGGGGTCAGCGTATTACCCCACATGGCCCAATTCTGCCCCCTCGTACTTTTTGTTTTAAGGTTTTATTGTGGAAAGTATATATAAGTCATTACAAACTATTTAAAGATTTTATTTATTTATTTGACAGAGAGAGAGAGACAGCGAGAGAGGGAACACAAGCAGGGGGAGTGGGAGAGGGAGAAGCAAGCTTCCCACTGTGCAGGGAGCCTGTCGCGGGGCTCGATCCCAGGACCCTGGGATCATGACCTGAAAGGCAGATGCTTAACGACTGAGCCACCCAGGGGCCCCCTTCCAAACATTTTTAAATGTACAACTCAGTGACATAACTATATTCAAAATATCTTAACTATTATAACCACCTATTTCCAAAATGTTTCCATCACCCCAAACAAAAATTCTAAACTCATTAAGCAATAACATCTCCCTGTAGCCCTTGGTAACTTCCAATATATTTTAGGATAATGTTTTCAAGGGTTATCACATTGTAGCATATATCAGAATTTCATTCCATTTTATGTTCTTTCCATTGATGTCCCATATTCTCTTCATCTATGTATCTGTCAAGGACAATTGGCTTGTTCCACCTCGAACTTTTGAGAATAATGCTGCAGTGAAAGTTGGTGTGCAACCATTTGCTTGAGTTTCTGTTTCCTCTTTGAGTTCTGTGCCAAGCAGTGGCATTGCTCGGCCGGATGGTAATTCTGGGTTCAGCTTTTTGAGGCTTGGTGCAGAGGTTTCCATAGTGGCTGCACCATTAAACACACCCACCAGCAAGGTGAGAGTGTTCCAACGTCTCCACCTCTTAGACAACACGTGTTCTTTCTCTCTCTTTCTCTTTTTTTCTATCACAGCTGTCTTAAGAGATGTGATGGGGTATCCCAGTGGGGTTTTGATGTGTGTTTCCTCAGTTGCTAATGATGTTAGATATTAACCATTTTTTTAATGTGCTTCTTGGGCATTTGGGTACTGCTTTGAAGAAATGTCTACACAAGTCTTTTGCCCACTTTTAAACTGGGTTCTTTGTCTTTTTGCTGTTTATATATTTTGATTATTGAATCCTTATCAGATATATGATTTGCAAGAATTTTCCCTCATTCTGTAGGTTACCTTTCACTCTCTTGATAATGTCCTTTGATGAACAAAAGTTTTATATTGGGGTGAATTCTCATTTATCTATTTTTTCTTTTGTCATCAGCTGTGTCAAGTGTCACACAAGATGCCTTTGCGAGCTCCCAGTTCATACAGTTCAAACCCCATGGTTTCTCCCAAGAAGGGCATGGTTTTATCTCTTAAATATTTGGGTCATTGATCCATTTTGAGTCATTTTTTAACAAAGTTAAAAATAAATTTTTTGCCTGTAGAAATCCACTTGTCCCAGAATAATTTCTTGAAAATTATTCTTTCTCCATTGAGTGATTTAGTAGTGATGTTGGAAAACAATCAGCCATAAATGCATGGATTTATTTCTGGACTCAGTTCTTTTCAATTGATCAGTACATCTGTTCTGCTGACAACACCACCGTTTTATTACTGTCACTTTTTAGTAGTTCTGAAATAGTGAAGCGTGTGCCCTCCAATGTTGTTCTCTTTTCCTGGAGCATTTTGGTTATTTGAAGGCTTTTGCAATTCCACTCAGACTTGAGGACTGGCATTCCATTCCTGCACAATGACTGTTGAAATTTTAATAGAGATTGTGTTGAATCATTAGATAGCTTTGGAGGATACTGCCCTCTTAACAACAATAAGTTTACCAGTTCATAATCACAGGATGTCTCTTCATTCATTCAAGGTTCTCTAAACTTCCTTCAGCAATGCTTTGTTGCTTCCTGTGTGCAAGTTTTCACAGCCTTCGTTGTTTATTCCTAGATATCTTGTTCTTCTAGATACTGTTATGAATGGAATAATTTTCTTAATTTTTTGTGTGGATTGTTCGTTGCTGATGTGCTTGTGACATGATTCTGCAAAATTCGTTCATTAGTTCTAGTCACATTCTAGAGGATTCTTTCACATTTTTCCTCTATATCAGGATTATGTCACCTGCCAAGAGAGACAGTTTTACCTCTTCCTTCAACTTTGAAGTCCTCTTGTTTGTTTTCTTTATCTAATTGTTGTGCAAGAACTTATAGTACAATGTTGACTAGCAGGGGTGAAACCAAGCATCCTCGACTTTTCCTGGTGTTGGGGGACAGCTTTAAGCCTTTTATCATTGCACATGATGCTTTGATTCACTTTTCTCTGCTCATTTTCTGTTTCTGCTCCCCATGCTGGGTAATTTCTGTTGTCTATCTCCAATCTGCTGATTCTGTCTTCAGTTACTCCAATATTATGCAAATGCTTCGCTTGAATATTTTGTGTCAGTTTTTGTACTTTTCAGCTCCAGATTTTTTTTTTGTTCCTTTTACAATTTTTATCTCTTTATTGATATTTCATTTTATTTATGCCTTGTTTTCCTGATTTCCTTTAGTTGTTGGTTCTTAGTTTTCTTTAGCCATTTAAGTACATTTAAGATAATTGTTTAAAGTGTTTTGAGTAAATCGGTGTCTGGGCTTCTCATGGATGGTATCTCTCAGTTTATTTTTTCCAGTAAATGGGCCTTACTTTTCTTTATCTTGTATGTCTTGTGATTTTTTGTTGTTGCTTCTGGAAATGGATGTCATAGTGTTGTGACTCTGGAAATTAGAACTTTTTTTTTAATTTTCCTTTCCCAGGTTTTGCTGTTTTTTAAATTTTTTGAAGGGTGTTTGTCTAGTGACTTTTACCCACTCTTTTCACAGGGAATGTATTTTATGTCATATGTTTCTGTCATATGTTTTTTGTCGTATGTTTTGTTCAACTAGTGTTTTTACTGAGTTTTTTACTGAATACCAGAAGCTACAGCATCAACCAGACACCTCTTCCTGTCTCTGCTGTTTTGCTCTGTGCTTGATCTCTCCGCAAACATGCAAACACATAGCTAGGCCTGCACTGACATAGAGATCAGCCTTGGGTGAGTGTGGAAGGTCTTCTCAGGTCTTTTCTGGACATGCATCTTGCCCTTGGCGTGTGTGAGGCTTTCGGAATCCCTCCTAATTCAGGGTGCTGTTGATTACCCAGGTTTCCAAAATGAGACAGTGACAACGACAACACCTTGTCTCTCTGGCTCTTCTCCCCAGGCCTGGGTGGTCTGTGCTTTCCTCAGCTGTCCCCCAGCCAGCCCTACACTGTCCTGGAAACATTCCCACCATGATCCAGTCTGGGTGAGCTCTGAGCCTGACTGAGGAGGGATAGGCAATGTGGAACAGATCCACACAGTAATTGTGAGTAGGTCTGGCTGGGCTTCCTTTGCAAACAGGCCAGGGCCCTGCACCGGGAATGTGGGTACTGCCTTCAGAGCCGCTCCCCAGCTCTGGATTGGCAAGACAAGTGAAAATCCCACCAGGTTTCCTGCTATGTTTAGTTGCTTTTATCTTGAGTCAACGTCGGCTTTTTTGCTAGAAACCTTTGACCATTTTTCAGATTTCTGGCAATGTGGTTTCTGAGAGTTTCTGCTTGTTTCTGATGTTTTTTAGGAGAAAGAGAAGCTTGGAGCTGCCTAATCCAATATTTGGCTGACATCACTTACCCCCACCTAAACTAAAATAGAGTTTTATAGGAGTACCACCAATCTCATTTATTTAAATATTGTCTGTGGCTACTTTTATGCTACACTTAATTGAGTTGTTGCAACAAAGACCGTATAGTCTAAAAAGCTAAAATATTCACCTTGTGGCCCATTACAGCAAAGTGTGATGACTTCAGCTGTGGGTTATCCAAGGCCAGGATTAGAGATTTGCCTGGACAACTTCTGTATTTCTTTCTATTGCACTTTCAGATTTAATAAGAATCTACATTTATTGAGTAATTAGTACGTACCAAAGATTTTTAAGCTCTTTCTTGAAATTTTACCTCCGTTTTATGCTTAAAAAACCCTGAAATTCAGAATATTTGAAAAGTGCTCCAGCTCAGCAAGCTGGTGAATGTTAGAACTCAACATAGGTCTGGCTCATTCCAGAACCAAAGCTCTCATCAGTTTACCCAGAGGTTTGGATACAAATTTCTCTCTATCTCTAACAAAGGCACTGTGCTTACCCTTGACCTGTAAATCAGTTCCGCATGTAAGGCCTTATTACTTCCCCAATTTGTTTCAGACAAGCTTTAGTGTTCGACCTATTATCCCGAGTGTCCATTAGAACCCAAGTTAGCCTGTGATGTCATTGCTGCCCCCGGCTCAGGGCAGAGTTCTCCAGTGGCCAATTTATTTTCCTGATCTTTTTTAACCTGGGCGGCCTGAGCCTGCAGTTAGATTTAATCATAATAATGAGCCTCTTTTTTATACTAGCATAAATGGAGGTTAAGATGTTTGTTCATTAAATCTCTAATGATACATTATATGCAGCATAAGTATATTATTTCAGATTATATTACATCATGTCAAAGTACACAATTGAGCAAAGACTCCATGCTAGTTTGGCCAGATACAGAAATACTATTTCCTTTATCCCTAGCAAAGGGAGAGCGAATCATCCAAGAATCCCCAAAATAGCTCTCATTGGAATGGATGGAGCATCTGAGACCACCAGTGACTTTTATAAGGATTTTTACGACATTATTCTTCAGTAGTAAGCCATCAAGTTGATTATTTTTCCATTTTGCATCTTTATGAATTACAGATAGTTCATAGTAATTTTAAGAAAAAAATACAAAGAAGGAAAAATGAGTGAGAGGAATTAACATTACACATGTTCCATTTCCACTAACTTCCACTGTCTCTAAAAAGAAATTTAAATAGAAGCAGCATAACTAATGGAGAAAGTGCTGAGCCCATAGCTGAAGTCCTGAGTTCTGCTCACAGTCTGCTAATAATTGACTTGCTAAGAATGAACAGGATGTTCCAGGTTCTTCCATGATGAAGTTACTGTATAAGGAGATACTGTCTCTCCCACAGGGCACGGGCCACATGTGACTGGTCCAGTTGGAAGAGTCGCCCCTAAAGTAAACGAGGCTCCCTGACTCCTGTGTGCCCCCCTGCGGGTCCAGTCTGTACTTCACCTTGTCGGCTGACTTGCAAGCCTGTCCTCTAAGTGTCCACACTTGTCTGAGTTCCCTAGTTAGAAACTGTGTTTCCCAAGCCTTGAGTAGGTTTTGAATACTCTTTTTCTCAATTATGTTTGCTTAATATCTGGCACGTAGCAGCCCCTCTACAAAGATGTGTTCAGGAAAGAGTGTAATCTCTATCGCTCATTCCATTCTGAAACACACACACACACACACACACACACACACAGATAAATAGATGATCGATCAATCGATCGATAAATTAAATAGGTAGTTAACACAGGTTTAAGCTGCTGGTTTTGTAACATAGTCAGAGTGTTTATTGCTGTTGTTGACTTTGATCTCATTGACACTAGTATCTGAATGTCTGATGACATCATCCCTGACAGATGCTAACTAGTTGTTTGTAGGATTGCCTCCTGTCACCATGTCCCATCTCAGTGATCCCTAGTGACCTGTTTACTCACCAAAATGAAGAGTGATTTCCCCAAAGCAAGTCTGTTATGAATTTGTAAAAGGTGGTTTCTCCCAGAAGATAACTTCTAAAGTCATTGAGCCTATTTAAAACTAGCTTTATATCACCAACAAGTTTTACTGTACAACCAATGGACCTAAGAAGGCAAAGGATCAGACTCCCAGTATCATCGTGACCTGAGCAAGGACAGTCCTCACACTCCAGACCAGTGTGTTTTACATCAGATGCACTATGCTGCCAGTCACGTTTCTGCTTTACGCTTGTTCTTGTTTCTACCTTCGTCTGGGTAGACGGATCTGAGGGTGGCAGAGAGCTGTGGGCCTGGGTTTGTCGCCTCCCGGTGGGGGAATGTTCAAGTTCTCCCATGGGAAGAGGACAGCCTCCTGATCATTGTCCCTTTTCCCCTAAGGCTGAGCAGACTTGCTTCCTCTACTGACTTGTATGCATTTAGGAGGTGGCACAGATCTTCCTGACAAGTGGGAGAGACCATTGCATGTTGTTTTTTCTAGCAATAAACTACTGGTGTTTATTTTCTTCTAATTCTCAAAGGATGATTGCTGTAGCACGTCTTCTGAGGTCTACTTTCTTCTTAAAACAAATAGGAAACTATAAATTGAAGCGTATAGGCAGGTTTAAGTAACAACCAAAAAAGTGAATATATCAGCCTTGACATCTGTGGTTTGTGCGTTCTAGTCTCCAAATTCTCTAGCTTATAGTGTTTATGAGGTAGTGCACCTGAAGAAATCACACCTAATTTATATGAGCTTCGTCATCTGTCCTAGAATGTACTGTTGAACTGCGGTCAGAGTGCAGTATAGATAGATGACAGGTAGGCAGAGGTAGGCAGATAGACAGGCAGAGAAGTGGATAGATGGATAGATAGACACACAGATACAGACACACAGACACATAGGTGGTTGGTGGGCATCGGATAGGTAGATGCGTAGATGGATAGATAGACACACAGACACGTAGACACATAGGCGGTTGGCGGGGGGACAGGTAGATGGGTAGACGGATAGATAGATGGATAGACAGACGCGTAGACACGTAGGTGGTTGGCGGGTGGATAGGTAGATGGGTAGATGGATAGATAGATGGATAGACAGACGTGTAGACACGTAGGTGGTTGGCGGGTAGATAGGTAGATGGGTAGATGGATAGTTAGATGGATAGACAGACGCATAGACACGTAGGTGGTTGGCAGGCGGATAGGTAGATGGGTAGATGGATAGTTAGATGGATAGACAGACAGACGCGTAGACACGTAGGTAGTTGGCGGGCAGATAGGTAGATGGGTAGATGGCTGACAGGTGCATCATAGATACTAGAGAAAGCAGTATTTACAATCCAGCTCTTCCATCTCTGTGCTCCCATTTGGCTTTACAGCTCCTGGTGGAAGAGATAAAGGTATTATAAATGTGCTTTTCTAGAGTTACATGTACAGAGAGGGATCCCACAGAAGTGCTGTTGCTCGGAAATGGTCCTTCTAAACAAAATTTTAAAATTAGACAAACAAAAGTAGTACACTGTGGAACGATTTTATCTTTTTTTTTAATCAGTGAGCATAGATGACTAGCTCAGTGAATCTTTTCAAAGAGTATTAATATAAAAATTTATTATAGAGCTTGATTGGTTCAGAGCCCAGTTCCTACAAACATTAATGCTGAAATCCTGACAATTCGGAGTATCAGAAACGTATTACAAAATGCATATGTTATTCCTCCATTTTCACAAGAGAGCTGATTTATTGGAAAATGAAGTGTGAAATTAATCAAATGTGTTTCATAATCATTTCTATAAGAGAAAAATCCTTGTGTGACTTCTATAAATAAATATCACAAATATAAAATAACTAAATAACTGGCAAGCCAAGAGAAATTTGTATTCTCTTTTGTCTTTTTTACAACTAAGGAAGGAAATGGTAAGAACTAGCATAAGTGGATGGCAAAGTAGCCATTGAAATAATATTTTATGAAGTAAAAGACTGATTTATTCATTTTTTTTAAAGATTTTATTTATTTGAGAGAAAGAATGAGAGAGAGAGAGCACATGAGAGGGAGGAGGGTCAGAGGGAGAAGCAGACTCCCCGCTGAGCAGGGAGCCTGATGCGGGGCTCGATCCCAGGACCCTGGGATCATGACCTGAGCCGAAGGCAGACGCTTAACGACTGAGCCACCCAGGTGCCCCTAGAAAAAACATTCTTAATGGAGACTTTGCCAAGCAGCAGTAAATCCAACATGGAGGTCTTTACAAAGTCTTTGCAAGCACAGTGAGCTCGCTCTGACACACAGGATAGCAGTATTCACAGAACTAGTCTGGTAATGGAGCAAAATATCAACTCAAACCTTAATGTTGACAATTTAAATCCTTCCAAGCTCTAAAAGTAATTTCTTTTGCTTAATTACTTTTTCAGGACTGTAAGGCATTTGGGCATTCTCACTCTAAATACAATTCTCTGCATTATATTTCAACATTCCTGTCAAGGTTATTTAAGTGCCTTTTCTCTGGTTCTCTATGTAATGTGGACAGCAACATTATTTTATTTTCTATTTGAAAGTTCTATAAAAACTAAATATTAATCCCCAGCACAGAGACAAAGATGCATACTCACAGACAAACACACACAGGCCTTTGTTCAGTTTGTTAATTTGTTCACCTAGGTTGACTCACAACTCTATGCACACACTCACAGGAACGAACGGCTTTGGTAAAACACTATTTCTCATTTGTATTTCCTTTATCTATTTTTGATTTTTAATGGCTTGTTGTTTTCCACCTCTAACATTGTTATTTTAAGAAGAAAAAGAAAGTTGGTAATTTGGACCAAAGATAAAAGATTTGTGTTACTTTGAATGATTTTTGTCATCCACAGTATGCACTATCTGATTCAGTTCTAATTTTTAAAATTAATAGATTAATTTGTCTAATTATCCTGCAAATCACTACAGAAAAGTGGACACCATATACTCTATTTCTCAGGTATATTTATAAACATATTAGGAAATGTAGTTTCTGAGTGAGGTCACCTAAGTTAGAACTCTTACATTAGGTAAGTTAGCAGGTGCACATTGTAAACACCAAGTATGACTCATACGGGAATTCCCATGGTTGGGGCTGCTAGGCGACCAGCTCCTCTCACCACGGTCATGGATATTGTCACTGCTATTCGGAGTCTCAGTCCACACTCTCACATCACCAACTCGTCCCCCACCACACACGCACATGCACACAAATATGGACACACACACATGCATGCATAAACACACAATCACATGTGCACACACACACAGGCAGACACACAAACGCATTCTTTTTTTTTTAAGATTTTATTTATTTGACAGAGAGAGACAGTGAGAGCAGGAACACAAGCAGGGGGAGTGGGAGAGGGAGAAGCAGGCTTCCCGCCGAGCAGGGCGCCCGATGTGGGGCTCGATCCCAGGACCCTGGGATCATGACCTGAGCCGAAGGCAGACGCTTGAGGACTGAGCCACCCAGGCGCCCCTCACAAACGCATCCTTATGGACAAAGGGTAATCCTACTGCTTCCACTCATTAAATCGTTGAGAATAATCAAGAGAAAAATTGTAGAGGAATAAGATCATTGGCAATTAACTCATGAATTTGGAAATGGTATGCCTGTATTTTACTAATTTTTCATTTTATAAAATTAATTTAGAAAATTGAGAATTTAGAAAATTAATCCACCCAAAGGATACACTCTCCATAGGGTGTCCATGAGTTTTAATGGTATAATCAATCTAAAAACCCTAATGCAATAATAGGCATATAGTAAGGGCTCAACTCCTGCTGAATCTTTACTCATTTTTCCCTTTAAACAAAAGCAAATGATACACTCTGATAAAACGGTCTTTATAATTTTCCATAATAATTGACACTTTATAAGTAATAACTCATGACATTTATTACCAAAAGTGATGTATGGTTTAGTCCATCTTATTTTACATTTCAAAGTTTTACTTAGATTTATGGAGCAGCTTCCTTCCATAGAACATCTATTGGAATTGAAAAGTGGAATCATTTGATTACATATCTGCCCACCTAAAATTGTCAGGAAGCCAGTAATTAACCAAAAGCATTTATCTGGGATCCAAGAATTACAATTCAGGGCACACAGATTTAGGCAGCAACCCAAATAGTGCCCCCTAGGGAGCCAACGTCGGGGGTTTGAAAGACAAGAAGGGAATACTCGCATAAGATGCTTACCAGGAATTGTGATGGTGTCGGCGGCAGACACATCTTGCAGAACCATGACTGATTATTAATGCTGTCACTGCAGCACGCTGCTGGTGCCCCCGCCCTCGGCCGGCCCAGAAGGTCATGCCTGCACCAGGAGAGGACGTGTAGGAGGCCCACGTACAGCCCCCGGCTCCATTCGAAAACCCCCCAATTTCTCCTTTCGCCTATCAAAGCTAGTTTTGGACTTTCACAGACATAATATTTGACTGTTCAGCAGTTTACCTAAATCATTAAAATAGACTAATCAGATAACTAATTACACATCCTAGCAGGACTAGACTGTAAGTCAAGAATCCAGGATTTTATTTTCAAATCTGTCACTCCGCTATGGGTTTTGGCACAACGCATTTATTCTCTTCATTCTTCTGTAAGAATTTAGCACTGTTTTCCTAGATGTGATAGAACCTAAATGCACTGTTTGAGCTTCTAGTCTCAAATTAGAAAGAGTTTAAAAGAAAAGAAAAATGGAAGGAAGGGAGGAAGGAAGGAAGGTGGGGGAGGGAGGAGTAATGAAGGAGGGAGGGAGAGAAAGCCGGGTCAGAAGGGGTGTGCTGCCATCTCAGACCAAGAGTGGGAATATGCCTCCATTGAACACGGGGAATGGAAACGAAGGGAGGACGCTGGGTGTGGCACGTCGTGGCTGACAGCTCGCAGCGAGTGATAAATGTCGCTGTTGTCAGGGTTAAGGACACTATGAATGCTGGGCGTTAAAGACAGTTGGGGAACCGGGTGCCTGGGTGGCTCAGTTGGTTAAGCGACTGCCTTCGGCTCAGGTCATGATCCTGGAGTCCCGGGATCGAGTCCTGCGTCGGGCTCCCTGCTCAGCGGGGAGTCTGCTTCTCCCTCTGACCTCCTTCCCTCTCGTGCTCTCTACCATTCTCTCTCTAATAAATAAATAAAAAATCTTAAAAAAAAAAGTTCCTGGATACCGTCTCTAACACACAAATTCTCTAAAAAAAAAAAGACAGTTGGGGAAAACACCCCACCTAACCATGGAAGCTAAACTAAACTAAAACCCATGACTGTCTATTCATATGAAGAATATGAGTAGATATTCTGATTTTTCAAGAATATCAGAAAATAAGATGGCCATGTGAAATAGTCAAGAGTTCAGCCTTCCAGTTGATACTTGAATTGTCTTTTTAAGACCACAAAGAAGTGATTGCTTATGATGGAAAAAATGTATGCATGGAATTACTAACTTTCTTTGGCAAATGTTTCCACATTTGTAAAATTTCCAGCTTAAAAATATATTTTATAGCCATCCTGTCCCCCCAAAATTACATATCTTCATTCCATCTCTTAAAGTAACATTGAAGAAACTTGGTAATTTTCTGCTGTGATGTGTTGGATTATCTCATTCCTGTCCCCCCAAAATACCCAAGTCTTGTCTCTGTTTATTTCATTTTATTTCATTCATGTGTTTGGACTGTCTTCGCATCCAGAGAGCTCTCCTCTGACACAGTGGAGTCTCTCCACGGGCTCATAACTAGAGAGCTGGAGCCCTGCACAAAACAGCGGGTAATGTGCCGCCAACCACACCCACCGCCGTACCTAAATAATCTGGACGTTTCTGGAATATCTGAGTGCTCAGTCCCTCTTGCGTTATGTGAAGTGTCTCTTTGAACTTTTCTGAAAACTTTAGTTACTAACAAGTGAGTAAAGCACACCAGGATCACTGTAAATATGCCATAAGCTTTTCTAAAGGTGTGCTGCATGAACTCCTTCCCCGCTCTGCACCTAAGTACAATGAGTGTATTTTGAAGTGATGATAATTATTTCTTACATCTACCTCTCCAACCGTAATAAGCAGTTTGTTCTGCATTTGCCTGAACGAACCTGGCGTCTTTTCTCTGAGCTCCGTTCTCTCCGCCCTGCTTCCCAGTATTTCTCAGCCATCACGTTCCAGCCACCTTCCTGAGACGGTGCCTTCTAAATGCGTTGGCTGACCCCGCAGTCTCACAGGGATGCTGTCTCCTGGTACTGGACTTCCGCCTCTCTGCCCAGCTGCTCGGATACATTTCTAGGAGAGCACCTGCTTTGGCGTGTAATGGGGGGAAGGTGTACATTGCTGAGGTTGTGCGTTCACACACCGTGTGCTGGTGACCGTGGAGGGAGTTCGCACCTCAGGCTGCCAAGCCCAGCACAGCCCAGTGCGGTGCCCACAGCTTCTGTTATGAGGGCCCAGCTCATGGGTTCATAGTCCACGTCAATTTAAATGAATTACGTAACCTCCTGAAGTGACCGTTCCTATTTTCTAGAATGCTGATAGTAAAACAGTCCACCATACAAAACTGCTATGGAGACTTGAAGTATATTGTACCTCGGATGCTTAGTGCCTGACATACAATAGTATCCCCTGCATTTTGGCACTCGCTGTCCTTGTTATTTTCACGGTCGGCTTTCTCCATCGCCCTTGGAACAGGCTCCGCTCCTGTGGATGCACAGTATACCACCTCTGTGCCCAAACCAGCACCCAGGCGTTCACCCTCACATGCTCTGAGAGCCTAGATCCCACAAATGCAGGAGGGGAAGGGTTTGCACTGATATTCAAAAGATCTGGAAGCAAACTGCTACTCCTTTAGTTTGTGGTTTAGGGCTTCATGGAATCTGGCATTCTGTTTCCTTAAAATAGTACACCCGCATGCTCTCAAAATTTATATTTAAATATTTTTCAAGTAAAGTCAAAAATTTTATCCCATGTTCTTATTAAACTAAACATTGCTATTGATATAAATGTAATCTTATTAAATATTACTTCTCCACCTGGAAGAAAAAGCCTTAGTGAATGGAAAAAATGGACCGAAAGTGAGAAATCTCAAGCAAGAGAAACACTTTCTGATTTTGGCAGGTGCTAAATGACAGGGTATGGACAGTGCAAAGCATTGTTTCACGAGTGAGTCTCTGACCCCGTGTGGTCCGCCGCCTCCGGTCTCCCGCGATTGTGTTTGCTCCACACCACAGGTGTGAGACAGCAGGGGCTGCGATCGCCTCTTGGACTCCTAGAGGTAAATGAAAATCATCGATAAGAGCCTGCTGAAAACCGTCTTTTCCCTCCTGCTGTTTGTCAGGGCAACCGTCAGCCATAGTCCAGTGCTTGACAGGCCACCTCAGGGCCCCTGGATGCGCTGTTTTGATGACTTACAGTGTCCCTTGTAACGACTGTCATTCCCGAGCTCCAGACGGCGAGGGCTGGGTCTGGTCTGGAGACAGGCCACATCGGTCACACACTGATTTTGACCGCTGTCCGCCAGAAATTCCCCAAGATCGAACAGGCATGTGTGGGCAGTATTTTACTTCACACCCTCCATGGCTCACAACCTTCAGGGTTGGTAAGAGAAGGAACATGCTGAGCTTCAGCTCACGGAGTTTGTATTTCACACGGTACAGCTCGGTATTAAGTGCTGGAGCAGGTGGTGTTTTCTAAGCATTTATATTCAGTTTTCCCTCCGTCATGAGGGAGAGACTCAGATGAGCACAGTGACGTTTGTAGACACATGACAATAAATGAAAGATTGCTGTGTATGCTTGATTATGAAACCCTGTACTGTGGGACATGACAACAGAGGTCTGCCGCCCAGAAGTCATTCAGCATCCTCCTGCGGGGCTTTGTCTCAGCTCTTGGAACTTGGTGAGAGGTGATGAATTGGAACCTGCAGTCTGTAGAAGTGTTCATGACACCACCTGCACTTATTAGAATCAAGGAGCAACTGGTCATCATCTTAGGGGATGATGCAGGTGGTGCAAGGAACGACCGCATCGTGCACAGCACAAGCCACAGGCTGTCCAACTGTGGTCAGGAGCCCAGCTTCTTATCCAGTGTATCACTTATAGCCATGTTTCATGCTTCCTCTCTATTCCATTCTCACTACAAAACAAGAAACCAGAAAAGACATCAGGCTCAATAAGGATTCTGTGTACCAGCTCACCAGTTCATGTCGGCCTTTTCTTTCAATGCTCTTTCCTTTTTTTAAAAATTCTGGAGTGTAAACACAAAAGTCATCTTGAATTTTCTCCTACCTGTGAATGTCCATGTTCAAGGAAGATGGGAAAGCGACTGTAAGTGGATGTAAGAATGAGCTAACGCACTGCGGGAAAGTGAGATTATGGCCTGCCCTTGGGATTTTCTCTGCTGTTTCTCACAGCCTCCCAAACTTCATGGGCCATTTAAATTGTTTTCATTGGAGTCTTGGCTCGAAGGACCTCTAACAAGTGCAACGGACCAGAAATCTATCCAAAGCAAATAGATTTTGAAGGCAGCATTGTCAATGGGGAAGTTCAGAACGTGGTGCAGAAAAGTGGGCCTGCGCTGGAACGTTGGTGCTGGTCTTATGGAATTAGGTTCCAACAAAGGTAGGGAGAGGTTCTCTGAGGCCAAACACGATACAGAATAAGAGCAGGTGAAAACAGGTGGCATATCATGAGCTAGGTCAAGGGTTTTAGGATGAAATCCATCGAGAACTGTAGTAAGCCAGGGGTTTCTTTTTGAGTTACTGGCTGTGTATTTCGAGAAGGAGGCACAGATTAAAAGACATAGGCATGATTTGGCAACATTGGAAAAATATGACAATAGAATTTCAGTTTTTCAGTTATTCATGGATGTATTTATTTTTCACAAGATTATGTGTGTTGATGGTTCAGAATTCTGAAACCACATGGGGTTAATTACAAACCCACGGAATCCTAATATTACAATAGAATCAGAATGCATTCTGCTCAAGAAAGTTTTTAAAATCAAAATCTACTTTTTTCTGTCTTTATCAGGAATCCACTTCAAGTCTTACATTTTCACCAAAGGTTAAAAGCCTTATTTACATAATTACCCTTCTCAGTTTCCTAGTTAAATGTGTTTACATTGGTAAAATACCTTCTTTCACGTTCTATATTTGCCTTATCTCAAGTAGAAAAGATGTTTACCTTTTTTTCTTGGGACTATTAGCAGCACTTCTAGGGGGAAAAGTAGAAGGTAATAATTTTACAAATTTCTTGTCTGTTATATGAGTTTTGGCCAGTGTAGGACTTTGGAATGAAGGCCACACAGCCAAGTATTTGGGTCTTGAGCTCAAAGGGAGTATAAGACTGAAGTTTCAACCTTTTCTTGGCACACTCCCATAATTCCCAAGACTTTGCTTACGTCTCACGCTGGCCTGGCAGTACTGGACTTCATTTACCTGTTGTAATGACTGTCTATTAGAGCTTATGGCACGGTATCTGGACCAGAGTTAGTGAGTACGTGATTAGAATTTGATGTCATCATGGCTATTGCTAGCATGATGCTAGGCCGTGAAAGGAAATCTGAATAACTATCCTTAACATTAGTAAGTATGAAATGGTTTGAAGAGCCAGGAATTTTATTTCCTAAACAGTTTTTTTATTCATATTGGTAAGATAATTTTTGATCAAACAAAACATTTATTTATTTGTTTATTCTTAAATTTATACATATGTAATGGCACTGATGTATTTTGTACATAAATATATAGAAACATAAAATTTTTTCAAATGAGACAAGAGATTTAGAAGTTACATTACACACTAATGGATCATCTTGCAGGGAAATAGGGGTGCACACACACACACCCCCAATTGGAGGCACAGGCATCTAGATAGTAAGTAAAATTCCCCAAAGGCCAATTATCCCATATTCCTGTATTCCTGCCTCTTTTATAAATGATTTTAGTTGTTTATTATGTATTCAGGTGACAGTGGAAGATGTTAGAATTAGAAGAAGATGGACAATTCATTGTCATTATGAGCAAGAGTTTACAAATAAAATCATTATTAAAATGACAATTTCCATTGTTAACACATTTACCTGCAGTGTCTCACACTTATCTCTAAAATAGCCAATGCTTCATCAAAAACATTAATAAATAAAGATAAGTGTATTTTTATGTATTTATATCAGCCTTAGAGACTATTTAATTGTTAATTGTAAATGATGTACCAACAAAAAGTCACCAGCCCTGCCTTTTAGATTTATATATGTAAAATCGTTTGTGTTAAAGGATCTTGAAATTGACTGACTTGCTCTTTATAAAGCATGAGATGATCAGGCATAGTATATTCTATGGATTGTAGAGTTTTGAAAATTCTTCATCAGTGTATGAACAGGTAGAATATCTGTACTTGTATTCCTGTATATTCTCCTGAGATATACAAATTTCTTGACTACGTATCATCAAGAACAGTGAATGATCTGGGATTTTTCCCTACTCGTAACAATGGGAATGAAATATGAAGATAATTACCTATCAGTTGGGAAGTATAAATGAAGAACCAAAAGAGTAGTTATATAACGGTACCCAAGATAAAAATCATATTTGTCAGCAACCTACAGGAGGTATTGAACATTATGTAAGCCACTGAGGCCATGTTTTATTCATTGTCATTTCTAACAACTACAGTTAATGTCAAGTCATTTGCAAAGAGTAAATGAATAGGTAATAAAGAGTAAGACAAAAAAGAATAACACGAGCTCTAGAAAAGCAAAATCCCTCTTTTAATTCTGAGATGAGCTCTGATTGCTATGATGGATGAGAAATAGTCTTTTCATGGCTACTCATCTCGCCTAAAAGAAGAATAATCCTGTGAACTTCTCAAAGTTCAATGGCCAGTTTCTTCAGTTAGCTATTGGAAAGCATTTAGGATTGTTAATGAATAATGAAATATTTTCTAAAGAAAATTGTAATCATTAAGGAGAACAAAATCTTTGTGGAGACCATTTACTTAAAAGGATGCTAAGGTATTTTAATTAGAAGTCACTTAGTCATGGGGCACCTAGGTGGCTCAGTTGGTTGAGCGACTGCCTTCTGCTCAGGTCATGATCCTGGAGTCCTGGGATCGAGTCCCACATTGGGCTCCCTGCTCAGCGGGGAGTCTGCTTCTCCCTCTGACCCTCCCCCCATCTCATGTGCTTTCTCTCTCTCTCTTTCTCTCTCTCTCTCAAATAGATAAATAAAATCTTTAAAAAAAAAGAAGTCACTGAGTCACCAGATAGTACTGAGTATTCTCTATGTAGTTAATATGTTAAGAGAGATTTCAGCTGATAGAAGAATATGAAATGAAAAAATATCTTTCTTGAAAGATCCAAGTCTGATACTGATAAATGGGGGATGGCTTTCTTGAGGAAAGAATGTTTTGAAGACAATAGTATAAGTACAGGTTGCAGCAGAGAGAAAGGAAATTGACATAAAGTTGAGGTCATTTACAAAGGTAGAGAGACAATAATAAGGCAATACCACTTAGAGCTCTAAGAATCACATAGGTTGGCAGGATCTCAGTGACCATTTCAAGAAATTAGGTGGAATAAAATGAATGAACTATAACTGCTCAGAATGGATGGACAAAAATTGGGTATGACCTGCTGGGGGGGCATTCTAGGCTCATGCACAGCTTAGTGAAATGAGAGAGGAATATTTTTAAGATGGCAATAAGTACTAACATGTATACTCAACCTTGGAGAAATTGTGGGTTTCCTTCCAGACCACCACAATAAGGAAAATAGCAATAAAGTGAGTCAAATAGGGGTTCAAATATTTGGTTTCCCATGGAATATAAAAATTATGCTTGCACTATAGGGTAGTCTATTAGGTATGCAACAGCATTATGCCTGAGAAACAATGTACATATTTTAATTTAAAAATATTTTATTTCTAAAAATGCTAAACATCATCTGAGCTTTTACCTTTTTGCTGGTGGTCCTGTTCAGTGTTGATGGCTGTTGATGATTCACCAGGGTGCTGGGTGCTGAAGGTTGGGGTGACTGTGGTAAGTTCTTAGAATAAGACAACAGTGAAGTTTGTTGCATCAATTGACTCTTCTTTCATCACCATTTTCTCTGTAGCATGTGTTGCTGTTTGATATCATTTTACCCACAGTAGAACTTCTCTCAAAATTGGAGTCCATCCCTGATGAATCACGGATCTGTACCTCTGAAACAATAATGCAATATATGTTAAGAAAAAAAAAAAAGAAGAAGAAGAAGATAGCAGGAGGGGAAGAATGAAGGGGAGTAAGTCGGAGGGGGAGACGAACCATGAGAGACGATGGACTCTGAAAAACAAACTGAGGGTTCTAGAGGGGAGGGGGGTGGGGGGATGGGTTAGCCTGGTGATGGGTATTAAAGAGGGCACGTTCTGCGTGGAGCACTGGGTGTTATGCACAAACAATGAATCATGGAACACTACATCAAAAACTAATGATGTAATGTATGGTGATTAACATAACAATAAAAAATATTAAAAAAATTGGAGTCCATCCTCTCAAATCCTGCCGCTGCTTTATCAACTAAGTTTATATGATATCTTCAATCCTTTGTTGTTGTTTCAACAGTCTCCACAGCATCCTCACCAGGAATTGACTCCTCTCAAGAAACCATTTCTTTGCTCATCCATAGGAAACAACTTACCCATTCAAGTTCTATCATAAGAGGGCAGCAATTCGGTCCCATCTTCAGGCCCCGCTTCTGATTCTAGTTCTCATGCTGTTCCCATCAGATCTGTGGTGACTTCCTCCCCTGAAGTTTTGAACCCCTCACAGTCCTCCATGAGGTCTGGAATCACCTTCTTCCAAACTCCTGTGAATGTTGATATTTTGACGTCTTCCTATGAGTCACATGTGTTCTTAATGACATCCGGAACGGTGAACCCTTTCCAGAGGTTTTCCATTTATTTTGCTCAGATTCCTCACCGGAATCACCATCTACGGCAGCTGTAGCCTTATGAAATGTATTTCTTAGATAATAAGACTTGAAAGTTGAAAGGACTCCTTGATCCACGGATGCAGAATGGATGCTGTGTTAGCGAGCATGAAAACATTGATCTCGTTGAACATCTTCCCTGGGAGCTCTTGGGTGACCAGGTACATCATCAATGAGCAGTCGTATTTTGAAAGGAATCGTTGTTTCTGAGCAGTAGGTCTCAAAGTTTGGCTCAAAATGTTCAGTAAACCATGTTGTAAAGAGATTTACTGTCATCCAGCCTTTGTTGTTCCTTTTCTAGAGCACAGGTAAGGAGATTTAGCATGATTCTTAGAGGCCCTAGGGTGTCTGGAACGGTAAATGAGCATTAGCTTCAACCTACAGTCATCAGCTGCATTGGCCCTAATGAGAGGGTCAGCCTGTCCTTTGAGGCTTTGAAGCCAGGCCCTGACTTCTCCTCTCTAGCTATGGCAGTCCCAGACGGCGTCTTCTTCCAGTAGAAGGCTGTTTTATCTACATAGAAAATGTGTTGTTCAGTGTAGCCACCTTCCTGAATTATCTCATCTGGATCTTCTGGAGAACTTGCTGCAGCTTCTCCATCAGCACCTGCTGCCTCACCTGGCACCTTTATGTTATGGAGACGACTTCTTACTTCTACGTCATGAACCAACCTCTGCTGGCTTCAGACTGTCCTTCTGCCACGTCCTCACTTCTCAGTCTTCACAGAACTGAAGAGAGTCATGGCCTTGCTCTGGGTTAGGCTTTGACCTGAGGGAATGGTGTGGCTGGTTTGACCTTCTATGCAGACCACCGGCACTTTCTCCACATCAGCAATAAGGCTGTTTTGCTTCCTTATCATCCGTGTGTTTACTGGAGTAGCCCTTGTAATATCCGTCAAGAACTTATCCTTTGCATTCACAACTTGGCTAATGTTTGCTGCAAGAGGCCTAGCCCTCAGCCTGTCACAGCTTTGGAGAGATGCCTTCCTCATTCAACTTACTCATTTCTAGCCTGTGATTAAAGTGAGAGACGTGTGACTCTTCCTTTCACTTAAACACTGAGAGCCCATTATTGTCGTGTTATTAATTGGCCTAATTTCAATATTGGTGTGTCTCGGGAGTGGGGAGGCCCCAGGAGAGGGAGAGAGACAGGGGACTGTCTGGTCAGTGCAACAGTCAGAACACACATGTTCATCAGATAAGTTTTCTATCTTATATGGGCACTGTTCATAGCACCCCCAAACAATTACAATAGTAACATTAAAGATCACGGATCAGAAATCACTATAGCAAATGTAATAACAATGAGAAAGTTTGAAATAGCAGGAGAATAACGAAAAATATGACAGAGTCGCAAATTGAGCAAATGCTGTTGGAAGGTGATGCCAAGAGACTTACTCGACACAGACCTTCAGTTTGTCAAAAATGCAGTTTATCTGGGAAGCAGATAAATAAAGTGGAGCAGAATAAAGTGAGATGTGCTTGTAGTAATTAAGAGCTTTCTGTAAAGGAATTTTCAGGACCACATGGCTTCACTGGTAAATTATTTCAAGTATTACACTGAAATACAATATCAATCCTTCATGAACTTTTTCAGAACCTAGAAGAGAGAAACTCCCTAACTCCTTCATGAGGCCAGTATTACCCAGATGCAAAAGCCAAACAATGAAATATCAAGTAAATAAATAAATAAATAAATAAAAAGTAAAAAGAAAAGAGACCCTGTGAACAATATACCTTAGGAATATAGTCACCAAATTCCCAATAAAATATTACAAAACTACACCCAACAACATGTGAAAACATTTACACTCATGACTAAGTGAAAGTTTCCCAGGAATGCAAGAGTTTTTTAGTATTCAAGAAGTCATCAGTGTAACATACCATGCTGTAGGTAAGCAACCAAAACCACATGCTCATCTCAGTAGGTGAAGGAAAAGTATTTGACAGAGTCTAACATCCATCAGTGATAAAACAAAAAACAAAACAAACAGAAAACACCTTAGAAGACAGGAAATAGAGTGGAACTTAGCCTGATAAAGTTCATTAACAAAACCACAACATTGAAGGGCACATCTAATGGTGAAAGACTAAAATCCACTCCCCCTGCCATTGATAACAAGCCAACGATGTCGTGTTGTTTTGTTGATTATATTCAGTGTTACCCTGATGCTTATGGTCAGTGCAGTGAGGAATGACAGCCATAAAAGCATGTATGCTGGGAAGGGAGATGTAAAACTGTCTTTATTCATAGAGAATAGCATTATCTATCTACAAAATCCAAAGGAATCCACAAAAAAGACTAAATTAGTAAGAATATGAGTTTAATATACAAAAGCCAATTGTATTTAGATGTTCTAGAAAAAATCCTGAGATGAAATTAAGAAAATTTTATTCACAATACTATAAAAATAAAATACTTAGAAATAAATATAGCAGAATAAGTGTAAGACATGGTTGCTGAAAACTATGGCATGTCTTTAAGAGATACTAAAGACCTAAATAAATGGAAAGTAATTCCATGTCATGGATTGGAAGATTCCATTTGTTATGCAGGGTAATTCTCTCAAAACAGACCTGTACATTTAATGGTATTGTTAGTATATGTTAGCAGGTGTCATATTAGGAAAAATCTTTGTCTTATGAGCCTTATATATAAATAGTTTTTAATATTTGTTAGTTATATATACAGCAATTATTTTAATATGGGCTCTTTTAAAAACAAATTAGTTCCCTGAAGACTTACATTATACATAAATATCTATTCTAATATTTGAATAGTGATTACGTTGTAGTTGTATAAAATTTGAAAGGAGAGTCACACTGTCCATTGACCAGCATATCTCCATCCAGCGACATATTGGATGCACAGAGACGTGGTATGATTTTAGAAAACTCGGTAAAGTCATTGTAAACAATCAGACGAAAAGTCTCCTTAGCATCACCGTGGCTTCTGAGTTCATTTGGGACCATTAAATGGATGATTATAAGGAAGATGGCAGCCTCTTAGCCATCATCTTTCCGCTGAGGAAGCAAGTACCAGTCCAGTGCACAGAGTAGGGAGAGGGGGCTGGAACACATTTCCAGTCTCTCTCTCTCTCTCTATGTTAAGGTAAAGGGAGTAGCCAGTTTAATTGATCAAATCCTATTCTTCAGCTGTATTTGTCAGATTCTCTTCTGATGTCTTATGGCATGAAAGGACTTTCCCACAGGACGGAAGCCAAGTGCCTCAGTCGTAAATGTTTTATTTTTCTCGTGCCTAACTGTGTGCTATAAATTGTGGAGTTTACGAAACAGTTGAGACCTAATCCTCGCTCTGAGGTTTCAGAGCTCATTTGACAGAGGCAGCATATACGGAAAACAAAAATGTAACTGACATCCATGGAGTCATGTGGGCTGATGCTGCAGAGTCGCCTCACAGATGCCGAGTCCCCACACATGGGCAGTATCTGGGGAAAGGGAGAGCCTTGCAGACAAGAGAAACACCCCAGAATTCTTGTACAGTGCTCAACAGACTCCTCCAGGGAACATTTCATGGACTTCCACATCTAAAATAGAGTTTATTACAAATAAATATATAAATACCATTTGCTTTCATGCCTAACATTATTTGGGGAAAGTATCCAGGTCAGTGCTAAAAATTCTCCTTCATAGTCTGATGCATCTACTTTCTCTAATTAAATAGTAGCAAACTGTGTTTTCAGATCATCAAATACTTAAAAGTGAGATTTTTTAAAGAAATGCAATGAGGTATAACATGGCCTTCAAGAATATTTACTCTGCTGTGATTTTTCTATGGAAATTAAGTAGGAAAAATTTAATTGCCTAAAATTTTCCCCATGTGTAAAGCAGGTATAATAATATGATATTTGCTGGAGTCACTACAATCTTAAATCAGAAGGAAATCCTGCCATTTGCCACAACATGGATGAATCTGGAGGACATTATGCTGAGTGAGATAAGCCAGATACAGAAGGATAAAAACTACATGAATCCACTTGTACAAGGAATGTGAAATAGACTCCTAGAGACAGAGAGTGGAAGGCTGGTTACCAGTGACTGGTGGGGGGAAAACGGGGGCTGCCGTTGAGTAGGTACCCAAGTCATGCAGGATGACTAAGTGCGAGAGGCTGCATTGCAGCCTTGCTCCTACACTTCACGGTAAGGACTGTGCGCCTAAGAAGTCTCTTAGGAAGATAGATCTCAAGTGCCCCCCACTGTAAGAAAGAATGAATCGGCATGTCCC
The DNA here is from genome assembly GCF_037043125.1 of Eumetopias jubatus. NCBI lineage: Eukaryota > Metazoa > Chordata > Mammalia > Carnivora > Otariidae > Eumetopias > Eumetopias jubatus. The sequence continues at coordinate 86,976,020 of NW_028274823.1, read as the reverse complement.
AGAGGGAGAACACATTTGCAATGACATGTATCCAACAAAATGTTTTATCCAGAATAAAGAAATTCTACACCTTTATATGTAAAGGATAACCACCAGAGTAAAATTTTGGCCAAAGATCTGCAATTTCAGTTCATAAAATAAGAGAGCCAGGTGGTTGGTACTGAGCGCAGAATCATCAGGAACAGGAGGAGAGAAGTCTTGATGGGTGGCCGCCAGGCATCCAGGAGAACTAGCAGGTTCCCCGGGCGGCAGACCCCGTGCTGGGGAGAGTAGGAGCAGGGGAAGCCTCCCGTGTTTGTAGTGGGACAAAAGCACTGCACACTATATTCTCAGGAAGGGTAGCAACTTCTTATAAACTGCATACATAGCCAATGACCCAGCGATTAAATTTCTAGGTATATACCAAAAATAAATGAGTACCCATACTCACACAAGAATGACAAGGGTAAATAATCACCGCAGCTGTTTTCATATCAGGCAAAACCTGGAAGGAACTGTATCAAGAGGAGAAAATATTGTAGTTACGATATTGACCTAGAAAGTGATAATACACAGCTAGAGAAAATGAAATACTGATGTGTACAACAGGATGGACAAATATCAGAAACACAACGCTGAATAAAATAAAACAGGCGCCGAAGACAGAATCCTGCATAACTCCAAATAAACGAAGTTCAGCGAGGAGGCAAAGAGAAGTGGTGATGACAGTCACTGGAGGAGCCGCAGAGCTGTGGGCTGGGCCGGGCACAGGCTTTGTGCGCCATGCGGCCATGTTGTCCTGTGATGGGGGCATGCGAACGCCAGCGTGTGAAGCTGTAAGATTCACCAGGGCGTCCACTCACCATTTGTGCGTCTTACCACACGTAAACTTCATCCAAGTGATGTCCTTGCAAAATCCCTTATTAAGCCTGTAAATTATTTTATATTTATATTTATATTTTTCAAAATACTAGTGATATGTTACATTTGCATATTTTTCTAAGCGATGACCGTGTGGTTTCAGATTAAGTATTCCATGTAATAGTATCATGCATTTATAATTGAGTAAGTGATTTATAATTGAGTAGTAACGTTACAGGGAAATCTTTGTCACAATCTACAATTCAGGCCATATTGTCTCCATTTTAAATTAAGGCAGTGCAGTGATTATACAAGGCTCGCCTAAAGCCACGAAGTCATTCTGTGGTGTAGTAGGGACTCTGACCCAGGTCCACTTCTAAGTAATATGTTCATTCTTCTTCAACTTGCTATCTCTGAATATCCTTTGACATAGTTATTGTTGAATTAGTTAATGTGCTCTCCTAATCCATGGGAATTACGTGAATGTGCATCGCTAGCGGGGCTGAGGTTGCACTCCTGCCCTGTGATATTTGTGGGAACCTGACTGCTCAGCTTCTTGGCCACAGGGCACAGCAGTGTCTCCTGTCCCCGAGGACGCCATGTGGCTGCCGTGGCATGACGTGGCATTGCTTACCTTCTCAGACGCCTGACCTCCTGGTTTTCAGTCCTCTGGGCCATCGTCAGTGTCTCGGCCCAGACGGGGCCAGTACTCATAATTACAGGTGCTCAGGACCCCACCTGGAAGACGCGCGCCCCGTCCCTGCTCTCGCTCCAGAAGTCCTCGCTGCACTGCGGGCAGCAGGCTCCTGCGCTCTCTCCTCGGCCGCCCCCCTTCCTGCGTGCGTACCCCTCGCTCCTCAGCAACACTGCCCTCATTCCATCTGCACATTCTCCCGCCGCTGTCATCCTGCCAGCCGCGTCCAGCGTCTTGTCCTCAGTGCACAGCGAGGACGCGAGGTAGTGGAGTCCGAATGCCTCATCATCTGCTCCGTCACCGTCCGCAGCTTCTCCTCCTGCTCACGCGGAGCCCACAGCAGCGTCTGGGGCGCGGGGCCAGCGGGGTCCTGCCCTGCCCCCGGCCTCCCACCGGGGCACCTGTCTGCCCACACTGTCTGCTGCTGCCCGCTTTTCAGGTTCACCTTATTTTTTCCCTTCTTTTTCCATCTTCAGGAAACAAAAGTTCAACCTTTGGTCTCATCTTACGATCTCAAGACTTACTTTTTCCAGTTGCCCTCAGCAAAATCAACCATGTTCCTGCCGCTTCACTTCTGACGGGATGAGATAATTTCAGAGCCCTGCAATCTTTCTGGAGAAAAGTGTCTTTCTTACTGTGCCAGGAATAAACTTCTGCATTCTGGTTTAGCTTTTTTTTTTTTTTTTTTACTTTTTTCTCCTCTCCCCTTTTCTTGTTTTTATTTTTCTCTTCTTTATCATTTTTTGTCACGAATTAGAAAAGACCATATAAAAACAGGGCAAAGTGTGAATCTATGCCAATCCATCTTAATATCTATATGGTTATATATTTATTGCATTTTGTTGTATACATTTGGTAGACATCCTGTGTATGGACTTATAATGTACATAACCATTCCTCTGTTGCTGGTCAATTACAGTGGTGTTGTTTTTTTTTTTTAATTTTTGATAACATCAACAGATCCTTCAGTTACTCCTGGTATATGTATTTAAATACATAGAGAGATTTATTTCCCCATTTATCATAGATTAAGAGCATCTTTGTTTTTATTCCCACCAACAACATTGCAAATACCTGGAAAAAAATCCCTAGGGCACATTTTATAAGATCAATTAATAACTCTCTCATGACAGTAAAACGTATTTTGAAGTATGAATTACCCATCAGTTTGTCTTGTATGAGAAGATTTTGCCCCTGACTTTTCTTAAATCATTACACACATAGATTTCACATCAAACCAAAGGCAATTGATGGAATTCTAATTGCAGTCTTAATACTGTGTTAAATATGAGATACAGCATTTTTATCTCCAGGAAAGTTTTTCATGCTATACCAAATATAAAAAAAAAAACCCAGCTGTCAAGCACATTGTCTCTGTGATGAATTTTAGGAAGTCAGCAAAATAATTTCTCATCCATTTTATTCAGCCAGCACGCAACGCAAGCCATTATCTAAAAATGAATTTTAAAAGTCAGAATGGAAAGTTCTGGGTGTTGGTCCCTCCATCAAAACAGCCACTAAGCTGGAAAAGAATGATGAGTTAAAAATGTTGGAACTCTTGACCCTGATCAGACACTTATAACATCAGTGCTTGATGCAGGAGGGGCTGCTTGTCTTTGATAAGAAAGTGGCTGGGAGCCCAAGCCAGACACCAACACCCACTCTTGTTCACAATAACCAAAAAGGAGAAACACCAAGTGTCCATCAAGAGGTGGATGCGTAAACTAAATGCAGCAGTGCATACAGTGGAATATTACTCGGCCATAAAAAGGGAATGGATTTCTGATACTTGCTACAACATAGATAAATGTGAAAGCATCATGCTAAGTGAATAAATCAGATGAAAAAGGACAAATGGTGTATGATTCAGCTTATATGAAATATCCCGAATAGTCAAATCCTTAGAGTGAGAATGTAGATTACAGTGTACCAGGGGCTGGGGGATGGGGAGAGTTATCGCTTAATGGGTACAGAGTTTCTTTGGGGGATTTTAAAAATCTTATGGAAATAGTGGTGATGGTTATAGAACATTGTCAATGTATTCAGTGTTATTGAATTATATAATTAAAATGGCTAAATGGTAAATTTTATGTCTCTTTGACCATAATAAAGAAAGTAAATTAAAAGTATTTTATCTGAAACAAATAAACCTATCTTGAGTAGTTAGAATGCTATGGGCTGTTAATAAGAGAGGCTTCCACTCGATGGGACTTAAACAGTTAAGAAATGTGTTATTACACCTGGAAAGAGGAATTGGAAATCTCAGAATTGATCAGGCCAGAGGTTCAATGACATCATCAGGGACCTAGGGTTTGGTCTGCCTCTGTGCTCATTTTATTCAGCGTTGTCTTCATCCTAAAGTTAGTTCCCCCCGTGGTGTAACCTGGCTGATAGCATTACTTAGGTATTAATGTAACACCCCTGTTTTGTGAGTAGAAGAGGAGACATGCACCCTTTCTCAGAAACTGAGGAAAGTTCATCTGCCAAGGCCGCCCTCGCTGGTCCTTAGGTGAACTAGTGATGCAGAAGAAGCCACTGATGTCAAGGGCTCCCCACGTGTCAGTCACATTGGTTTGGGGAAGTGCTGTCTCCACCATATGCTTTTCAGCTTTTAAGCCTGATGCAGTTTAGCTGCATGGGGGAATGTTTCTGAGTGAAGTTTAAGATTGCAAGCAGTGGCCATTCCAGACATTTAATAAGGTTCATGGAGTGGAAATCAAGAGAATAGAAGTCATTCTCTTTAAAGACTGGATAAAATTGAGCAGGATAGAACTCACTCTGCAGAAAGTTTCACTACCTGTTGGACTAATTACCAATTCCATTTTCAAGACTGAGATATTTGACAAGATTGAATCCCAGGGCTGACAGAGCTGCATCTCCAAGATTTATATGGTTAGCCATATAAATGGCTAACTCTGTGATGCTTCAAATGGAAGAGAATTCATCAATTTCAGACTCTCCTGCAATGTAACAGGGTGAAAATTAACCTGGCAATATAATTAACATTCATGGATTATTAATTATTTCTGTAAGGAGTGTGAGCTCATTTCAAGATCCTTGATTAAAACACAAATTTCCTTAATTTGATAGTGTAAATGGAGTGGGTGGTAATATTTAAACGATTTTTGCATGAGATTCTTAGGACATGAAATGGATTCCCAAAACTTCATTGTGCTGCAGTCTCCCCACATTATTCAAGCATTTGCTGGTCAGCTCAGGCTGCTGGAATGAAATCATATCGACGTGGTGACCGCTTCAGCAAACTTCTATTTCTCATGGTTCTGGAGCCCCGAGGGTTGAAGATTATGTTTCCTGCAGATTCTGACCCTGGTCAGAGCCCTCTTGTGTCTTCACATAACTGAGAGTATGCTCACCTGGTCTCTCTTCCTCTCTTTGTAAGGATGATGATCACATCATGGGGGCCCCCACCTTCATGACCTCATGTACACCTGATAACCTCCCAAAGGCCACCTCCAGATACAAATCACATTTGGGGTTAGGGCTTCGGCATATGAATTTTCAGGAGTCACAAATGTTCAATCCATAACCAAGTCGCATGAATTTAAAAAGGGCTGGAGTCTAGGGAATGGTATTCACAAGTGGCATATCCAAGTAAGATTGTATAGAATAGAATGTACACAAATCTATATAATAATATGCATTTTTAAGTACAAAAGTATCTAAAACTAAACTTGTGTTTGTCCTAATCAAACTGATAGCCATTGTTTTATTTTTATTTATTTATATTATTTATTTATTTTTAAAGATTTTATTTATTTATCTGACAGAGAAAGATACAGCGAGAGAGGGAACACAAGCAGGGGGAGGGGGAGAGGGAGAAGCAAGCTTCCCACCTAACAGGGAGCCTGATGCGGGGCTCGATCCCAGGACCCTGGGATCGTGACCTGAGCTGAAGGCAGACGCTTAACCGACTGAGCCACCCAGGCGCCCCGCCATTGTTTTAATAATATGTAATAGTAGTCTGTGTTTTAACCAAATACCAGGGGCATATATTAGTTTCCTCAGGGCTACTAGAACAAATCATCATAAAACTGGTGACTTAAAAAAGCAGAAATCTTTTCTCTTACTCTCGTGGAGCCCAGAAGACTGAAATCAAGGTGCTGGTCCCAGCAGACTCCCTGAGAAGGCCCTGGGGGAAATGCCTTCCTTCCTTCTTCCAGCTCCCGGGAGCTCCTGGCGCTCCAGCAGAACTCCAGTCCCTGCTCTGTTTTCACAGGACCTTCGTGCTTGTGTCTCTGTGGGTTTTAAATCTCTCTCTCCCTTTTCTTACAAGGATAGCAGTCACTGGGTTTAGGACCCCCTAAATGCAGATGGTCTCATCCTGAGAACCCCACCTTAATTATGTCTGTAAAGTTCTTGTTTCCAGATAAGGTCACATTCACAGCTACTGGTGGGGGAGACTTGGGCATACATTTGGGGATACTATTCAACCCATCACAAGACACAAAATAATGACCATAGGCTAAGTGCTTGCTAGAACTCACTACAGTTTGGGATATATTCATGTTTTCCTCTAAGAGAAGAATTTGTCCCCAGCTCACTTCGTTTTGACATCAACATAGGGGTAGGATTCAAAGACAGGTAGATTTGGAGCACCAAATCCTGCCAGGCTCAAAAAACAAAACCAGGGTGCCTGGGCCGCATGGTCAGTTAAGCTTTCAACTCTTGATTTCAGCTCAGGTCATGATCTCACAGTCATGGGATCAAGCCCCGCTTTGGGCTCCACACCCAGTGTGTGGAGCCTGCTTAGGACTCTCTCTCCCCCTCTTCCTCCCTGCCCCCACCCCCTGCCGCCGTGCTTGCCTGCTGTCTCTCCTCTCTCTTTCTCAGAAAATAAAAACTTAGATCAGTTGAAAAATTATCCACCTCTGAGTGGAAAAATGCTGTCAGTATATATTTTGTCATTTTTTTTCCATTGTATAAACTCTCAGTAGTGCCCTCTTCATACATACAGTGAAGATTTGGATGAATTGTATCAAATCTGCAATTACATGTAAATGTGAATGTTGGGAAGTATTTCAGAACGCAATCTGAATACTATGCTTGTCCCTATTTTGCAAAGGCTTACATGTGCCATAAATACTTACATCAATAGGGTTAAAGTACTAAAAAAATCATATTTTAGAAACCCTAAATCCCTGAATAAGTCTAAAGGGTATTTTTACTTGCAAAAATGTATGTGTGAATTCCGTTGATTATCAGAGGCATATTCATCAATCACAGAAATATATGCATTATCCAGAATCCTTTCAAGGATCAAAACACTGATTCAAATCATGTCTTTAAACTCATTATTTTAATTATAAAGGTCCATGCAAATACTTAAATTTTGTTTCAACTGTTTATAGTTTATTTGAACTAAAAAATTTAATATGCGATTTTTATTTTTAATGTACTCTCTTCTTTTGTCATTTATTTTTTGCCAAACGATATTTTCATCTAAGATGACAACCAAAAAAGAAAAATATATTCCTGCTCTTTGAATTATTAACCGATGTAATTATAATTAAGGACTACTGCTCAAGATGTCGGCATGTACAGTATAGCAAATGGCAGGTGCTTTAGATGCCTGCAGAGTAGAAGTGTAACCGAGCCAATGTGAGTTCGTTCCTTGGTGAGTTACAGATAGAAACCACACCAGGGGGATTGTCCCACAAAGGGAACTTTACTTGCAGCAAATGAGGACATCACAGGGAATGACTCCCGGGCAAGGGTGGATGGGTTCCTTCCATTTGGGGTTAGGGTGGATATTTCGATAGGGAAGCCTCCTGTCATATGTACAGGTGGGCATGGCTCACACATGCACCTTAAGGAGACCAGCCTATGCACACATGGTCTATTGTGCAAATGAGGCTCGTGCTACTCCTTGGGTGGAGATTTCAGTATTATAATGAGGCAGAGGTCACTGGTGGTCACTCCGTGGGTCACTCCGTGGTCCATCTGCACAGGTGTGAGCCAGGGTTGAGCTCCCACTGGTCTGGGTGGTCTGGACGGGCTGGAGCTCTCTGTCGGAGCTCTCTGTCGGGTCAGTCACTATTGCCTGAGGGTAGTGCTATTCAAAGTGTGCCATGCTGTGCCCCTGGGGTCTTCTTCCTGAGTTAAGAGATAAGCTAGAGAGAAGAACTTAAGGAAAATGTGGGACAAAGGTCGGTGAGTAAATGCAGGTGGTCAGGAAAGGTCAGGTCTTGGGATCTAGCTGGTGACAGAAGCTGAAAAAATAAATCTATAAAAGCAGCTTAAGACAGATGATAGTCATTTCCTGATCAATGTTCCTTTCAAAATTGGTACTTTTAGGTCCTTGTGCTGGAATTGGATTTAGGTTTTTACAAAGCATTATGTTTGTTTGACCTTTCTAGTTCCTTGTTTGTGCCCAAGAATCACAGGCTACCATAAGAGGATTTTGCAGCAGGAATTCTTGGGGTGAGGGATGGGAGGACAGATCTCTAAATCGCTGATTACCTATTGCTGAGGCAATTTCGCTTGATCTGTAACTCATGTTTAATAGAGGATTGAAACGATCTAAAAGTGTCTTAATTTGATCGGTGTAAGCAAAGTATACATGTTGAGTCCCCAAACAGCAAGCACTAAATATGGAAATGTTCAGGTAGGTTGAAAATTTATGTGGCATTAATATTTTGTTAATAAGGCCAAGGAAACCTACGAAATCTCTGTGCTAATGTGAATCTGATTCTTGTAGAGAAACTCAGGTCCACAGCAAGTGCAACTCAATCCCTAGACTACATAGCTCTTTCATGATCCTCCCACTGGCCACAAGGGGTCACAAACCGTGCCAGTCAGCCCACGCCATGAGTCTTGTAGGGGCCAAGGGCAGACAGCCCCTAGATGGGCCACTTGGCATGAACATTATCTTGAGTTAAAAGCAGTCAAAATCCAGCAGATCGAGAAGAAGCCTCTTTACCTCCCTGTCAACTTCCTGTTTGTACCAGAAAGAGAGCTATTCACAAAAACTCCTCTTTACCCAAGAAGCTTATTAACATAGTAGGATACTTGCTTTGCAGGATCTCCTTCCGCCTTCCTGCTAATGGTCTGTCTACCCCTGCAAACCCCGCCCCGCTCCTTAGCTCATATAAGCACCACGTTGCCTCACTGTCTTTGGAATTTCCATGTCTGTGTGGATTCCCTATACCTATGCTATTGAATTTTATTTTCTCCTGCTAATCTGTCTCATGTCAATTTGATTCTTAGTCCAGCTAGAAGGACCTTGAAGGGGACAAGAAACTCTTCCTCCCCAGCAGTCTATATAGCAGAAAACTTTGTTTAGCAAAACATTTGGAGACATTCTTTGGAATCTATTTGGAGATTGCCTTGATGCCCAGACGAATAGTATATAACTTAAGGTTTTTGTTTATTTTGATATTCTGATGTGTCTCCCCTCCAGGAAATTCTAAGTAATACACTGACATACAGGTAAAACTTGTTAAGAACATATGTTCTGACAACTAAAAGATCCATGTTCACATCCCTGTTGACTGTTGTAACATATAGACAACTATTTCATTATCTCTTATTTTAGAAACTTTTGCTAATACTTCAGTTTCCTCATGATTTTCTGAATTAATCTATCTCAAAGAACCTCTCCCAAAAGAGGTACTGGCTGTCAAGTAATAGTTATCAACAGAAGCAAAGTTAAAACATTTTTGCACCTTTTGAAGGAAAATGAAATAAAGAAATGATATGGTATGATGTCATTCACACTAAGTTAAAATAGTATGAACTGGCTCTATTTCCCATGAAAACATTTCATGCTGATGGGGTTTTGGAATATAGATGAGCTCCAGAGCTGACGACCAAGAAAGAATTTTTGAGGCATCTTTGGTACAAAAAGGCGATTTTATTAAAGCACCAGGGACAGGACTACAGGCAGGAAAAGCTGCCCTGGGTTTGTGAGGTATGGCTGGTTATATACTACAGAGTTGGGGGGAGGTAAGGAAAAGGGAGGTTTCAAAAGGATTTTTGTATGTTAAAGAAGACTCACAGGATCCTAGAGTCCTTGCCATTGTCAAGATGAGGTTGTTTTTCCCTCTAGCAAGGCATTAACAGTAAGATAGTTGGGAGCTTCCTGGAGGAACATTACACTCTGCCCTCTTCAAGTATCTGTCAATGGGCTGCAGATTATAAGGACGTTTAATTCTATCTACTACATTCCCTTCTGGAAACTAGGCCGTTGATAAAAATGCTTCGTTCTTGTAGATTGCTAAGATAATTGTAAACCGAGGGAGACTCCTGTCTTGCAGGATTGTGATCTCTATAAGTTAACTATTTGTTTTTCCTTTAGGGCAGCCAGGAGTGCCTGAGGAATGTCACATAGATCCCATGGTGGGGGGAAGTTGTGGGGTGTCAGCTTCTGCCTGTCCTCAGCTAGCCTTCTGCTCCCTCATCAATGCCAAGTACTTCTCTAAAGCTTGGATTTAAACTGTTATCTTGCAGTTGTACCTATTAATCTTTGTAGAAATATAACAATAAGAAGTCTATATTCCTGGGGCGCCTGGGTGGCTCAGCCATTAAGTGTCTGCCCTCGGCTCAGGTCATGATCCCAGCATCCTGGGATCGAGCCCCACATCAGGCTCCCTGCTCAGCGGGAAGCCTGCTTCTCTCTCTCCTACTCCCGCTGCTTCTGTTCCCTTTCTTGCTGTGTCTCTCTCTGTCAAATAAATAAATAAAATCTTTAAAAAAAAAAGAAGTCTATATTACTGTGATATTGTTGTTTTTAATAAGAAGAAGTATGTTTTTGGTCCTCACGCCCTTCTCTGGTACAGAACTCCGAAAATTCTTGGAGTTTACTAAGGGAAGAAAATGATAAAGCTCTCTTCTGTTATGTTCATGGAGTGGCTTTTGGCAAGCCCTTCCCTTCGGTAACCTAGAGATGGGAGCAAGTTACCAGCGACTGTCAGTCCCACACCCACCTCCAAGGAGAGCTGGGGTAGAGGCTAAATCAGTCACCAGCGATTTAATCAAACAAGCCTGTGTTAGGAAGACTCCATGAAAGCCAAAAGGATGGGGTTTAGAGAGCTTGGTTAGTGAACATAGGGAAACTGTGTCCTTTCCCCACACCTTGCCCTGTGCATCACCCATCTACCTGTTCCTGAGATGTATCCTTTTATGATAAAGCAGTGATCTGGTGAGTGAAGTGTGTCTGAGTTCTGTGAGCCTCTGTAGCAGATTAATGAAATGTGGGAGAGGGTCCTGGGAACTTCTGGCTTGCAGCCAGTGGGTCAGAAGCACAGGGAACCACCTGGGGTAGGGGTGGGAGGCAGCCTGGTAGGACTGATGGAATTAGATGGAATCTAATTCCATCTCTAGATAGTGGCAGGACTGAGCTGAGTTGTAGGGATTGTAGGACACCCAGCTGGTGTCAGAGTCTTGTTCGTTGGTAGGGGTGGGGAGCCCCCACCATGTTGATATTGGTGATCAAACCCTAAGATAATTTCGTATATATACATGAGCAAGAAGAGTTACGTTTTAGCTCCACTTCCTTGTCTACCTTGATTACTCAGAAGGTAGAAACCTGGGTTATAAATATTCTTTGTTCTTAGCTTTTGCTATCAGCAGAGAAGTGATTCACAATATAAAGCCTGAACAACCGAGTGTCATGTGTTGTTTCAACTTAATTAAAGTCGATTCCCTGCTTTAAGAAAGACTCACATTTTGGATTTTATACTTTCCTTGATTAGAAAGGGAGCCTAGATATTTGTTCTTCCAAATTTCCCTTAAGATAAGAAAATCATTTTTTCTGAATTGCATGGTCCTTGCTAACTAGCTGCTTGACCTTGGGCAAAATCCTTAATCTCTCGGTCTCATTTTCAAAGAGTACGAATTGAGAATGTTAATTGTAGTATATTCCTCATGGGGCTGTTATGTGAATTAAATAAAATAATCCTCAAAAGAAAATGCTTACAGTTTGTGGAATATAATAGGCAGTAAATATTAGTAACTATAATTATTTTCATTTACTACCTTACATAATGCAATTTTTCAGTGAACGTCAGAGGAATTTCTACTGATCTTAGAACAATATATAGGTATCTTCAGGGAGTTGCATCTTTTTTATCTTACAGTCTGTGGGTTACATCAGTGACGGGCTCTCCTGGTCATTGGGGTCAAGTTTAGGATCTTCTCATAAACATTTGTATTATTCAAGATGCACTAGGCTATTCAGCAGTAACAAAAAACCCTAAATTTTCAGTTGTTCAGCATGGGGAAAAGTTTATTGCTGCTGCTAGAAAGTCTATAAGGCAGGTTCAGAAAATCCCCTGATGTAAGCACCGATTGAGCTCAGGGTTCCAGTGGCTCTGACTGTGGCACTGTTAATTAACAAGCGTTCCCTGGTCACTCCAGCAAGGTAAGAGGGGAGATGGAGAATCATGAAGCATCTCTGAAATTCTCCAGCTGTAAGGAGATCGCATCCGTGTATTCATGCCCCCTGGGCCAAAGCCAGCCTCTTGGCTGTCCCCCCTCGGCCTCGTCCCCCCTTGGCCTCGTCCCCTCTTGCCCCGGCCGACAGGCTGTGTTCGCACGTCTGTCACAGTGCAGGAATTGTCATATTCTAGCTTTCTCTTCTCTCTCTGTGTGTATTCTTCTTTCTTAACCAGGAGGGTTACTTAGTGACATCGTGTTCTGTAAACGATTCATAGGTCATCCTAAATCCTTTCAGAATAAGGTGGGAGGAAATGAAAATGTCTTTAAAAGATTCTTTTCACCATGTATCCACAGCACCTGCACAGTGGCTCTCAAATAATGAATATGTTAAATTAATTAATGGATAAATATTAAGTAAATGACAGATCCATGTATGTAACTATAATTCTACTGACATAATCAGGGATCAAGCCTTGAATTGGTTTAACTATTTATCATATATTTTGCTGTTGTATTCATGTTATTGTTTCCTTGGGAGCAACATTGTATTTTATAAAACTGCCAATGATTAAAGGTTTTCTTCATTGTCAGGATTTATTTTAGGCCAGTCCTTTGGCCTAAACAAGGATTAGGCCACCTTAATGCACGGAGTAATTAACTCTTAAATGAGAAAAAGGAAGAAATAAATCATGGCCTTAAGAAAAAAGGAATAAAGAGGGGCGGAGCAAGATGGCGGAGGAGTAGGAGACCTGGATTTCATCTGGTCTCAGGAATTCAGCTGGATAAGGATCAAACCATTCTGAACACCTACAAACTCAACAGGAGAATGAACAAAAGAATAGCAACAACTCTCTGAAGAGAAAAGCGACCACTTTCTGGAAGGTTGACCCATTCATTCTAGAAGAATGAATGGGTCAACAAGGAAATTAAAGAAGAATTTTAAAAAATCATGGAAACCAATGCAGAAGAAAACACAACTGCTCAAAATCTTTGGGATGTAGCAAAGGCAGTCCTGAGAGGAAAGTATATAGCAGTACAAGCCTTTCTCAAGAAACAATAAGGGTCTCAAATACACAACCTAACCCTACACCTAAAGGAGTTAGAGAAAAAACAGCAAATGAAGCCTAAACCCAGCAGAAGAAGAGAAATAATAAAGATCAGAGCAGAAATCAATGAACTAGAAACCAAAAGAACAGTAGAACAGATCAATGAAACTAGGAGCTGCTTCTTTGAAAGAATTAACAAGATTGACAAACCTCTGGCCAGACTTATCAAAAAGAAAAGAGAAATGACCCAAATCAACAAAATCATGAATGAAAGAGGAGAGATCACAACCAACACCAAAGAAATACAAGCAATTATAAGAACATATTATGAGCAACTCTATGCCAGCAAATTAGATAACCTGGTAGAAATAGATGCATTCCTAGAGATGTATCAACTGCCAAAATTGAACCAGGAAGAAATAGAAAACCTGAACAGACCTATAACCACTAAGGAAATTGAAGGAGTCATCAAAAATCTCCCAACAAACAAAAGCCCAGGGTCAGATGGCTTCCCAGGGGAATTCTACCAAACATTTCAAGAAGAATTAATACCTATTCTCCTGAAACTCTTCCAAAAAATAGAAATGGAAGGAAAACTTCCAAACTCATTTTATGAGGCCAGCATTACCTTGATCCCAAAACCAGACAAAGCCCCCATCAAAAAGGAGAATTACAGACCAATATCCTTGATGAACATGGATGCAAAAATTCTCACCAAAATACTAGCCAATAGGATCCAACAGTACATTAAAAGGATCATTCACCATGACCAAGTGGGATTTATCCCTGGGCTGCAAGGTTGGTTCAACATCTGCAAATCAATCAATGTGATATAATATATTAACAAAAGAAAGAACAAGAATCATATGATCCTTTCAAAAGATGCAGAAAATGCATTTGACAAAGTACAGCATCCTTTCTTGATCAAAACTCTTCAGAGTATAAGGATAGAGGGTACATACCTCAATATCATAAAAGCCATCTATGAGAAACCTACAGCGAATATCATTCTCAATGGGGAAAAACTGGGGGCTTTCCCCCTAAGGTCAGGAACGCGGCAGGGATGTCCACTCTCACCACTGCTATTCAACATAGTATTAGAAGTCCTAGCCCCAGCAATCAGACAACAAAAAGAAATCAAAGGCATCCACATTGGCAAGGAGGAAGTCACACTCTCACTGTTTGCAGATGATATGATACTTCATGTGGAAAACCCAAAAGACTCCACCCCAAAACTGCTAGAACTCATACAGGAATTCAGTCAAGCAGCAGGCTAGAAAATCAATGCACAGAAATCAGTGGCATTCCTATACGCCACAACAAAGCAAAGAGAGAAAAATTAAGGAGTTGATCCCATTTACAATTGCTTCCAAAACCATAAGATACGTAGGAATAAATCTAACCAAAGGGGCAAAGGATCTGTACTCAGAAAACTATAAAATACTCATGAAAGAAATTGAGGAAGACACAAAGAAATGGAAAAACATTCCATGCTCATGGATTGGAAGAACAAACATTGTGAAGATGTCAGTGCTACCTAGAGACATCTACACATTCAATGCAATCCCCATCAAAATACCATCCACTTTTTTCAAACAAATGGAACAAATAATCCTAAAATTTGTATGGAACCAGAAAAGACCCCGAAAAGCCAGAGGAATGTTGAAAAAGAAAAGCAAAGCTGACGGCATCACAGTTCCGGACTTCCAGCTCTATTACAAAGCTGTCATCATCAAGACAGTGTGGTACTGGCACAAAAACAGACACATAGATCAGTGGAACAGAATAGAGAGCCCAGAAATGGACCCTCAACTCTATGGTCAACTCATCTTTGACAAAGCAGGAAAGAATGTCCAGTGGAAAAAAGACAGTCTCTTCAACAAATGGTGTTGGGAAAATTGGACAGCCACATGCAGAAGAATGAAACTGGACCATTTCCTAACACCACACAGAAAAATAGACTCCAAATGGTTGAAAGACCTAAATGTGAGACAGGAGTCCATCAAAACCCTAAAGGAGAACACAGGCAGCAACCTCTTCGACCTCAGCCGCAGCAACTTCTTCCTAGAAACATCGCCAAAGGCAAGGGGAGCAAGGGCAAAAATGAACTATTGGGATTTCATCAAGATAAAAAGCTTTTGTACAGCAAAAGAAACAGTCCACAAAACCAAAAGACTACTGACAGAATGGGAGAAAATATTTGCAAATGACATATCAGATAAAGGGCTAGTATCCAACATCTATAAAGAACTTATCAAACTCAACACCCAAAGAACAAATAATCCAATCAAGAAATGGGCAGAAGACATGAACAGACCTTTTTCCAAAGAAGACATCCAAATGGCCACAGACACATGAAAAAGTGCTCAACATCGCTCGGCATCAGGGAAATCCAAATCAAAACCTCAATGAGATACCACCTCACACCCGTCAGAATGGCTAAAATTAACAAGTCAGGGAACGACAGATGTTGGCGGGGATGTGGAGAAAGGGGAACCCTCCTACACTGTTGGTGGGAATGCAAGCTGGTGCAACCCCTCTGGAAAACAGTATGGAGATTCCTCAAACAGTTGAAAATAGAGCTATCATATGATCCAGCAATTGCACTACTGGGTATTTACCCCAAAGATACAAATGTCGGGATCCGAAGGGGTACATGTACCCCAGTGTTTATAGCATCAACGTCCACAATAGCCAAACTGTGGAGAGAGCCAACATGTCCATCGACAGATGAATGGATAAACAAGCAGTGGTATATATACTGAATGGAATATTATGCAGCCATCAAAAGGAATGAGATCTTGCCATTTGCAATGACGTGGATGGAACTGGAGGGTGTTATGCTGAGCAAAGTAAGTCAATCAGAGAAAGACATGTATCATATGACCTCACTGATATGAGGAATTCTTAATCTCAGGAACAAACTGAGGGTTGCTGGAGTGGTGGTGGGGATGGGGTGGCTGGGTGATAGACATTGGGGAGGGTATGTGCTATGGTGAGCGCTGTGAATTGTGCAAGACTGTTGAATCACAGATCTGTACTTCTGAAACAAATAATGCAATATATGTTAAAAAAAAAAAAAAGAAGAAGATAGCAGGAGGGGAAGAATGAAGGGGGTGAAATCGGAGGGCGAGATGAACCGTGAGAGTTGATGGACTCTGAAAAACAAACTGAGGGTTCTAGAGGGGAGGGGGGTGGGGGATGGGTTAGCCTGGTGATGGGTATTAAAGAGGGCACGTTCTGCATGGAGCACTGGGTGTTATGCACAAACAAGGAATCATGGAACACTACATCAAAAACTAATGATGTAATGTATGGTGATTAACATAACAATAAAAATTTAAAGGTAAAAAAAGAAATAAGTAAAATGATTGAATCCCTGTTACGTGAAATGTTCCACCTCTTTATTAGTTGTATTACTTTGAGCAAGAGAGAACCCAAGCATAAATATAAATCACCAATAGCCAATCATAAAGGTTTGGTTTGTGAGCCTATCTGATTGATTTATTAATTGATTGGACAAAGTATTAAAACAAAAATTAAAATATTGCAGCTTTGTCAGTTGAAAGCACCTAAACTCTGATGAAATTTGATTTCTATATTTAGACTATACCCAGGGAAGTAGACATCGTCTATTAGGACTAAAACTTTTTCGTATCTAAAGAAATTATAGCAGAAATGGTTACATTTTGTTGTAAATGTGTATATTGAATAGTTATAAAAAAGATTTAACTGTAAATACATAGAGAATGCAAGTATACCTTATAACAGTTATTTTCATTGAGATTCTTTATGTTCTGAGAACACCTGCAGATGAAATGCTCATCCAGGAGATCTAAGCTGATTGCAAGAAGGATTAAATGCAGTCATGCTCACCATGTCAAACCCATACCACAATGTCTGTGTCATAAATCACGCTGTCAGGCAGCTTACTGGAGGGGTGGGGAGTAGAAGACAAAGTGATGGATTTAATCTTTTCTACCTTTGATTTATTAATAGCTAGTTGGACTGTGGAATAGCTTGAAAGACTCACATCAAGGGTGGCAACTCATTTGCAAAAAATTTTGTTTTCTTTCTTATGGTGTCAATAATACTTGACATTCCCGTCGGAAATAATGTTGAACTACTTTTTCATTTCTTACACCAACTATTAATAATCCTCCTTTTATCTAGGAAAAAATCACTTTTTTATCTTTCTGCAAATTGATGTTGTCAATGTTACTCTATTTCTGCTAATTCCAAAGATTGTCTTTTATTTTTAACAAAGCATTCACAGATTGCTGTGATAGATTTTTCTTCATTTAAATCTTATAAATTTCAGTTGAATTATTGAAAGGATCTTGGAAGTCATTCTGTTAGGTTTTTTCAAAAAACAGTAGCATTAGCTCATATATGAAATTGATTTTTAACAACATGTTAACGTATTTAATAGAATTGTCAGAGAGTCTTAGGCAATTCTTAAAACATCTATTGTTTTTCTTAGATTTATTAGTTCTATATATATATATAGAGAGAGAGAGAGACAGAGAGAGAACTATGTGCCAGGCTGCGTGCTAGCCTCGGCTAGTGATGGTGACCCACAGTGGTGAGGCATGTCAAGTTCTGCCGGTTTTCCTGGAGTTTGTAGTGTGGCTGAGGGCCGGGAAGGTAAGGTGATGCAGTAGCAGAGGCAGGTGATTCTGTGTAAGCCGCCTTCAGGAGGTGGAACTCGGGCCACAGTCAGAGGAGCAGGAGGAGTAAGGAGGTAACCGAGGGGCCGGGGACAGACACGCAGGGCGCTTGGAGTGGGACAGAGCACAGAGCATTCTCAAAACGGAACGGATGTGACCATCTGGATGGCAGAGAGAGAGTCAGGAGACCCTTCCTTCCGTCCAGGATCTCACAGTTTCTCCCAAGACAATGAGCAAACAAAACGGAACGTCGAGGGGTTCAGGAAGGAAGCTGATTGTATGAGATCTATGGTGTTCGTGGTGTCCAGACTCTTTCATCTCCTTGGGGGGATCATGGGACCTGGGTGAGGGTTACTGTGCCGATTCGGGTGAGACCGTAGTTTGTAGCAGACTAACCCTCATCCTGGCCTCCAGTGAAATGCTAACGGTTTCTTCAAATCAGCTTTCTGCATTCATTTTAATTTTGCTGATTTGGGGCCAGGGTGTGTGACCCTTGCATCCTCCACGCCCTGGCCCTCTGTGGCTTTCAGACCATGAGTGCTCTGTAGCTTCATCTTCCGGCCAGCAAACTCGTGTCCTTTCTGTGAATCACCTGCGTTTGCATCCATGTTGCACACATAGCAACGGTGCATTTCTACTTTACCTTCTCAGCGCGGGATTATAAGGAAGGAAGATTCCTTTCCCCAACAAAGATACCCACAGCCTCATTTCATTCCTTATCGTGGCCAAAAATCATACTGCAATGTGTAAAATTATTTCCCCTTCCTTTTCTCTTTTTTGTTTTGAATATTTCTTTTCTTGCAGAACATTATTGTGAAGGAAGTAGTCGGTTACTACTAATCAGCTCATGTATGAATCCAGGCGGCAAACAGGTTGTGATGATGGCACCTCCCTCAGGTGTTCTTACTCAAGGACAGATTTTGACCTGGTCCCCACCCTGCGGGTCCCGAGTGGGGGCCCAGCCGAGTGGGACCCGAGCCGAGGGAAGCCGAGCCTAGCAGAGGCTTCTCTGTGTCGGTGCCGGGCCGGGGCTCTGAGCTGGCATTGATGAATCGCCGGGAGTCCTGGAGGGACAAGCTTCAGACTTAGCTTAGAGCAAGACATACCGCAGTGATAGTAGTTACAAGAAAGCTGAAGCGAACATATTAATTTCAGAAAACTCCAGCCTCACAGCAAGGAAATTTATCAGGTGTAACAAGGATTATGTAATAATGAAGGGTGTACTTCTTCAAGAAGACATAACCGCCCTCAGTGTATATCCATCCAAGAGTAGATCGTCACAAGTCACGAACCTTCAGAGGAAAGGCAGGAGTCCCCTGCCTTAGTGGAAGACCCCACACCCCTCACTCAGTCGTGGACAGACCAGAAAGGACAAGCTGCACTGAACGGCACCAGGAGTCAGTCGCCTTCTCTCTTCTGGAAATTGCTTCTTGAGCACAGACATCAGGAGCAGAGCGAGAAAATATGCATGAGTGTCGGGGATTGGATAGGGCATTCATTCTTTTAGAGATGCTCAGGCGACCTCAGGGTGAACCTGAGATGTGCCAAGAGTGCTTCTTGGAGTTCCTCCTGCCTAAGAGACCCGGGGCTGTGCTAGTCTTGGGGCTCGCTTTCCAGAACCTCCTTCAGTTTGCAAGTTACCTTCCAATAAATATCCTATATTCTTTGTAAGGTAGATTATTTTATGTTGATTGTAATTTTTAAAGTGTTGGTAAAGGTTGCTGTCTTCAAATGTATGAAGAACTCAGGGCATCATTGAGATAGAACATTATGTACCACACAGTGCTAAGCCTCCTAAAGTACATCGGCACCTTTACTTTTATCAAACACAGGCCCTTGGCTATTATGTTCCATTTTACATGTGAACACATTGGACAGATCTGTTTTATGAAGAAACTGTATCTAGGCACAGACTCTGACAGCTCTAATCTCATGTCTTCACGACAGGGACCAGAGTGCAGGCGTTTGGGGACACATGGCAGACATCTCACAATTAAGTAGCAGGGCCCTCAGGCCTAGACCAGAGATCGCTAGAGTGCTCTGTGAAGGTACAGATCAGATGAGATCGGAGAGAAAGATGGGTACCTAGAAAATGGGGGGGAAAGGATGCAAAGACAAAACAGAAGTAGAGTTGTGACAATATGAATAATGAATTTTTTTGGATTTTTTTTTTTTTCTATTTTAAAGCGAAAATCTTCCTTGGTGCAGAATAAGATGTTTTAAATAAAATGAGAGAACCTCAGGTCAATTGGTCATACACACCACAGCAGAGAGGATGTACATAACTGTTCATGCTGAAATGAAAGCAGGGGCAGAACTATGCATATCTATGGCTCTCGAATGTCGGGGTCAATTCATGCAGGCTGAGACAGTACTCCCAGAGTTCCAGATATGATGACGTGTCGGTAGCAGAAGAAATAATTTCAGAAGCAATCAAGCAGTCATTGTCTCTGATGCATAGTAAGTGCTCAGACCTTCTCATTAACTTTTCTTGTAACAACTGAAATATGTAAAATTACGGCTTCTGTGGTTGACTTTGAAAACCACTTCTTCCCAGATGCTCTAGAAAGGCAGATATTTCTCCACTGAATGCATAATGTGATTTGATAAAGTTACCAATGTCTGAGGAATGTCACTGAAATCTGAGCTCGAATTTTCCTAATGTCATCTATAATGTGAAAACACCATGGATGTGGAACATCATGGATGAATCCTGAAGTTAGTGATATTCCTCTGTTTCCACATCTCCCCACAGCTACTTCACGGTCCTTGTTTAAATATACCTGGGAGTAGGGGCACCTGGGTGGCTCAGTTGGTTAAGCGTCTGCTTTCAGCTCAGGTCATGATCTCAGGGTCCTGAGATCGAGTCCTGCATCAGGCTCCCTGCTCAGCGGGGGATCTGCTTCTCCCTCTACCCTTAACCCCCCACTTTTTCTTTGTCTCTCTCTGTCACATAAAAAATAAAATCATTAAAAAAATAAAATATATATATATATATATATATATATACCCAGTAGTGTTCACAGTTGCTCAGCTTTCACCTTCAGTCAGCCACCGCTTCCCTGGATGTTGGAGGTACATTGCATCCGTCAGCACTATCACTCATTGTTGACAGTCCTGGAGTTACTATTTCCAGTTCTCATTTGGTGCTTTGAACCCCATTTCCTGCCTATTACTGGAGTGTCTTCGCTGAAGGTCGTTTTCAGGTTGTGTACTGACTGAAGAGGAGACTTACTTAGAAAGCTAACAACAGCACATCTATAAAAGGGTTCATTCTACTGCTTGATGAGGAGCGGGGGCATCATCCAGTAAGCAGATTTTCCACACTGGTCCCAGGACTGGTGGTTTCTGTTCATACATATAGTAGACTTGAATGTTGCTAACTAGGGGCATATCGTAGACTCTTCTGGGAGGTTTATCTAGTAGCCTTAGAAAAAGATCACAGAAAAGGACCTTTTTAAAAATTATTTTGTGGGGGGCCGGCGTGGCTCAGTCGTTAAGCGTCTTTCTTCGGCTCAGGTCATGATCCCAGGGTCCTGGGATCGAGCCCCGCATCGGGCTCCCTGCTCCTTGGGAAGCCTGCTTCTCCCTCTCCCACTCCCTCTGCTTCTGTTCCCTCTCTTGCTGTGTCTCTCTCTGTCAAATAAATAAATAAAATCTTTAAAAAATTTATTTTGTTTTCTAATGCCTTTCTAGCCATGTAGTTCATCTCAGATCCAATGTAACACCTTGTGATCTTAAGACAGCCTTACATAGCATTGGTAAGAGCTTCAGAATTCTTTTTACAAAGTGCTGCCAAGTCCCACGTGAGACATGACAGGGTCTTCCTTTCTCTGTGAAGAAGCAGTCACTGTCCTTTGCTCAGTGGCATCTGTGAAGGGAGCTGATGCTTGACACAAAAGCCCTGGGAACGACACAGCTAACCCCAGAAAGACCAGGTCCTACACCAGCAGGGGCCTGAGGGAGCCTTCCTGTGAATTTGCAAAGCTACTACTCTCATGCAGAGCAAAGCCACAAATAATTTTGATAAATTAAAATGGGAAATGCAGGATGATCTGGGACATATAACAAAGGAAGCTAACATGATTTGGTGGATGTAGAATCAGAAAAGATACTTGTAGGGAAGCAGTATCTATATACAGAAAATACATAGGTTAAAAAAGACAGACAAAATATTTAAAGGTACATAGGACAAGGGAGTATGGCTGGAGAAGAGATAAATAGTTAAGAAGAGGCTAGAGAGGAAGTCAAGGTTTGTAAACTTCTATTAAATTTGGGATTGGGATCAGTAGAATGTAATTGAGAGGTTTTATTTTTTTAAGATTTTATTTATTTATTAGAGAGAGAGAGAGAGCATGAATGCATGAGCGGGGGGAGGGGCAGGGTGAGGAGCAGAAGGAGAAGCAGACTCCCCACCGAGCAGGGAGCCCAATGTGGGACTCGATCCCAGGACCCCGGGATCATGACCTGAGCTGAAGGCAGACACTTAACGACTGAGCCACCCAGGCACCAAGTTGAGAGGCTTTAAAAACAGAGGGTCAGAATTATATTTTCAAATCATGGCATTGACATTAGTGTGAAGTGTGGAATACAGGGGTCACAGGTGGAAATGACCTCACCAGATAGAAGACTTTTCAGTAGTATGCAGGATGAGGGTGGCTTGCACAGTGCTGGTAAGTGATGAAATGTCCCAAACAGAAGTAAAAGTGAGCAGGAGCTTCATTCATCAAATATGGATCTCGTAACTGCTAGATACTACGTAGTCAAAATGAATACAGTTGTAAAGAAAATGAAGTCCCAGTATATGTGGAGTTTTCCCTTTAGTGAAGGGAGACAGTAGCCAAATGAATACACATGCACGGACATAGAATGTAAGGGCAGATTATCTGGGGGATGATGTTCCAGGCAGAGAGCAAAGCAAACCCAAAAGCTCTGTGTCTGACGGGGTAGCCAGGTGACCAGTGCGGCTAAAGAGAGTGAGGGACTTGGAAATGTTAAGAGATGAGAATCAAGAGGCACCCAAGGGCCAAGTTGTTGGGGTGCCTTTGGCCATGATGAGAAGCCTGAATTTTACTCTAAGTGATAATGGAAATCCACTGTAGAGATTCGAGAAGAAAACTGACAGTATCACTCACAGAATCACTCCAAGATATTACTGCAATGTCTGAGTTTTTTGCTGAACGGCCAGGAGGAGAGTATTGCTATTTACTGAGACACAACTGTGGAAGGAGCACAGTTTTTTGGGTTTTTTTTTTGGAGGGTGGAAGGTTGGATTTGGATGGCATGTTTGGAGGCAGCTTACAAGTTCACTTTTCTTTTTTTTTAATCCTTTTTCCTTTAATGGCTGTCTCTTTTTTTATTATGTTATGTTAATCACCATACATTACATCATTAGTTTTTGATGTAGTGTTCCATGATTCATTGTTTGTTCATAACACGCAGTGCTCTACGCAGAACGTGCCCTCTTTAATACCCATCACCAGGCTAACCCATCCCCCTACGCTCCTCCCCTCTAGAACCCTCAGTTTGTTTTTCAGAGTCCATCGTCTCTCATGGTTCGTCTCCCCCTCTGACTTACTCCCCTTCATTCTTCCCCTCCTGCTATCTTTTTTTTTTCTTAACATACATTGCATTATTTGTTTCAGAAGTACAGATCTGTGATTCAACAGTCTTGCACAATTCACAGCGCTCACCGTAGCACATACCCTCCCCAATGTCTATCACCCAGCCACCCCATCCCTCCCACCCCCAACCACTCCAGTAACACTCAGTTTGCTTCCTGAGATTAAGAATTCCTCATATCAGTGAGGTCATATGATACATGTCTTTCTCTGATTGACTTATTTCACTCAGCATCACACCCTCCAGTTCCATCCACGTCGCTGCAGATGGCAAGATCTCATTCCTTCCTTCTGATGCTGCGTTGAGGGTATAGCAGTGAGCGTAGCTGCCTCTTCCAAAGTTCATTTTTCTGTAATTGTTTGAGTAGTGTCTGGATAGTATATGGAAAGACGGGTAGTGTGTGGAGGGAGGGAAGGACATGTTGATATACTTTACTCATATCCTTTGGCCTACTCAATTTTGTTGAGTAATATATTGTGATGAGGATAAAAATTTAGGAAAATGCTGCAAAATCAGGCAAGGAGTAGATTTTGTATGCACTGTATTTAAGGCAATTTCTTATAATGAGCTTCACAGAAAAAAAAAAAGAGATTGAAACCAATAAGCATGGTACCTCAGTGGCTCTGAAATTAGTCAGGAAAACAGAGTATGTTAGAACGGTCCCTAGAAAATATGAAGAATGATTTATCTTGCTAAAGAAGGCATTGATGCTTTAAGTTCTGGTATGCTTTTCTTGCATATTCTCAAGGAATGTCTTATTGCAATTTCTTTTAAATATTATCTTCAAGATATTCTCAATTATTCATTCCTTTTATCTGAGTTTTGTTATTTATGAGAATTACTAAACTTGGCGTATGGTTAAATTATCTGTTCATTCTAATAATAGGCATAATATTAACTACTTCTCCTCATGATTGATAGATAGATAGTCACAGTTAAGATCTTTTGAAAGCCTCACTTACAGGTGGAATATATCAGGAAGGACATTTACTATGGAGTCATTTTCTTATTTACCTTCAAAAACAGGCAAAGGTATGACCAAGAGGCATCTAAATGAGGGCTGAGTGCCAAATACATCTCTCCCCACTGCCTGCTCATGGTCAGGGTCTTGGTGTGTGGAGCCCATTGCCCCAGTAGCCCCCGTGGCCTGTGGTACGTTGGCACTTTCATTGTGTCTTTAAGGGAAGTCTTGACCTCGCCAGTTTGGAAGTTTGGGTCTCGAAGCCCGCAGAGCCTGCAGATGGGAGGGTGGGAAGCATGAGCTCCTGAAGTCAGTCACAGGACTTTGATGAGCAGCACCAATCATGTTTCCATTTCATGGTTTCCAGACTGATGACACATTCCTCCTACAGAGGATGTCATCTAAATGTATTTGCTTTAAAATTTGAGAAAATCATCACCCCAGGTTTGCCACTTCAGCAGGCCATTCCACTTTACAGAAAGTCAGGTGCACACGTCGACATTCTTTTGCTGCAAGATGGGTGCCTTGGCCTAAAATATTAAAAGAGACTTTGTGCCATTTGATCAGTCACAATGTAATCCTTCTAATAGTGGAAATGAGCATGAAATGCAAACCTATACTTGCAATATGTGGCGATCGCTGTTAAAGCTAATAGCTGTGTCTTCCAGAAGAGGAGTCCATTACACTCAGTTTGCTCCTGAGTGGGTGCGCCCGTCTTCTCAGTGATGGAGCATGACTGGAGACTCAGTGTTAATCTCTGCCTCTGGCAAGTTAGACATTCACCAGTAGTGGTGCCTGATCAGGCTCTCGTCATGTTCCTGGACTCATGTACGTTCTCTATCTTTGCAATAATAGATGTTAGGTTTCTGCATCTCGTGTGCTGGAACTACGTGGATTAACTACAAGAGTCATTTTTCCTGTTTGTTTGTTTCTAATATTGTGGACATTGTATACACTATTAGGAATTCTTTATTGCCTATCTAGGACATTCGTCTACTTATGTATGTACAGTCCATACTTCTTATTTCCCATCTCGCAAGGTCTCTCCTTTAATCCCCTGACGAGCCAGTAAAGCTCTTTGCCACTGTGCTGAAGTCCATCGGGGTATGCTAACACCAATCCCGTTCTTCTGCACAAAGAGCATGACCCGGTGCACCACCCAAGCTCAGCACAGAGGGAAGATTTTCTCCTCCCGGGCTTCCTGATTTAACAGTTTTGGTGCCATTGAGGCTCACATGTACTGGGTTAGGTTTCACCAGTGTCTTCGAGGACTACCTTTGGAAGGGGCTCTACTGTAGCTGCTGTCTATTTTCAGCTTGCAACCACACACTGAGTCTGGTCCCTTTTGAAATGTGGTCAGTGGAATAACACCCGCCCCCAATGTTGTCCACTTCCTAATCCCTGCACCTTGTGAAAAGGTCACCTTATATGGGAATATGGGATTAAGGTTTTTGTTGACTGACCTTAAAACAGGTTCCCTAATATAATCACAAGCATCCTTAAAAGTGGGAGAGGTGGGCAGAACCAGAGGGATGGCAGCGTAAAAAGGGTGTGGCCCACTGTTGATGACTTGGACGATGGAGGAAAGAAAGCCAAGAGCCAGGAAAGTGGACAGGTCCTAGGTACTGGGAAAAGGAAGAAGATGGATTCTACCCTAGGACCTCCAGAAGGGACCATCACCCTGCTGACACCTTGATTTCAGCCCACTGAGCCCGATTTCAGGCTTCTGACCTCCAGAAATGAAAGTCACTAGGTTTGGTTTAATTTGTTAGGACAGCAGTGTGAAAGTAACGCACGAACCATCATCCACGTCCCCTCTGTAAATCAGCCCGTTAGGAGGGTTCTCTCATGAGGTTATGTCAGATGAAGGGGGTGCTAATGCAGCGGTGGTGCGTGATGTGAGCGCCTGGCGCCTTCCCATCCCTCAGCCAGTGTGACGAAACAGGAGTCCCTCTTCTTGTAGCGTGGGCCAGTGGGTAAAGCCTCCCGACCTCTGCCTGTCTGAAAATTACTTGATTTCACCTTCACTTTTGAAGTATATTTTCACTGAGTATAGAATTCTGTGTTGACAGTGTTGTTCTTTTAGCACTTTGAAGATGTTCTGTTGCCTTCTGGCCTCCAGAAAAGTCACCTATGTGTATCATTATTTCTTTGTATTTATGACCTGGGGAGCCAGAGGGAATCCAGCTCCCAATGGGCAGTTCTAGTTCTGAGGGGACATTGTGTCTCATGGTCACATGGTGTCCTAGGTCCACGCGCTTCATCTCTACCATGGTCCATTAGTGCGACAAAAGCTGTTTTTCCAAAAATGCATAACTTCCCATTGAAGATGACGTGTCCTGGTTCCAGACCCCTGGGGGTCCACATTGTGATTCATCCATTGAGACTTAACCATGAACTCCACAGAGTGTCATTTTCCACCACTAATTTCCACTAATAACGTCAAATATCGTAGGATCTAATGGATCATATGACCTTAGTGGCAGGACTGTTTGTACCGTACCCTGAACCAGCTCCTAAAAACAGTCCCATTTTGAGCCTCACTCAGAGCTGATGGCTTTTGATGTTACCCAGTATGTGGGTCCGAGCAGAAGAATATTCATCTTCCAGAATCCGAAGCCCTGTGCTTCCTTTTTAGTGGTTGAAGGTGAAAGATTCAATGATTTAATACTTTGGAACATTAGATTCCAGAAATTGAACTGATGCTGGGGTCCCTAAGTCTTTGTGGTGATTATCTTTCACCTTCTAGAACACATGTGTCCCTTCAAGGCCTCGAATGTGGTAGACATTAGATCTGGTTAGCAGGATGGTGTCAGTGTAGTGAATCAGTGACATGTCCCGCTAGATGTCCAGCTGGTCCAGATTCCTTTGACTTTGTTATGTCACAGAGCAGGAGAGTTAATATTGTTCTGGGCCAAGATTGTATATGTTTATCATTGTTGATTCCAGGAGAAAGCAAATTCTTCCTGATTTTCCATTCTAAGGATTAAAAGAACTCATTTTCAAGGTTAATTGCCAGACACCACACACCTGTGGCCAACTTTATCTGCTCTTGCAAATATAGTAGATCAGCTAAAGTGAGTGCAATCAGAACTTCTGCTTCTTCAAAGTCACTCCTAGGTTCCAGATTCCATCTGGTTTTTGTAGGTTCCCAGGAGATGAAGTGGGGGGAAATGGTGATTCTGATACACATTTAAGTGTGGCACTAGCTCCTGCATTATCCCTGGGTGGACTGCTCTTCCTATTTGCTGGTTCGGCACAGGTGAGGGAGAGGAAGTTATAGAAGTTTCTCCCAACCCTGCTCCACTCTGATGACTCCTGCTAGGCCAAAGAATGTGAGGGTTACGTCTCTCCTCAAGTGTGTCTATTACAATTACACATTCAGGGACCAGGAAACTGTACAGCAATTGAGTCCATGGGCTCAGTGGACCCTCAGGGAACCAGGTCTGGGGCAGGGCACAATTGTCACCTGGCACCATAATGACTCTGTGGGCTCCAGTGTCATTGTCAATGCGGATCTTTACTCCAACAGTTTTGAACATGTGGGTATATGTCTTTCTTTATTAAATATTCAGCTGAGTAAATGAACAGTCCCTTTGATGAAGGACTGGGGAATCATTACCATGTCTACTTCATAGTGTTTTAGGAACTTTCCTTCAAGGAACACAGATCTACAAATTGGCTCCCTTCTGGAAACCGAGCAAGAGTGTGAGGTTTAAATTTTTTTTTATTGAGGCAATTCCCCTGAACCTCCTGATTACCCATGCTTGATTTCCTTTGATTATAGAGATCAAGCTGTAAGCTTGTCGGTTGCATGTCTATTAGGTCACGAGACTTGTCAGATCCCATCAGTCATTTCTGTAACTCTCTACCAGTCAGCCTCCTTTGGACAGCACTCTAACTTAGCCGTACATTATAAAAATGTGCCCACCTAGCTCCTGCAGTGTAAGTACTGTTACTGGGCCTCGATAGTGTGGGGCTTTGATCATCCCCATGGGTATCGGTCAGTCTAGTCCTGGCCCAGCATCTCCTCCCGGTCAGACCAGTGCAGAGACAGGACACAGCCTGTGACTTACTAGTGCCGTGGTCCCCACGCGTTCCTCACTGCGCTGGGAAGAGTGTCTCCTCTGGGGGCTCAAGAGGGACTTAGGCATCTGATGGGACTTCCAGGAATTACATTTCTCTCTCATGTGCCCCTTTTCTACCATCTTCCGAGGCCACGCCGACACCCCAGTCTTGGTTACTGTGGGCCATCCTCTCTGAATTCTAGGAGCCTAACATGCTTGGTACCATATCAAGAGTGAAATGGAGAGTGCTCTTAACACCGACAAGCTCTCATCCAAATCTGTGCCTAGTGTTCCTGCGTGCCCTCCGATTCCAGACCTATGCGTACTCTCTTGGATTCTGTAGCTCTTTGTGGTATGGTCGTTTCCTCCCTTATCAGCCCATAAGGACAGCAACAGATCCTTCTCTGAAAGCAGATATGTCAATTTGCTAACATCTTATTACTGTTAATTGTCCAACAGAAATACACACATACACATACATATGTATCTTTTTTATTTTACAAGTGAACAAATTCTTCTATTATATGAGTGTACACATACATATATATTATTTTATATGTATGTATTTTACACATATAGATGTATGAAATAGAGTTCTTGTTTACTCAGGAAAGGAAAAGATCACCTCACTAAATAACAGAAAACAATGGATTATATACTTTATATAACAGAGAAGTGCAGATGTTTCCTTATTGCCACAGCTTAGCTGAACATCTTAAAAATCTGAGAACATAGTTTATGCATACATAAATTTAGAATTTAGAAAAATAATATCTTTAATATATTTTTTGTATCCAAATATATTATCAAAAAGCCTTTTATGCTTAATATTTAAATAGTGCTATGGCCATTAAAAGCATGTTACTCTTGAAAATGCATTTGGAATAAACATGTCACGTAATAATGCTTCTCTAGATCAAAAAAATAATGATTTTTCTGGGACTCCTGGGATTTTTTTTAAAAAGTAACTTCCAAAGGTGATTTATTTGTTAATTTTTAATGTAAGTTTCTAATAATAATAATTTTAATATAATTTCTAATGTTTATAATATAGAATTTGAACCATCCTACCTCATTTTATTTTTCAACTATCTTTTGTTTTTTATCACCAATTGCTTATTATTAAGGAATTATTACCTCTAAATATTAATTTATAGTTCTTATAATCAAAAATCATAGTTTGTTGAACAAAATATCGGATTTATGACTCTATAAATATTTTAGCATTAAACTATTTTTATTGCCATGTTATTTATTTTTATGGTCATAACTAGATTTATACAGTAATTTCATCCCACTCTTATTTATATGTCTAGAAAATTCATAATTAATTTCAAGTTGGGCCATACGACTGTCGCTGAATTTATCACAAACTACAGCATGACACTGCAGTAGAATGAACCTCCATTCCTCTTTACCTTTGCACACCTTCTCCAAAGAAGTGACCCTCTGAGATGAGAACAAGGGGGGAAGACACTGTTTAGAAGGGAACTCTGAGGTGCTTTAACTCATGCATTGAAGAATATTGAGCTTAACACAGAAAAGAGAGGAATGCTCGGATAATTTTACAATGAAATGCAAGGCATGTTTCCTCTTCAAGAGGAAAATTTGAAAACAAACTTTCTGATTGAGTCCTTGTCAAACAGCGATCATTTAACTGCACAACATGAAATATTTTGGGCATGGTGAATTGTAGCTGAATAGATTGTTAGACGTTCTCAATCGGTTTGGAAATCTGACTGCTTAACTTTTAAAGCTGCAGAGCCGTTAGTAAAAGTTCCTATCTCATTTTACATGTATCTCAGAGCCCACTCTGAGAAGCTCTTAATGGTTTTCACTTTATTCCTCCCCAAATAGTAAATGACACACTGATAGCACTTTTCTTTGGTTCTCATCGGACCTGTTTGGTTAATGAGCTTTGCTGCCGTTGATCATGTAAACATATTGTGTGTGGCTTGGGCCTGGACAGTGTGGAATCCAGGACAGGGAGCGCTAGCCGAACAGAGACCTCAGAGTGCCCAGCATCGAGGCAGGGGCTCCTTCGCGATTTCTCTCATTCCAGGGAAGTATTCCCTTCCTCTTCTCTTTGATTCTTTGTCCAGTTTCCCGCTGCTCACCTGTGGCCCCGTAACACTGTCCCTGAAGCTGTATGGCTTTGCTCTGTCCGTCATGTTTTCCGTCCCAGGGAGCAGCCCACCCCCGGCTTGTTGATTTCTGACCCGCAGATGGAGAGCTTGCACTAGAACCCGCTGTCCATCCATGGTGCAGTCCGTGGGCGGTGTGGCCTTGACTGACACTTACAGGCAGACCTCCAGATAGGGTGTATGGATTAGAGCTCAGAGGAGAGGGCTTTGAGTGGACAGGTTGCCTTAAAACCCACAATACTCTAACAAAACGGGGGTGTTCACACACAGTGCCACGGATTGGGTGCTGTGGACGGGTGAGCACCAGGCCGCTCAGCTTCACATTAGGCAGTTACTTGCCATTTCCATTCGTTTGATATATTGGGCTTTATTTACTTCATGAAAGAATTAGGTTTGGAAAAATAAGTTTAAAAGTTTCTCTCTAAGGTATTGGTGATTTTTGTGAAACTTAGCTTGAATCCCCTCTGTGAAATGTATCAATCCTTTTGATAAATTAACAGACTCTTGGAAAATGACTTAACTTATCAAGTAGAAATCTCTAATCTGAAGGTTATGAGTAAAGCCTTAATTACTCAGGGTGACTGAATTCAATACACCCGGCACCTTAGTTTGCCCAAGAGACGCATACCGTTTCTATTACAGATGAGCAACACAATGCAGCCTTATCTTTATTGTAAGCAAGGCACTTTCTACTATGTTTGTAGGTGAACGCAGCAATGTATGTACTCAACTACCTCCCATTAGAGAAAAGAAAAAGGTATTATTTCTTAGCCAGTAGTTTTATTTCTCTCTTATGTAACAGAAAATGTAAAACATACTTAATGTAAAATAAGACTTTTTTGAAAGTAATAAGATCCTACAGAATTTTAACGAAAGACGATATGATGACTAATTATAGACATCACTGGGAACAACTGAGACAAAGCATAAAGTAGATAAGGATACAAACCCAGCCAACCTGAAGAATATTGCTGCATCCCCTCCCCCATTTCCCAGGATTGTAAAAGATGTTGAAATATTTGAACATGACAGAAAACAACTTAGGGACAAATCCAATATGTGTATCCCAGCTGTATTATGATACGCTTATTCCATTTACAATAAAACTCAGCATACAGCTACATAACATAAAAGTCACCGAAAAGGAGATGTTAAAACAAGAAAGGGGAGCCCCAGCAGGCTTAGCCAGTGGAGCATGCAACTCTTGATCTTGGGGTCGCGTGTTCGAGCCCCATGTTGGGTGTAGAGTTTACTTAAAAAAAAAGATTTAGGGCGCCTGGGTGGCTCAGTTGGTTAAGCGACTGCCTTCGGCTCAGGTCATGATCCTGGAGTCCCGGGATCGAGTCCCGCATCGGGCTCCCTGCTCAGCGGGGAGTCTGCTTCTCCCTCTGACCCTCTTACCTCTCGTGCTCTCTATCTCTCATTCTCTCTCTCTCAAATAAATAAATAAAATCTTAAAAAAAAGATTTAAAATATATAAATTATTAATATAGAACAGCATAGGTTACTTTAAAAACTAAATACTATAATTGTTCAATATATTTTAATTTATAGTTTAGTGATCATTAATATGAGCCTCATCTTGTGATTTTGCCTTACGTAGTACAGTATGTGTGTGTGTGTGAACACTTTTGAATAAGTGCTTCATACAATGAAAATGTTTTAATAAGAAAAATGAGTCAATATAAAGCATCTTCACTTATATATTATGTCATTATACATTGTTGAACTTCCGTATTATACTAGAAATGATCCAATTTTAAGTACATAGTTTTATATGCAGTTTTGAAAGTTAATGCCTAGAACAAAAATAGAGTAAGATTGAAAGTTTAATGCAAACTATGCTCTGCATATAAATAAGATTATTACAATACTCTGTTTATATATCTCTATACCATATGCCCCAAAGCATATATGGCAGATATAGAAAAATGTAATCTCTCTTTATAAATATAGAAGGAAGATAATTTATGTTTTAATGTTTTCATTGAAGTGTAATTGACATAAAGTGAATCGCCAGCATGTATTATTTGAAAAGTTTTGACATACTGGCACCTGAGAAAATGCCAGCAGAACCAAGAGAATGGAAATATCTCCCCCAAAAGTTTCTTTGTGCCCTTGGTACCCCCTCCCTCCTCCTGAACTCCGTCTCCATGAAACCACTGATCTCTTTCTGATACTATAGATAGTTTGCACTGATAGAATTTTATGTAAATAGAATCACACAGTGTGTGGCCATTCTTGTCTTTTTCACTCAAAATAAGTACTTTCAGATTCATCCATGATGATACATGTAACCACAGTTCATGAGTGGGTTTTTTTTTTCCTTTTTGAAAATTAATAGACTTTGGAACAGTTTCACGTTGCCAGAAAAATCAAACAATGATAGAGAGCTCCCGTATACCCCTTTTTTTCCTTCCCTGCATTGTATGTAGCATGGATACATTATCAGTAATATTATTGATACACAGTGATAATATTGATATTATAATTTAATGATACGACATTAATAGTATTGGTGCATTATTATTAACTGAAGTACATATTTTACATTAGGGCTCACTCTTGGTGGTGTCCACTCGGTGGGTCCAGACAAGTGAATAATGCTGTGTGTCCACCGTTATGGTATCGCACAGAGCAGCTTCACTTCCCTAAAGCGTCTCACTGACGCATCCCAGCACATCGAATTGGGTGCATGTAAGGTTTGTTCTGAGAAACCAAATGCCTGAGCACAAATTGTGTTGATGTGAAATAAGAGGAGGAGGAATATAGGAGATTTTCTTTATTACCTGTGGACTATAGAGTTTGGCTCCTTAGAGCAAATTAAAAACTTGTTAATACTTACTAATTATCCTTCAGTCCAAATATTTATCACAGAGAGCAGTTTAATCAAATTAGATCAGAGTCCTAAATGTAAACTTAAACCACAAACCTTCCAGAAAAAGCAAAGCTTATGACTTTTGACTTAAGATTCCTTAGATATGCCCAAAAGAACCTCGGCAACAACAAAAGAGTGATAAATTGGATGTCATAAAAATAAGAAATTCTGCACTTCTACTGTATAGGCCACAGTGGGAGAGAACATTTGCAAATCATATGTCTGATAAAAGATATGTGTCCAGAATATATAAATTCAATAATAAGGAAGAATACAACCTGATTTAAAAAAAAAAATCAAAAGAAAAGGTTTGGGAACACACACTTTTACCAGAGAACACACAGAAATGTCAAATAAACACATCAAAAGAATGCTCGATACCATTTTGCATTTATTAGAACAAATACAGTTAAAAAGATCGGTCATCCCATATGTTGGCAACAGGTAGAAAATGGAAACTCGCATATGCTGGTGGTGGGAGTGGCCACTCTGGAAAACAGTGAGCAGTTTCCAAATTTACATAAACACCCAGCATTGTACCCACCTGTTCTGCACCTCGGGGTTCACCCAGAAGAAGTTATAGCATATATCCATACCCTGGCAAAAACCGAAACACAAATGGCCATGGCAGCCTGTTTGTAATAGCCCAGGCTGGAAACAACCTGAAGGCTTATGAACAGATGACTGATCAGCCAAACATGGTGTCCCTGTAACCCGAAACAGAACCCAGCACTAAAAAGGAGAGTCCTTCCAACAAATGGTGCTGCAGGAACCGGGTGTCCACATGCAAAAAGGGAATCTAGACCTGACACCATTCGCACAAAATGGATCATGGACCTGCACGTAAAGTGCAAGGTTACGGACACTATAGGAGATGGGCTAGGAGATCTAGGTGACACTGTGATATGTTCCTTAAGTTCAGAACGAGGCAGAGTGAAGTGGTGGTGTTGGAAGTCAAGAGGCCAGAGTTGGGAGGTGGGACTCAGGATCCACGGTGGTGCAGTCTCCCCAGCTCTCCCTCCGTCAAGGGGCCCCGCCTCTGAATTAGCACAGGTCTGGAACCTGGGTGGCAAGCTGTGCATCTACCCTGTGGCACTGGGAATCCAGTTTTTGACTCCCTGACCTGGAAGTTTTCTTGTTACATAAATCAAACCCTTACATAAATTAAACCCTACTAATAGGCACCCCGTCTAGTTTGCCCTTGGGGAAGTCATGAACAATTAGCCACTGCCAAGGATTTTTGTGGGTCAAGGCACTGTTTTTGTGTGAGGTATAAATGACTTACTTATAACCAAGGCATCCCAACTGCCTGTCCCGAGCTGCTACCCGGACTGTAGTCTGCCCACATTCCCTCCGGCGGCGTGGTGCTGCAGCTGGGACTACATCATCCTTACTGAAATGTGCAAACATATTTCAGTGGTGACATCCTCTGTGGTCACAGCTGCCTCAGGACAGAAGCAACCACAGGGCTTCTTACTGATGCAGAACTTCCTCTAACTCATGTGCTTATCAATGCCTCAGAGAAGGAGGTGCCTTCTGGATGTTAACATGAAACGTAACTGAGGAGTGAGTCTGCAGGTAGCACCCGAAAATCCACTCCATTGTTAGATTGTTCCACCTGTGGGGATGCTTACAATTCATTGTCCTCGAGACAGAGGCACTGCTGAGTACTTCAGTCCTGTTGGTTGGTTGAACGCATTCTGGATAGCTGCACAGGGCCTGCTGTTTGCACCTGACACGGCGAGGTAACATCGAGGAGCCTTGAAGTTCTGCAAACGTCACCCTGAACACGCCCACCTGCAGGGAGAGCCGTTTCCTCCCTGTAAGCAGACAGGCAGTTAATAAAACCAAGATGTACTGTCCTTTCTAAGTCACTCATATTTTCCAGCATTTCTGCTGAGAATCTCAGTGATTAGCAAAGCACGCATGGTGGGATGTCATCTGATTTCTCTACTTGTTAGCACGTTGCCCTCACATACTTTCCTTTACAATTTTCCCCATTTGATAGTAGTTGCACAGTCTCGTCACGCATTTAAAATATTCATCTGTGTAATTCCTGCCTAGGAATTGAAACGTCTTATCCTTAGAGTCAGTGAGTGTTGTGGCAAACTGATGGATTGCAGTCGTGGCTCGAGAATTTCACGTTCAGTACGTGGCCAGCAAGAAGCCGGAGCAGAGCTGTGGAGGACGCTGGGCGACCTGTGTCAGTGTCCCAGAACAGCAGGCAGAGGTGCAGACCGAAGGGCATTTATTTAATAACTGATGTTTTAATAGTCGAAGAATGGATGGGTGAGTGTCAAAGGCCTGGGCGAGTCTAGGACGATTAAGACGGTGAGTTGGCCCCAAACGAAGCGATGTATTTTCCATCAATTCCAAGTGAAGAGTCGGGAACTGGGAGGTCAGCACTCCTTTGAAGGAGCTTGACTATGACAAGAGCACATCAGACGAAGTTGCTTGAGGCAAAATCAGGGAGGCCTGTTTGCTCCTGTGAAGACTTGCTTGTGCCTCCGCCCAATGCAGCCTTTTACTCAGCATTCAACCTGATAAGCTGGTGCACACCGTTCCTACTTCCTATTAACACATGCATTTTATCTAGTGTCGACAGGCAATTTCAGTAGCAAAGTGGAAAATTTGAAGGTTAAAGTTGCAAAGACAAGATCGTAAACGTGACATTTATTTACTGAGTACGTACCTATCTTTGACATCCGTCTTACCTCCCCCACTCCTGGAGGTTTGTGGAAGTGTGCTGATTAGCCCAGTGAAAATATGTGGGGTCTAGGGCCAAGGTTTTGTTGTTTTTTTTTTTTTTTTAAGATTTTATTTATTTATTTTTTGAGAGAGAGAGAGCCCACCAGTGGGGCGTGGGGCAGAGGGAGAAGCAGGCTCCCCGCTGAGCTGGGAGCCCGACGTGGGACTCGATCCCGAGACCCTGGGATCATGACCTGAGCCCAAGGCAGATGCTTGTGATGCGTTGTTGACAGCCAGGGGCTACTAAGCAACAGCACCGGTCTCTGTTACAATATGCATGGTCCACGGTGGAGGCTCAGTAATCCTTAATGAGTAAGAGAGCGAGTGAGACGGAGAGAGGGAGGCGACAGGAAGCAGACATTGGACTTCTTTAAAACTTTAAATCTTTTCCTTATGTCAGGCTTTCGATATGATTAGATTTTCTCTGTGAGAAAATCGTCTCCTAACCTTCAGTCACACATGTTAAAGTAATAGAAATAAAATGCTGAAATCGCATTGTCTCCTAAATCACGCACGCCCGTACCAAAGATGTGTTAATCATGTTGTGCAGAAACGCCAAAGTCCGTATTACTTGTAGTTAGATTTTCTTGTAATATTGGTTAATACGCGGGCTAAATCTCTCGCTGTAAGCTTCAGTTAATACACGCAACACTGAGTCCCTCACCTTGAGACCAGTGGTTGATCAGCTAGAATCTAGGTTTATAACAGGATAAACAGCTTTATGACGAGATAGAAGCTGGGGTTACAGCAGCTCAGCATAACTCATTAAATATTGTAACAGGTGTATCCTGCCTTTTGTACCGAGGGAGAGTGGTCAGAGACGGTCAGTTTTACGCTGTGTTACTTTCTGTATTACTTTATGTTCTTCTACCCTCTGTAATTCAGAGTTGTGTGAGAGCAGTTTTCAGCTTTAGTCTTATGACTGTTGCATAATTTACTTGAAAACAACTGGGTCATCTCATTTAAATTCTTACTGTGTTGGCTCTCCATATATTTTGTAAACTTATGGAGTCCTTTCAGATTATCTCAGTTTTCCAAAAGACGATCAGATGTGGTTTGAATGCACTGTAACAGTATAAAAATCAATATTTTTGAGATTCTCTTTAATAAAAGGTTAAGTAGGTTAGTGGTTAATAAAACCACTAAAGCTCAAAACTCAGTTACACATTTTTTTTTCTCTTTTCCAGTTTCTAACATGGAGTTAATACATTGATCTTGAGGAATCAATGAGGAATAATTAAATCTACGAACCCAAAATCAGATCTATCAAATGAGAAAAGGAGTCTCCATATAGTCAAATGACAAATAAATGGTCAAATATCAGTTTAGAGGAAGATCAGCTCTTTGATATCTGCTTGTCTCCTCCCTAGAAGCATTCACACTACCTGCCTGCCATATGTTTTTATTATTATTATTATTATTCCTTAGAAATCTGTGGGCAGAGTTCTGAAAAGAGAACATTTTCCCGAGTGATTCATGAGGGCTTACATCATTAGAAGCAGAGCATATTGTTTCAGCTCTTTCTGCTAAAATACAGTCCCAGATGCAGTCATGGCATCTTCATGTTGCTCTAGCTATCTAAGAGGGACATTCTGTACGGCAAGCCACTTGGCATGTGCATTTTTTTTTCACATGCAATTAAAAAGGAGACTCTTCAAAGTGAGTGAGGGTAAAATGAAAATTTATAGCTAAGATGGAACATACCCTGCTAAACACCTTGCAGCGCCTCTTAATGGCCCCATATATTGAAATGAGTCCTTAGAGTTCGCTGTGTTATGTGTCTACAGTATTGTAAAATCAAATTTTCCAGTCTCCTGGCCTCAGACGTATGAGGCTGTGATTTCGGTGTGT
The DNA here is from genome assembly GCF_037043125.1 of Eumetopias jubatus. Lineage (NCBI taxonomy): Eukaryota > Metazoa > Chordata > Mammalia > Carnivora > Otariidae > Eumetopias > Eumetopias jubatus. Next base: position 86,938,101 of record NW_028274823.1, on the reverse strand, counting down.
GTCCTCCCTCACTCTGAATTTTTACATTTCTACTAGTTTTGCTCCGTGGTATTATTATTAATTGCATTTCACTTAACGCTTATTGTAGCACAGTTCTTTGAATTAGTTCTTCCTGAATTGTCTCCAGAGCGCTTCATATTTATTCTTTAGTCCCTTGACTTAAATTTCTAACACCATTTTTGTCATGAATTTCGTTCTAGTCCTCTAACCCGGCTGGTTGCCTTTAGAAGGTGCCACTGGCCACGTTAGACCCTGAGTGTGTTACCAGTTGAGTGTTGTTACTCTTCCGCTTGACGTCTCTCCATTTGAATAATTATCAGCTCTGTTGGTGACTTGATCTTCCCCCTGAAACAATTTTTGATTCTAGTGTGAATGCAGACGGAGGGGAATACTGCCATATTTTCTTAAGCTCTTTATTTATTTTACTCAGAGTCTATTATAGATGCTCACAATGAATTTAATTCAATTGACCAGATTTGCAACATATGAAATATAAAGCATTTTCTTGGGCAGCCCAGAACTTCCACTACATTCTGGAACAAAAGTATATCTCAAGCCCAGTATTTATGCTTCATCCTTTGAAGTGAAGACATCCTCTTTCACAGATGTAATTATGCCCTAAAGAAAGAGCTAGGATTACTCTGTGGACTAGCCTTACAGAGAGTCCGGACATATTCAAAGCAATGAGTGAAAACATTCTCCCAACAGTTTGATAATACTGACGTTTTTATCACATGTTTGAGGGGGTTAGCATAATTTTGATAACGTGACTGAACAGAGCAGAAACATAATACTTGAGGTCTGTCTTACTTGTGCATCACTGAACGCACAGTGTTTTGTTATGATGGTGAATTTTGTGTGTCCCCCACGGGTGCCTGGATTAAACATGATTTCTGGGTGTGTCCGTGACGGTGTTTGTGGATGACATTAGTATTTGAACTGGTGGGCTCAGGAAGGTAGACTGCCTCCCCCAGAAAGCAGGGACAGCATCCGATCTGCGGCAGATTGTGGGCCTTCTCTGGCTCTGTGACCGTGTGAGCCCTTTCCTCATAGGTGGTAGAGATCCTACCTGGTTCTGTTTCTCTAGAACAGAATGCACGTCTAAGAATTCATTAGCCCAAACCTAGGGTATATGAGTATCATCGTGGCGTGTTTATGGCCAGTTTATTTCAGGAATGTACAGAAGGCTACAGATTATAAAATTTATCATTGCAGTGCCCCGCGTTAATTGACTACACACATACAGCCAGGTAATCAGATTTTTTTTAAAGATTTTTATTTATTTATTGAGAGAGAGAATGGTAGAGAGAGAGCATGAGAGGGAAGAAGGTCAGAGGGAGAAGCGGACTCGCTGCTGAGCAGGGAGCCCGACATGGGACTCGATCCCGGGACTCCAGGATCATGACCTGAGCCGAAGGCAGTCGCTGAACCAACTGAGCCACCCAGGCACCCGGGTAATCAGATTTTTAAAAGGTGACGTCCAAAGTTCCATAGCAAACCTGAGGCCCGCTCCTCCTCAGAGCCCGAAAGCCCCCGCTCCGTCCTCTGTGTTTCCCTGGCACGTCCCTGCCAACTCTGCTGCGCCCTACGCCCTCGAAGCTCCCCCACCTCTCCCCTTCCCTTCCAGCACCGTGCCTCCATACAGTTGGCCACTGGCCCTTTCTTCCAGTTCTCTCCTCTCGTTTTCTTTTAAACCCATGTATTTCTCTGCTTGACTCTAAAACTACCTCTGTTAGGTCACCACATCTCTCAGGTTGCTAAAGGCATGACTCAGTTCTCAGTCCGAGAAGCCTCAACGCACTGTGAGCATTTACCATGCTCCCTCCAGCCGGCGCCGCTTTCTCCTCCGCGGGCCCCTGCGCACGGAGGGGCGCTGGGGGCCCGAGCACGGTGACACGGTGCTCCCACACCCTTCCAGCAGATGGCAGCACTGTGCCACGAGGAGAGGCCCCGGCTTTGCGGTTGCTGCTTGCTGGAGCTGGGGGCCTCCTGCGTCTGATTCCAATCCTGCTTCCCTGGTCACTCCTCAGTCTCCTTGGGCCGTCCAGTTGCTTCTGCCAAGGAGCTCGTGTTGGCATCTCCCACGGGTGTGAGCGTGGACATCTGGTCACGCCACTGCTGTGGATGACCTCCTTCCTTCGCATGGCTCTCACCTCCCTAAACGCCAGGAGCCCACACGCGTGCCGGGCTCCTCTCAGACGCCCGTCTCCGACTCCGGATGCCGATTTGCATTTCCACCTGAATAACCAACGTACATTCGGAAACCACAGGCTCCAGCTCCTGAACGCCCGGCTACCCTCTGCCCGCCGCGCGCGACCCCCTCCGCTTGCCGGCGCACCTGCCCCAGGGGTGACAGCTCGGCCTGCCCGTGCTCAGGCCCAAGCGGGAAGCTGCCTTTCCTCCCACCCGTATTTAGTCTGCGCGGAGGAATGCTGGCGCTACCTCCCTGTCGCCTCCGCAGCCGCCGTTTCTCGCCGGCACACTGCGACTGGCCTTGCCTGAGCCCCTTCTGTCCGTGAGTTACTCCACCAGCCCCGTGGGTCACCCGCCGCCCTTTCTCCCTTCCCTCCTGCCCCTTCGGTCTTTGTCAACAAAGGAGTCAGAACGACCATTCTGAAATGTGAGTCAGGGGTTGTCACTTCTCTCTTGCTGCCCTCCATGACTCCGCCTCCCCTCTTAGGGGAAACCCAGGGCACCCCAGAGCACCTACTAAGACCTGCTAGGCCCTATTTGCCCTGACGTGCACTCCATTCGGACCCTTTGCTACCTTCCTTTCCCACTGCCCGCAGCAGGAGGGCTCCTTCCTCAAGATCTCTGCACTGGCGTGGCTTCTGCCTGGAAAGTTCTTTCCCAGCTCTCTACAGGGTGTGCCCCCATTTTAGGAGCTATAGCGCGCTCCAGCCCTTCCTGCAGCTATGGCCAGACACAGGACCTAAGCTCTCCAGCCTGATGTCCCAAACCTAACTTTCAAATTGCAGCTGCAGAGCCAGTCCCACACTATGCGAGAGACAGGTAGCTGGCTTCCTTCCTCTTTGCTTCCTCCTTCCCCCAGCCTGCCTGCCTGCCTTCATTTTCAGTAGCTTCTTTGCTAGTTAAAATTCCATGAAATGAGTTGGGGCATTTTTTTCCCTTGATGCTTACCCTCCTGATGATCTGCTGAGTTGTCTAGTATCCTATAATTAATTATGCTTTTGCTTTACTCAGACTGACCCACCTTCTGTTGCTCATAACTAAGAATTCCAAAAAAAAAAAAAAAAAGCCATCGTAAGCAAAGCATTCCTACAAATTTGTGAGAAAGAAGCGAATAGCTCAGGAGAAAAAAAAATCTGGGAAGATTTATTAATATCTAAAAAGTACCTCTTGTTTGGTCCCTGATTATTTTTTTCTGGGAAAGCACTGGAGGAGGTCAGTTTATAAACATGTCACGTGAGGGTGTTATTTTGTCACTGCTGGTAGGGACAAGATGAGAAAAGCTGAAACATGCATGAGAAACACTTCGTACCTTTAATGTGACAACGCTAGAAAACATTATACACCCGTGACCTTCTTCCCCAGAGAAAAGTAAGAAAACAAATTGCATAGGAGTATTAATAGTAAGAGAGGATGTTAGTAAAAATGTTTGTATGTTTCAAATGCGTTTTAAAAGTCCAACTTAAAACTTTTGAACATACATTGATAATGTGCATTATTTAAGAATAGTTACCGTGTTTTGAGTGCTAGCAGTTCAGGGAGAAGATTGCTAACATATGACCTGAGACCGTCAGTGGGTGAAATGAGTATTGTGTGTCACTGGAGACTCTCTAGTCAACAGAAGTGCCCAGTGAGTCACAGCATCAGCAGGAGAATGCGTGGCGCGCTTCTGCCGGACTTGGTAGATTCTCCCTTCACATCTGCAGCCTCGCTTGTCCAGTGAGAACCTACTGAACAAAGGGGTGGCTCCCAGGTCTGCCAGTGCCAACTAGGTCTTGGAAACATCCAGGCCTTTGGTGAGGGAGTTTCTGATGGTTTGGGGCCGTTTCACAGGGTCATCTCCTATCACTTACAAACTATGCATGTCTTTGTATGAATGAATGTGTGTGTGTGCACGTGTGTGCGTGTGTCTGTGTCCACGTGTGCACGTGTGTGTGCGTGTGCCTGCCACGTGTCTTCGCATGTGTGTCCACGTGTGTGCATACATGTGTATCCACATGAGCATGTGTGTGTCCACGTGTGCGTGTGTACACCTGCGTGTGTGTGTGTGCATGTGTCCGCGTGCACGCATCTATGTGCGCGCACCTGTGTGCATGTGTTTACGGGCATGCACGTGGCAGGTCATCACCCAGGGGCTCCACCCTTTCCACTCCCGGGGCTTCAGCTCAGCCCGGTGACATCTCCCTTGGTGGCCAGCGCTGCAGTCTGGCCGCTGTCCTGCTCACGGTGCTGCGGGTTTGTGAGCTGACATCAGCGCGTCCCGCTGCCTGAACCAGCCCGCTTCTCCACCAGCAGCCAGACCTGCTACGATCTGCTCTCCCTGGATGACGTCACACTGCACTCTGCCTGGACGCAGGGATGTTGGGACTCCTGGAGATAGTCCGGTGGACTCTTAGGAGATACACTCCTTCTCTTCCTCTGAGCTCCACAAACCAGCCCAAGGACTGTAGTTGGTGACTGAGTTTCCTTCATACCCATCAGTTTCAAGTAAAAATAGATAATAGTGTTAAAAAAACACAGCAATCTTCCTCTTTCGGAGCTAATTATAACAAGTGTCTATTTGTCACAAAAATATTAGGCATCCAACGGTGAATGTTGACCTGGGCTCTCTCAGAACAACCTATTGTCCAAATGGAAAGAGAACAAATAAGTTCATAAGAGACTGGTTTACATATCTGCTATTTGATTACTTTGAATTTTCCCCAGGTCATTAATAAAAGAAAAATATGCAACTTTCTTGAAGTATTTAAATGTCATAAACTTTTATTGCATTGCAGTATATGATAGCTGTTAGGAGAATTTATTTTGTGCCAGGTATTACTTGATTTTTTTTTTTTTTTTTTTACCTACATTAATGTATTCAATCATGAAAGTAAACTCTTTGTGGAAGGCACCGTTATTGTCCCCGTTTCATAAATAATCATAGTGGAACTGGGATTCCCGGGGGGAGCCAGAATCCTCACACATTCAGTTCTTAAACTATACACCATCGTTCTGGGCCTGCCCAAACCCCCCAAACATAACAACAGATTACCTATTTTTATTCTCTGCCGGGGAAGACAGACATGCCCCAGACATACGGCTACAGAGGTGAAGGAAGATAGGAAACGTGGAACAAGACACATGCAACGCAGTCTTACTTTTAATCATGTACGCCAAAACAGAAAAAGCTTTAAATCGTATTAAAAAATGGAACTATAGGGCGCCTGGGTGGCTCAGTCGGTTGAGCAACTGCCTTCGGCTCAGGTCATGATCCTGGAGTCCCGGGATCGAGTCCCACATCGGGCTCCTTGCTCAGCGGGGAGTCTGCTTCTCCCTCTGACCCTCTTCCCTCTCGTGCTCTCTCTCTCTCATTCTCTCTCTCTCAAATAAATAAATAAAATCTTAAAAAAAACATTTAAAAAATAAAAAATGGAACTATATTTTATAGCACCTTCAAGGATCCTTTCCATTTGATCAAAACGGAATGGGATTTTCTTGCTTATTATAGGCAACTAATACAAAAGGGAAACTAATCTATCCTCACAGAGCATTGGCTACAATGTCCCATTTACCATGAACCCAAAGGTGTAGAGATTGGAGCTAAAAATGCAGTAAGGGTTTAATCTCAACACAACTTTGTCATCACCTTGGGTACTTTATTTAATGTGACTTTGGGTACTGACAGTTAAGCATTACTATTCTTATTTTTAAAAGGGTATTATCTGGCCCAAGGTCAAACAAATCACAAATAAAGCACTGAAGACAGTCTCAATGATCCCACTCCTTTCTTTTGACTGCCTGTCCCCACAGAGCACAAGTAAGCTGGAAAGCAATGAATACCTAATTAAGACAAACTTTTCACAATGTGGAGATAAAAGTATCCAATCGAGTAGACTAAACCAAAACAGCAACCACATCATTTTACAGAAATGCCCTTAGAATTTGCAATATAATTATGTAGAATGCCCCATAGAGGAGAACACTTTTAAGTTATGTTCAATTGTTTAAGTTCTATAGGCATGGAAACTATAACCAAAGAACAGTGCTTTGTCACAAAGGATTTATTAATGGCATCCTCACTTGCCCAGATCTCTTTAATGCTCTAACTAAGTTCACTGGATCAAGGGGAAACTTCCTTAGACACAGCCCAGGGAGACAAAGAAAGGCAGTATTGTGTCTGTGAGTTGTATGCCCCAGGGCTTTTACTCTCTGGGGTGGAACTTGTGATTAAGATACTTTTCTAGGAGCAGGAAGTCTGGTGACTGGTGATAGAATTGCCAGGTCTTCCTTAAGATACAGGTTATAGAGAGATTTTAGTCTCCTGGATGGAGGAAGCTCAATGGATCATTTTCCTGTTAAGTGTAGATGGAATGTACTTTGTTTTCCTCCGACAGATGATGTGATGTCTCCTTTCAATTTTTTTTGTCAATGTCTTCTGCTACACTTGCCATCAATAGATAAAAAGTTCAAATCAATATGATCTGTGCTTTTAACAGACACAAATATGTGGCTCAATCTCTTTTCCTTTAATATCTGTATGTGTTTGGGACATTCATTTCTTTGGAGGACATATGTGTATAAGAACATAGTTCTACTGATGATGAAAGATGTCCTGGTGAAAGAGAAAGGTGGAATTTTGAAATTGTGCAAAGTTCTAATTTAGTTCTCTGGACTCCAGTGTAATGAGGTCTTGGCATTTCTTTCAGTGGACCAAAATGCAGGTTGTATACATTCGGACAGTGACAGAAATCTCTGTTTTTTCATGTAAGGTAAACCAGATGTCATGTTAAAAAATCAGTTTGACATACTGATTTTATTTTTCTAATTGGTTCCCTGGAAGGCAGGCCGGCTGCTTTCCTCCTGGTTCCCATAGAGGTCAGCTCAATTGTTGGTTATTTATATTTGGGATTATTTATAGTGAGACCTTGATGGCTGTAAATGCCTACCTGCAATTTATAACCCCCTGCTTTATACTACCCTGGCTGTCACTGGCTGCGCCAAGAGACCCGGAGGGACTCAAGCATTGATTTTTTTAAGCTTTAGGAAACAACACTTACGAGCTTAGTCTCATTTGACATTGATCTGTAAAAGTAATATTTCTCAACGAAAAATTATCAAAAATATAGGGTGTTCTGGTTATAAGCCAGCTTTCAATTTCCTAAGCTATTTTATTCTGAAAACACTAATGTTTGAGGTGAAAAATGGTACAAATAGAACAAAAGAAAGGTAAAAGTTGCCACTTGATGAATTAAATAAACATACATAATTAATCTCACCCCTGACTTAGTAACTGTAGGCTTGAATAATTTCCAGAAGTATTCAGAACGAAAACAGATCAAGACCAGGTCTCTTTGGCAACAGGGACAAGGAGGAAGGACACTGGGTAGTGGGGGCGGGGGACCCAGCGGGAGGAGCGACCACTGGGTAGTGGGGGGCGGGGGACCCAGCGGGAGGAGCGACCACTGGGTAGTGGGGGGCGGGGGACCCAGCGGGAGGAGCGACCACTGGGTAGTGGGGGGGCGGGGGACCCAGCGGGAGGAGCGACCACTGGGTAGTGGGGGGGCGGGGGACCCAGCGGGAGGAGCGACCACTGGGTAGTGGGGGGGCGGGGGACCCAGCGGGAGGAGCGACCACTGGGTAGTGGGGGGGCGGGGGACCCAGCGGGAGGAGCGACCACTGGGTAGTGGGGGGCGGGGGACCCAGCGGGAGGAGCGACCACTGGGTAGTGGGGGGCGGGGGACCCAGCGGGAGGAGCGACCACTGGGTAGTGGGGGGCGGGGGACCCAGCGGGAGGAGCGACCACTGGGTAGTGGGGGGCGGGGGACCCAGCGGGAGGAGCGACCACTGGGTAGTGGGGGGGGCGGGGGACCCAGCGGGAGGAGCGACCACTGGGTAGTGGGGGGCGGGGGACCCAGCGGGAGGAGCGACCACTGGGTAGTGGGGGGCGGGGGACCCAGCGGGAGGAGCGACCACTGGGTAGTGGGGGGCGGGGGACCCAGCGGGAGGAGCGACCACTGGGTAGTGGGGGGCGGGGGACCCAGCGGGAGGAGCGACCACTGGGTAGTGGGGGGGGCGGGGGACCCAGCGGGAGGAGCGACCACTGGGTAGTGGGGGGCGGGGGACCCAGCGGGAGGAGCGACCACTGGGTAGTGGGGGGCGGGGGACCCAGCGGGAGGAGCGACCACTGGGTAGTGGGGGGGGCGGGGGACCCAGCGGGAGGAGCGACCACTGGGTAGTGGGGGGGGCGGGGGACCCAGCGGGAGGAGCGACCACTGGGTAGTGGGGGGCGGGGGACCCAGCGGGAGGAGCGACCACTGGGTAGTGGGGGGCGGGGGACCCAGCGGGAGGAGCGACCACTGGGTAGTGGGGGGCGGGGGACCCAGCGGGAGGAGCGACCACTGGGTAGTGGGGGGGGCGGGGGACCCAGCGGGAGGAGCGACCACTGGGTAGTGGGGGGGGCGGGGGACCCAGCGGGAGGAGCGACCACTGGGTAGTGGGGGGCGGGGGACCCAGCGGGAGGAGCGACCACTGGGTAGTGGGGGGCGGGGGACCCAGCGGGAGGAGCTACTGCCCAAGTCCCGGACAGAGGCAGCATCTAATATCTGAGCCTCGACTTCCTGAGGCGAAGACATGTAGCCAAGATGCCCTCGGGGTCCTCTTGCCTCAATGTTGAGATGAATTACTGCTATTTTAGCTTTAGCCTTTTTTTATTGCTGAAATTTTAATTGTATTCTTTGGTTCCTCCAGCTTAGGCTTTCCCTTATAGAGTAAATACGCCGGAAAGTTGGGTTTCCAAGTAGTTAGTTTCATGCGACTGGTCAGTCCATTCAGTATCAGAAATTACTTCTGATGCCCTTTTGGCCTAAACGTTGTGATTAATTATGTCAATCACCCACTTCCCATTCTTCACCCAGTCATTGCCTGTCTTCTTCCTACCCGAGAAAAATGTAAAAGAGAAATCAGCTGTGCCACACCTCAGATCATTTGTTAAGTTGGATTAATGGGGCAAATGGGAGAATGGTGTTAACAAATTCATTTCTTTCTCTTTATTTGTATATTTTCACACAGACTTTTGGGGATGTGTTTTATTTCTCTCACACAAAGTTGATAATTGCTTAGCATAAATTGAGTCTAAGAATAAATTCACTTCCTCATATATGCCTTTCGTGCTGCCCCAATATATCTCTTACTAATATCCTGTCATACGAGCTATAATTTTTCTTTATAGTCTATACCATGATGATAAGCAGTCTCATGCTTTTGTACTAAGCAGAACTCTTTAGTTATTAAAAGCCAGAACACAGCTTAAACAGTTAAATAAAAAGAGGGCCTTCTTTATTTTTTTATTAGTTTCAGAGGCAGAGGTCAGTGACTCATCAGTTGCATGTAACACCCGGTGCTCATTCCATCACGGGCCCCCCTTAACGCCCATCCCCCAGTGACCCCATCCCCCCAGCCACCTCCCCTCCAGTCACCACCAGTTTGCTTCCTAGAGTTCAGCGTCTCTTGCGGTTTATCTCCAAAGGAAAAATAAAAGAAAGGAAAAGAAAAGAAAAGTAAACAGAGGGCTTTACAGTGGTTCATATCCACTGCTTTTGAGTCCGTGGAAAATATTAGTTTGAATGGTTACATCCAGGAGTTCAAAGGCCCAAATAAAACACACACACACACACACACACACACACACACACACACACACACACATTTCCAGAACTCACTTCTCCATTTCCTACTTCCCTAAATATTTAAGCTCCTTCTCTCCCCCTGAAGATAAACTTTCTTTAAAAATTAGGATCTCCCTCGCTCCCTTCCAGAATCTCCCTCCACTACTCTAAGCTCCGCAGGCGATGGAACTCCTTAGTGCCCGGGTTCAAGATCAACACTACCCACCTAAGTAGTCGAGCCCGCCGTGCTCCTGCCCCCATATGACACAGGGACCATCAAAGGGGCAACTTCCCCAAGGGAGGGGAAGGAGGGAGGAGAGAACAGGGGCAGAGGCAGAGATGATGTTTGTGAGGGAAGAGCCCCTGGGGGCACCAAGGGGGCGAGGTCAGTTCTGTGCGTGACCCCCTGGCCCCGCACCAGACAAAGAGCGTGAGCTGGTAGGCACCTGTGGCTGATGACTGCCGTGTCAGGCGTGTCTCAGCCACGCCGCAACTGGACGCTCCTCACTTTCCTCTCCTAACCTCTGCAACGTTTGCTAACTTGGACTAATATTTTCCATTTGCACCTTACAACCAGAAACATACAGGAATATTTATTCCATCACGGCCCAATATCTCAGGTTGCCTTCTGCTTTCCACCTCTGTGTTTGCCAAGGTAGGAGGAGCAATGACAGAAATCTGAAATGAAATATAAATATTTAAGGTGTTAAGAAAGCAGTTTTAATCTATTCTAATGGATTCACACATGGTCTACATCCCCGCAGACTATCTTTTCTAACCGCAGACCTCAAACACCCTTCCCATACTCTTACTCGTCCTTAGAGACCCTGCTGAAAGGTCTGTGGAGCAGTCTGGAGTCTCACACAACCATCTCCCCTTCTGTGTGGTTTCCAGCCTACTTCTCGGGGGACTGGTCCGTTGCACTTTGTTGTATGTAACTGCACTGAACATCTGCACCTTTCTACATTATCTTTAAGGGTAATGTCCCTGTTTTTATTCAGTGCAGGCATTGTGCCAGGCCAAGGGAAGGCAAAGATGAACAAGGCATGATCTCCACCCAGGAGACGTACAGGCACTGCAAGGGAATGACATACCTGTGTTTTCTTGCCATTGGCTTACAATTTTGAGACTGACACTTAAGAAATCCAAAATTATGAGGGATCCCTTATTATAATACAGTATTACTATTTACTGATTTAGTATTTATTCCATGGATAGCTACTTCCAGTGAAATCTTTGGACTCCCAGATACAGCAATCTAAGATAACATAAGAAATTAATGGATCTGTTCAATCATCATTTTAGAAGGTGCATGTATCTTCACACTCTTAACCACCGCACCCCGGATCTATTATTACTAGTTCTGCTGCCAGAGTCCCGGTCTGCAGATTTCCCTTTCCATTATGCTCTACACAGTGGTCGTCGGAGTAGTACTAGCATTCAGCTGTTGGCACAACACTCTTCTGTTTAGACAACTTGCATAGAATTGCTCCTGCTTTCTGGAGTGCTGTCTCTGCTCCTGTGTCCAGCCCTCACAGCGGCCACTCATCTCGCCGTCCCTCCTCTGGGTTTCCATGGCCTGAGTCACTTCCTAGAAGGAAATTTTCTCCACATTGCATATATCCTCACATGCTTTGTTCATCCATAAATGTCACATTTCCTTAACCTACACTGAGCTCATGATGAAAGCAAAAACTGTGATTCTTTGTCTCTTCATTCCAGAAATCTAGTATGTTACCTTCCACAGATAATGTATCCAGAGAATGTTTGCCCAAGCATTAACAAGGATATAATGTTATTTCAGTAAAATTAAGAATTATTTAAGACATTAAAATACTCTGCAACCCCAGTATATTTTATTATAATTCACTTATGTATTATTTAGGAATTATTTGCGTAAAGTTAAGACATTAAAATACTCTGCAACCCCAGTATATTTTATTATAATTCATGTATATGTATATTTAGTCTTGAATCATCAGATGATAAGGCATAAAACATATGAGTTCTTCTGCTCTGTGTGAAATGCCACCACGTGAATTTAATCATTGAAATCCAGTGAAATTGCTTAACGTATTTCAACTAGTATAATAGTTGAATAACAGTATAAAACAGTATAAAAGACAGCAAATTGTAACACTGGAGTTTAGAAATTTGAGTTTCTTCTAAAATTACCTAATTGAACATACTATATTAAAAAAGAAAATCTGTAAATTATCCTTACTTTTACTTTACAATATATGTCATTTGAGAAATCACTCATGAGAGAATATATTATGTATTACTTGTTACTAGGTTTACCAATGAAGCACAAAAATACGATGATTTGAATGTCTCCTAAGTATAATTACATTAGATAAATTGAACAAGTTCTGCTCACATTTGGACTCATCTTCTGTGGTGACAGAATAGTCGTTAAAGGGATTTGAACTTTGACAAATTTGACTTTAAAATTCTGGGTCTACACTCTATTAAATAACTGTAAAATTTTCAAAAGTTCATTTGACCTCTGATCTTCTGATTCTCAGTTTCTTTACATGTAATACTAGTATAATATTCTCTTATCTGGTAAGGTTGTAATGGAAGAAACAAAATAGTATACAGGAACTATTAGTCACAGTACCTCATACATTTTAAGCCCTGAAAATTGTAGTAGGTATTATTATTTTAAGTATTTTGAAATTCCAAATATTCTCCAAATTACTTGTCTCTGGTGGAAGGAAGCTGCTGCACAGTCTAATTCATCGTAGTGATAATCGTGCTAGATCATACTAGTTGAGTCTAAAAGGAGACTGACAGCTTTTTAGAATTACTGGCAGAAGTGATAATCATAATCATTTGACAGTTTCCATGACTAAAAGAAGACTAGTAAAATCAGTGTCAGTCAGAACTGTGACTATTCAACAATTTAATTATTTGAAAGAATCTGATAATAGTTCTTCATTAATCAGTATTATTGATAAATTCCCATTAATATTTTAGCATTTCCATTTAATAATTGCTTATAAATATAGTACTTTATTCACAGGATTGAGTTGCATATTAATTGTAATATCCGTGATAGCTCATTTAATCATAACAGAAGACACTTTCTAATATTTAGGAATTAACATTCCCTATAGAAAATTACATTTCAATGCATGTACATATTTTTGTGATGAAAATGTGATAGGCTGGCTGACCAATAAAATATTTCCAAGCAGTTAAATAGATCACATAATGATACAGTTCTGTAGGGGAAGTGCAAAGAAAGGGAAAGCGTATAATTTCTAAATACTGAAAAAAAGCATATTCATATTTTTAAAATAGATGATGACAGGTATTGAATTATTATGCCTTTTAGATTCCATATGAAATGCATATGGAATTCATATGAAAATGCAGCATTTTTTCTTTAATGACAGTATTTAATGTTTTAATCATATTCTTTGCAAATATCTAAAATATATACTTAAATAAAATTTGATTTAAAATCAACCGAGGAAGTACATAGTTATACAAAACAATTTCATGTGGTTTAGAGCAAGAACATTTGAAAACACAGTTTCACAAGAGCCCATGCAATAAATAGTGAAGTATGAGGTCTGAAATCTGCTAATATAATTGACCAAGAAAAACACAATCAGTGAATTGATAAGTCAAATGTCATTAAACAGATCAGAGAGTATATTTTAGTGGCTGAGAAGTAAATATATGGAGGTTGAGCATGTAGGGACTCCAAATTTAGATTACTCATTTTATATATAAAACATTAGCATAGAAAATTATGTTCTTTCTTAAAAAGGAAATGGCTTAACTTAAATAGAGTTTAATAGCTTTAATTAGTTAAAGGATATCAACATCAAAGAGACATGTCTAAGGTCTCTTTATTTACTTGTTAAAAGAATGGAATCAGGGGAATTCTGAAAATTTATTAGACTTCCATGAAGTTGATGATTTGATGTTTTTGTTTAGTGATACAAACAGACTTAGCATGATATAAATGAACTAGGTTTGTATTTTACTTGAAAAGCATTCTGCATAGTGGAAAGCCAGAAACCAACAATCTTAAACCTTGTGAGAGACGAGAAGAATTTTGTGACTGAAGCAGTTCACAGAGCAACATTGAGAAAGTGCTCTTTTATCGAAACCCAAAGAATGGGTATTTTAATAAAGTTACTGTCTTTCTGTTTCTGTCTCTCTCTCCTTTTCTTCTTTCTTCCTACTAATTGAAATATTTCTCTCCTTACAATACTATGGGATCTTTACCTAACAGCAAAATACATAAATAATAAATAAAATATATGTTTTTTTAAAGATTTTATTTATTTATTTGAGAGAGAGAGAGAGAGAGAGAGAGAGCACATGAGAGGGGGAGGGTCAGAGGGAGAAGCAGACTCCCCGCTTAGCGGGGAGGCCGATGTGGGACTCGATCCCGGGACTCCAGGATCATGACCTGAGCCGAAGGCAGTTGCTTAACCAACTGAGCCACCCAGGCGCCCTAAATAAAATATATGTTAAAAACATCTGATATGGTGGATAAAACAGTACCACAAGCAATCCACATGGAATTGGAATTGTTCAGTATCTTGACCATGGTAGTAGAACTTATACAGATGATACTGCTAGACAGCACACACACACACACACACACACACGAGTAAAAGTGAAACAGGAGATAGCTGAAAAGCATCAGTGGATTGTAGCAACATCAGTACTCTGATTGTGATAGCATACTAAAATTTTACAAAATGTTAACATTGGGAGACACTGAGTAAACTTTACCAGGAATCTCTTCGTAATATTTCTTAGAAGAAAGAATTTCATAGAAGAATATGGTATGCCACACCTTTGTATGGATATGTCAAAATCATATTGTATTTGCAATTTTCATGTTTTTCTCTATGCTGGTTATAAACTGTTCTTTCTTTGTAATAAATTAACAATTATCATCAAACAGATGGGTTGGGTTTTGGGTGAATAAGGATCCCCTCTGATGTTAGCCATCATGGAATGTGAACAGCCATTATAAACAGCCCACCTCTAAACAGTCCTGCTTGTGTATGAATTTATTCTTAATTTTGGACACTTATAATTTATTCATATGCCCACATACAAAGAGTTGTGCACAACCTAAAGAAGGTAGATAAATGAATAAAAAGCCCATGTGGTTCCCAGTTCCTCATATAAGGAGCTTAGAAGTTTACTCTGTCCTAACAAATAAAAAGCTGAAGAGACTACAAAATCAACAGTTCTTGGATTGCAAGACAGAGGGGGACACAGGGCAAATCCCTGTCCCAAAGTTGGAGGGACAGGCAAATGCATTCATACACTAGCATAATTTTGGTTATGATATAATAGACTATAATTAAATGTAATATAGGATGCTGTGATATGATATGATATGATATGGTAGAATATGTAATTTCATTTGTTTTTCTATGTCTTGCTTTATTCCATAACCTATACTGAAGACAATTTCTGCATCTTATTCACTTATATCATCAGGTCCTTCTATATTTCTTGAGTCTTAGAAGTTTCAACAATTGATATTTTATATTGACCTTATATCCTGCTAACCTGTTTAACTCACTTATTAGTTCTATTAGCATTTTGTTAGCCATTTGTGCTTTTCTATGCAAACAACTAGGTGTTTGCAAATGGATGTTCTTCTTTTTCTCTTTTTATGTCTTTTTATTTTCTTGTCTTATCACACTAGCTAGGACCTTCTCTATGAAGCTGAATAGAAAGTGATACTGGACATGTTTGGCTTTTCCTCAACATAGGGAGGAAACACCTAGTTTTTCTTCATTATCATGTGAACTGTGGTTTTGTTTATTTTAAGATACCCTTTTACAGATTGAGGATGTTCCTTTTTATTCATGGTTTGCTGTAAGTTTTATATTGTGAAAGGATGTTAGATTTTGTCAAAAGCTTTTCCTACATCCATTAAGATGATCGTATTTTTTTTCTTTAGTATGTTGATATGGTGCATTACATTGAATGATTTTCTAACTTTCATCCAGTCTCTAAAATGACAGGTAAACCATATTTGGTCAAGATTTTATATATTCTTGAATTTGATTTACTAATATTCTGTTGAATATGTATACATCTGTGTTCACAAGGGACACTGATCTATAGTTTGCTTTTACTGTAATACCTATGTTGGGTTTTTGTGTTAGTTTGACGCTGGACTCATAAAAATAAGTGAGTTGTTCTTTATTTGAGGATGGATTATGTAGGGTTGGTATCATTTCTTCATTAAATATTTGGTGGAATTCATCAACAAGCCATCTGAATGTGGAGTTTTCCTTTTGCTATGATAAAGAATGTAAAATGGAATTCATTTTCTCTAATGCATGTAAGGTTATTCACTCTATTACTTCTTGAAAATCTTTGCCAGTTTATTTCCCTAATCAGTTGTCTAGTGAATTTAATTGGTCAACATTAAGGGCACAGAGTTGTTTCTAATGTTCCATTAATAGCATTTTAGTATCTGTAGAGATTAAAGCTATGTCCCCTTCTTTCTTGTTATTGGTAATTTATATCTTCTCTGTTTTTTGTTTCTTCTTTTTCTTTTATTTTTTGTTTGTTTTTGGTGAATCTAACTACAGTTCTATAAATTTCACTGATATTTTCAAAGAAACATGTTTGTGACTGCTTAATTTTCTCTATTGGTTTTCTGTTTTCAGTTCTTTTGTTCTGCTCTTTTATTTTTTCCTTCCTGCTGCTATGGAAGGAAGCTTTGCATTTAGTGTGCCTGTATTTTACCATGGACTATTTTTTAGACATGAGTAGTTTTCCAATATAGGCATTTAATTATGTACATTTCTCTTTAAGCATTACCTGAGATCCATCTTACAAATATTGATATGTGACGTTTTAGAAAATTTCATTCAATTGTACATATTTTTCAGTACATCTTTTGGCTTTCTCTTTGGCCCACTGTCTATTTTAAAAGTCTGCTTCTTAATATCTAAATAGTTGGATTGTTCATTTTTCTGCTATTGAATGCTGTTTAATCATATTCCAATAAATAACTTTCATGTGGCTTCAATGTGTTGAACTTGTTATTTCCTCTTTTATCACTGAGAATAGGGCCTAACTTGGTGCATGTGCACTAACAAGTGAGTATCCTTCTCTAGTTAAATAGACTCGCACAGATGCCAAGTCATGGTAGTGCTGATCAGTTGTTTTCTATCCTCATGGTATCCTCAGTACTTGGTCTATTGATTCTGTGCAAAAGCAAAATCTAAGTCTTGAAGTCTCCAACTAGGTTTGTTGACTTGTCTGTTTCTCCTTTCACTTCTATTAGTGTTGTTTCAAATATTTTGAACCTCTATTCTTAGATGCATGGGCATTTAGCATTATTATGCTTTCTTGGTGAATTGACCCTTTTGTCATTACATTGTGCCACTGTCCTAAGGCACTATTCTTTGCTACCCTTCTTCCAAAGGCTAAAACTCTTTTTTCATAGGCAGCATAGAAGAATATAATTGATGTGGATCATTGTGTCTTTCCTACAGAAACTCATGTTCTGCTCCCCAGGCACACATCAGAGGGATGGCTTTCTCAGATAGCTCACCCTGCCTTCAAACACTCATAAACACTCGGTGATAGCTGCATCCTGCATGGGAATTGGAAGTCTTAAGTTAGCTTATTTTGAAATTTTATTCACAAAATATTTAACCCTCAACTCACTTTTACCCAATTTTACACATGGGCAATGTGAAGTTTAAAGACTTTATAAATTGCCCCAAATCACACAGCTAGGCTAGTGAAAGAACTCTATTGTTTCCGTAGTTTTTACTTCACTCATTTATTCACTAATTAGGAACAAAAGCACGATTATATTAGAAAATTAGATACATCAACACTGTTTGAATATTTCTTAAGATCTATAAATCAGCGGAAGATCATTTATATGTAGCTTTTTCTTTTGCAATATATTTTATACTTGTGTAAAGGGTTTGATAAACAAACATGTTTCTTCAAAAACCCAGTGGCATGTTGCTAGGAAAACGACAGTGAAATGCTAATGCGTAGATGCTACTTCATTTTCGTGCAGAGTAAAATTTAATTCTATTATTTTCAGAAGGCTCTCGTAGTGTTGTATAATTGCAATATTTGAAAAGGATTATTTTATAAAATGGACTAAAATACTATGAAAATTATTGAAATGTGCACAAGCGAAAGGAAAGCCTATGTTTAGGAAATTGAAAACATTCAAGTAAAGCTGCACTTAGCAAACAGAACTTAGGGACAGTGGGAGTTGAGCCTGGATGTGGATGCGGAGGCTCAGCTACATGAGGGAAAAGCAGCGTGGATTTCTGAGTCATGGCAACATGCTGGAACTTTACCCCCAGCCCAGTGAGGAACCACTGATGGATTTAAAAGAGCGATGCAATGATTAGTTTTCAATGGTTACACAATTTCAAGTTACTGGTGACAAATTTAATTTCAAAGAGTTAAGTAAAATATCTTATAAATCCTACTGTCAGCCAGAAGAACTTATTTAAAATAAAAAATTTCAATTGAATTTTCAGGCCATCAGAGGCATGAACAATACAGAACATTTCAAGCTAGTACTTTTAAAATGTACCAACAATTTTTATAGAAAAAAATGGGGAGAATTCAAGGTAAATGTAAGGATAAGGATGATGAATAAGCCCCTGTAGGAGGGCTTCACAATATGACTTCATTATTTGATACATCTCTAGTTAAATATGCTTAGAATGCATATTAAATGTCTTAGTTACCATTTAGTACATCGACGACCATAGAAAGTCAGTGAATCATACAGTAAGTTGTGTTGGTTGTCGTGATATGCTTGTATACTCTAGATTTCTACATTAAACTTCTTCTTTCTGTAGAGCAGAAAATATAACCAGGAAGTTTTATTACTTCCCCAGAATAGGAGAAAAAGAGGACACTGATAAATCACAGAGTCCCTCTGATTATTCAAAATGCCAACTGCAAGAATATAGATCTCTTCCTGTATTTTTTTCAGAGTGGAATGACATGGGGTAAGGGAGGTTTACAGCTCTATGTGCATCAGTAAAATATAAAGTTTAGTAAAATGCTGAATTAGTAATATTTTCAAATTTATACCTTTTTTGTAAATAGTAGTAGAATTCTGAGAAGATTTGATAGTATCTTTCACTACTCCTTAGTTCATAGACCCTTAGAATAGTGGAAGATTTCATGATGCACATACTTTAAGATTTGGAAGAAAAATTAGAGTTCAGAGAAGACATGTAAGAGCTGGTCCTGGGCTCTTCCTGCAATACCGAAGGCTCGTCCCCACCCTCCTCTACCCTAAGAAGCAGGTGTATCTGTCTTTGCTTTTTACTGAAGTATAATATATAAACTGTAAAGTGCATAAACTATGTTGCTATTGATGTATATATAGGCATACCTCGTTTTATTGCAGTTAGCGTCATTGAACTTCTCAGATTTGCATTTTTTACAAACTGAAAGTTTGTGGCAACCCTGTGTCAAGCCAGGTCTATTAGCACCATTTTTCCAACAGCATTTGCTCACTTGGAGTCTCTGTGTCACTTTTGATAATTCTTGTGATATTTCACACTTTTTCACTGTTATTATATTTGCTGTGGTTATCTCTGATCAGTGATCTTCAATAACACTATTGTAATTGTTTTGGGGTGGGCACGAACAGTACCCATATAACATGGCAACTTAATATGCATGTGTTCTGACTGCTACCCCAACTGACCTTCCCCAGTTCTCTCCCTCTCCTCGGGGCTCCCCATTCCTTGAGACACAACAGTATTTAAATTAGGCCAATTAATACCCTACATGATCTGTAAGTGTTCAAGGGAAGGGAAAAGTCACATATCTCACACTTTAAAAGAGCTAGATGTGATTAAGCTTAATGTGGAAGGCTTGTCCAAAGCCAAGACAGGCTGAAAGCTAGGCCCCTTGTTCCAAATAGTTAGCCAAGTTGTAAACGCAAAGAAAAACCTCTTGAAAGAAATTACAAGTGCTACTGAACACACAAATGACAAAGGTAGACAGCCTTATTGCTGATGTGGAGAAAGTGCCGGTGGTCTGCATAGAAGGTCAAACCAGCCTCACCATTCCCTCAGGTCAAAGCCTAACCCGGAGCAAGGCCATGACTCTCTTCAGTTCTGTGAAGACTGAGAAGTGAGGACGTGGCAGGAGGAAAGTCTGAAGCCAGCAGAGGTTGGTTCATGACATAGAAGTAAGAAGTCATCTCCACAACATAAAGGTGCCAGGTGAGGCAGCAGGTGCTGATGGAGAAGCTGCAGCAAGTTCTCCAGAAGATCCAGCTGCGATAATTCAGGAAGGCGGCTACACTGAACAACACATTTTCTATGTAGATGAAACAGCCTTCTACTGGAAGAAGACGCCGTCTGGGACTGCCATAGCTAGAGAGGAGAAGTCAGGGCCTGGCTTCAAAGCCTCAAAGGACAGGCTGACCCTCTCATTAGGGCCAATGCAGCTGATGACTGTAGGTTGAAGCTAATGCTCATTTACTGTTCCAGACACCCTAGGGCCCCTAAGAATCATGTTAAATCTCCTCTGCCTGTGCTCTAGAAATGGAACAACAAAGCCTGGATGACAGCACATCTGTTCACAACATAGTTTACTGAATATACTAAGAGACCTACTGCTCAGAAACAACGATTCCTTTCAAAATACGACTGCTCATTGATGATGTACCTGGTCACCCAAGAGCTCCCAGGGAAGATGTTCAACGAGATCAATGTTTTCATGCTCGCTAACACAGCATCCATTCTGCATCCGTGGATCAAGGAGTCCTTTCAACTTTCAAGTCTTATTATTTAAGAAATACATTTCATAAGGCTACAGCTGCCATAGATGGTGACTCCTGTGAGGAATCTGAGCAAAGTAAATGGAAAACCTCTGGAAAGGATTCACCGTTCCGATGTCATTAAGAACACATGTGACTCATGGGAAGAGGTCAAAATATCAACATTCACAGGAGTTTGGAAGAAGGTGATCCCAGCCCTCATGGAGGACTGTGAGGGGTTCAAGACTTCAGGGGAAGAAGTCACTGCGGATCTGGTGGGAACGGCATGAGAATCAGAATCAGAAGCGGGGCCTGAAGATGGGACCGAATCGCTGCCATCTCATGATAGAACTTGAATGGGTAAGTTGCTTCCTACGGATGAGCAAGGAGGTGGTTTCTTGAGAGGAGTCTATTCCTGGTGAGGATGCTGTGGAGATTGTTGAAAGGACAACAAAGGATTGAGAACATCCCATAAACTTAGTTGATAAAGCAGCATCAGGGTTTGAGAGGATGGACTCCAATTTTGAGAGAAGTTCTACTGTGGGTAAAATGCTATCAAACAGCATCACATGCTACAGAGAAATCATTTGTGAAAGAAGAGTCAATCGATGCAACAAACCTCACTGTTTTCCCATTTTAAGAACTTGCCATGGCTGCCCCAACCTTCAGCAGCCACCACCCTGGTTGGTCGGTCAGCAGCCATCAGACCACCAGCAAAAAGACTGACTTGCTGATAATTCAGATGATGGTTAGCATTGTTCAGTAATAAAGTATTTTTAATTAATATGTACATTTTTTAGACATAATTCTACTGTGCACTTAATAGAGTACCATAAAGTGTAATCAACTTTTCTATGCACTGGGAAACCAAAAAATTCCTTTCTTGCACTTTATTGTGATACTCACTTTATAGGGTGTTTTGGAACCTCCTGCCTTATCTCTGAAGTAAGGCCTGTGTTCCTATGGTGATTTATATACATCATTTGTATATTCTTTCAGACTGTCTTTGGATTAATGTGATATATTAATTTAATGATTTCCAGTTTATTGTTATTTTTGATGGATTGTGGGTTTTGTGTCCTGATCAAGAAGTTTTCGCTACCAAAATGTCATAAAGACATTCTTCTTTGTTTTCTTCTAAAAATGTTATTCTTTCTTCTTTCATATTTGGGTAATGATCTTAAACAATTTTTCTATAGTCAGGGTAACTGTTACATATTTTATGATTTTGTGTTTTTTTCATAATGTTACACACATGCATTTATATTAAGTTCAAAAGTAGGCACAAATACTCTATGGACTGAGAAGTCAGGATTATGTGTGCCCTTGGGTAGAAGGACAGTGGTTGGCAGGTTTCAGATTAACTGAACTGTATCATTTTAACTTTTGTACTTTTCTGTAATTTCTTTTTCAGTGAAAACTTACATAAAGTAAGAGAGTATACACTTAGGAAAATATCAACCAAATTCAATGTGTGGAACCTGTTTGTACCCTGATTCACACAAACCTATAAGTAAAATAAAATTTGTGGGATGATTATGGAAATTTGAACACTGACTTGTTAATAGATAAATGCTAAGAATTATTGTGATTTATGTCATGATAATGCTATCGTGATTATTATTTTTTTAATCTTTTTTATTTTTACTTTTACTTCAAGTATAATTAACATAAGGTGTTATATTAATTTCAGGTGCACAATATAGTAATTCATCACTTCCATGCATCACTCCATACTCATCATGACAAGTGCACTCCTTCATCCCCAACACCTGTTTAATCCATCTTTCCCACCCACCTCCCCTCTGGTGACCATCAGTGTGTTTTCTAGAGTTGAGTCTGTTTCTTGGTTTCTCCCTCTCTCTTACTCTTTTTTCCCTTTGTTCATTTGTTTTGTTTCTTAAATTCCACATATGAGTGAAATCGTGTTATCTGTCTTTCTCTGACTGACTTATTTCACTTAGCATAATACACTCTAGCTCCATCCATGTCATTGCAAATTGCAAGATTTCGTTCTTTTTGATGGCTGAATAATATTACACACACGCACACATGCACACACACACACACACACACACACACACACACACTACCTCTTTATCCATTCATCAGTTGATGGACACTTGGGCTGTTTCCATATTTTGGCTATTGTAAATAATTCTGCTATAAACATAGGGGTGCATGTATCCCTTTGAATTAGTGTTTTTGTACTTTTTGGGTAAATACCCAGTAGTGTGGTTACTAGATCCTAGGGTAGTTCTATTTTTAATTTTTGAGGAACCTCCATAATGTTTTCCACAGTGGTTGTACCAGTTTGCATTCCCACCAACAGTGTACGAGGGTTCCCCTTTCTCAAAATCCTCACCAACCCCTGTTGTTTTTTGTTGATTTGAGCCATTCTGACTCAAAGTGAAGTGATTCCTCATTGTAGTTTTGATTTCCATTTTCCTGATATTAAGTGATATTGAGCATCTTTGGATGTGTCTATTGGCCACCTGGGTGTCTTATTTTGGAGAAATACCTGTTCATGTCTTCTGCCCATTTTTAATTTAATTATTTATTTTTTGAGTGTTGAGTTGTCTCAGTTCTTTATATATATTGGATACTAACCCTTTATCAGATAGTCATTTGCAAATATCCTTTCCCAATCTGTCAGTTCTCTTTTAGTTTTGTTGATTGTTTCTTTTGCTATGCAGAAGCTTTTTTCTTTTGATGAAGTCCCAGTAGTTTACTTTTGACTTTGTTTCCCTTGCTTCAGGAGACGTATCTAGTTGTCGCTATGCTACTGCCTGTGATCTCTTCTAGGATTTTTATGGTTTCCTGGCTCACATTTAAGTCTTTAATCCATTTTGAATTTATTTTTGTCTGTGTGTAAGAAAGTGGTCCAGTTTCATTCTTTTGCATGCAGCTGCCCAGTTTTTCCAACACCAATTGTTGAAGAGACTGTCTTTTTCCCATTGCATATTCTCGCCTCCTTTGTCAAAGAGTAATTGACCATATAGTTGTGGGTTTATTTCTGGGTTTTCTATTATGTTCTTTCCATCTATATGTTTCTTTTTATGCTAGTACCATACTGTTTTGATCACTACAGCTTTGTAATGTAACTTGAAGTCTAGAATTGTGATGTCTCCAGGTTTGTTTTTCTTTTTCAAAACTGATTTGGCTATTTGGGGTCTTTTGTGGTTTCATACAAATTTTAGGATTGTTTGTCCTTATTCTGTAAAAAAAAAATGCTGTTGTTTTTTTTAATTTAATTTTATTTTTTTTATTATGTTATGTTAGTCACCACACATTACATCATTAGTTTTTGATGTAGTGTTCCATGATTCATTGTTTGTGTATAACACCCAGTGCTCCATGCAGTGCGTGCCCTCCTTAATACCCATCACCAGGCTAACCCATCCCCCCACACCCCTCCCCTCTAGAACCCTCAGATTGTTTCTCAGAGTCTGTAGTCCCTCATGGTTCATCTCCCCCTCCGATTCTCCCCCCTTCATTTTTCCCTTCCTTCTCCTAATGTCCCCCATGCAATTCCTTATGCTCCACAAATAAGTGAAACCATATGATAATTGACTTTCTCTGCTTGACTTATTTCACTTAGCATAATCTCCTCCAGTCCCATCCATGTTGATGTAAAAGTTGGGTATTCATCCTTTGTGATGGCTGACTAATATTCCATTGCTGTTGGTATTTTGATAGAGATTGCATTAAATGTCTAGATTGCTTTGGGTAGTATAGACACTTTAAGAATATTTGTTCTTCTAATTCATGATCATGGAATATTTTCCCATTTGTTTGTGTCATCTTCAATTTCTTTCATCAGTGTTTTAAATTTTCAGAGTACGGGTCTTTCACCTCTTTGGTTAGGTTTATTCCTAGATATTTTATTATTTTTGGTGCAATTGTAAGTGGAATTGTTTTCTTAATTTCTCTTTCTGTTGTTTCATTATTAGTGTATAGAAATAAAACAAATTTCTGAGTGTTGATTTTGTATCCTGTGACTTTACTGAATTCATTTATAATTTCTAGAATTTTTTTGATGGAGTCTTTCACGTTTTTTATATATAGTATCATGTCATCTGCAAATAGTGCAAGTTTTCCTTCTAATTTAGATTCCTTTTATTTCTTTTTGTTGTCTGATTGCTGGGGCTAGGACTTCCAGGACTGTGTTGAATAAAAGTGGTGAGAGTGGACATCCCTATCTTGTTCCTGTCCTGAGGGGAAAGCTCTCAGTTTTTCCCCATTGAGTATGATGTTAGCTGTGGGTTTTTCATATATGGCCTTCATCATATTGAGGTAATGTTCCCTCTAAACCTACTTTGTTGAGGCTTTTATCATGAATAGATGTTGTACTTTGTCAAATGCTTTATCTATGTCTATTAAAATGATCATATGGTTCCTTTCCTTCTCTTTTTAATGTGATGTATCACACTGATTGATTTGCAAATATTGATCCATTCCCGCATACCAAGAATGAATCTCAATTGATTGTGGTGAATGATTTTTTAAAATATATTGTTGGATTCAGTTTGCTGGTATTTTCTTGGTTTTTTTTTTTTTTTTTTTTTTTGTATCTATGTCCATTAGAAATATTGGCCTGTAGTCTCTTTTTCAGTGGTGTCTTTATCTGGTTTGGGTATCAGGATAAGGTTGGCCTCATAGAATGAATTAGAAGTTTTCCTTACTTTTCTGTTTTTTGGAATACTTTGAGAATAATAGGTATTGACTCTTTATATAAAAGGTTGGTAGAATTCACCTGTGAAGCTGTTTGGTCCTAGACTTTGTTGGGAGTTTTTTGATTACTGATTCAATCTCCTTGCTGGTAGTCTGACTGTTCAAATTTCCATTTCTTCCATGCTTCAGTTTTGGTAGGTTATATGCTTCTAGAACTTTATCCATTTCTTCTAGGTTGTCCAATCTGTTTGCATATATTTTCATAATATTCTCTTACAAATATTTATATTTCTGTGGTGTTGGTTGTTATTTCTACTTCTCCTATTTCAATTGTGATTTTGTTTATTTGAGTCCTTTATCTCTCTTTTATTTTTCTTTCTTTTTTATTTTTCTCTTCTTTTCTTTCTTTCTTTCTTTCTTTCTTTCTGTCTGTCTGTCTGTCTGTCTTTCTTTCTTCTTTTTTTCTTTCGAGTCTGGGTAGTTGTTTATCAATTTTGTTGATTTTTTTCAAAGAACCAGCTTCTGGTTTCATTGATCTGTTCTATTGTTTTTTAGTTTCTGTAATATTTAGTACTGCTAAAATTTTTATTATTTCCTTCCTTCTGTTGGTTTTGAGTTTTATTTGTGGTCCTTGTTCTAGCTCCTTTAGGTGTAAGATTAGGTTGTTTATTTGAGATTTTTCTTGCTTCATCAGGTAGGCCTGTATTGCTATAAATGGCCCTTTGAGAATTGCTTTTGCTGCATCCAAAAGGTTTTGGACCGTTGTTTCCATGTACTTTTTATTTCTTCTTTGATTTCTTGGTTGACCCATTCATTGTGTAGTAACATGTTATTTAACTTCCATGTATTTGTGGTCTTTCCAGATTTTTTCTTGTGGTTGATTTCCAGTTTCATAGTGTTGCAGTCAGAAAAGATGCATGGTATGAGTTCAATTTTTCTGAATTTGTTGAGTCCTGTTTTGTGGCCTAATATGTGACCTCTTCTGGGGAATGTTCTATGCACACTTGAAAAGAATGCGTATTCTGCTGTGTTAGGATGGAATGTTATGAATGTATCTGTTAAATCCATCTGGTCCAGTGCATCATCCAAAGCCACTGTTTCCTTGTCAGTTTTCTTTTTGGATGATCTTTCCATCAATGTACATGGGGTGTTAATGTCTCGTACTATTATTGTATTATTATCACTCAGTTCCTTTACATTTATTAACTGTTTTATGTATTTGGGTGCTTCCTTTTTGGGCACATAATATTTACAATTATTATATCTTGTTGGATTATCCCATTTATGACTATGTAGTGCCCTTCTTTGTCTCTTGTCTTTGTTTTAAAGCCTATTCTTGTCTAAGTATTGCTTCCCTGGCTTTCTTTTGACATCCATTTGTGTGATAAATGTTTTCCCCTCACTTTCAATCTGCACGTGTCTTTAGTTTGAAATGAATCTCTTGTAGGCAGCATACAGATGGGTCTTATTTTAGTTGTTGTTGGTGGTGGTGGTGGTTTTTGTTCTGTTTTATTTTATCTCTGTCACCCTGTGTTTTGCTTGGAACATTTAGTCCATTTACACTCAAAGTAATTATTGATAGATAGGTATTTATTGCCATTTTTTTTTACTTGTTTTGTGGTTGTTTTATAGTTATTCTCTGGTCCTTTCTTCTCTAGCTCTTTCATGATTTGCTGTTTTTCTTTAGTGCCATACTTGGTACGTCACTTGGTACCATTGTAGGATGCTAAGTGTGCAGTAATTTGTTAAGCAGCAATGCAGACCTCATACATTTCCCAGTAAGTTAGTGAGTATAAACCAGTCATTCCACTCAACTATGTTTGTCACAACAAACAAATTCAGATAATATTCTATATTCTATAGAGTAAAAATTTGAGTAGTTTTTCAAAGTTCAAACCAATCAACAGGTGATCCAGCCAAATTCATATTTAGTTCTGTCAAATTGCAAAAGCTAAGGGTGTTTCTTATGCGCCACACACCCTCCCGGTAGAGACAGACCAGAGCAACCCGTCAGTAGGAGCAAAGAGCACAAGCAAACTGCTAAGTCCAAGTGCTGGTTCTGATGCTGACTACAGTAGGATGGCACAGGAAATCCCAGGAAGGTTTTCAGTAGCCTGTGGTCAATAAATCCATACTCGGTGTGACTTCCCTGTCATGACTTTGTTCTGCACACTCCTACTGATGAAACTGCTTCTGTGGAAAGTGAACGATATCTAGATAGAGTAAGAAACCATTGGAGTTTCTGAAAAATGTTCATGAATAGAAACTGTCTTGAAAGACACAGCTAGGTATAAATTAATTACTCCTTTAACACGGTGCTTCTTTCTTCTGAGCTATATTTCAATATTTCAGTCAAAAATATTTATGAATTCTCTTTGAAGGGCATTGACTCCTGAGAAAAGCTTGGGTTTTTAGATGAGCAGTCTCGACTCATTAAATAGCATAAAGCTGATGGCCAAAATGGGATATGTTTCTGATGCTTTATGAAGGTTAATAAACCTTATTATTTTGACCTAATAATCAAGACATACAGCACATCTTATAAAATGAGTCAATGATTACAAATGCCCAAAGTGGAATACATTCTTTTAATTAAGAAATAAAATGTACACAAGAAGCTCGTATCACTAGTCAAATTAAGTTATGAATCTAATTATTCTAAGAATTTTTGGTAGAAAGCTGTGTGGTACTCTTAGTAAGAAAAAATGTTTTCTCTTAGTGATGACAGAAAATTTCCATTTTTGTTCCAGGTAGAATACTTGCAGTGCTAAAATTCTAGAAGATCGTTCAAATTTGAGTGGCTATCAGGAGACGCTGAAGACAAACTAGGTTAATAGGAATATGGGTTAACGTGAGGGAAATGTCCTTGGAGTAGAGGAAAGGCATAGCTTTTGAAATACTTAATTTTGTGTATTTGTGTAGGGCTATTGTAGATGCAGCTGTAAGCCTGACCGTTGTTTGGGGGTAGGGCTCCCTGGGGCGTGGTACTTCACTTCTAATTATTTTTAATAGAAATACTACAAAAGAAAGATGACAATGTGGCCTTCTTTCAGTTGTGAATGTCCTGGACATGTCCCCCAGACTTGACGTGCAAGGCCTTGCCCCTTCCAGAGTCAGACCCCGGGTGTGAGCAGGAGGGTACCAAGTGTAGCGGAAGTGACTGAGTTACAGTAAAACATTGCAACTCAGGGCCCTGGAGAATATAGTAGAGCTCCAACTGCAGGGGAATCTTCTAAGAAGTGGAAACAAGAAGAACCAATAGCCTACCAGCTCTAGCCTTGATGCCCACCAAATTGTCCCAGAAAGAAATCTGAGGAATGCTGTAAATCTAACCCTGGAGTGGCGGGAAGCCAAGATGTGTGAGTCAAGCATACCAGGGAATTTCGATTCCAAAGACTCATGACAGACATTTTTAAGTTTGTATTTGTTCATCTTTTGTATCTTTTCAGTGTCATTGTTTTATTCATTTTGCTGTCTGTCCACAAAAGAGTCTTCAGAAATACATTTTAAAGACATATTCTTATTTCTGTGTGTAGGGAGGAAGGAATTGAGGAACCTGATCTCCCCCAATTGTGGACCTAGGAGCAGGCTCATGCTTTGCACGTTGCTGGCACCCCTGCCCCAGCCCCTTGCCACTGGCACCCTGGTCACAGGCCCACCCCTCAGCAGCCAGTGCTGATATTTCTTTCCCTGGGGCTCTGTGGGCCTCCAGTCCACCTGCTTCTTATGCTTCAGGCCAGAATTGACTGGGAACTAGCAAGGATTAGCTCCCCTTTGTTGTCAAAGTGCACAGTCCTCAGCTAAGGACCAGCTGTGACTGGTGTGTGAGCCCCATGGTCTTCTCACCCACTGAGCGACGGAATAACTCTTCGGTGTATGATCTGCACTGGCTTCTGGGGGTTCCTAGTGGGGTTAAGTTGTAGATGAGCTCAGAGGTCTCTTGGAAGACAGCGCACACATAATTGACTGCCTTCACTTTCCCTGTTCCTCCTTTCCCTGTTACTCTTCCCTGGGCTCCTACTCTCTACTCTTGACATGCACTCTAATTCTTGTGTCAGGGTCTGCATGCTCAGGGAGCCCGACCTAAGACGTCCGCTACCAGAAGTGACCCTGTGAAGTAGATCGCCAGCCAGCACATGCAGCAGCAAGCCCACTGCTGGTGGCGTGGGGTTCCAGACTTTGCACGGCATATGCTAGTATGCTAACCTCGGGGCAGATGGCAGTGTGAGCCAGGTGGAAGACAGTGCGCTGGGTGACCCAGGGTCCCTGTCACTCAAGGGGTGTGGAGGCAGGACTGTGATGTATTTGTGGGTTACCCCCTGTGAGGCGTCAGCGCGGGTCAGCTGGTCATTAACTCAGTGCATAGGGTAAAAGCAGTGTTAGGTGAGCCTTCACCTCTGGCAGCTCGCTCCTACCTGTCCTCATCGCTAGGCTCACATGTCAGCACGTCACCAGTCAGAAGCACGATGACAGATTTGAGACAGGAAGATGTTGTTCTTTTCCACCAAACAAGTCACCAGGCTTGGAAATGTGCTTGGCATTTGATCTTGAAGATGCTGGAAGCGGAGTTAAGTGACGTAAGGCAAGGAGGCCTTTGGGGGAATGCTTGTCTGTGTCTTCGGACTGGATGTCCTGGTTCTGGGACGCTGGGAGCTGGTCCGATGCACTGCTGAGATGGCCCCTTGGAGCCTGGACAAAATGATGACTGACCAGCAATGGGGTGGAAATGCTAAAACCGCTTTGTGAGAGTGTTGGAGAAATTGTCAGAAAGCTCCAAGGGGAGAACATGTGAGAAGGGTTACATTTTATAGTACCAGAGAACCCACCACTTTACAGAGTCCTCCGGGAAGGTTCAAGGGACACACACTCTTCACGGAAGCAACAATGTACTAATGTAGTTTATATGGCGACAGGGGCTCTCCTCTGCAGGACGGGGCTGCTCTCAGGGATGCCTCCGTCGTTAGAGGCAAGAGCAGTGTTTGCAAGAACATACGGCAGACGGCAGTCCTGAGCTGACAGAGACAATGTGGCCTCCTGGCTCTAACGAGGAGCCAGGCCAGCCGATCCTGACCCGCAGGCTTGGGAGTGCTGCGAACCCTGCAATACCCGCAGGTGCGGCGGGCGCGAGCTAAGCAGGGCATTGCTTACATTCTATATATGAAAGCCCTTAAAGGTAGGGGCACAGTAGGCCGATGACATTCATCATTGTAGAAAACCAAATGTATTTTTCTGTTCCCAGACTTGAGCCAGTTCTCAGATGGAGAGTGTATCCATAGAGAGAAAGCTGATGAACTAGAGAAAAGTCCCAGCAGAGCTGCTGCAAGTGTGTATAGAGCACGACCCTAATCCCCTTAACGAACAGGCTTATGCCCACTTCCCAGGACAACTGTGCAATGGAGGAAAAGAAGCACACGGCTCTTTCCTGGCCTGTCGTGGGTGGGTTCTGATGCCAGTGAAAAGCCAGCACCATCACAGCGCCCAGTAGAGACAAACTCCGTGTCCAGTCCTGTCTCCCGGGTCCCGGAGTGTAGCATCAGCAAGGATGGACTTCACTGCTGCAGAATCAGCATGGGGGCCCCGCATCGGCGGGCAGGAGACACTAAGGGAGGACCAGGTGCAGCCAGTGAGCAGCCCCGTCTCCAGTGAGTGATCCAGGGGTAGCGTGGAACCCTGGGTGAGGGGAATGGGGACGTTGTCACTGGCTCCAGAGGCCACATTGGTAGCACCTGCCTCTGTGTCACTCAGCAGAAGGAGGGCCTCACAAGGCTGTGAGCTGGGCTGACCTTAACCAGGAGTGACCCTGATAGCAGGATTCTGCTGCATGTGGTGTGTTCAGTGCAAAGGCTCAATACGGCTTCCAGAACATAGGGTGTGTTAAACTACCACATATGTTATTTTTAATCCCTATCAGGTAGGATGATGAGAATCAATTAATGTTCACTGGAAAGGCCAGTCCATAGGATCCTTGATGAGACACAGATGTGCCGGAAGCTGGTGATACCCCAAGTTACCCCGTGGTCTGAACCATCCAAGGACATCCCTTCCAAATAATGACGTTATTGCATCCTGAATTTCTAGTCCACTGAGACAGTGACAAAGCACTTAGTACATCTTTGTGGATTTTAACCATCTGTCATATTTGGGAATGCTCGTGTCAGCCAGAAACACGGAGTGTCAGCTTCGAGTGGAGCCCAGAGAAAATGAAGCCTCTGTGGAAAGTTGAGGCTGTGAGGTGAGTACCCTTGACCCTTGGTCTGTGGGGGCAGATACAGACCTCACATGCCATCTCTGAGGATCCCTGCATGAACCTCGAGGGATCTAGAATAAAGCTGTGTCACCCCCGCACGTGGCTCCCAAAGAGACAGAATGCCTGCTCGCCCCGCAACCGAAGACGTGGGATCAGTATTGTCGCCACATGGGGTAGGCATGGCGCTAAGAAGAATGACGGGTTTAGGACTGAGTTAGATCGTGTCTGGAGGATGCAGGACAGTTACAGAAAGCAGCCAGAGGGAGGAATTCATAGTCCATATGCAGGAACCTGGACAGGGGCAAATGGCTTGATTCGTTGATAAGAACCTTGAAGAATCAAAGTTTAAGAGACTGGATTCAAGGAAGTCTGAGGAAGAATCATTTGGTTGTTCTTATGGGAGTAGGGGAAACGCACATGGGTTCCAGTGTCTTGAGTCAAAGTCACACAGACCCTCCAGCACCGAGTGGGGAATAAACCAGCAGGATGGCACAGTGCTGGGGCAGCGGCCTTGGAGCAGAGGGGCCGTGGGGTCGGGAGTAGAGGTGTTGTGTGGGTCTAGAAGCACGTTTCCCTTGCAGTGAATGCCTCCTGGGGGCTCCGGGTGTTCCAGAGGTGCCTCTAGGAATGGGGTGCAGTGGGTGGGATTGACCTAATGCCTACTTCTAGAAGATCATTCTTCTTTTATCTGGTTCTAGTTCTCTAGAAAAGAGAATCCTAGGACTTTAAAAAAAGTAAACAAAATTAAAAACCACTGCTGGAAAGGAATAATCCAGGGGGATATATGCTAGGTCTGGCTCTCCAGGAGTTTACGATCTACTTTGGAAATAAAACTAGGGTATTTACTTCTATGCAAGAAGATACATGGACAGTGTTGTCCAAATTATTCAGAGGCAGGAAGGATCGCCTTCCAACTGAGAGAGACATTCTCACGGAAGAAGTAGAAGCTGAGTGGAATTTTTGAAGTTGAGATCGGAGAGTAATCACAAGGAGTCACTCAGTGGGGATGAGACGGAAGATCCACTCCAGGCAGAGACCCTCGCAGGCTCGGGCCTGGCGACTGCGTTCGTTTTCTGCTGTTTCTGATGATTTGCCTTTCTGGCCTAAAACAAACTGATGGATCCCATACAGTTCTGTGGGTCAGAAGTGCAGCGTGGCTCCCGGGGTAAGAATCAAGGTCATGGCAGATCACTCCCCTTCCTGCAGGCTCCCAGGAAGAGGGCGTTTCCTCAAGAGGGATTGATGGCAGAGTTGGGACCCAGTGGTTGTGAACGTGAGTCCTGGTTTCCTCACCGCCGGTGAACCGGGAGCCCTCTCTGGGTGTGCAGGTGACCAGGCTCCTTGGCTAAGGCGGCGCATCCCTTCTGTCCAACTCACCCACCTGCCATTTCTTCCTCACTCGTAAGGACTCGTACATGTAGACTGGACTAACAGGGCAGCTCCAGATAATCCTTTCATCTTAAATCCTTTCATCTTAAACTTACTTGCTAGCAACCTCGATGCCACTGCCATCCTGACCTCTTTTTGCCATGTAATGCGACACGGTCACAGATTCTGGGGATTGATGTGTGGGCGTCTCTGAGGATGAGGAGGAGAGCATTATTCTGTTGACCGCGGTCCAGGGGATGGGCCAGAAGGGTGAGCCGTGGCCGGGACAGAAAGTGAGCGTGCAAGCCAGGTGCGAGATGTCGGGAGCTTGTGGCTGCGCTAGGCACACTTCATGGCACTTTTAGGAAATTTTGACTTTATCCTAAATGCAAATGAAAAGCTGTTGAAGGAAAATGTTTAAGGGGAAGTGTGCGGAAGGGGGCAGGCGATGCTAGGATTCAAGCTGCATTTTCTTTTTTTTTTAATTTTTATTGTTATGTTAATCACCATATATTACATAATTTGTTTTGATGTACTGGTCCATGATTCATTGTTTGTTCATAACACCAGTGCTCCATGCAGAATGTGCCCTCCTCAATACCCATCACCAGGCTAACCCATCCCCCCACCCTCCTCCCCTCCAGAAACCTCAGTTTGTTTTTCAGAACCAGGAGAGATGATGGACTCTGAAAATCAAGCTGCATTTTCAATTGCGGACTCCATCTGTGTTGTGAGGGAGCGATGAGGAGGAGATGTGGGGGAGGCAGACCCGTCCGGAACCCACTCCTGTATTTTATGAAAGATACAGGCATGCCTTACACAAAGGTGACGGCGAGGAAAACGCAGAGCCGTGGTTGGGTTTGCAGGAGGCACAATGGACAGGCATCTGTGCAAAGTTCTCTGAAGTGTAGCTGGTACAGGGATGGGTATAGGACTGGATGATGCCGTAGGTGGGCAGACACCCACCGAACAGGCTCCCAGGGTCTTGCAAGCATGAATAAAGGTGAGGGGGTTTTGGGGCAGAGCAGGGAGAACGGCACACAAGGGGCTGGTAGATGAAGCATTTCTAACCTGCAAACATCTGAAGGTCAGGAATATCTCCTACTTGTCTTTGTGATACTTACGCAAACAGTTCCAAGACCCACTGAATCAGACTGTTGAGGACAGGAGTTAAGAAATTTGCATTTTGGTGAGTTCTAGGGAAGCATTTCAGAGAGCCAGACTGCCCCTGATCCACAGAAAAGGCTTTGGGACACAGCCCTGCATGACCCATGAAGTTCATTGCAATACACATTCTAAAGGAAACATTTAAAAAGATAAGATACAAATAAAATACAGTACAGAAATTAACCCCTTCACATATTATCCTAATATAAATCTTTAATGTATCCTTCGATAGGCCTTTAGAATGTAGTATTTAGACATATGAAACCATTGCCTCTGTATTCTGGTAGTGCTTCTATTCAAAGTAATGAAAACATGTTGCTCAAAATTCTATGATCTTTCTTTAGTGGAAGCTTCCACTCAGAACACATCATTCACTCTGTGATGTATTCCAAAACACTATTCACAGAGGCAGTTGTCGCAGACTAATTCGAGCACCTGGAGAATAATGAGAAATAGAAGTACAATTCAAAAGATTCTCTTTCCTGCCTATGAGATTGATTTGAAGGAATGCTTAATTTGTCGATCTGGGACACATCCTGCCAGCGAGCAGATCACTTCCTGGGAGCCCCTCCAACAGGAGAGTTTCTGTTCTCCCCCTCGGGTGTGGACGAGGAGGAGGGGCCGTTTGAGGCCACTTCCACAGGCTCAGTCACCTTTCCAGCATGGAAACCGGATGGGCTTTTCTCTCATGAAGTTCCTCAGATTCTCCTTTGCGCGCAGGAACCACTGTAAGACCTTACCAGTTACCGGGCCAGGCCAGAGTGTTGGTTAGCCTGAGAGCCCTGCTGGTCGCTGGGCTCCTGCACTCCTTCAGCTCAGCATCCGCACTCCTGGGGTCCATGTCCTCACAACATCTTACAACATCTTACTGTGTGAAATGTATGAAAATAACCCGTGATGGGCTCCAGGGGCCACTACTCTGTACTTCCCGCCTCTAACCGTGTCTCGGAAGCATTCCCGGGGGAAAAGGTTGTCATTCAGTGTGCGTCAGTATGAACCGTGGCTAAGAGCTCAGTTCTGTCCCGTCAGCTGCGCTGCTCTCCACAAAGCCCAACGACCGTCTTTCTTGCAGAAATCATCCTGCAGGGTGAGCGCAAAGGACAGCTGGGGAAGAATGGAACGCTCTGGAGCCCGCTGGACAGGTGCTGCCGGCTTGCTGATGCTGTCCTGAGCTATCCTGCTGCCTCCTACTGTCTGGTCACTAGTAGGTCGGGTCAGGGGAGACGGGGAAGTTGTGCGTTAGGTGTATGTGAATATGCTTACCGCACAGCTAAATAGTTGTGCTGCAGAGCTTATAGAAAAAGTGTGAACATTCCTCTGCTGAGTTTGGATTTTAGTTTTTAGGAACACATACTCTGCAAAACACCTTTTTGAAATAAAGTTAAAAATAAGATTTTAGGTACTACGTATTAAATGCTACAAAAGTAGAGATTAAAATATAATTTTCATAAAATACTCCTTGGCATTTAATACTTGCCATAGGGCCAGAGTGATAATAGTGATATCATAGAAAACAGGATAATCAGAAGACATAACCCTGTGAAAGAAGCATTTACATCTACTCCAAAAGTCAATAATAATGTAGAGGACTATACTCGAGAAACAGATTCAGTTGCAAAACCTGGGTTTACCCCCACTCTGAGAAGCCTGACTTCATTGAAACAAAAAATGACAGTTCTTGTGCACAAATACAGGTGGAATTGTGGCTTTTAATGTGCTAGAACCCTGGGAAGAACTATCTAAATATTTAAATTATGCTTGATTTAGATCAATGTCAACAGGTGTTTTGAATAGGTTATCTCCAATTAAGGGTTCCATTTTGTAGTACAAATCAAGGCAACTTTTAGAAGCTGATTCCAATAAAGGTAAACACCTGGCATAATTATGAGTGCTCTTGTAAATTCATTTAAGAGTTCAATATTTGGGGGGGGATCATTTAATGACAAAAAAATTCCATTTGGGGTAGAACACAACCTTGTGGTTAAAAATGTTCATAGGAAATTAAGACACTTAGGATCACAGATGTGCTTAGAATGAACTGTGGAGACACAGAATTATGTCAAGCTATGATGTAAAATGGAAGCTATGGTTTGAGTTACAAACATCTTCAATAAACAAAGGTTAATTTTACTACGACATTCGATCCCTGTGGTCACATAGCACTGGAACTAGGCAGGTGCAGACACCGACCTACTGGTCTTCCTTCTAGGAGTTCACTTCACCATCCTTTCAGCCTTCGAGGAGCTCCTCTGTAAGTCAACATCATTGTCCTGTGGTGAAGGAGAACTTTTTTTGTAAATAAATATGATAATTTTAGTTACATTGTGTTCACAAAGTTGTCCGAAGATTTTAAATCAAATATTCAGTGAATACAGGGACAATCACTTAAAATTTTAAAGTTTGCTAATGCATTACAATTTTTGAAAGTAGTGTCTGCAACATGACACTATGGCATTTATTCATATAAAAGCAAAGAAGGAATCACATAAATTAACTGAAAGCCCAAACAGTGCACAACATGTTGTATCAAAGTGGATTTTTAGGATGCCTTAACTTGTGCACAGGGTGTTATTAATGTTAGAAATGTGAGTTTTTGGTAATTATTATCACAGCTGTATGCTTTGCTCATTCAAAGTGTACAATTCAGTGCTTCCAGTATATTAACAGAATTGTGAAATTTTCACTGCGGTCAACCTTAAAATGTTTCTGTCATCTCCCAGATAAACGCTGTACCTTTGAGCTATGATCTCCACCCACCAAGCACCTTATCCTTCCCAGCCCCAGGCAGTCACTTCTGTGTCCATAGATCTGCCTTTCATATAAATAGGATCATACACTAGGTGGTCTCTTGTGACTGTTTTATTTCATTTAGCATGTTTCAGGGTTCATCCATACCCGTATCAGTATTTCATTCTTTTGGTATGGTTACTGATTATTCTATGGATATATATCACATTTTGTTTCTCCAGCTACCCGTTGATGGACATTTGGGTTGTTTCCACTTTAACTATCATGAATAATGCTCTAGTGAACATTCATATACACGTTTTTGTGTGTGAATACATGCTTTCATTTCTCTTGGGTACATACCTGGTAGTGGGAGTTCTGGGTCAAATGATAACACTGTATTTGAAATTTTGAAGAACTGCCGGGTCATTTTCCAAGGTGGGAGCACCATTCTGTATTCCCACTTCTGCACTGCCCGTGGGGACACTGCCTGCTTGGGTACCACCCGTCACTCTACCCACAGGGTCACTCTGCCTTTTCTGCAAGGCTAGCACGTTTGCCAGAAATGGGCTCTACTGGCCCTTGTTCTACCTGCAGAATCTCCCAAGTCCAAACGCGTTCCTCTTTTCACTGGTCCCTACTGCCTTATCCAAGATGGCAGCGTCTCTGCTGATACGGCATTTCCCAATACTGTGTCTGCTGTTTATGTCATGAGCACACACACCATGAGACAGGATGGTCTTCCACAGATATTTCCTCAAAATATCCTATTCCCGGGTCATATGGGACTTCTGTTGTTAACTTTTTTAGGAACTTCCATACATCCTTTTCTTCGTAGGGGCTGAGCCAGTTTACATGCCTACCAACCATGCACAACAGCTTCATTTCTCTACATCTCTACCACTATTTGTTGTCTTTTTGATAATAGCCATGTTTACAGGTGTGAGGTGGTATCTCGTTGGTTTTGATTTGCCTTTTCCTGATGATGAGTGATGGTGAGCATTTTTTCCCATACCTGTTAACTTTGTATGTCTTCTTTTGAGAAATGTCTGTTCAGGTCCTTGACCCGTTTTAAAAATCAGGTTATTTGTTTTCTTGCTCTTAAGTTGTTTTTGTTCTTTCTATATTTTGGATATTTACTCCTTTCCAGATGTGTGGTTTGCAAATATTTCCTCCCATTCCACAGGTTGTCTCTTCACACTGTTAAGTATTTCCTTTGTGGTGCAGAGACTTCTGCGTCTGACGCAGACCCATTTGTGTGTTCTTGCTTTCACTGCGTACATATGATCCAGCAGATCTCACTTCGTGATCCATTTACCTCTGGGTGTATATCCAGAGGAAGTGAAATCAAGATCTTCAAGACGTAATTGCACTCCTATGTTTATTGCAAAAACATTCACAATATCCAGGGAGTGGAAGCAATCCAGCTGAGTGTCTGTGGGTGAATATTATTTAGCCTTTAAGAAAGAAGGAACTCCTGTCATTTCAACAACATAGAAGAACCTGGATGACATTAAGCTAAATGAAATAAATCAGGCACACAAAAAACAAAGACTGCATCATCTCACTTATCCAAAGAATCTAAAAGAGTTGAAGTCATAGAAGCAGAGAGTAGAATGTTGGTTGCCAGGGAGGTGGGAGACACGAGATGTTGGCGTAATGGTATAACATTTCAGTTATGTGGGATGAATAATCTCCAGAGATCCAATGAGCAGCATGGTGACTATAGTCAATAATACTGTACTGAAGCCTTTACATTTACTACGACGGCACATCATATGTGTTCTCACCACACACACACACACACACACACACACACACACACACACCCATAAGTATGTGAAGTATTGGGTATGCTAATTAGCTTGATTATGGTAATTATCACAGTGTATAGTATATCAAAATATTAATTGTACATCATAAATATATAGGATTTTTACTTGTCAATTATACTCCAGTAAAGCTGGAAAAAATTTAATACTCCTGGCTTTAGCAAAATGTCCAGCTAAACTCTTGGCCCACTCTTGAGCTTCTCGGGGGTGGATTTCCTAATTTTAGTGTTCTTTGCACTCTGGACTGACTAAGAACATTCCAAATCACCAGGTTCTTGTGCCTCTTTCTTTATAGTTCCTCACTCAGCTCATCTCTTTGCTCTCTCATTTTATTATAAGCAGCAAGGAGACACCACCTTCAATGCTTTGTTTGGAAACTCCTCAACTGAATGCGCCAGTTAATTTTTTACATGCTTTGCCTTCCACTCGACTGCAGGGCCAAGGCTCACCAGGTTTCCTCCACTACAGCTAGACTCACCTTCCCCCAGTGTCTAGTACCATGTTCTTCACTTCCTCCCGAGCCCTCACCAGAAGCTTCTTTCCTGTTTACATCTCCACCAGCATGCTGCCCATGACACTTTGTATATGCCCCGAGACGTCTGAAGTTTCTCCGTCATGCTCCTAACTGCTCCTGGAGTCCTCATATGACTCTGGGCCTGTTTTATGCTGTGCCTCAAACTTCTCCCAGCTTCCATTCATCCCTCGGGTCCAAAAGCCTCTTCCTCATTTTTAAGTATTTGCACTTGCAGCACCAGACCCCAGGTGCCAATGTCTGTAGATGTTTACTTGAGCTTCCACAGGAAGTAGCTCAAATATGGCGGCCTCGTACGCCAGAAATGTATTCGCGTACAGTTCCGAGGGTCAGAAGTTGCAGTCCCGGGTCAGTAGGGCTTTCCTGAGGCTTGAGGGCAGATTCCATCCCTTGCCTCTACCCTGCCCATGGCCCTCCTCGCCCCTCCCCTCTGTCTCCACGGCCTCTCCTCTTCTCTGTGTAGCTCCCTTCTGTGGTTCCCGTAGAGGGACACTTGTCCTGGCATGTAGGTCCCAACTCCAATAACCTAGTATGGTCTCATCTCCAGATCTTTAACTTAATTACCTCTGAAAAGGCTATTTTTACAAATACATCATGTTCACAGGTCCCAGAGATTGGGACTCACACATGTCTCTTTGGGGGCCACCATTCAACTCATTACAGAGGGCACTGACATCTTAAGTCTTTGGATCTGTGAACAGGTGCCGTATTTCCATTATTCAGATCTCTTATGCTTCCAGAGGCTTTTTAGAGTATAAGGTTTGCACTTCTTTTGTTCAATTTATTCCTTAGTTTTGTGTTCTTGTTTGTACTACTCCCATGGGCTTACTCCCTTGATTTCACTTCAGATAGTTCATTGCACACATATAAAATGAATGTATAATTTTGTGTCTTGCTGAACTTATTTACTAGATCTAATAGTTTTTAGTTGGGTTCCTTAGGACTTCCTGTACACAAGGTCCCATCTTGGGCACATGGAGGTGACTTTCCTGTTCCGTTGGGGGGCCTCGTATTTTGTCCTCCTGTCCTGGCTGGAAGCTCCACACGGTACTGAGGGGAGTGGTGGGTTGGATATCTGTGTTTGCTTCTTGATCTTCTCCATTTTGTTGCTCCTTTAAGAGTATCAACTTTTCTACTGTTTATTCTCTATTTTATTAATTTTCACTTTCATCTTTATTCCGTTTCTTCTGTTGGTTTAGGTTTAGTTTGCTCTTCTTAATTTAGTGTCTTATGATGGGAGGTTAGGTGAATGATTAGAGGCTGGCTGGCTGGACCACTTTAATGAAGTCTATTTTCTGAGCACTGTGAAGCCTCTGCTGTTTGTCAGTGGAAGAAAGACATCTTTCTTCTTTAATTTACACACATGCAGCTAAAGATTCCCTCTAAGCACTGCTTTAGCTAGAGCCAAGAGGTTTTGGTGTGGTTGTCTTCATATTCATTCATTTGAAGGTATTTCCTAATTTTCTGGTGATTTCGCTTTGGCTATTTAGGAATGTGTTGTTTAACTTCCACATATTTGCCCCGTAAGTCTTCCTTCTTCCAAGTCAAATCCACTACTGAGCCCTTCTAGTGAAATTTTCATTTCCATTATTGTATTTTTCTTTCTTTTCTTTATTGGAGATATCATTTATTTCTTATTAAGCAATTTCTTACTGATCATATTTCACATTTGTTGCTGTAAATGAAGTCATTTGCCACTATAATTTCTTTTTTTTGTTTGTTTTCAAATGTTTATTTAAATTCTATTAGTTAACAGATAGTCCAGTATTGGTTTCTAGGGTAGAAATCAGTGATTCATCCCTTCCATACAACACTCAGTGCTCATCACAACAAGTGCCCCCCTTAATACCCATCAGCCATCTAGCCCATCCCCCACCCACCTCCCTCCATCAACCTTTAGTTTGTTCTCTGTTGTTAAGAGTCTCTTACGATCTGTTTCCCCCTCATTTTGCTCCCCTGTGTTCCCCTATGTTCATCTGATTTGTTTCTTAAATTCCACCTACGAGTAAAATCATATGGTATTTGTCTTTCCCTAACTTATTTTGCTTAGCATAGTACACTCTGGCTTCATCCTCATCATTGCAGATGGCACGATTTCATTCTTTTTGATGACTAATATTCACTGTCTATATATACCACATCTTCTTTATCCATTCATCAGCCGATGGACACTTGGGCTCTTTCCACAGTTTGGCTGTTGAGGATAATGCTGCTGTCAATATCAGGGTGCGTGTACCCCTTCAAACCAGTCTGTTTGTATCCTTTGGGTAAATACCCAGTAGTGCAATTTCTGGGTCATAGGATAGCTCTCTTTTAAACTTTTTGAGGAAACTCCATACTGTTTTCCAGAATGGCTGCACCAGTTTTACCAAAAGGCTAAAACTTTTCAATTTCCTAGTTTTTATTTGGTCCATTTTTAAAATATTTCTCTGTATTTATTGGTATGGTATCTTTGATGAGACACTGTAATCATATCTTCCTATGCTTCCTTTAGGATGATTTCTTAGAATTCTTTCAACATATTTATACTAGCTGCTTTGAAGTTTTTGGAAAATCTGAAATGTGGTCCCTCTTGAAGCTTTCTGTTGTTTGGTTAATTGTGCGTGTTTTGTTTCTGTAGATGGGTCACATTTTCCTGAATTTGTGTGCCTCCTAATTTTTCTGTTTTTGTGTTCGAATTTGGATATTTTTGACAGTGTAGCAATTCTGCGTATTCCTTCCTACCCTCCCCGAACTTGTGACGGTTGTTCACGTGTGTATGTGTGTAGAGGCTGGCTGGCTGGACCACTTTAATGAAGTCTATTTTCTGAGCACTGTGAAGCCTCTGCTGTTCGTCAGAGGGCACGGCTCAGATGTGTGCACTATCACCTAGGGATGCCACGGTTCCAGCAGGGCTCTCTGTCTCTTCCTGACTCCATCCAGCCTGCAAGTTCAGCTAGTTGACAGCTGATTGCTGTACGGTCTCCAACAACACCTTGCAGCATACACTACTCCACAAACTGATCCAGGTACATTCTGGCTCCTTGAAGGGGGTTGTTTTTGAAGTCCCCGTTTGCAGTTTGTCCTATCTACACAAGGATTTTCTCAGTCACCTCTTCCCTGTTTCTCTCTGGAAAACTTTCTGCCCTGTGGCTTCACTCATATCTCTAATAAAGCTACAGGTCTCCTCTTAATTGCTTTTCACCAAAACCATTGTTTCTGAGAGTATCCTTAGGGTGGAACTTTCTCACACCATGTCTCAAACTGGGAAGAGCCACGGAGCTCTCTTACGGCCTGTGTCTCTCCTCCTGGGTGAGAGATCTGAAGCCCATTCCAGAGATAGTGGCCTCTTTCTGAGTGACACCACCACCTTAAAAGGGGAGGGGTGGCAATCTCTGGCCTTTCTGGTTTCCCTTTATCTAAACCTTGTGAAGAATGGAACTTCCACCCCGAGAATGAGCTGGGGTACCGGCGTTCTGTGTGCGCGTGTCTGGGTGGAAGAACGGAGCCTCCAACCTCGTGGACAAATTCATTGGATTTTAGCTTCTTGGACAGGTAGCTGGGTTGTGGGAATGAGAAATCTGGAGGTCCCACCCCTCCCCAGAAGATGCTGCAGCCTTCCACTGGGAGGGGGGAGAGGGCGTCCAGTGTTTGTTCCCACCCATCTGCTGTGGAATCCCCATCGTCCT
Organism: Eumetopias jubatus; assembly: GCF_037043125.1. Lineage (NCBI taxonomy): Eukaryota > Metazoa > Chordata > Mammalia > Carnivora > Otariidae > Eumetopias > Eumetopias jubatus. The sequence goes on along the minus strand of NW_028274823.1, from coordinate 86,895,270 downwards.
GGGCTCGGGGCATGTGCAGGAGGGAGATAGGAGTTTCTGGTTCAAACCACAGACTCACCATCTTACTGAGTATTAGGATGTTTTCTTAAATAAATGTTTCCCCATTTGCAGTGTGTTTTTAAGACATTTCATGAAATGTCATGAAATTTTGCATGTTCTTTCTTATTTTTTCCACCAGTTGCCATGGTCTGAATGTGTCCCCTAAAAATTCGTATGTTGAGATCTCAATGCCCTATGTGATGGTTTTAGGAGGTAGGGCTTCTGGAAGGTGATTAGGTCATGAGGAGGGAGCCCATATTAATGGGATTAGTGTCCTTGTAAGAGAGACCCCACAGAGTTCCCTCGTCCCTTCCTGCCCAGAGGGTGAAGGCACAGCGAGAAGGCACAGGCTATGAGCCGGGAAGAAGTCCTCACCAGAATGCAATCATGCTGCGGCCTTGACTTTGGACTCCCAGTCTTCAGAACTACGAGAGGCAAATTTCTGTTCCTGAGCTACCTGATTTTTGGTATTTCTTTATAGCAGCCTGAGCAGACTAGGACACCAGTTATACCTGTTCCAATGGGAAGCATGTCTGCAGAGGCCTCCTCTGCATTGCCATTCTGAAAAGGAACTTGGAGATCTTATTTGTAATTAGATAAATTATATTTGGTTTTGTAATAGAAAAAAAAAGGCCATTGGTTTTACACTATCACAATTAGGCTAAACATTTAAAATAATGAGAAAGATAATTAATTTGATGATTTTTATCTTTTAAAATATTTGCCAAAGAAAATTACTCCTAATTCACATGAGATGCAATCATCATTTTGAACATACTTGCTTTTTTAAAGTCCTGAACCGTTATTTTGCTGAGCCATAAAGAACTTGGAATTTACTCACGCCGGCCTCCTATTTACAGATGAAATGTGTATATTGTGTCCGTCACTAGATTGGTTAAATGACTTTTCCCAAGCTAATTAATAACAGGTAGGACTGGACCCCAAATATTTGCACTTCTAATTCAGTGCAAATGGTAGGTAAGCGCAGGTTAGCACAGTGGCTTTGTCAGGCTTCTCGGGAGGTCAGCCCCTCCATGGGGTTGATCCCTGGCCCTGATTTGAGAGTGTTGTTTCTTACTGGTTTACATAAGCTTTTGAGCTCAGAGCTTTTGCGCTGCTACTTTATCAAAGGCAAACAAACAGACAACAAAACAGAAGAACTTAAGGTAAACCACAGGTGGTTTTCTGATGTGACTCCCTTCTCTGGGTGGCGGTGGGGCAGGGGCGGGGGTGGCTAAGAAGTCTTCCATGGCGACCCGATGAGACTCTTACCTCCATTGTAGACTCATCCCATTACCTTAATTTCATTTTTTTTTTTTCCTTTCTGGTGACACTACAAACTGCTTAAAATATTATGGAGCTGTTTTGTTACTAGTGTGATCCTTTATTTTATACAATCAAGTATCAGAACAGGGTTCCCACATCAGTTTTCCAGGTGGACCGGAGCCCGGAACAGAGCTCATGCTGCTTTGCTGGTGGTTGACCAGACTGGCCGGCTCTGGGCCCCCTGGAGGGAGAGCGGGACGGTCAGAGGCATGGACGCCCAGCAGCCGGGTCCATGGGGAGGGGCGTGCACCGGGACCACAGACCTTTTGAGGCCCAGAGCCATAAATGGGGTGGCTGGGCAGGGCCAGGAAGTGGGGGCAGGAGCTGAAGGAGAGAGGTCTTACTCGTGTGTTTGTCTCGAGGCCCCCAGGTGTGGACGCGCAATAACACAGAGCTTCCCAAACGCAGGAGATGCATTAGAAATGAAACAAAATGACTTCAAATCTCCTATGCTCTCATAGCACTGAAACTTCTTTTTAAATTTTGTTGTCTCGTTTCCCCCTTTACCTCATCTTAATTAAAGCAAATCTTTAAATAACATCTAGAATAATGAAAGTCTAAGTCTTCATCCTCCTCTTCAGTCAGGCAGAAAATTTTATTTTTGCTCGGCTTTTAGTTTCTGTTTGCTTAGCGACTTATTTAGCATTTAAAATCATGCAAAGTATGCAGACGCACCGTCAAGAAGCCCACGTCTCTAAATGTCAAACTGACCTCCCTTACTGAGGTGGGAAAGCTGGTTTTGTATTGCCCTTCCTGAGCCGTGCGGCCTTGCCATTCAAGAGCGCGCTGGAGCGCCCGGCGCTGCCACGGAGCTGCTGCGGAGCGAGGCCCTAGACCAGCCTGCGCACCGCCCGCTGGAGCTGGGGGCCAAGGGAGGGGGCGCACGCAACCACAGCTCAGCCGGAGAGCGACAAACACCTTGCAGACAGCACTCCTGAGAGACAGGGACAGCCCCGCATCACTCAACTGACGTGTCTTATTCAGAATTGTTAGGTTTGTGGCTCCCCTTTAGCCCAACAGACGCTTGTCAGAATGCCTGCATTCATGATATTCCCGGGCTGGGAGGGCAGAGAGGGGCACGCGCACGTCCTCGAGCATCTTCATGATGGGGCTGGAAGGAGAGTCTCCGTCCACTTGACAGTTACTGCTGGTAAGTGATTGAAGTCTGAGGTGGTGAATCTCTTCCAGACTCGGCCAATAGTTTATTGGCCCAGCCCCTCCCAGGCCCCAAACATCCAGTGTTAGAAAGATGAATTAGCTTTGTAAAGCACCAAACACGGATAAATTAAATAACAATCCCTCGTGCTCTACGTGGTGTAGAGTCTTCAGAATGTGTAGCGTCTTCAGAATGCTTTCACACATTGTATCCACTTGATCTGTATAATAACTCCAGATGGTACAAAGTGCAAGTGTAACTGTCTTGCAGCAGAAGCACTATGGGGATGTCACCCGTTTTTACATCAAAATGACAGTATGTCCAGACGTGTCTGGTGCACCCATAAAGCAGGCTCATTGGGGGTCTACTTATCTGAAGGTCACAGAACCTCCTGGGAAAGATGTCTTTAGAGGGAAAATGATGAAATTTGCCAAGTTTAATTTCAAGGACAATGGATCAGGATCAGTAGGGTAGCACATTTACAAACGGAGGATTGTATTTATATCTGAGATGTTCCTGTGAGTCGGGACCTGTAAAAATATGTCCAAATCACAGGGCCAGCGTGTCACAACTAAAGTTTCTCTTCACTAGAAGTCTCCCTGAGATGTTCGGCCGCATCAGTGAGGGCCACGGGGCAGGCGCTATGAGCTAGGTTTTGTGATCGTAAGTGGACGGCATCTCTGTTGTCTGTGAGTTTGTGTTTCCCTCCAGGCTCGTCTGTGGTGGAATGTCTCTCCTCCCACAGACTTTGCCACAGTGGAGCTCTCTTATTACTTTTGTCACGTGCTCTGGGGGATATAACCAGTCCAGATAATTTTTAAGTTTCTAAGTTGGTACATTCCTGAACCACAAGAATAATTTAAAAATTGAAGCCCAAATCCACTCTCGATGTAGGCCTTAATTTTGAGTCTTCTGGGCTTTTCTCCTTTCATTGAATGATTTTACCTATTTCTCTATATTTGCCCTAGTGCCGAAAGAAATAGTGTATTAAAATCATATCAGTCATTCATTCATTAGATAGTAGTTTCTAATTATATATCCAAAAGAAGGAAGTTCATATTTGATGTACTACTCAGGGAAATAATTATTCTTCTATATTGAATTATAACCATTTGTCACTGCAACCTTGAAGTCCCTGGGGCCTACCAGATAGAGGTGCTATGTTTGATTTGTGGGACATGTGATATGTATACAACTATTAAATGCCTTTTCTAATTTTTAGAATATCATCATAATTAGTAATGTTTTTTTTACCAGACTTGTCTCTGAATGGCATTCAAATCAGCTAGCTCTGTATTTATCTTTTTATGAGCACATTAAAAATGAAGATAGAATGTTCTCCTTTTGTAGAAACCTTATTGAAATGAACCCTTATTCAAAAGAGAAACACCTGGCATCTTCCTTAAAATGAAATGAACATGCTTTTGCTGCATGTGATAAGCACTTAGAAGCAATAAACAGGTCAATTTATTTCATATTTCATGTTCTAGGTTTTATATAATGTGCCAAAGGCTGACAGTCATAAGTAGCAATGGGGCTCACTGATCCCAAAATAAAGAAGAACCTTCCACAGTCAATGCCTGGAAACTAGCGTGCACTTACAGTGGTTTGGAAGCCACTCATCCACCCACACGTCTCCACAGGACGCTGAGGAGAACAGCAGTCTGCACCCCCCAAACTGTCATTCTTTCCAAACTCCTCCAACCCACTTCCAACACAAGTCTACTTTAACAAACACAACTGGGTAAATACTGGAGATGTCTAGAAAATCTCTAGGTCTCTCTTCAAACTGAACTGAGGCCCCGTCCTTCCTATATAGACATGGTGGGGCTGTCACAGATTTGGTAGAAATTTGGTGGCAAGATACTTAGTAATTGTCTCAATGAGTGAAGGACTAAAACCAAGGAGCCGGGAAGTGGGAAGGGAAGGAGGCAAGTTTAGAAGACAAGAAAACAGGCAAGATTATGCAGAAAGTGCAAAATAGCAGAATCAAACGTGATAAAATAAACATTCTTTATATAGGTGACCAGATTGGTGAACTGTTTTACAAAATAATTGGTTTTTCTTCCCGGAAATACACCAGCCCCACCTACTCCAGCATTCTGAGGTGGAAGCCAAGGCCATTGTGTTTAACTGGTAGCCAATGGGATGTTAGCAGACGTGTCATCCCATCCACCCCGGGAGTCCGGGCTCCTTGATGCACACTCTGTACCTAGTGTCCCCTGCTTTTTCCTGATTAATATTGCTGCACACGGCCAACTGGGGAAGCATTATGCTAAAATAAACCCATGTCTGTGAATCCTCACTTAGAGGAGCAGGAATGCTCTGCCTTTGGACTTCAGGTGAACATAACATAAACATCTCTTTATGCTGAGACACTGGGGGATCAGTTTGTTGAAGCAGTCAGTGGTGCTTTATCAACTATGATTCCTCTGGTGAAGAAGGTGGGCTACTTTTTTATACCCCACATAAACATAAAAGGTCAGAATCACATAGGACTTAGAAGAAGCAGTCATAAGAGAAATTTTAAAATTAAGCAAACCCATGTGAAATGGAAATCAAATCACATTTCGGCTTCTATGAATCTTTTTTCTCTTCTTGGTTACCTTAATAACCGATTTTCTCCAAGACCATGTAACACTGATCTAGGAATAGAATCAACTAGAATGTTATGGAAAATAGTCTTTTACTTTATCATCTTGAAATCATAGCAAATCACAGCAGTGTAGTAATCAGCAAAATCCCTTATCCAACCCAGTTTTCTTAGGTCTTCAGTGCAGAATTAGTATAGAAAAGTCTCTTGAAACTGTAGGAATCCACTGCCTCAATCAATTAGAGCCTTTTCCTGCAACCAGCGACTGCATTTACTTCCAAAGATGAATAGCCGATGCAATGAGGTGCTGACCCTGCTGGGTATCTCATTATTAATTACTTAATTAGTCTGTTGTTAAAGATAGCTGAAGGACCTCAGGTTAATGTATCACATTTGGGGGCTTATACTACTTTTCTTAAAAAAAAAAAAAGATTATTTGAGAGAGAGCGAGCAGGGGGAGCACCTGCTGTGGGGTAAACATGTGCCAGGCACTGGTGATTGGTGATCCACACTGAATAAATCAGTTGTCTTGGAACTCACTTTCCCATGGGAGATTTGACTTCTGGGACTGCAGGTCTGCAGCTCAAAGCCGTGGTGGAAGGCTGAACCCTCCCTGAAGGGGCTGTGACTTCCAAGTTTTTATCACGTAAGGCATTCCCGTGTCTTTCTCCATGGGCCAACTTGATATCCTGGTCACTCTATTCTGTTGTAAGTGCAAGAATGGAAAGATAGACATATTAATTAAAATAGATATGTTTGCTGAGTATGAATCTGGGAGAACTTACCTATTTCTGCAATAGAAACTCTAGTTCCCGACCAAACTTGGCTTGGAGGCTGCTTTGGCTGATGGAATGGAGAGGGAGGTGGGCACACATGAGACCAGTTTTTAGATGGAGACATTGAGCTTGTGAAGAGCATCAGCTACATTAGTCAGAAGGGATAGAGATGATCTAAGTGGGGTCTGAGATCCCTACCTTTTTATTTTATTTTATTGTTTTGATCTGTGATAAAGACAAGGTACACTAAAGGTAATAATGACCTTAGAACCAGAAGGCATAAAAACCCATCCTAACCACCACAGAAATGTCCATATGACCCTCAGACTCCCAAGTCTCCGTTGTCCCAACTGTCAATGATGCTTCGAAATTTTGTGGTGACATAAATTACAACTCACACTGACCAGTCTCGTCCTATACATATCACTGCCATCCTGCGGGCGGCATCCTGTGGCTGCTTCACATTCGGCAGACGTGGGTTTGATTCTCCGCTCCTCAGACTCCCATGAATCGTATCACTCGCACAAGGGTGCGACTCCTCAACATCTCCACTTCATCATCGGTGAGATGACCATAGTACTGCTGCCCTCCCCAGAAGCTTTGTGACTCTACTATGAAATAAGCATGAATGGTAACTAAACAAATTTAACTGCTCAAGAAATGTAGGGTACTGTGACTTTCACCACTTTGAATCAAGAAACACAAAGAATACGTGAAGAAAAGTACTTGAAAACCTCTGAATACTTGATAAATGCCAGGTACGATCGTGTGGTCTGGTTCAGTGCACCGCATACCGGACTTCCTCAGGAGTATCCCCATTGTCTGGACACTTCCTCTTATTCTCCAGCCTCTGAGTCCATAACACTCCCTTGGAGCATCTGATTATTGAGTGTTTATCTAGTACTTATGAGAGTGTTAATTGAAATAGGTATTATTTTCTTTGCACTGTCATGTGCCATCCGAGCCTACTAAGTTTGCTGATTAAAAAAAAAAAAGGATAAATTTCGCTTTGCTACAAGTGAATCTTAAAAGCTCCAAATGATTACACATTTTCAATTATAATTGCCTTTATTTCAGAGGTTAAGATAGAAGATTATTGAAGATTAAATTTGTTGAAACTCCTTGTGAATGCATAATGATATACAGGAGAGAGGGGCAGCAAACAAGTGTCCAATACCTGGGTTCTATTTAGCTAGACATCCTGAAAATTATGGAAGTCTGCTTCTGAAAGGAGCTGTGACAAGTGTCATAGACTTTGCCCTTTTGTAACCAACCAGGAAGCTGAGGTCACAGATGGGGTTTGGTTTGAATCGAGACCTAAGAGCAGAACAAAACTCTGTTCTCTTCCCACTAAACTGTGTGACACCTTATATACTGCATATTCTTTGAGATTGTAACACAGAAAAGGTTCTGTGTAAAGACAATGTATAATAATTCACAGGAATACAGAAGATTCATAGCAGAAAAGAGCAATATAAAGTGATTGGGTAAATGATCAGTGATAGATTGGGTTTTATTGACACAGATATGATTTTCTCTGCATTAAATTGGATTAGTCCCTTCTTCTCTGAATTATCTTCTGAATACCAAAATACTAGGATGAATTTCATGATGAAAACTAACATAATTCTGCAGGTTAGGGAATACTAAGGATGCATTATTAGAAATGTTGGGTGATGGGTATTAAGGAGGGCACGTACTGAATGGAACACTGGGTGTTATACACAAACAATGAATCATGGAACACTACATCAAAAACTAATGATGTGATGTATGGTGATTAACATAACAATAAAAAAGAAATGTTGGGTAATATATTTAAACTATTTTATGAGTGATCACTCCTCATAGAACTGGTGAAAGAAACAATGCCCTTTCACTTAGTAGAGTTCTTGGAACACGGTAGATCATAAATGATTGTTGAAGGAATGACCACATAAGTGAGTAAGTGAACTAATGGATGACTTAAGGTAGTAATTTCTTGAATAATGATTTCTTAATCCAATGCATTGAAAGCACTATTCAAAACTAAATAGGAAATCACCAGGGAATCACAGTGTGTTCAGAATATTAATTTCCCCACGCATCCTTCCAAAGCAACCACCAGTACAATTATCTTCAGTTTAAAGAGATGAAAATGAGAGGAAAAAAGCAGGGGAGTAGACAGAGTAAGAGAGAGGGCCCAGGGTTCTTGCCCATCTGTTCTGAGGATGCTCATGCGATGTGCTTGCAACCATGTAAAAACTTGCACACTAAGAATTGTGAATGGTACCACAGCTGGACAGATGGATAAGTTCGCTCAGCGTGTGGGTAGCCTTATTGCCAAGGGAGAAATGATAGGCGCTACCAGCAATTATGTAACAGCTGTATGATAATGGCAGCATGAATTGTTCATGGTAGTTGTAAGCACAATAATAAAGTTCTAGAAATTCCGTGTAATAGGTAAAGTAAATTAGGCACACCGGTTGTATTTCTTAATTCATTATGTTTCTTCCCAGTTTCAATTTGCCGTAGAGATCTTGAATTTAACGGTTGAACGGCCCCCACATGTGCATTTGAAATTCTGTTTACCCCGTCTGCTGGCCCGGTAAGTCCTTCAGCCGTGACTCTGGAGCCGTCTGCTGTGCATCTTGCCTGCATCTCTCCTCCAGCCATTTATTAATACCACGGGAATTTAGATTCCTGCTGCACCTAGCTTGTTCACGCATGCGCGATCGAAATCTTCATAGGCATTTCATACAGCATGTAGGACTCCAGAAAAGATCTACTTAAATCCTCACTTCCTGTTACACCTGGGGGAGAAGTGGTTTCTGTGTTTCACACAGATTTATGCCCAGTGTGCTATTTTGAAATGAGTTTGAGAGGTCAAATTACTCTCCCATGTGAAGTCTCTTGACATCAGGAATATAAAAGAATTTCCCAAATGACTATAACCCTGTTTTGTCTTTGCCCTTTACTTTCTAGGTTTCTTTTGGACACTTGGGAGTTTGATGAAGGGTCCTGGACTGCGTTACTAAGTGATCAGTTACTCTTGTTTCTACCTTCTTGTTGCGGGTTTTACAAAAATGCAAATACACGAAATCTAAGCCACCTCATATTTCACTTTTGAAGTAGTAAGGGTAGATCTGCTATCTGTCTCAGACGTCTGAGGCTTTCAGAGCCCCAGGGGATTTTGCCGTCAATCCCATTGCTGACTGGTGTATTTCAGAAATATCTCAAATATCCCCAACATGACTAAGCTCTGCTCCTACTATACTTTAGTTGTTCTACTGATAGTATCCTGTTAAATTCATGAAAATGAAAAAAGTTAAATCTAAAAAATAAAAATCCATTGAATAATTGTATAGATATTTTCCTTTTAAAATAATCATTCTATTTATATGCTTTTAAAATTCTTTTTGAATTCTAGAGATGTGTTTTCTGAAGTTGATTTAGTAAGAATTTGATTTTTGCCTCTCTGTAATGATTAGGGAAAGTAGGGACTTTATCTATTTTAGTTATTGCTGCTTTCCTACTGCTGGATAAAGTGACACTCAGTAGGGGCTCAGTAAATATCTATAGAATGGATATGTCTTAACAAAACTTGGAAATACTTTTGTCACACGTCCAAGAATAAAACTATTGAATTGGTACTTCTTAGAGGGGAAGTATAGATCCAAATACGTGTTAGGCCCAGTTCCTTATCTGAGGTTTTGATGTGTAATGGGGTAGATTTGCATACACAAGATTTACTACAATACAAAATAGCCAGTACTCGAAAAAATGTATCAAAAATTATTATTAGACACAAGTTCCAATACTGTTTTGCTAGCACTATTACCGTAGACAATTCATTTAACCTATTGAACCCGGTGTTATCTGTAAATTATAGTTAATACCTGTTTATATTGCATGAGTAATACATGAGATAACGAAGATGAAATCTCTACTATCAAGCTGGGCTCAGAGAACGCAATCCATGCAAATTTGATAGAAAAGAGACAATAAAATAATTTATCCAACACATGTTTTGAAAACCTACTAGGGCAGCATACTGATAACTACCTCAAATGTCCAAAAGAAAAAAAGGCATGATTTATGCAGTTGAGCATCTGCCATCTCTGTGCTATTGTAAATGTTGCATGCTGCAAATACCTTCCTCTCAGTCATTTCATATCAATGGAACACGTACTCAGTGCAAAGTTCTTTGCTTGGGGCTGGAAACAGTATGAAAATACAGTTCTGTGTGTTTGTGTGTGTGTGTGTGAGTGAGATGAAGTAATGTTCGGGAAGGTGAGGAACCAGCAGTAGCAGATTTCCTGCCTCATGGAAGCGTGGCGTGGATGTGGACATAGAAGTGCCACATGGCTGTGTTACTGAGAGTAAGAGCACCATGAGGCATGGTGGCACAGTTTACGGCTGTTCATACAGAACCTTTGATAATTTGTGTCTGTCTCTCAAGAAAAACATGTAACCATCAAACAGTTTTTAAGTAGGATTGGGGAGATGTACATGCTGTAAGCCATGCTAAATATTTTGTTTAAAAATTATTCACTTGAGGGGCGCCTGGGTGGCTCAGTCGGTTAAGCGTCTGCCTTCGGCTCAGGTCATGATCCCAGGGTCCTGGGATCGAGCCCCACATCGGGCTCCCTGCTCAGTGGGGAGCCTGCTTCTCCCTCTGCCTCTGCCTGCCTGCCTGCCTACTTGTGCTCTCTCTCTCTCTCTCTGTCAAATAAATAGATAAAAAATCTTAAAAAAAAAATATTCACTTGAGACTTCCAGTATTAGCTCCAACATATAAAGGACCTAGAGGTTGTCAGTCCTACCCTTACCGCCAGAAAGAAGCTGAACAAATTTAAAATCAGAACCGTTTCTTGAATCTGTTGGAGAGTTAAGATTTCAGGACAAAGAGCTGTGATGAAACAGGTTGGGGGGGTGGCAGGTGAATTTGAGAACCAGAGCTGACATCTGCATGCTAGGGGCAGAAGTCACTGGTGCCATAACTGGAAGCAAGAAATAAGTCATAAATATGAGGAATGAGGAATTCCTGGAGACCCCAGCATTAGGGGGCCACAATCTCATGGGCTTTTCCTCTAGGATCCCCACAGTGGTCTCAAGGTGAAGAGTCAAGAAAAATCTCTCAGGGCTTAGGCAGGGGAGGGAAAATTGCCAATTTACACACATTCCCAGAGTGTTTTCCAGAACAAACACTCCCCGAGGGAGAGACTTTCTCCCCAAGGGGAAGGAGGAGAGCTTAGAAACACTTGTGGATTTTGTAGTCCATGAACAACAGTCAACTAAATGACCAAAATTTAATCATAAGATCAGGGAGTGCTCCCACTCCACCACACTTTGCCACCCCACAAACAGTTCCTCAGAACAAACACAGTGCACCTCAGCTGAAACAACTGCAGGGTACCTCTGAATTCTTAGGGAAATCCACACAAGCAGAGAGACACAGCAAGAACAAAGGGAAAATCGAAGTCTCTGGAGGCTACACCTACAGAAAACATTAAGCAAAGCGAAACGCATAGCCAGATTAACAGAAAACCTCACACTACAGGCCCTGTTCCTGTTGCTGAAAGCATTATGCTTGGCTTTCAGCAACAGCAGTGAAAATATTCAAAGCATGATAAAAAGCTTGAAAAACAGTCTGAAAAGAAAAACAAACATCAGACCCAGGCTCAGCTATGATTTTAATGGAAAAAGAAGACAACATGGATAAAAGGTTGTATAATATAAACAGAAATGTATACTATGATAGAATCAAAAGAAAGTGTTAGAAATAAAAACTGTTGTAACCGAAATGAAGTATGCTTTTGATGGGCTCATCACTAGAGTGGAAATGGCTGAGGAAATAATTAGTGATCTGGAAGATATATGGATAGAAATTTCCCAAACGAAAATTTAATGAGAAATAAGATGAAAACAAAACAAAAAAAGAACAAAATATCCAAGAACTGTGAGACAATTTCAAAAGGTATAATATGCATAGTAGGAATATCCAAAAGAGAGAAAAAAAAAAAACGAGATAGGGGAGCAAAATAAGTATGTGAAGTAATAAGGGTTAAGAATTTTCCAAAATTGGTAAGTTGCACAAAGCTACAGGTCCAGGAATATTAGAGAACACCAACCAATATTTATACTGAAAAAAAAAAAAAAACTTGGTCATATCATATTCAAATTGCAAAAAAGACATAGAAAGACAAGTCTTACTTACAGGGGAATAAGAAAAAGAATTATATCACACTTCTCATCAGAAACCATGGAAGCAAGAAAATATTAGTTTGAAATATTTAGAATGTTGAAGAAAAAAAAAACCTACAATTCTACAGCTATTGAAATTATCCTTCAAATGTGAAGAATAAATACTTTACTTGACAACAAAATAAAACCAAAACCCCTAGAATATTTATTACCAGCAAAACTGCTTCATAAGAAATACTAAAAGAAGTTTTCAGGACAATAGAAATGATGTCATCAAAAAATTTATCTACAGTTATCTGAGATGCAGAAGTAAAATCTTTTCTAAATATAATTGTGTAAGGTAATAGTAGTAACAATGCTTTGGTTGATTACAAATTATGAATAAGTGAAATGAATGACAAAGTGTTTTAAGGACTAAGAGAGAAAACTTGGAATACTCTGTTACATTACTGACATCACCTGTGAAGTGGTACAGTGTTATTTGAAAGGTGGCCTAGATTAGTTGTAAATGTGTATTGGAAATTCTAGGGCAACCACTAAAAATTTTTTTAAAGAAGCATAATTTCTATATTAAGGGAAGAGATAAATTAGAATCATTTAAAATATTCGATTAAAACCACAAGAGGCAGGAGCACCTGGGTGGCCCAGTTGGTTAAGTGTCTGCTTTTGGCTCAGGTCATGACCCCAGGGTCCTGGGTTTGAGACCTGTGTCCGGCTCCCTGCTCAACAGGAAGCCTACTTCTCCCTCTCCCTCTGTTCTCACTCTCACTCTCTCTCTGTCTCTCTCAAGTAAATAAATAAAAACTTGAAAAAGAAAAACACAAGAGGCAGGAAAAAAATTAAGAATCAACGACTATATGTAAAAAACAGGAAAATATCACAACTATGATAGATATAAATCCAGCAACATCAGTAATTACTCTAAATGTGAATGGCTTTAAATATTCCAATGAAAAAATAGACTGAGAAAGTAGGTAAAAATAAAAACAGGACCAATAGTGTGTTATCACAAGAAACCCATTTTTACAAATAAAAAGATTTAAAGCAAAAGCATAAAGAATCATGCTAACACCAATAATAGAAAACTGCAGTGACTATGTTTATTTCATCGGTGCACACTTCTAACAAGGAAATGTATCAGGATAAAGAGGAATATTACATAATAACAAAAGGGTCTATTCTCCAACCCAATGCATAGTAATCCTTAAAGCATATGCACTAACAACAGAATGTTAGGTCCAAAAGACAAAACCCAGTTGACCTGCAAGGAGAAATGGGCAGGTAACTAATATAGCAGAAGACTTCAACAGCCTTCTTTCAATAATTAATAGAATAAAAAGGCAGAAAATGAACTAAACAGCACTACCAATCAACTCAATATAATTGACATTTTTAGAGAAAACACATATGCTTCTCAAATTTATACTGAACATTCTCCAATATAAAGTCATTTTGTAAAAAAATAAATTTCATTTTGGGCAATAAAATATAACAAGAAATTTCAAAAAATATAAATCATTCAAACTATTTTTCAGACCATAATGAAATTAGAATAGATATCAGTAAAAGGAAGGTAGCAGGAAGATACTCAAATATTTGGAGATTTAAAAGCACACTTCTAAATAACACGAAGGTCAAAGAAGATGTTACTAGATATATTTTAAAATATTTTCTACTTTCCTTTTCTTTTCTCTTTCTTTCTCTTTTCTTTCTTTCTTTCTTTCTTTCTTTCTTTCTTTCTTTCTTTCTTTCTTTTTCTTTCTTTCTTCTTTCTTTCTTTCTTTCTTTCTTTCTTTCTTTCTTTCTTTCTTTCTTTCTTTCTTTCTCCTTCCTTCCTTCCTTCCTTCCTTCCTTCCTTCCTTCCTTCCTTCCTTTCTTCCTTTCTTTTTCTTTATCTCTCTCTCCCCCCGCCACACCCAGCATGGAGCCCTGTGTAGGGTTTCAACTCACAGCCATGAGATCAAGACCTGAGCTAACATCAAGAGTTGGACACTTAACTGACTGCACTACCCAGGTACCCCCTTATTTGTTTCAATTAAAATAAAACTACAGCGTGGCAAAATTTGTGGGATGCAGCAAAAACAGCATATATTATAAAAGAAAGTACATCTAAAAGTAATGATCTAAGCCACAACATGAAGAAGCTAGGGGAAGAAGGTACATTAAGCCTAATAAGAAAGAAGAAGAGAGATAATAAAAATTAAATCAGAAAGCAATGAACTTGAAAGCAGGAAAAAATAGAATCTGTGAAATAAAAGCTAATCATTTGGAAATACCAATAAAATTTATAAACATCTAGCCAGACTAGCAAGAGAAAGAGAAGACACACACTTCAAATATCAGAAATGAAAGAGGACTCATCTGCTGCCAACCCTGTGGACAACAAAAAGAATAATGAAAGAATAATAGCAACAACTCTATAGCACAAATTTGACAATTTACATGAAATGGAAACATTTCTTAAAAGACACAAACTACTAAAACTTACATAAGGAGAAACAGATAACTTGAGAAGCCCTATATTAATTTTTAAAATTTAAGCAATTATTATAATACAGCCTTATAAAAGGAAACACCAGGCCTGGATGATTTCACCTATAAATTGTACCAAATATTTAAGAAATGGCCCAATTCTCCTTAATCTCCTACAGAAAAAAGAAGCAGAGGAAACACTTTCTAATTCATTTTGTGAGACCAGCATTACCCTAATACCAAAACCAGATGAAGACAATATAGGAAAAACAATTAAAGACCAAGATATTTCTGGGAAAAAAAAAAAAAGACCAAAATCTTTCATGTTCATAGATGCAAAAATTATCATCAAAGCATTAGCATATTGATAACCAGCAGTGTACGGAAAGACTGATGTGTCATGACCAATTAACATTTGTGTCGGGTGTGCAAAAGGACTCAAATTCAAAAACTGATAAAAGTCATTCATCACATCAACAACATGAATAGGAAAAATTATATGATCATACACATTTTTAAAGATTTATTTATTTGAGAGAGAGGGAGAGAGAGAGCACAAGCACAGGGAGGGGCAGAAGAACAGAGAGAAACTTTAGCAGACTCCTCACTGAGCTTGGAGCCTGATGTGGGGCTGGCTTGGTCTCAAAACCCTGAGATCATGATCTGAGCCAAAACAAGGATTTGGACGCTTAACCGACTGTGCCACCCGGGGCTCCTAAAATCATAAAATTAACATGAGACAAGTCCATCTATTTATAATAAAAAAGTTCATTAAACTAGAGATAGAGTGGAGCTCCTCCAGCTTTCTAAAGAACATCTATAAAAACCCTACAGCTGGCATCAACCAAATGTAAGAACATGGGTGCTTTCCTTTTAAATTCCAAGGCAAGAATATCCCCTCTTATCACCCCTATGAATCATTGTAATAAAAGACCTGTCTAGCTCATCAAGAGGAAAACAGGAAAAAGAGCAGTATTCAAATTGAGAAAGAAGAAATAAACTATCTTTGTTTGCAGATGACATGATTGTCTATGTTGAAAATGCCTCCCTCCAAATCACTCAACACCACTGGAACTAATGAGAGAGTAGAGCGAAGTTACAGGATGTAAGATTAATATACAAAAGCCAATTACTTTTATATATAGTGGTGGTAAATACTTGGGATGAAAAACACATTTATGTTAACATAGGAAAACAATGGAATACTTGACAATAAATCTAACAAAATATGTAAAGGATTTATGTGCAGAAATTCATAATTCCTGACTAAAAAAATAACAGTTCTAAATAAATGGAGAGATACTCTATGTTCACAGAATGGAAGACTCAATATGTTTAAAATGTCAGTTCTAGCTAACCTGATGTATAGACTCAGCAGAACTGCAATCAAAACACCAGAAAGTTATTGGGAAGTTTTCAACAAACATATTCTAAAACTTGTATGGAAAGGCAAAAGACCTAGAATTGCCAACCCACTACTGGAAAGGGACAAAACCAGAGAAATAACAATTTAATTCAAAATGGCCAAAAGATGTGAGTAGCCATTGGCCAAAAGATGTGAGTAGCCATTTAACAAAGGAAGATGTGCCAATGTAGACGGAATATAAGAAAAGATAAGGATGCTCAACATCATTTTCATCTGGGAATTGCAAATTTAAGACAGCAATGAAATACCACTGTGTACCTGTTAGAAAGACTAAAAAAAGAAAAAGAAAAAAGACAAACCCAATGCTGGCGAGGATACAACAGAAACCCTCTGTGGTCAGACACAATGGTTAAGCCACTTTGGGAGATGGTTTGGTGTTTTACTATGAGCTAAATAGGGTCTTATCATAAGATCCAGCAAGATATTTTCCCTTTGATCTGAGAACATATGTTCATACAAAAACCCTGCATGTGAACTTTTGTAGCAGCTTTATTCACAATCACCAAACCAGGAGGCAACTAAGATGCCTTTCAAGAGGTGAACAGATAAGAAGCTGCAGAATATTCATACACTGAGACACTAGTGAGTGATACAAAGTCACAAAAAGAAATTGGCTAGAAGAAACACATAGAGGAATCTTAACTCTATATGGGTAAGTGTGAAAAGTTGGTCTGAAAAGGCTAAATGCTGCATGATTCCAATTATATAACGATCTGAAAAAGGCAAAGCCATAGAAACATTAAAAAGATCCCTGGGTTGCCAGGGGTTGGAGAAGAGGAGAGGGAAGCAGAGATGAACAGGTGGAGCGCAGGGAATTTTTAGGGCAGTGAAACTATCCTGTATGGTATCATAATGATGAACACCTGGTGTTGTACATTTGTCAAAACCCACAGGATTTAGAGCACTAAAAATGAACCTTCGTGTATATAAAATTAAAAAAAAAAATCTAGGAGTTTGTAGGATCCCATAGAGGGATGCAGACTGACGAGAGTATCTAAGTACATCACAAATTCAGGAGACAAACTTACTGACAGGGTTATGGGGGAAGCTGCTTCCAGTGCCTTTGGAAGGACTGTGATCTACGAGATTTGGGCATCAGGAACAGCATGGAGTCCATCGACTCGCCTTCACAATTCTGGTGCCTCTGCACTGAACAATCAAATGTATGGCTAATGGTGGGGTCAAGGTTTCTCACCGTCAGAGTTTCAATTTACAGATAAGCAAGAGCAGGAAGCTGGAATGATCTATTTGGTATGAACTGGAGTTGGAGAAATCAGTAGTAACTCATATTTAGCCTAATATAGATGCAGATGTTGACATATGTAAATATTTAATGATATGTGTAAATACAGGTGGTGTACATTGTGTGTGTATATATATATATATATAGTGTATATATATGCATATCATCTTTTTTTCTGTCAGCTGAGAAGACCTAAATTCAACCACGCTCCATTAGCAGTGAGGACAGGTAACACTGGATCTTGGTCTTCAACACTATTTCCTAATAAACAGAACGAGGGCTCCTTGGAAAAATGTCTTGTTCTAGGACTGAGGCAAGATCTATGTTAGACGATCCTGTAGAGTTTTTTTGTTTTTTGTTTGTTTGTTTGTTTGTTTGTTTTTAATTTTATTTTATTATGTTAATCACCATACATTACATCATTAGCTTTTGATGTAGTGTTCCATGATTCATTGTTTGCATATAACACCCAGTGTTCCATTCAATACGTGCCCTCTTTAATACCCATCACCAGGCTAACCCATCCCCCCACCCCCTCCCCTCTAGAACCCTCAGTTTGTTGTTCAGAGTCCATCGTCTCTCATGGTTCATCTCCCCCCTCCGATTTCCTCCCCTTCATTTTTTCCTTCCTACTATCTTTAAAAAAAAAAAAAAAAAGATATAATGTATTACTTGTTTCAGAGATACAGATCTGTGATTCAACGGTCTTGCACAATTCACAGCGCTCACCATAGCACATACCCTCCCCAATGTCTATCACCCAGCCACCCCATCCCTCCCACCCCCAACCACTCCAGCAACCCTCAGTTTGTTTCCTGAGATTAAGAATTCCTCATATCAGTGAGATCATATGATACATGTCTTTCTCTGATTGACTTATTTTGCTTAGCATAATACCCTCTAGTTCCATCCACATCGTTGCAAATGGCAAGATTTCATTTCCAACAGACACATGAAAAAGTGCTCAGCATCGCTCAGCATCAGGGAAATCCAAATCAAAACCTCAATGAGATACCACCTCACACCAGTCAGAAAGGCTAAAATGAACAAGTCAGGAAATGACAGATGTTGGCAGGGATGCAGAGAGAGGGGAAACCTCCTACACTGTTGATGGGAATGCAAGCTGGTGCAACCACTCTGGAAAACTCTACGGAGGTTCCTCAAACAGTTGAAAATAGAGCTACCCTACGACGCAACCAATTGCACTACTGTTGATGGACAACTTGACTCTTTCCATAGTTTGGCTATTGTGGACATTGCTGCTATAAACACTGGGGTGCACGTATCCCTTCCATAATTTGGCTATATATATACATATATATATGTATGTACACACATACACAATGGAATATTATGCAGCCTAGAGCGTTTTGTATTAGGAGAAGGTGAAAAAGTGCTCAAAAACAAAACAGAACCAAAGGACAAAGGAGTCAGTTGGAGAAGCAATTACTGGCCAAAGCAGGGATAGGTTGAACAACAAAATAAATAAAGTACTGGATTGGATTATGACCCAAAGAATAAATACCCATCAATCCATGCTAATATAAATAAGTATCGGGTACATAAATAACTGGGGGAGAAGGGACAAATCTCCCATGCAGAAGAATTCCAGATAATTTTTGTCAATTTCGCACCCTTGAACATGGAGGACCTCATTCCCAGTCCCTTCAGTGGGGCCGCATGCCATCATATCCTTCTCATTAGTACCATCTGGAAAGTGGGGGACACGTAATGAGTCTACAGTGGAGAAACCCGACAAGCACTACCGCAGCCAGTGGTCAAGATCAACATCAACAGCGGTAAGTCATGGTGACCATATGTGCCCTTGATATGAGATGCTGAACATGGTACCTCCTCTCTCTGGTTCCCAAGGCACAGAAGTCCAGTTTAATCACAACGGAAACACCAGAGAAATCCCAACGGAGAGGCGTGTTATAAAATGCCTGACAAGTACCACTGGAAACTGTCAAAACCCTAAAACAAGGAAGTCTGACAGACTGTCACAGCCAAGAGGAGCCTTAGGAGACTTGATAACAGTGCAGCGATAGCCCACATGGGATCCTGGGACAGAAAAGGGACATTCGGTAAATATTAAGAAAATCTGAATGAAGGATAAACTCATTCCTAATAATGTATCAGTATTGGTTCATTGATTTTAACAAATACATCAGACTAGTGCAAGATGTTAAGAATAGAGGAAACCGATTAAGAAGTATATGGTACTAAATCTGTATGACTTTCTTAATTTTTCTATAAATCTAGAACTGTCCTAACATATAAAGCCTACTTAAATGATATCCGTACAGGCTTCTTAGGTCCTCTTGACACTCCTTACTTTCTGGCACTTCTGTTCTTCCCATAAACCTCCATTAGGAATGCTCTTTAATTTTCAGTTCCTCTCTATTATATGCTGCCTTCACCCCTTTCACTAGAGAGAGCTGCCTTCTCTAATCAGAGTTTTTCTTTAACTCTTTGTTCCTTTTGCTTTTATTTTTTATTTTATTTTATTTTATTTCTAGTCATGTTTTTTGCCTTTGTTTCTGCTTACATTTTATTTTATTTTATTTTTTATTCTTTTTACATTTTATTTTTTATTTTATTTTACTTTATTATATTAGTCACTGTACATCACCAGTTTCCGATGCAGTGTTCCATGATTCATTGTTTTTGTGTAACCCCCAGTGCTCCATGCAGTACATACCCTCCTTAATACCCATCATCAGGCTAACCCATCCCCCCCCAAAAACCCTCAGTTTGTTTCTTAGAGTCCATAGTCTCTCACTGTTCATCTCTCCCTCCGATTTCTGCCCCCCTTCATTTTTCCCTTCCTTCTCCTAACGTCCTCCATGCAATTCCTTATGCTCCACAAATAAGTGAAACCATATGATAATTGACTTTCTCTGCTTGACTTATTTCACTTAGCATCATCTCCTCCAGTCCCATCCATGTGGATGTAAAAGTTGGGTATTCATCTGTTCTGATGGCTGAGTAATATTCCATTGTATATATGGACCACATCTTTATCCTTTCATCTGTTGAAGGACATCTCAGTTCTTTCCACAGTTTGGCTATTGTGGACATTGCTGCTATGAACATTGGGGTGCATATGGCCCTTCTTTTCACTACATCTGTGTGCTCGAGAGGAATGAGTATTCTGTTGTTTTAGTGTGGAATGTTCTGTATGTATCTATGAGGTCCATCTGGTCCAGTGTATCATTCAAAGCTCTTGTTTCTCTGTTGATTTTCTACTTAGATGATCTGTCTATTGCTGAGAGTGGAATATTGAGGTCTTCTACAGTTAACGTACTGTTATCAATATGACTCTTTATTTTGGTTAACAGTTGGCTTATGTAGATGTCTGCTCCCATGTTGGGGGCATAGATATTTACAATTGTTAGATCTTCTTTTTGGATAGGCACTTTAAGAATGATACAGTGTCCTTCTGTGTCTCTAACTACAATCTTTAGTTTAAAATCTAATTTGCCTGATATAAGAATTACTACCCCCGCTTTCTTTTGAAGTCCATTGGCATGGAAGAGGAACTCAATCCCTTCACTTTCAGTCTGGATGTATCTTTAGGTTCAAAATGAATCTCTTGTAGGCAGCATATGGATGGGTCCTGTCTTTTTATCCAGTCTGCAACCCTGTGCTGTTTTATGGGAGCATTTAGGCCATTCATGTTGAGAGTGATTATTGAAAGATATGAATTAATTGTTATCATGTTGCCTGTGAAGTCCTTGTTTTTATAGATTGTCCCTGTAAATTTCTGTTCTATATCACTCTTGGGCTCTTTCTCCTTTTATAGAACCCCCCTTAATATTTCTTGCAGGGCTGGCTTAGTGGTCACATATTCTTTCAGTTTCTGCCGCTCTTGGAAGCTCTGCATCTCTCCATCCATTCTAAATGACAGCCTTGCCGAATAAAGTATTCTTGGCTGCATGTTCTTCTCATTTAGTACCCTGAATATGTCTTGCCAGCCCTTTCTGGCTTGCCAGGTCTCTGTGTTAGGTCTGAAGTTATTCTGATGTTCCTCCCTCTGTACATAAGGAATCTTTTCCCCCTAACTGCCCTTAAGATGGTTTCCTTGGTTCTAAGACTTGTGAGTTTTACCATTGCATGCTGGGGTGTTGGCCTGTTTTCCTTGATCTTCGGAGGGGTCTTCTCTGCTTCTAGGTCATGAATGTTTGTTTTATTCCCCAGATTAGGGAAGTTCTCAGCTGCGATTTGCTCAAATATATCTTCCAGTCTTCTCTCTCTCTCTACCCCTGAGGGATTCCAATAATTCTGATATTGGAACATTTCATGGTGTCACTTATTTCTCTGATTCTATTTTCATGGATTATGAGTTGTTTTTCCCTGGCCTCCTCTTTTCCATTTTTGTCTATCAAAAGGTCACTAATTTGTTCTTCTGCCTTGCTTACCGTCATTAATTCGTTCTTCTGCCTTGCTTACCGTAGCTGTTAGATTATCTAGATCAGGTTGGATCTCATTGATATCATTTTTAAGTTCTGCCAATTCAACTTTCATTTCTCCCCTTAGAGACTCTATGTTGCCATTGATCGATTTCTTCATTCTAGCTATTGTCTTCACAATTGCTAGCCTGAATTCCATCTCCAACAACTTGGTTATATCTGCATCCATTTGTAAATCTGTGGCATAAGTCATATTCTCTGAGTCTTTCCTATTTGGGGCGGTTCCTCCTCCTAGTCATTCTGTTGAGGGGTGGTTGAGAGGATGTTTAGAGTCCAAATTATTGACCACAACCCAAGCAAGATGCACCTGTTTTATAGGGACCTTAAGGTTGCCGACCTCTGGTTTTCCCTGCCTATCTTCTCAGGGAGGGCCCTGCCACACTGTTATACAGGCAACCCTTTTGGGCAGAGTTGCCCTGCCCCCATGGTGGGAGATGGGCTCAGTGAAAACCGGTTTTGGGGGGCTTTTGTTCTCTGGGGGCTTTCCGCATCTCTTCCAGAGTCAGAGCAGAAGAGACTGTTTCCAACCCTCTGCCTCAGAGCAGAGAGATCACAGTCTGTTCTTCAGTGAGCTCTCCAGGCCACACTATCTCCGTTTCTGTCCATGCTGCTATAAACCGGGTTGTGTGACCCTCTGCTGCGCTCCCAGTCCTCGCCTCCAGGCGGGGGCACATCTCTGCTCTTTGTGCTTCTAAAACCATCAGCTGCCCCCAGTTCACACGTGGGGCCCCAACGCTCCAGTTTCCATCCGGTGGGCTGTGCTAAAGTCCTCCCCCCCCCCACTACCGTTCTGAGTCTGTGCCTGCCCCGTCCCCAGCGCGGGAGGCTATCGCTCACTGGCAGGGTAGGATCTCCATGGCTAGTCCTGCCCCCTGCTGTTTATCCTCCAATATCTGCCCGCAGAATCACGGCTCCCCGCTTTGTACCTCAAAACCAACCACCTGCGATATTCTGTTTGTAGGGATCCAGATCTATCTTCTTACATCTCAGGCTGATTTTGTAGGTGTTCCGAGTGGTCTGGTAGATATGCAGCTCAATTCCGGGGACCAGCTGGAATAGGGTTCCCTTCTCCTCTACCATCTTTTTCCCCTTTTGCTTGTAGCAAACTTTGAAACATTTTACCTTCCAGGTTTGTAAAATTCTTTTTATCATTTTGGGACACATGGGTGGCTCAGTCAGCTAAGTGTCTGCCTTTGACTCAGGTCATGATCCCAGGGTCCTGGGATGGAGCCCTACATCCAGCTTCCTGCTCAACAGGGAGTCTGCTTCTCTCTCTCCCTCTGCCTACCACTCCTCCTACTTGTGCTCTCTCTCTCAAATAAATAAATAAAATCTTTTTAAATAAAATTGTTTCTAAAATCTTTGGGACCTCTTCCATTGAGAAGTGGGTTCTCTTGAATCCAGGTCAATGTTAGGGATTCACTTGTAACCAGTAGAACAGATCTGAAGTGATGCAAGAAAACTATGGAGACAGAAAAACCCATAGAAGGCAATCCAGATTCCTCTGATTCTATGTGAATGCTATCTCTGGGAAAAGACAAGTACCAGGTAAGAAATCTGAGTAGTTTGAGAAAATCCTGCATACAGAGGCTACCTGTAGTTGACCTGAGTTCCCAGCTGCCAGCCTTGTGGATGAGTCATCTCCAGCCCTGACGAACCACCAGATAATTGTAGTCCGGCCAACATCTGACTGTAACTGCGTGGGAGACCTCAAGAAAGAACTGCTCATTCAAACTCTCCCTAAAACTAAGACCCACCAGATGAAATAGTTACACTAAGTTTGGGGTGATGTGTTCTGCAGGAGTAGTAACCAGAATAAAAGTATATAGCAACTAGGTGTTTGCTATCTTCTCTGTTATGCTGCATTATATGTCTGTGGAGAGACACTGACTGTTTGTTCAGTGCTGTGTACCCAGTACATAGCACTTAAGTGTATTAATGCTGAAAGGGTGATGCTGATGAGTATGAGCGTCACAAAACATTTAAAGTGTTTATTATCATAAAACTGTGTTAAAATGTTTATTATTATAAAATGTGATATATACTCAATATTAACCTTTTATGAGTATGCTAAAAACGTCTTCAAAGAATTTTAATATAGACTACTGTCTAGAAACACACACATTTGGTTTCCAGAATATATTTAAACTGTACAACTGTGGATTTTGTTCTTTCAAATAACTTGAGCTACATGCCAACTTCGTACATTATTGGTTGGATCATAAAACGATGCAACCACTCTGGAAAACAGTTTAGCAGTTTCTTAAGATTTTGAACATAATTTTCTATTTTAGCATACAACCCAGGAATTTTAGTCCAAGATATCCAGGAAAAATGAAAACATATGCACACACAAATACTTGTATATGCATGGTCATAGCAGAATTACTCATAATAATAAAAGCAGAAATAGCCCATAAGCCCATCAACTTCTGAATAGATAAACAAATTGTGGTATATTCATACAATGGAAAACTATTTGGAAGAAAAAAAAAGGTATTGTACTGATTTATGTTTCAATGTGGATGAACTCCATAATATCAGGTTAAGTGAAAGGACCCAGAGACCAAAGACTACGTATTACTTGCTTCCATAAAATGTCCATAAAAAGCAAATCTATACAGAGAGTAGATTCATGGTTATCTACAGCTTGGAAGTGATTGCAAATGGGCAAGAGTATTCTCTTGGGGTCATAGAAATGTTTTAAAATTTGATTGTGATGACACTTGCACAACTCTGGATTTTTACAAAAAATCATTGAATTGCAAACATAAAAGGAATGAATATTATGGTGTGTAAATTATCCCTTAGAGCCAAGAAAATGTAGCATATTGCAGCACCAAACCATGGTTTCTTTTTGAACACATTACAGAGGTCAGGTGCTAATAGTTTCACAAAAGAAGAGGAGTTATTAGAATTATCTGAGAATTTTCAGAAACATATTTGTGAATGTGCTTTATCTCATAAACAAATTCAGAAAACTTTTTTTTTGTAAATATGCATAGTTGTGTAAGACAGCAAGCTAAGAACAAAAGAAAGAACTAAACAAAGGGAGAACAACAAAATGTAATGAGTTAACTGAGAAAAATGGAAGCAATTTGTAGCAAATGGGGAGGAAAGGAAACTTAGAAAAATCAAACAATATCTCAAATGGTGCACCAGCTACAGGAATAGCCTGACTTTGTTGTTTTATCAACTGTCTGACAACACACTTTCAAAAATCCTGTGATGAAAAACATACTAAGAAAGTGTGATCCACCAACGTAGAAAAACAAACACCTGAGTACATCTTGAAACAAGTGAAAATGAGAACATTGATCAAGAGAATGAGGCCTTGTCTATGTGATAAATCAGAGATTCTGATGTTTCTCTCTAATAATGACTAAAAATTAAAATAAACAGATTAGGAAATGCAACTGATAAATTTATTTCCCTATTCTAAAACATGACGTCCCTCTGTGACACCTATTCTAGTATTGAGCAGGAAGATAAATTTAGAAGACACTAATAAAATAGCCATTAATAGATATTTCATGAATTCTAAAAAAAATTAATTTTGAATACAATCTAACTCAAACTAACTACTCTAAGTAGTTTTAAACATCTATGGTAAAGACTGCTAAATTTCACACTAGCAAATTGTGATTTAAACAGAATTAAAAGAAAAAAAAAGATTTCCTGAGCTGTTCCCATTGTATAATGCTACAAGATTGGTCACATTAAAAAAAAAAGAAAAAAGAAATGCAGGTTATGGGTCTGTCCAGGTTCTCTTTTTCTTCCTGTTTCAGTTTTGGTAGTTTATAAGTTTCTAGGAATGCATCCATTTCTTCCAGATTGCCTGATTTGTTGGTATATAGTTGCTCATAATATATTCTTAAAATTGTTGTATTTCCTTTGTGTTGGTCGTGATCTCTACTCTTTCATTCATAATTTTATTAATTTGGGTCCTTTATCTTTATTTTTTTTTTTTTGATAAGGCTGGCTGGGGCTTCATTGATCTTGTTAATTCTTTCAAAGAACCAGCTTCCCGACCCATAACCAGCAAGGAGATTGAAGCAGTAATCAAAAGTCTCCCAACAAACAAGAGTCCAGGGCCAGATGGCTTCCCAGAGAAATTCTACCAAACGTTTAAAGAAGAAAGAATAAACATTCTCCTGAAGCTGTTTCAAAATAGAAATGGAAGGAAAACTTCCATACTTGTTCTGTGAGGCCAGCATTACCTTGATCTCAAAACCAAAGACCCCACCAAAAAGGAGAATTACAGACCAATATCCCTGATGAACATGGATACCAAAGTTCTCACCAAGATACTAGCCAATAGGATCTGACAGTACTTTAAAAGATTATTTGCCACAACCAAGTGGGATTTATTTCTGGGCTGCAAGGTTGGTTCAACATTCGCAATTCAATCAACATGATACATCACATTAATAAAAGAACCATGTGATCCTCTCAACCGATGCAGAAAAAGCATTTGAGAAAGTACAGCATCCTCCCCTGTTTAAAACTCTTCACAGTGTATGGATAGAAGGAGTATACCTCAGTATCATAAAAGCTATTTATGAAAAGCCCACAGCAAATTATTATGCTCAATGGGGAAAAACAGAGCTTTTCCCCTAAAGTCAGGAATACAGCAGGGATGCCCACTCTCACCACTGCTGTTCAACATAGTACTAGAAGTCCTAGTCTCAGCAATCAGACAAAAAAAAGAAATAAAAGGCACTCAAATTGGCAAAGAAGAAGTCAAATTCTCACTCTTCACAGATGACATGATACTTTATGTGGAAAACTCAAAGACTCCACCCCAAAACTGCTAGAACTCATACAGGAATTCAGTAAAGTGGGAGGATAAAAAAATCAATGCATAAAAATCAGTGGCATTCCTATACACCAACAATGAGGGCTGAAGAAAGAGAAATAAAGGAATTGATTCCATTTACAATAGCACCAAAAACCATAAGATACCTAGGAATAAAGCTAACCAAAGAGGTAAAGGATCTGTGCTCTAGAAACTACAGAACACTTATGAAAGAAATGGAGGAGGAAGACACAAAGAGATGGAAAAGCGTTCCATGCACATGGATTGGAAGAGTAAATATTGTTAAAATGTCTATGCTGCCCAGAGCACTCTACACATTCAGTGCAATCCCTATCAAAATACCATTTTTTCATAGAGCTAGAGCAAATAATCCTAAAATTTGTATGGAACCAGAAAAGACCCTGAATAGCCACAGAAATGTTGAAAAAGAAAACCAAAACTGGGGGCATCACAATGCCGGACTTCCAGCTCTATTACATAGCTATAATCTTCAATACAGTATGGTACTGGCACAAAAACAGACACCTCGATCAATGGAACAGAAAAGAGAGCCCAGAAATGGACCCTCAACTCTATGGTCAACTCATCTTCAACAAAGCAGGAAAGACTATCCAATGGAAAAAGACCAGTCTCTTCAACAAATGGTGTTGGGAAAATTGGACAGCCACAAGCAGAAGAATGAAACTAGACCATTTCCTTACACCGTACACAAAAAATAGACTCAGAATGGATGAAAGACCTCAATGTGAGACAGGAATCCATCAAAATCCTAGAGGGAACACAGGTGGTGACCTCTTCTATCTCAGCCACAGCAACTTCTTGCTAGACACATCTCCAAAGGCAAGGGAAACAAAAGCAAAAATGAACTATTGGGACTTCATCAAGATAAAAACATTCTCCACAGCAAAGGAAACAGTCAACAAAGCTGAAAGCCAACCTACAGAATCAGAGAAGATATTTGCAAATGACATATCAGATAATTATAGGTTTAGTATCCAAGATCTATAAAGAACTTACTAAATTCAACACCACAAAAAACAAAGAATCCAGATGGGCAGAAGACATGAACAGACATTTCTCCAAAGAAGACATACAAATGGCCAACAGACACATGAAAAAATGCTCAATATCACTTGGCATCGGTGATTGAGCATCAGTCAAAACCACAATGAGATACCCCCTTACACCAGTCAGAATGGTTAAAATTAACAAGCCAGGAAACAACAAATGTTGGTGAAGATGTGGAGAAAGGGGAACCCTCCTACCCTGTTGGTGGGAATACAAGCTGGTGCAGCCACTCTGGAAAACGGTGTTCCTTAAAAAGTTGAAAACAGAGCTACCCCATGACCCAGCAATTACACTACTAGGTTTTTACCCCAAAGATACAAATGTAGTGATATGAAGGGGCACATGCACCCCAATGTTTATAGCAGCAATGTCAACAATAGTCAAACTAAGGATAGAGCCCAGATGCCCATTGACAGGTGAATGGATAAAGAAGATGTGGTATATGTATATTAATGGAATATTAGTCAGCCACTAGAAAGGATGAGTACTTACCATTTACATTAGCATGGATGGAACTGGAGGGTATTATGCTAAGTGAAATAAATCTGTCAGAGAAAGACAATTATCATATGGTTTCACTCATATGTGGAACATAAGAAACAGTGGAGAGGATCATAGAGGAAGGGAGGGAAAGCCGAATGGGAAGTCATCAGAGAGGGAGAAAAACCATGAGAGACTCTTAACTATAGGAAGCAAACTGAGGGTTGCTGGAGGGGAGGCGGGTGGGGGGATGGGGTAATTGTGCGATGGATATTAAAGAGGCCATGTGATGTGATGGGCACTGGGTGTTATATGCAAGTGATGAATTACTGAACCCAAAATCTGAAACTAATGATGTACTGTATGTTGGCTACTTGAATTTAAATTAAACCTTGCACTTGAAATAGTGAAACACTTCTTTGGAAGAGAACATCATTGAGCATTTATGTTTTATGAATGATGATCTTTCTATATGTGGTCAGATCTTTAAAACTTTAAAATTTATTTGGATGAAAATAGGGCTCTTCTTTATTAAACTTTGTTTTGGTCTGAAATTAATGTCTTTTGATTTCTCTGGATCACCATTAAATCATATATAATTTTTTAGGGACCCAAGGATATACTCATGGGTATTGGAGTTTTTCAATTATACTAAATGGAATAACATCATTTTAATTTCTAGAAATTGCTGAATAATTTTTCCTTCAGTATTGATAGTTACTTCTTGTTTCTGCTATGTGGCTTATTTGAAGACAACCACTCACTTCCTGTTTCTAAACTACCTTCAAATGAGAGCCAGAGCTAAACAGAATAACAGAAGGAGAAACAAGGCTTTTTAATAACTAAATCCAAATTAACAAATGGCATGAAATCAGAGAGGTCTGGAGCAAGGTTTCCAGAGTCCACCCTTGCAAATGCAATAAAATGCATAGGATTTAACCCACTAATCATTTTGTATTGACTTACTTTTATAATTAATCTATGTTTTTATAAGTTGAGTTGGGTAGTCTAAGTAAAATGTTGCTTCATTGATGCCCTACAATGTTCAAAAGTGTAACTGATTTTCCATTCAATCTTTCAGAAATATTTTTCTCAAGTCAGCTTGAATATGTGAAAATGTACTGTAATTCCAATTATTTTAAAATGTTTGCCTAGTTCCTATATTTTTATCTATTATATTCTCAACCCTTCAATTTGCATTCTACTCTGTAATTTCCCCAGTTTCTATTTCTTTTCTTCTTAAATACAATTTTCTGAAATCAAGAACAGCGATCAAGTAAGGACCTGAATGCCAAGTTTTAGAAAGATTATTCCCTTACTCGTACTCATGTAGCTCTTGCTGACTGTCACTCAAAGTGGCCTCGCATATCTCCGTAGACTTTAGAGTTTGTGTGTTTAATCTGAATTGTCTTCTTAGCACTTGAGAAGTTTTTTCTGCCTTTTAAGAATGGGAAAAATAATTTTCAACTAATACTTCACAAATTTTGATGCCCTTCAACATGGGGAAACACTGGGCTGGGGCCCCTGGTCGAGAATTGCCCACTGCTGGCATTTTGTGACCACTAACAGCCATAGTGTCAGTGATGGAGGAGGAATGATGCTCTCTGCTAACTCACATAAAACAACTGCAGCAAAAAATACTGAGTCAATGAATCAGTTTTATTTTTTTATTACAGTTTCTCCATCCACCAAACAACTTCCTCCAATGTCTTCTTAAAAATCAAGGATTAAACTATTTTATACCATCCAGTGTTAAACAAACAAACAATTTAAAAATATAACAAGAGTAAAGCATAACTGTATAACAGTATAAAGAAAAATTCTCAAGTAAACTTCCTATTGAGGACTCTAACTTTTAAATGCGTATGATTTTAGGTGGCCTTTAACTTAACTATGAAAAAAAACCCAAATATTTCAAGAGTACCTTTTTTCTTGTATTGTGAGAAAATGGTCTAGAAAACTTCTTCCTGGAACATCCATTTTATATGCCAGTTGAGAAACCCAATCCAGATATTCAAAATAGCAAGTCACCAGCAGGTGACATTTTTGTTTCCTCTTCTCACGAATGAATCTGAAGTTATTATAGAAATAAGAAGAGCATGCATATTTTGTGCTCAGATTTTTGCTGTCCAGATTGTCATAGAGCTCATACAGGGAAGCCAAAGGGTCTTCGTCAACCCCAGGAACTGGAAATTAGCTGAATTTAAGTCACATGCTTTGCAGTGCATTAAAGAAACTGTTGAACGTGGTAGAAATACCAGCAAATTTGCTCTTTCCCTCCATTTTCTCAAAAGCTGCAGATTTGTTACTGCCTGTGAATAAATACTCTGAACAAATACCTGGCCTGATATTAATAAGAGAACATTTTAAATGAGAACTCAAGCACACATTGAGGCACAACAGTTGTTCTCTCTGATTTTTATGAGTCGGGTAACAAATAACAGTTCTTTAGCTGACCTTAGGAGAATGGGACATTTCGGAAAAGAAATGCCCTAGAATTTGGTTCCCCTAGTTCCATTTCTAGTCATTTGCTACCATGGATTTGGAAAGTTATTAGTGACAACAACATCAGTCTGAAAACAAATGGGCTTTAAGTTCCTATGGTGGACTGTGACATGTTCACCAAAACCGATTTCATTTTCCTACCACCTACTCTGTTTAGCCGTATTTTACAATTTCCCTTGTGCTTAAATGAGGTAATTTCCTGTGTCCTGGCCAATAACATGGACAAATACTTACCTGTCTGTGTCGGGCCAAGTGCTGGATATGGGAGTGCTCTCTCCCTATCTTCCGGGATGATGGAGAGGACTGAGGACCTAGAGAAGGGAGGCCTCACAAGAGAGGAGTCTGAGTCCCGCAGAGTCAGATGCAAGGCTGCTCAACAAGAACACCTGTATGGTGGCCTGAATGAGTCAGATGCAAGGCTGCTCAACAAGAACACCTGTATGGTGACCTGAATGAGTCAGATGCAAGGCTGCTCAACAAGAACACCTGTATGGTGACCTGAATGAGTACCCCACTCTTATCTTCCCAAGCCAATGGTGAGTCAAGATGTATTTACACCAGCAAGTGATAACTAAACCAATAGAGAAATTCGTTCATAATTAGCCATAAAATATTTGACATTGGTTAGGAAGTGGGCTTGCAGCAATGAGGTAACAGGCTGGAAAGCTAGAGACTCACATTATAAAGTGCAAAATACTTAGTAAAATGTCATTTGCTATCATCTGGAAGGCAGAACACGGGACTGTGAGGCAGGTGGTCAAGGAAAGTACTGGAAAGAGTACGTGCATTTGTGTTTTTGACGCTATTGCCTGCCTTTCCACAAGGTACTACAACAATGAAATGAGCTCAGGCAGAAATTGGTTGGATTTCAAAACAAGATTAAAGAGAACATAAGCTAGAGAGCAAGATCTTTTACAAACAGAAAATTGTCTCAACATTCACACACTCATGCTAACACTTTCCCTCTACTCCACAATTACTTAAATGCTTCTATTTACACAATGCCCTTTTCCTTAGCAATATTAGAATTACATGTAGATTTAAAAAATGAGTTAATAGACCCCAGGATCTGGCACATAGTAGCTTCTTAAGTAGAGAGCAAGAACATTGTTCGTATTATTTTTTCAAGTGTTGTCAAGCACACAGAAGACTGGCCAGCATATGATAGGCACTCAGTAAGATAATTTTGGGGGAAAAGATAGTGTTTCCAGTAAATGATGTTGGGAAAAGTGGATAGCCTCAAGCAAAGAATGAAACTGGACCTCTTTCTTACACCACACAGAAAAATAAACTCAAAATGGATTAAAGACCTAAATATGAGACCTAAAACCATAAAACTAATTAAAGAAAACACAGACAGTGATTTCTTGGACATCAGCTTTAACAGCATATTTGTGGATATGTCTCCTTAGGCAAGAAAAAAAAGGAAAAATGAACTATTGGGACTACATCAAAATAAAAAGCTTCTGCACAGTAAAGGAAACAGTCAACAAAACAAAAAGCCTACTGAATAGGAAAATATATTTGCAAATGACAATTTTGATAAAGGGTTAGTTTTCAAAATATATAAAGAATTTATATAACTCAATGCCTGAAAAACAAATAATCCAATTTAAAAATGGGCACAGGACATAATAGACAGTTATCCAAAGAAGACATCCAGTTGGCCAACAGACACATGAAAAGACGCTCAGCATCACTCATCATCAGGGAAATGCAAATCAAAACCACAAGGAGATATCACCTCACACCTGTCAGAATGGCTAAAATCAAAACCAAAAGAAGCAACAAGTCTTGGTGAGGATTCAGAGAAAAAGGAACCCTCGTGCACTGTGGGTGGGAATGCAAGCTGGTGCTGCCACTCTGGAAACAGTATGGAGCTTCCTCAAAAACTTAAAAATAGAACTCTCACATGATCCAGTAATTCCACTACTGAGTATTTATCCAAAGAAAATGCATACACTATTTTTTTAAAGAGTTTATTTATTTATTTGAGAGAGACAGAGAGACAGCACACCAGAGTGGGGCGAGGCAGAAGCAGAGGGAGAAGCAGACTCCCCACGGAGCAGGGAGCCGATGTGGGGCTCAATCCCAGGACCCTGAGATCATGACCTGAGCCGAAGGCAGTCACTTAACTGACTGAGCCACCCAGCTGTCCCTGAAAACAATATTTTGAGAAGATACATGCACCCCTATCTTTATTTCAACATTACAGTAGCAAAGATAGAAGCAACCTAACTGTTCATCATAGATAAATGGATGAAGAAGATGTGGTGAATATGACTCAGCCATAAAAAAGAATGAAATCTTTCCATTTGGTTCCATATGGATGGAACTATAGGGTACTGTGCTAAGTGAAATCAGAAAAAGACAAATATCATATGATTTCACTTATATGTGGGATCTAAAAGTCAAACAAATGAAAAGCAAACAGATTCTTAAATACAGAGAACAAACTAATGGTTGCTAGAGGGGAGGGAGTGTGGGGGTGGGGGAGAGAGAAGAAGGAGATTAAGAGGCACAGACTTCCAATTATAAAATGAATAAGTCATGGAGATGGAAAGTACAGCACAGGGAATGTCAATAATACTGTAATAATGTTGTATATGGTGACACACAGTGATTATACTCGTGGTGAGCATTGAGTTGTCCAATCAGTATGTTGCGCACCCAAAACTAATAAACATTGTCTGTCATTTATACTTCAATGCTAAAAAAAAAAAATGAAAGACAGTGTTGAATTTATTTGCATGTTCAATATATTTACAACAGGTTACTTAAAAACAAATCAAAGTTTAAGTTTATATTCTGATAGTGTCATGTACATACAAATGTAAGAGAAAAGAGAAGTCATCTAACAGCTAAGTCATGGAGACACAAAGAAATGGTACATGTTTACAGAGGGCCATGCACAGACAGTTTTATATGTGTGCAGAATCACTCCCATGCATCATGCTACTGCTCTTTAGCCAAAGATCATTAGGAGCATATATGCCGGCAACTGAGGGAGAGTTTATCAGCTCCTTGCAACAAGGAAGACAGTCCACCATGAAGAAATAAGGGGCTTCTCAGCAAGAGGGTGTTATTAGGAGTAGGTTGTTGCATGATTTGGGCTTCCGGTGAGTGATTCTGGAGACGGTTCCGGTCTGCTGTGTCTTGCTCTGCCTTGAGTGCCGTGGGAGAGCAAAAGCAGTTCCATCGTTGGGCATCTGAACAGGCTTTATGTAGATGGTGGAGAAATGCAGCAGGTCTAAAGCTGTAACTGACAAAGAGGCATCAGGAACTCACATGATGGAAAGGGGAATGCTTGGCCGTTTTTGTGGCTTGGACAGAGTTCTTACTTTTTTTTCCATACTCAGATGTGATTAATAGGAGTGGTCTTATTTTGGTCCATCCCGATTGTGATTTAGAGTGGCTATGGCTGAAGTTGGTGATCTTTGAAACTGTTTATGTCGGACGGGAGGAAACCGTGGCTTAGCTTGTAAAGCCTGGCTTCCTTTCTCAGTCATATGACTGCAAAGGAGAAATGATCATTGGGTAGGAAAACCACAAATATAAAACATAAACAGCAATATATTTTTATATATTACACAAATATAAACATTAAAAACCATAAATATAAAAATCATGAAATCATTGTCATTTTTCGATAAGGTGGGGAAACACACATTTGTTTCCCTCAGGAGAGGAGGTAGGGATTCTAAAATCAGAAATTTTAATTCTCAGTACATTCTAGGTTGTCTTTTACTCAAGTGATCCCCATCTCAAAAATAAATAAGAAAATAGTAGTTATAAAATGGACTTTGGCCACTGCCCATCTTTGTTTCTTCCAAAACAATTCTATATGGGCAGAGTGACTTTTTTTCCCCCTTTTTTACAATAAGTTAACAAAGCCAGTGGAAATTCCCAGAAGATAAATATGCTTCTCTTCTTTAAGTCTTATATTTCATACTAATCAATGTGATTTTCTGAACAAATTAACCAGAATTTAATATAGATAAGCATGCTCAACCTTCCTTTCCTTACAGTTTAAAATAGTGCTTCAAATTAAAAAAAAAAAAAAAAAAAGGCTAGCAAATGTGGACTCCTTTGTGTGAAGATAGATATATTTAAAATAAGCAAGGCAAAAAATTCATTAAAAATTTAACACATATGAAGCAGAGTTTTCAAATCAATGGTGCATTTCATCTTGAGTCAGTCTCAAAAATGAGCGATAATCCCGTAGTGACTTTCTGAAGAGTTAGACACCCTCCTTGTGTGGTACATACAGATACGCACTAAAGCATAATACACATTTGTCCTGTGGAGGCCGAGAATAAAATTCAAAATTAGATGAAGATACATGACCTCCCTGCATATCCTTAATCCACAAAAGTAATTTAGCCTCTCCAAAATCATATATAAATACAATAGATAAAAGCCTCCTTGCCATTTACACTTTGATAGCAGGTATCGTGTATTATCAGATCTAGGTTTTGTAAATCCTAATGCCTAAGGAGCAATTTTCAAAGTAAATCAGGATCAGTGTAGGTGACAATCAGCATGAAAGTGAATTCTGATACCTGAGTAGTCGAGTGTGCTGTGGTCCTTCACCTCCTTTCCTGTAAAGGACAAGCAAAACAAAAATAAAAATGTTTCATTTTTTCTTTTGTCTGAAAAAGATATTGATTCTTTTCTAATCAAATATTAATCTGGTAAAATAATTTATTTTTTCTAGTTTTTTTAAAAAATAGAACTGATAGAGACCATTTGACCATGTACATAGAGTGCCTTGTTATTTATTTATGCATTCGACATTTGTTATTTTTTCCTGAATTTCTGAGAACAAAAGACAGTAGTAGAAACTATAGATTGTAAACTTTCTAGTACATTTCAATTTGGGACTTTTGTGCCTAATTGTTAAATTTTGAATAGGCTTGCAGATGATGTAACTAGGTAACAATTATGATTCAAAGCAAATAATATATTTATTTTTTAAAATATTGACTTATGGAGTATCATAAGTCAAGTTTATATTTAACTTGGGAGTAATCTAAAGTAAGCGTTCTATCTAAAACTTCAGTTCACAGTTTTATTTTTGGAAAAGCAAAATCTTGATGATTAAGATCTGCAAGTATTATAAGTCCTGCTTAATATTCTCCACTGATGGAAGCGAGAGGTCCTTATTAAAAAGACTTGTAGCAAATTGTAGCTCATAAGAGTTTTCCAAGAACCGTGGCAGTAAAAGCCTGTAAAATTTGATTGAAGATTAAGTTTGCTTTAAGAGATTATCTTCGATTCTTCCTGCGTAAATTGCAAATAGTAAGATACCTTATGTTGAGTAGCAAGAGAAGTAAGACAACTGAAGAAATTTTCACACTAAATTTCTTAAGAGCCTGACATGCCCAAGCCAGAGATGGGGTTATACTGGGAAGGATTTTTGATTTTAATGAAATTCCCCTTAGCTCATTGTAGGTTCTGTTTAGGATTGCGTGAAAGAAGACACCTAATTTTCATAGCTGGTGTGTGTGTGTGTGTGTGTGTGTGTGTGTGTTTGTGTGTGTGTGTGTGTGCATGTGTGTCCTCAAAATTTGATTTTCTTTTTAAATGTCATATCAGCATAAATTAATTTATACCCGGTTTAAGAATACATGAATACAAAAGTACACTTAACAGTATTACAGTCATAGCCCAGCCTCCTAGGGATACCTTAACCAAAATAAATCGACTCATGACAGCTAGGTCACCACATGCACTCAGAAATATAAAGAAATAAATACATCAAATACATCAGTTTTGATTTTTGAAACCAGTGATTTTTAACTCAGTAGAAAATAAACTTTCGACCTGAAACCATGCCTTTATTGGGGCTATTATTAAAGTTAAGTACTTTGCTACCTTTCTGGGATATGAATTTGTAAATGTTTAGGGGAGTGGACATCTTGAGTCTCAATAAGTCTACTTGCCATATGGCTTCTATACTGACTTTACTCACTGAGAACACTCAAACCTGCAAGCAAGAGTAATTCCATAGGGTTATTGCTTAGATATTCCATTTAGCATTCCATAGCAATGTAAGGTTTTATAAAGACATATGAAACTGAGAAATTCCAGAGTATTTTTATACTTTTCCTTCTTTTTCAACTAATGGTGATATCTTATCCTGACAACATGGCAAAACACCTAATCTTTAAAATATGTTACCCTGTTTCCCTGACAACTATGTTCCTTTTGATTATAAAATTTTTGATAGAGAGCTAGAGCAGTTGAACTTATGGTCTTTCAAAGAAAGTCAAGGCAGGTTAATTGAGCAGTTACTTGGGACACTTCATCGATAGGCAACAAATGTTAACTTCTGATCTGAATTCATAAAATGGAAAATTTCCCCTTTGAATTACAACAATGAAAGATCCCAGTTTACCATAGATATGGATCATTAATACCTCTAAGACTTTATTTGTAGTCAATGAAAATTATAAGAATGATCACCTAGAGTAAATCAACAGATTTTGCCTGTCTTAGATTTCATGAGCAGACTACTCTAAAAATATATATATTTGATGATCTTATAGATGGTCTTATAGAAGGACTCTATAGATCATCTTATAGATGATCTTATAGAAGGACTCAAAGTGAGATTATAGTCCCACTAAAAGTTACTCTATATGTAATTGTATATCTCAAGTCAGAATTTTGGCAACTGCCATTATAGTCACTTAATTTGATGGAAGTTCGTGCTGGAATGACAAACTTAGTAAGTTCTAATACTTCATCCTTGGGATGAAGTCAACAAGAACCTGCAGTCACGAAGCCTGAGTTCTCCTGGGGCTCACCTTGAGACTTTCCATTGTATGAACGAACTTTTTGTCTGAAAACAGTTCACCCAGTCTCACACTTCTTGGTGGCATGAAACTGAGTCCAACATAAGTTACTTTACTGTGGACAGAAGCAGAAAATTCTGATTTTTAAATTATTTTTATTTTTTAAAGGATTTATTTATTTGAGAGAGAGAGAGAGAGAGAGAGAGAGGGAGATCATGAGCAGGGGGAAGTGGGAGAAGGAGAAGCAGACTCCCTGCTTAGCAGGGAGCCCAACATGGAGCTCGATCCCAGGACCCTGAGATCATGACCTGAGCGGAAGGCAGACACTTAACCGACTGAGCCACCCAGGTGCCCCAATGAAAGTGGGAAAACACATTTGTTTACTCATATAAATATAGAACTTTTAGATTTAATTGTTTTGCATGTTATGATTAGCTTTTACATCACTAGAAACGATATTATTGGACACAAATAGAATATAACAGTAGCAAAAAGAAAAGACTATAACCATACCACAAATAATAGTCAAAATTCTTTCAGTGAATGTAAATTATTAGGGAAATAAAATGCTCTACATAAAATTATTTCTGATTACTTGAAAAAATATAAGCAAAAAAAAATCTTTATAGACCTTGCAGTTCTTAATCTTTCTTCCTCAAATTGCTGCTATGCAGTAATGAGTTCATATACATTTTGTATTTATCTGAGAACCAAAAGCTAATATCATACATTTACATAAACCCGAAAGCATTCTGCATGCTCTCTGAGTTGGGAGTGAGAGTCTTCCTATGAAAAGGGGAATGTGGATGTTTTGACCTCTGGTGCATTGAGAAAAACAAAGTTCAATTTATGTTACTTATTTGAGGTTTTGGTTTCAAAGTGGCCATGTGGATTTTATTTTTTATTTATTTTTTTAATTTTTTTATTGTTTGGTTAATCACCATACATTACATCATTAGTTTTTGGTGTACTGTTCCATGATTCATTGTTTGCGCATAACACCCAGTGCTCCATGCAGAACGTGCCCTCTTTAATACCCATTACCAGGCTAACCCATCCCCCCACCACTCTCCCCTCTAGAACCCTCAGTTTGTTTCTCAGAGTCCATCGTCTTTCATGGTTCATCTCCCCCTCCGACTTACACCCCCTTCATTCTTCCCCTCCTGCTATCTTCTTCTTTTTCTTTTTTTTTTTTTAACATATATTGCATTATTTGTTTCAGAAGTACAGATCTGTGATTCAACAGTCTTGCACAATTCACAGTGCTCAACATAGCACACACTCTCCCCAATATCTATCACCCAGCCACCCCATCCCTCCCACCCCACACCACTCCAGCAAAACTTAGTTTGTATCCTGAGATTAAGAATTCCTCGTATCAGCGAGGTCATATGAAACATGTCTTTCTCTGATTGACTTATTTCACTCAGCATAACACCCTCCAGTACCAGCCATGTCGTTGCAAATGGCAAGAGCTCATTTCTTTTGATGGTTGCATAATATTCCATTGTGTATATATACCACTTTTTCTTTATCCATTCATCTGTCGATGGACATCTTGGCTCTTTCCAAAGTTTGGCTATTGTGGACATTGCTGCTATAAACATTGGGATGCACGTACCCCTTCGGATACCTACATTAGTATCTTTGGGGTAAATACCCAGTAGCGCAATTGCTGGATCGTATGGTAGCTCTATTTTCAACTGTTTGAGGAACCTCCATACTGTTTTCCAGAGTGGCTGCACCAGCTTGCATTCCCACCAACAGTGTAGGAGGGTTCCCCTTTCTCCGCAACCCCACCAACATCTGTCATTTCCTGACTTGTTAATTTTAGCCAGTCTGACTGGTGTGATGTGGTATCTCATTGAGGTTTTGATTTGGATTTCCCTGATGCCGAGCGATGTTGAGCACTTTTTCATGTGTCTGTTGGCCATTTGGATGTCTTCTTTGGAAAAATGTCTGTTCATGTTTTCTGCACATTTCTTGATTGGATTATTTGTTCTTTGGGTGTTAAGTTTGATAAGTACTTTATAGATTTTGGATACGAGCCCTTTATCTGATATGTCATTTGCAAATATTTTCTCCCATTCTGTCATTTGTCTTTTGGTTTTGTGGACTGTTTATTTTGCTGTGCAAAAGCTTTTTATTTTTATGAAATCCCAATAGTTCATTTTTGCCCTTGCTTCCCTTGCCTTTGGTGATGTTTCTAGGAAGAGGTTGCTGCGGCTGAGGTCGAAGAAGTTGCTGCCTGTGTTCTCCTTTAGGATTTTGATGGACTCCTGTCTCACGTTTAGGTCTTTCAAACATTTGGAGTCTATTTTTGTGTGTGGTGTAAGGAAATGGTCCAGTTTCATTCTACTGCATGTGGCTGTCCAATTTTCCCAACACCATTTGTTGAAGAGACTGTCTTTTTTCCATTGGACATTCTTTCCTGCTTTGTTGAAGATGAGTTGACCATAGAGTTGAGGGTCCGTTTCTGGGCTCTCGATTCTGTTCTATTGATCTATGTGTCTGTTTTTGTGCCAGTACCACACTGTCTTGATGATGACAGCTCTGTAATAGAGCTGGAATTCCGGAATTGTGATGCCACCAGCTTTCTTTTCTTTTCAAGATTCCTCTGGCTATTCGGGGTCTCTTCTGGTTCCATACAAATTTTAGGATTATTTGTTCCATTTTTTGAAAAAAGTGGATGGTATTTTGATGGGGATTACATTGAATGTGTAGATTGCTCTAGGTAACATGACATCTTCACAATGTTTGTTCTTCCAATCCATGAGCATGGAATGTTTTTCCATTTCTTTGTGTCTTCTTCAATTTCTTTCATGAGTATTTTATAGTTTTCTGAGTACAGATCCTTTGCCTCTTTGGTTAAATTTATTCCTAGGTATCTTATGGTTTTGGTGCAATTGTAAATGCGATCAACTCCTTGATTTTTCTCTCTTCTGTATTGTTGTTGGTATATAGGAATGCCACTGATTTCTGTGCATTGATTTTATATCCTGCTACTTTACTGAATTCCTGTATGAGTTCTAGCACTTTTGGGGTGGAGTCTTTTGGGTTTTCCACATACAGTATCATATCATCTGCAAAGAGTGAGAGTTTGACCTCCTCTTTGCCGATTTGGATGCCTTTGATTTCTTTTTGTTTTCTGATTGCTGTGGCTAGGACTTCTAATACTATGTTGAATAGCAGTGGTGATAGTGGACATCCCTGCTGTGTTCTTGACCTTAGGGGAAAAGCTCTCAGCCTTTCCCCATTGAGAATGATATTCGCTGTAGGTTTTTCATAGATGGCTTTTATGATATTGAGGTATGTACCCTCTATCCCTATACACTGAAGAGTTTTGATCAAGAAAGGATGCTGTACTTTGTCAAATGCTTTTTCTTGCTCTATTGAGAGGATCATATGATTCTTCTTCTTTCTTTTGTTAATGTATTGTATCACGTTGATTGATTTGCGGATGTTGAACCAGCCTTGCAGCCCAGGGATAAATCCCACTTGGTCATGGTGAATAATCCTTTTAATGTACTGTTGGATCCTATTGGCTAGTATTTTGGTGAGAATTTTTGCATCCATGTTCATCAAGGATATTGGTCTGTAATTCTCCTTTTTGATGGGGTCTTTGTCTGGTTTTGGGATCAAGGTAATGCTGGCCTCATAAAATGAGTTTAGAAGTTTTCCTTCCATTTCTATTTTTTGGAACAGTTTCAGGAGATTAGGTATTAATTCTTCTTTAAATGTCTGATAGAATATCCCTGGGAAGCCATCTGGCCCTGGGCTTTTGTTTGTTCGGAGATTTTTGATGACTGCTTCAATTTCCTTAGTGGTTATAGGTCTTTTCAGGTTTTCTATTTCTTCCTGGTTCAGTTTTGGTAGTTGATACATCTCTAGGAATGCACCCATTTCTTCCAGGTTATCTAATTTGCTGGCATAGATTTGCTCATAATATGTTCTTATAATTGTTTGTATTTCTTTGGTGTTGGTTGTGATCTCTCCTCTTTCATTCATGATTTTGTTGATTTGGGTCTTTTCTCTTTCCTTTTTGATAATTCTGGCCAGGGGTTTATCCATCTTTTTAATTCTTTCAAGGAACTACCCCCTGTTTCGTGGATCTGTTCTACTGTTCATTTGGTTTCTATTTCATTGATTTCTGCTCTGATCTTTATTATTTCTCTTCTCCTGCTGGGTTTAGGCTTTCTTTGCTGTTCTTTCTCCAGCTCCTTTTGGTGTAGGGTTAAGTTGTGTATTTGAGACCTTTTTTGTTTCTTGAGAAAGGCTTGTATTGCTATATACTTTCCTCTTAGGACTGCCTTTGCTGTATCCCAAAGATTTTGAACAGTTGTATTTTCATTTTCATTGGTTTCCATGAATTTTTTTAATTCTTCTTTAATTTCCTGGTTGACCCATTCATTCTTTAGTAGGATGCTCTTTAGCCTCCATGTATTTGAGTTCTTTCCGACTTTCCTCTTGTGATTGAGTTCTAGTTTCAAAGCATTGTGGTCTGAAAATATGCAGGGAATGATCCCAATCTTTTGGTACTGGTTCAGACCTGATTTGTGACCTAGGATGTGATCTATTCTGGAGAACGTTCCGTGGGCACTAGAGAAGAATGTGTATTTGGTTGCTTTGGGATGGAATGTTCTGAATATGTCTGTGAAGTCCATTTGTCCAGTGTGTCATTTAAAGTCTTTATTTCCTTGTTGATCTTTTGCTTAGATGATCTGTCCATTTCAGTCAGGGGGGTGTTAGAGTCCCCCACTAATATTGTATTGTTGTCAATGTGTTTCTTTGCTTTTGTTATTAATTGCCTTATATAATTGGCTGCTCCCATGTTAAGAGCATAGATATTTACAATTGTTAGATCTTCTTGTTGGATACACGCTTTAAGTAGGATATAGTGTCCTTCCTCATCTCTTATTACAGTCTTTGTTTTAAAATCTAGTTTGTCTGATATAAGGATTGCCACCTCAGCTTTCTTTTGGTGTCCATTACCATGGTAAATGGTTTTCCACTGCCTCACTTTCAATCTGGGCGTGTCTTTGGGTCTAAAATGAGTATCTTACAGACAGCATATTGATGGGTCTTGTTTTTTAATCCAGTCTGATAACCTGTGTCCTTTGATTGGGACATTTAGCCCATTTACATTCAGGGTAACTATTGAAAGGTATGAATTTAGTGCCATCATATTGCCTGTAAGGTGACTGTTACTGTATATTGTCTGTTCCTTTCTGATCTATGCTGCTTTTAGGCTCTCTCTTTGCTTAGAGGACCCCTTTCAATATTTCTTGGAGGGCTGGTTTCATGTTTGGAAATTCCTTTAGTTTTTGTTTGTCCTGGAAGCTTTTTAACTCTCCTTCTATTTTCAATGACAGCCTAGCTGGATATAGTAGTCTTGGCTGCATATTTTTCTCGTTTAGTGCTCTGAAGATATCATGCCAGTCTGTTCTGCCCTGCCAGGTCTCTGTGGATAGGTCTGTTGCCAATCTAATATTTCTACCATTGTAGGTTAGATATCTCTTCTCCCGAGCTGCTTTCAGGATTTTCAATTTGTCTCTGAGACTTATAAGTTTTAATATTAGATGTCGGGGTGTTGACCTATTTTTATTGATTTTGAGAGGGGTTATCTGTGCCTCCTGGGTTTTGATGCCTCTTTGTTTCCTCATAATAGGGAATTTCTCTGCCATTATTTGCTCCAATATACCTTCTGCCCCTCTCTCTCTTTCTTCTTCTTCTGGGATCCCAATTATTCTAATGTTGTTTCGTCTTATCGTATCGCTTATCTCTCGAATTCTGCCCTCGTGATCCAGTAGTTGTTTCTCTCTCTTTTTCTCAGCCTCTTTATTTTCCATCATTTGGTCTTCTATATCGCTGATTCTCTCTTCTGCCTCATTTATCCTAGCAGTTAGTGCCCCCATTTTTGATTGCACCTCATCAATAGCCTTTTTGATTTTGACTTGGTTAGATTTTAGTTCTTTTATTTCTCCAAAAAGGGTTTCTCTAATAACTTCCACGCTTTTTTCAAGCCCAGCTAGTATCTTTAACGTCATGATTCTGAACTCTAGGTCCGACATCGTACTAATGTCCGTATTGAGTAGGTCCCTGGCTGACGGTACTACCTCTTGTTCTTTTTGCTGAGGTGATTTTTTTCGTCTTGTCATTTTGTCCAGAGAATAGATGAATAGAGAGAATGAGAGAATGATAACAGGTTAACAACGTCCCCAGAAAATATACTCTAAACAAATCAGAAAAGTCCTGAAACCAGGGGAAAAGAAAGGGAAAGAAAGAAAAAAGAAAGAGAAAAGAAAAAAAAAACAAAAAGAAAAGATAAGTACAAAAACAGAACAACACGAAAAAAAACGAATATGATCAAATATGATCAGGCTAGTGCATAGATCAGTGCCACACACTAGATTTTGGGCGTATTTTGGTCTGTTAGAAAATAGTGTCTCTCTTAAATTTTAAAGGGAGAAAGACTTATATATGTACCAATTAAGGGTTGATACAATGAAGGGATGGAAGATGACTGTAAAGATGAAAATTATAAAAGATTTTATAAAAGGAATTGATACAATAAGAAGCTGTTTGAAAAAAGAAAGAAGAAGTTTAAAAAAAAAAAGAAAAAAATGGGACAGAATGTTATCAGGCAGGAGACTAGAGCAAAGCCATACACTAGTGATTTAGGGTATATTTTGACCTGTTAGAAGAAACTGTATCTCAAAATTTTAAAGAGAGAACAACTTTGATATATAGGCCAAAAACAAGGGTAACTACTATGAAGGGATAAAATATGACTCTAAAAATGAAAAATAAAAAATGTTTTTTTTTAAAAAAAGGAATTGATAAGATGTTGGTTGAAAAAAGGGAAAAAGAAAAATTAAAAAAAACCGTTTAAAAAAATTTACTTTGAAAAACTAATGAATCATGGTAAAAAAAAAGCCATGAATTCTATGTGCAGTATTCCCCTAGCGCTGGAG
Organism: Eumetopias jubatus; assembly: GCF_037043125.1. NCBI lineage: Eukaryota > Metazoa > Chordata > Mammalia > Carnivora > Otariidae > Eumetopias > Eumetopias jubatus. The sequence continues at coordinate 86,850,935 of NW_028274823.1, read as the reverse complement.
TTCTCCCGTTCTCCTTGATCGGTAAACTTGGTCTTGGCTTGCTGGCTGTTAGCGCTGATCTTCTGGGGGGCGGGGCCTGTTGCCGTGGTTCCCAAATGTCTTTGCCGGAGGCGGAATTGCCCCGCCCTTGTCGGTCCGGGCTAAGGAAGCTGCTCCGGTTTGCTCTCGGTAGCTTTTGTTCCCTGCAAGCTCTCGGTACAGCATTGGAGGAGGAGGGTGAAAATGGTGTCCTCCCAATCTCCACACGAGGAGCTGAGAACTCGGGGCCCCGCTCCTCAGTGCGCCCCCAGGGAAGAGCAGTCACTCCCGTGTTCCCGGTCTCCGGCCGCACTCCGTGCTCACCCGGCCTGTGACCGAGCGTTGCTATCTCTGGCACCCGACCCCGTGTGGAGTCTCCAAACCCAGCAGATCCCTGTGGTGCGCTCCCGCGCCGCTCCTCCCTGGGGAGGAAGGGGGGGTCTCCCCGACTCTGCCGCTTGTTGGGTCCCTGCTGGAAGAGCAGTGGCCGGACTGGGCCGCGGATCACAGTTTATGGCCACCCCGAGCTGAGAGCCCGTGCCTCGGCTCCATCTCTGCAGCCGGCTTCCCCGCTCCGATCCCTGGGAGCTCTGCCGCACTCAGGCACCCCCGGTCTTTCTGTGACCCCGAGGGTCCTGAGACCACATTTTCCCAGCAAGGGTGCCACCCCCCATTTATCCACTGGAGCGACGTCCCTCAGCGGAGCCGACTTCTCAAAGGTCCGATTTTGTGCTCCGCGGCTCTATCACTTGCCAGAAGCGGCCGACGGAGGCCCCCTTCCCCCGCCGTCTATCCTCCCGAATATAGCCTCGGATTCACTTCTCCGCACGTCCTACCTTCCAGAAAGTGGTCGCTTCTCTGTTCAGAGAGTTGTTGCTACTCTCCTCTTTGGTCTCCTGTTGAGTTCGTAGGTGTTCAGAATGGTTTGATCCCTATTCAGCTGAATTCCTGAGACCAGACGAAATCCAGGTCTCCTATTCCTCCGCCGTCTTGCTCCCTCTTCGGCCATGTGGATTTTAAACTAGTTCTTCCTGTGCTGCACTTTTGTCTACCATACACAGTTTTCATGTGATACGTGGTTATGGTCATAAATTATGGATTACTCTTCTCTCTTTTTTCCCACCTTTAACATCTAACGCCTCAAGTGTAATACTAAATTATTTTTTATCAGCCTTCGTTATCACTAGAAGTCTTGGATTTATCATTTGAAAAGATTTCTTTTTCACAAGATTTACCTACCTTCCCCCTTTCCCAAGAAAAGAATTGAAAATTTTGTTGGTTTCTCTGTTTGGTCTGCATGCTATTATGCCTATTATCTGAGTTTTAAAAATAATGATTCTGTCATAGTAATCCGTCATCACAGGGTTCCAGCAACAGCTTCAGTATTTATATTAAATATTTATTATTTTGACATCTCCTCTGTCATTAAAATGGGAGATTGCTGTTTTGAGTTTACAGAGGCCATTCGTGTGGAATGAGTAACACATATTTTCCTAACTTTCTTGTGTGAAATAGAAGGAAGGCTATTTTAAGCTATCAACATTAATTGTGCATTTTTTGGATGAACAATAAATGTGTGTTGGTCAAATAACAATCATGATGTAACACAGAGTGATGAGCACACGTCAAGGAAGGGCTCTTCCTGTGACATAGGCTCTTCCAAGACAGCGTGGGGTACATTGAAATGTGTACCCAGAGGGCACTTAATATGATTACAGGAGGTTTGAAGAACCAGGAAAAGCAAAGAACTGAAAGAGTTGAGAGGTAAGAAAGAAACGTTAATACAAAAAAAAATACATTAAGAATAAAGACTCAAAGATAGACTATATAAAGAATATTACCACCTTACAAATATCAGTGTCTTATTTGCATTATGATTTTATTTATTCAGCAATCTTGTATTGAATACTCAAGGCCTTATATTAGGTATATGGCACTATATAGAAGAAATATTAGAAGTTGCTCAGGTCATGAGTGATTATGAAGAGGATAGAATTAGGGAGATGATGTTAAGGCATCCAATGCAACATAGTAAATGGATGAGATATGGTGAATCCATGGGGGTTTTGGAAGAAGAGAGATTGCTTTAAACAAAAACATTTTCAGGAGAAAATAAATCACTTGAGCTGGAGTTTTAAGGACACTTGGAATTTCTTCATGGCTTGGGGAAGTAGAAATAATGAGAAGAAAGTGAAATGAGTCAATAGTCAGGGATGCGAATAACCATGGAATAGACTTTTTAAAAACTGGAAATAATCTAGACTTACTGTATTTTCCTATTTGAAGATCATAATGCTAAGTAGGCCTCGGGGAAAATCCCCATTCCGTGGTATGGAGGAAAGCAAGCCACCGGGGTTAGGAATTGCCTATTGCAGAGAGCATTACACTTCAGATGTGAGTGTGCTGCCTACGGCCCTCATTGTCTGTTTGGACGAGCCGTTGTGTCTGGGGAATCTGGTGCCTCAACAGTACTCTGGTATCCCAGAGTGCAAATAAGATTCTGAAACATGGTGATCATATCTTGATTAAAAAGGAGAGTGAAAGGGGTAGAATTGTAGAAACATTAAACACCCAAGATGAACGGAAGAGCTAGAGTTAGCTTGGATACTTCTTCTACCAAACAGTGAGGTTAGAGTCTTGAAGGAGGGTGGGAAGCTGGGGATGGCCGGTGAGGGCAGAGGAGAATTTGGGTTTGGAAGATTCAATGAGAGTCTGTGGCAGCATCCCTGGGAGAAGAATCCAACCAGGTGGCACTTTGCAATGTCCCTCTGAACTTCAGGCATGGAAGCAGGAGAATGGGCATTAGCATTGAGGGTAAAAATAAGAAGACAGAATAGTTGAGGCTGCTCTGTGGGGGTGCCCGGTCTTGACATGGGCCACATCGCCAAGAATGCTGAGACCAGAAGCCTCTGGGATGCGTTTCAGGGACAGCATTGCCCATCTAAGAACTGGATGAGTGTTTGCAGAAGGTACTGAGAGATGAGTATGTCCCCCATGAAAAATAAAGTCAGATATCACTAATGTAAAGACATTATATAATTTTAGAAAATAAAACATGTCAATAAGATGTAATAGTGAAATGCCATTTTTTGGAGTTTTGCGTAATCTTAAAGAATAGGTCTTGGAACCTGAAAATAGGTCTGTAACATTGTTTAGCCAGCCTTCTTTATTTTTTTTATTTTTATTGTTATGTTAATGACCATATATTACATCACTAGTTCTTGATGGAGTGTTCCATGATTCATTGTTTGTGCATTAAACCCAGTGCTCCACGCAGAATGTGCCGTCTTTAATACCCATCACCAGGCTAACCCATCCCTCCACCCCCTCCCCTCTAGAACCCTCAGTTTGTTTTTCAGAGTCCATCGTCTCTAATGGTTCATCTCCCCCTCCGATTTACTCCCCTTTATTCTTCCTCTCCTGCTATCTTCTTCTTCTTTTTTTTTCTTAACATATGTTGCATTATTTGTTTCAGAGGTACAGATCTGTGATTCAACAGTCTTGCACAATTCACAGCGCTCACCATAGCACATACCCTCCCCAATGTCCATCACCCAGCCACCCCATCCCTCCCACCCCCAACCACTCCAGTAACACTCAGTTTGTTCCTGAGATTAAGAATTCCTCATATCAGTGAGGTCATATGATACATGTCTTTCTCTGATTGACTTATTTCACTCAGCATAACACCCTCCAGTTCCATCCACGTCGTTGCAAATGGCAAGATCTCATTCCTTTTGATGGCTGCATAATATTCCATTGTGTCTATATACCACATCTTCTTTATCCATTCATCTGTCGATAGACATCTTGGCTCTTTCCACAGTTTGGCTATTGTGGACATTGCTGCTATAAACATTGGGGTGCACGTACCCCTTTGGATCCCTACATTTGTATCTTTGGGGTAAATACCCAGTAGTGCAATTGCTGGATCGTATGGTAGCTCTATTTTCAACTGTTTGAGGAACCTCCATACTGTTTTCCAGAGGGGCTGCACCAGCTTGCATTCCCACCAACAGTGTAGGAGGGTTCCCCTTTCTCCGCATCCCTGCCAACATCTGCCATTTCCTGACTTGTTAATTTTAGCCATTCTGACGGGTGTGAGGTGGTATCTCATGGAGGTTTTGATTTGGATTTCCCTGATGCTGAGTGACATTGAGCACTTTTTCATGTGTCTGTTGGCCATTTGGATGTCTTCTTTGGAAAAATGTCTGTTCATGTCTTCTGCCCATTTCTTGATTGGATTATTTGTTCTTTGGGTGTTGACTTTGAGAAGTTCTTTATAGATTTTGGATTCTAGCCCTTTATCTGATATGTCATTTGCAAATATTTTCTCCCATTCTGTCGGTTGTCTTTTGGTTTTGTTGTAGCCAGCCTTCTTTAAATGAGAGATTCTTGGGGTGCCTGGGTGGCTCAGTTGGTTCAGTGTCCAAGTGTTGATTTTGGCTCAGGTCATGATCTCAGGGTCCTGGGATCAAACTCAGCATAGGGCTCTGCCTTCAGTGGGGAGTCTGCTTGAGATTCTCTCTCTTATTCCCTCTGCCCTCCACCCCCACCGCTTTTACTCTCTCTCTCAAATAAATAAGTAAATCTTTAAAAAAATAAATAAATGAGAGATTCTCTGTCACAGAAATGATTATCCACTTCTCTTTAAAAGTATTCTTTTCAGTGGACCGGTGTCCTTTCTCTGCCTCAGTGAAGTCTGGAATGCTTTCGTGTTTTTGCATAGGGAGGCTGGTACTATACCCTAACTTACTCTGGTTTTAAAGAGAGAAAATGTGGCATAATGGATTATCTTGTGTTGTGAGGATCAAAAAAGCTTTGGTTAAAATCTCATTTTCTAGCACATTAGTTCCAAGGAATTCGTTCTGCTGGTCAACTGAATTTTAGCTGCGAAATCAGGCTCCAAGTGTTCCTGAATCTTGTCCTTGGTGGTTACATTCCAGACTAGTGTTTCAACTTTGCAGACTTCCCTTGTAAAGTGTAAACTGGTTCCTGTCAGTTAGCAGCATGACTTCATTCCCAGAACAGAACCCCTGCTGAGGTAGGTATACATGTGAGTTTGCCACACCACGTGAGAAGCACGTGATCGCTCTGTGAGGTTCTGTCTGAAACGCCAGTGGTTTGTGTTTTGTTTTCCTTCTTCCTCATATCCTCAGTGGTTTGGGCCTCATATCACCTCATGGACTGGCTGCAAACGAGGAGGGCTGTGGCAGCAGGAAAACAATGGAAATGGTTAAGGCATGCATGCTTTATAATGTGCTAGACATCATTCATTCCTGTTGGTAATACGGTGTGACCTGGAAATCATCAAAATGGTGTAAGACTGTGCCTGTCTTCCACAAGCAGCCACGGGCATCTGTGGCAATAACCCTCACAGTCAGTGTAGTCCATTCAAAGGGAGAAATAAGAAAGAAAAAGTCAGGCAAGACCAAATTTCACTCATTTTCACGGGAAAAATAAAAATAATTGAGCAAAAATAAAAAGTAGTTGTGTGGCACAGTGATTCAAACAGAAAAGAAAATTAACAGTTGAGTGTTTTCCATGTTAAATAAATAAATTTAATAAATATAGAGCTGTTACATTACTGAGAAACTTTAGCCCAAATCATGTCTTTCTTTGTAGTATAGTAAGATGTTATGAAAGAAATGGATCTTTTTAAAAAAGAGTTTTATCTATACTCAATTTCAGTTCTAACCTAAAAAGGTACAAATGCCAACATTTATTTTTTCTGTGCATCTCTACATGTTTGTAGGGTAGTTTTAACTAATTAAAGTGGTTAATTAGGAGAAACTGACTTCTGGAAATATTTAGTGATTTCATTAGAGATAAAAATACACATTTTCAAATGATAATATAAAACTAAGAAAATAATTTTAATGCCATAGATAGCTTGGAATAAATCCTAGGTTTCTGTGAGTTAGTCAGCTATGATGCAAATAATATTTAAATTAAAATTGAGGGACGCCTGGGTGGCTCAGTCAGTTAAACGGCTGCCTTTGACTCAGGTCATGATCTCAGGGTCTTGAGATCGAGCCCTGCATCGGGCTCCCTGCTCCGCGGTAGCCTTCTCCCTCTGCCTCTGCCCTTCTTCCTTCCCACTTGTGCTCTCTCTCTCTGTGTCAAATAAATAAATAAAATCTTTAAAAATTAATTAATTAATTAATTAAAATTGATTAACACAGTGTGAAGTATCAACTACATATCATAGAGCAACACATGTCTAGAAGTTAGACTTTTTTTTCATTTTCCAAATGTTTTCATTAGGCAAAATGCACATTGTCATGACAACTGGATGGTAAATTTAGCCTGAATATTTTTTTTTTAATACATCAGGATAAAATTTTACTGGTATCCATCTTCTTTAAACTATAGCTTTTTCTGAAATGATAAAAATCCTAGAAGAGAGCACAGCCAGTAATTTCTCCGACATTCAGCTGTAGCAACTTGATTCTAGATATGTCTCCTGAAGCAAGGGAAACAAAAGCAAAAATAAACTGTTGGGACTACGTCAAAATAGAAGCTTCTGCACAATGAAGTAAAAAATCAGTATAACTAAAAGAGAAGCTACTGAATAGAAGAAGATATTTGCAAATGACATACCTGATAAAGAGTTAGTATCCAAAATATATAAAGAACTTACACAACTCTACGCCAAAAAAAAAAAGATAATCTAATTAAAAATGAGAAGACATTTCTCCAAAGACACACTGATGGCCAACACACACGTGAAAAGACGCTCAACATCACTCATCATCAGGGAAGCACAAATCAAAACCACAATGAGATATCACCTCACACCTGTAAGAATGGCTAAAATCAACAACACAAGAAACAACAGGTGTTGGCGAGGATGTGGAGAAAGGGGAGCCCTCTTCCACTGTTGGTGGGAATTCAAACTGGTGCAGCCACAGGGGAAAACAGTATGGAGGTTACTCAAAAAGTTAAAGATAGAACCACCCTATGACCCAGCAATTGCACTACTGGGTATTTACCCAAAGAATATGAAAACACTAATTTGAAAAAAATATATGCACCCTTATGTTATAGCAGCATTATTTGCAATAGCCAAGATATGGAAATAGCCTGTGTCCATTGACTGATGGATGAATAAAGAAGATGTAATGTATACACACAAGAAAATTATTTGACCATAGAGTCGAGGGTCCATATCTGGGCTCTCTATTCTGTTCCATTGGTCTATATGTCTATTTGTGTGCCAGTACCATGCTGTCTTGGTGAGCACCACTTTGTAATATAGCTTGAAATCAGGCAACGTGATGCCCCCAGCTTTGTTTTTCTTTTCCAACATTTCCTTGGTGATTCGGAGTCTTTTCTGATTCCACACAAATTTTAGGATTGTTTGTTCCAGCACTTTGAAAAATGTCATTGGAATTTTGATCGGGATGGCGTTGGAGGTATAGATTGCTCTGGCAGCATAGACATTTTAACAATGTTTATTCTTCTGATCCATGAGCATGTAATGTTTCCATCTTTCTGTGTCTTCTTCAATTTCTTTCATGAATGTTCTGTAGTTCCTAGAGTATATATCCTTTACCTCATATAATCTTTGACAAAGCAGGAAAGAAAATGCAATGGAAAAAAGACAGTCTCTTCAATAAATGGTGCTGGGAAAATTGGACAGCTATATACAGAAGAATGAAACTCGACCATTCTCTAACACCATACACAAAGATAAACTCAAAATGGATGAAAGACCTCAATGTGAGACAGGAATCCATCAAAATCCTAAAGGAGAACATAGGGAGTAACCTCTTTGACATCGGCCACAGCAACTTCTTTGAAGATACATCTCCAAGGGCTAGTGAAACAAAAGCATAAATGATCTTTTGGGACTTCATCAAGATAAAAAGCTTCTGCACAGCAAAGGAAACAGTAAAAAAAAAAAGGCAATGCAGAGAATGGGAAATTTTTGCAAATGACACTACAGGTAAAGGGCTGGTATCCAAGATCTATAAAGAACTTCTCAAACTCAACACCCAGAAAACAAATAATCAAGTCAATAAATGGGCAGAAGACATGAAAAGACACCTCTCCAAAGAAGACATACAAATGGCTAACAGACACATGAAAAATGTTCATCATCATTAGCCATCAGGGAAATTCAAATCAAAACCACATTGAGAAACCATCTTATACCAGTAAGAATGGCTAAAATTGACAAGGCAAGAAACAACAAATGTTGGAGAGGTTGTGGAGAAAGGGGGACCCTCTTACACTGTTGGTGGGAATGCAAGTTGATACAGCCATTTTGGAAAACAATGTGGAGGTGCCTCAAAAAATTAAAAATAGAGCTACCCTATGACCCAGCAATTTCACTACTGGGTATTTACCCCAAAGACACAGATGTAGTGAAAAGAAGGGCCATATGCACCCCAATGTTCATAGCAGCAATGTCTGCAATACCCAAACTGTGGAAAGAGCCGAGATGCCCTTCAACAGATGAATGGATAAAGAAAATGTGGTCCATAGATACAATGGAATATTACTCAGCCATCAGAAAGGATGAATACCCAACTTTTACATCAACATGGATGTGACTGGAGGAGATTATGCTAAGTGAAATAAGTCAAGCAGAGAAAGTCAATTATCATATGGTTTCACTTATTTGTGGAACATAAGGAACAGCATGGAGGACATTAGGAGAAGGAAGGGAAAAATGAAGGGAGGGAAATCGGAGGGGGAGGTGAACCATGAGAGACTATGGACTCTGAGAAACAAACTGAGGGTTCTAGAGGGGAGGGGGTTGGGGGGATGCGTTAGCCTGGTGACAGGTACTAAGGAGGTCACGTACTGCATGGAGCACTGGGTGTTACACGAAAACAATGAATCGTGGATCACTACATCAAAACTAATGATGTATTATATGGTGACTAAGATAGCATAGTAAAATAAAATAAAATAAAATAAAAAAATATATATATACACAAGAAAATATTACTCAGCCATAAAAAGAATAAAATCTTGCCATTTGCAAGAGAGTATAATGCTAAGGGAATTAAATCAATCATACCATATGATTTCACTCATGTGTGGGATTTAAGAAACAAAACAAGTGAGCGAAGGGAAAAGGGACAAATAACAACAACAAACAGACTCTTGACTACAGAGAACACACTGATGGTCACCAGAGCAGAGGTGAGTGGGGAGATGGGGGAATAGGTTATGGGGATTAAGAACACACTTATCGGGCGCCTGGGTGGCTCAGTCGTTAAGTGTCTGCCTTCGACTCAGGTCACGATCTCAGGGTCCTGGGATCGAGCCCCGCACCGGGCTCCCTGCTCCGCGGGAAGCCTGCTTCTCCCTCTCCCACTCCCCCTGCTTGTGTTCCTGCTCTCGCTATGTCTCTCTCTGTCAAATAAATAAATAAAACCTTTAAAAAAAAAAGAACACACTTATGATGAACACTGAGTAATGTATAGAATTGTTGAATCCCTATATTATACACCTGAAAATAACATAGTACTGTATGTTAATTATACTGGAATTGATATTTAAAAAAATATAGCATTTCTTTCCTATCCTTGGTTCCTCAAAACACTGCATACTTTTAATCTATTTCTAAGTAAGGTAATTAAAATATATTTACTTCTCTGACATTCAGATATATACCTTTACATGCTTAAGTCAATTATATATTTGAATTTATCAAAATATATAAGCAAGACAAATGTTTGAAAAAATTAAATATTTACAGTAGCATAAACTTTTTTCTACATATTGTTTTGCAAAGACATTCCTAAAATGTTGGCATGTATTTGTATAGTTTGCAAATCCAAAGTTTTGCAGACAGTACTTACAGTAGAAAGACTTATTGATGCATTTAACCTAAAAAGTTGATAGCCAATTATAACCTTTGCACAATGAGATAATATAGAAATGAAAGTCTATACTGCAAACAACTTTCTTTTTAAGTATTTACTAGAAAGTCTCTAAAATTGGGGAATAGTATTTTAATATACATAATAAAACAAGCTGCCTGTATACAATACTGTAAAATGTATACTCATTTGGGGAAGGAATTTTTTTTTATCTAAATGAGAAGATGTTACACAATGGACACTGATATTATTAAAGAAATTCTTCATTTCTCAGTTAAGCTTAATTTTCTTGAATGTGATTACAATAGTAATAAGACTGTGAACTTGGTATGCATATATTGGCTCAGTTACTGTTCACCAACACTATGTGGGGTCAGCAGTTTGCCCAAAGCCATGACACTGGAATCCTCAATACCAGGATTCTGGCCTGGATCTTACTGACTCCTGTAAGTCAGTAAGATTTTGTTGTGCTTTTGTTGTGACAAATGAGTTAACAATTGTGCTGAGAATATTACAGTTAATCTTCAGCTATGCTGAAGGGAATATTTTCTTTTAACTTGAATCAAAAAATTAGAATAAAATTAAAGCTGTCCCCTAAATAACTAAAGTTTCCTTTTATGATTGCTTACACAGAAAGGTAATTTTAACTTGAAACAAAATTAGTGCCCTTGTGCTGTTAGGAGATGCACTGCTAATTATATAGAGATTCCCTCAGAATCCCTAGGTTAAGTCAAGGTAAGATTAGAGAATCTAGAGAGATATGACACAAAAGTAAAATTCACCCATATTTCACCATGCAGGAGATCATTTAAAAAAATGTAAATATATTTCCTTCTCCCTAAAAAAAATTAATGAACATGTGAATGCATTTTCATGCATTGGTCAGCTTAATAATGACAAAATACATAGACATTTAAAAAAATTAACATTACATCATGGTAATTTCCCCATTCCATTAAATAGTCATTGAAAACATGGTTTTAGTTAACCCAAGGTAATCTTACTATTTTATTGAGAACATCTTTGAGAGTAACAGTTTTCATACAAGAAAGCTTCTTATATTAAAATGACATGGTACTTTTTGTTAATTACCATTTGGTTCTATATTCAGTGAAGTATATAAATTATTTTTCCAGTATTTAGTTTTTTTCTGGAATATTCAGGAAGAGGAAGTGTTTTCATTCTTCCCCAGAAATCACCGGCACAAAAAAAGTGAAGCATGCAGAACTTCAGAGTTTCCTCCCATATGTTAGGAATAGTCATACTAACATTGTCTGCTCTTCAGATTTCCCTGGAGGCTATGGATTCACTACTAGTGCTCCTGCGGAGAGTCGGAGAGTCGCAGTACTGCATAGACTCCCCATAAGCTTGAAGAGAAGTTGACAGAGTCATCACAGACCAGAAACTGGTAGCTGTCTGACACTTATTGTTCAGTGATCAAGTTTACTTCAGATTTCCATGACAGATGAACACTTCCCTCGACTTCCTAGAGGGAAAAAAGAATGTGAGATAACCTTTTCATCCCTCATGTACGGATATATCTTGTTAGAGATTTGGGGAGAAAGTGTGAGAATGTGAGAATCAATTTCCTTTTCTGTTGCTTTAAATTACTGGGTCTTCAAAATCCACACTGGGAGAAGTGTGGATTTATTTATTTATTTATTTATTTATTTATTTATTTATTTATTATGTTATGTTAATCACCATACATTACATCATCAGTTTTTGATGCAGTGTTCCATGATTCATTGTTTGTGTATAACACCCAGTGCTCCACGCAGAACATGCCCTCTTAAATACCCATCACCAGGCTAACCCATCCCCTCCCCTCTAGAACCCTCAGTTTGTTTCTCAGAGTCCATGGTCTCTCATGGTCGTCTCCTCCTCTTCATTTTTCCTTTCCTACTATCTTCTTTTTTTTAACATATAATTTATTATATCTTTGTTTCAGAGGTACAGGTCTGTGATTCAACAGTCTTACACAATTCACAGCGCTCAATAGTAATAAGACTATGAACTTGGTATGAATACATTGGTTCCCAGTCTCCTATGTTAGGTGACCTGACCCTGTGCTATACGTCTGCAGTTGTTGTCTTTGATGGTTAAGTACTAAGTTCAGATTCGAAGTAAGTCCTAGGAAGTCTCCTTTGTCATAGACCTAAGTCATCATCCCTAATTATATTTATTATAAATAAAAGAATATATCAAATCATAACCCAGGAAGAGAAAGAAGAATGTTTTAATCTCTTCACATCCAATGTACATAAAACAGTAAAATGAGAGTTCATATGTTATGGAAATAAATGGTATGAAAAGTTTTCTAAGCTAATTCTATTTTCTAATTCAATAATGGATTAACTTAAACTGGAAAATATTTGATAATAATGCTTTATATTGTAGTGCTTCACAGTTGAGTTAAAAGATAGTAGGGATGGCTGTCTGTGATTGATTATCTGAGTGTTTCCATATGCGATTATAGGATCGTGTGCTATTTGACTGGAGGAAATAGCAAATTCGACCAAATAAGATGAATCTCATAAAAAATAACTGCTTGCTTTATAAGAAGAACTTGAATTAGATGTGGTCCTCTGAACTGCAGGAAAATACACCAATGCTGTGTTCTGAAACCTTTCCTAGAGGAAGATATATGATGGCAGCTATAGATTCAGGAATGGGATTTGGAAGTAGCAGGTATTTGTCACTTAGGAAATAAAAGGTTATCTTTCCTTGATACCTTTTTCTCCTTGTTCAAACCCAAGGCTAATAGCTGCCACAAGAGTGAGAAGTCAGAGAAACTCAAGCAGAATGACTGCAGTAGAATGAAATATATAAGTATCAAAAGGAAAAAAAATTACACCAACCTAGAATTCTGTATCTGGTGAAATTATCCTACAAAAGTGAAGCAGAAATAAACTTTCTCAAACAAAAATTGTGGGAATTTGTTACCTGCAGTACTGAGTTAAAAGAATGTTAAAAGAATTTTTTTCAGGGCACCTGGGTGGCTCAGTTGGTTAAGCGACTGCCTTCGGCTCAGGTCATGATCCTGGAGTCCCGGGATCGAGTCCCACATCGGGCTCCCTGCTCGGCAGGGAGTCTGCTCATCCCTCTGACCCTCTTTCTCGTGCTTTCTCGTGCTTTGTATCTCTCATTCTCTCTCTCTCTCTGAAATAAATAAATAAAATTAAAAAAATTTTTTTCAGAGAGAAGGAAGATAATGCAGAGTAGAATATGGATCTACATAAGGAGGAATGTTTTTCAAGGAATAAATGAAAGCAAAATAAAATCCTTTGTTTTTTCATATTCTTAAGGGATAACAGTATGTTCAATTAATAATAGCAACAATGTGTTGGATGAATATAACTTATGGATATATGAATGACATAAATGAGGGATGGGAGGGAAGAATTGGAGTTACATTTTTATGAGGTGCTTGCAATACCCGTGCAATGGTATAGTGCTGTTGAAAGTGGAACATGATCCGTGGTAAATATCTATTGCAAACTTAGGGGCAACCACTAAAAGAATTAGCAGAGATATCATTAAATGCTAATAGAAGAAAGAAAATGAGGTTATATCAAATGCCCACTTAAAATAATAAAAGGCAGGGAAAGAGTGAAAGGAAAAAAAGAAGAAGCCAATAATAAGGGCAACAAGTAGGAAACAGTCATAAATATGGTCAGGATCACTCTATATAAATAATCAAATGAAATATAAATGGACTACATATACCAACTTGAGGACAGAAGCTGTCAGAGTGAATCAGAAAACATGGCACTATTACATGTTGTCTACAAGAAACTCACTTTAAATATAGAGATACAAATAGGATAAAAGTAGAGCAGTGAAGAAGGGTAAGCCATGCTAGCATTAATTGGAGAAAATCAGGAAAAGCTATATTAATATCCGACATAGCTGACTTCAAAGCCAGAAAAATTGTCAGGGAGAAAGACAATTACATGATAAAGGGATTAATGCATCAAGAAGACCTAACAATCTTTAATGTGTATGTGCCTAAAAACTGTGAAATTGAGGGGGAGCTCTCCCACCTACCACTTGTCCTCAGTTGTGTTCCCAGCAGGAAGAGCCTACTTTACCCCACCGCCCCAAGCAGGACATAGGAAGACTTTGTCCGTGCCCGTCAACAAGCTCATCAGCCAATAAGAAAATGCCCCACTCAGCTGGTGAGGAACCATCACCACCTTGAAGTCTCGCCTTCCTCCCGTGTACTTCCAATTAGAGCAGCTTCCCTTCCTCCCAACTTTCTTCTTTTATCTATAAAGTTCCTCTCCCTTGATTTCCTGACTGCCCATGGCTTTGCTATGGCTTGCTTGTTCTGAATTGTAATTCCTCTGCTATTTATGAATAAATCCATTTGCTAGTAAAGCTAATTTTAAGGTTGACACAACAGAGCATCAAAGTACATGAAGAAAACACTGATAGAACTGCAAATATTATTATATTTTGAAACTTTAACACTCTTCTATCAGAAATGAACAGATTCAGTAGGCAGAAACTAAATAGCAAATGATACTATAATATATTTTAGAAAACAGAAGCGGAGAGAACACTCTTTAATTTATTTATAAGGACAAGTATGCAGGCTGGTTCAGCCTTCAGAAACCAATTAAAGTAGTCCATTCCATCAACAAGATAAAAAGAAACATCGTACAATCACATCACTAAATTCAGCATAAGGACTTGACAAAATCTATGTCCTATTTATGATAAAAGTTCTCAAAAAAGTAGGAAAAGAGAAAGAACTTCCTTAACATGATAAGAAGGGTTACAAAACCTGCAGGAACCATTACTAACTGTGAGAAACTAGATGTTTTTCCCTATAATCAGGAACAAGGCAAGGGTATTCCCTCTCACCACTCCTGTTAGAGTTGGTACTGGAAGTCCTAGCTAATACAGTAAGAGACCAAAAGGAAATAAAAATTATATCGATCAGGAAAGAAGGCATAAAACTGTCTGTTTTCTTTTTCTGTTTTTATTAATTTATTTATTAATATATAATGTATTATTTTTTTTCAGGGGTACAGATCTGTGATTCAACAGTCTTACACAATTCAAAGTGCTCACCATACCACATACCCTCGCCAATGTCCATCACCCAGCCACCCCATCCCTCCCACCCCCCACCACTCCAGCAACCCTCAGTTTGTTTCCTGAGATTAAGAGACTGTTATGGTTTGTCTCCCTCTCTGGTTTCATCTTATTTCATTTTCCCCTCCCTTCCCCCATGATCCAATGTCTTGTTTCTCAAATTCCTATCTGTGAGATCATATGATACTTGTCTTTCTCTGGTTGACTCATTTCACTTAGCATGATACCCTCTAGTTCTATCCACATTGTCGCAAATGGAAAGATTTCATTTATTTGATGGCTGCATAATATTCCATTGCATATATTTATCGCTTCTTCTTTATCCATTCATCTGTTGATGGACATCTAGGCTCTTTCCATAGTTTGGCTATCGTGGACATTGCTGCTATAAACAATGGGGTGCAAATGCCCCTTCAGATCCATACATTTGTATCTTTGGGGTAAATACCCAGTAGTGCATTTGCTAGGTCATACCATAGCTCTATTTTCAACTTTTTGAAGAACCTCCATACTGTTTTCCAGAGTGGCTGCACCAGCTTGCATTCCCCACAACAGTGTAGGAGGTTTCCCCTTTCTCCGCATCCCCGCCAACATCTGTCGTTCCCTGACTTGTTAATTTTAGCCATTCTGACGGGTGTGAGGTGGTATCTCATGGAGGTTTTGATTTGGATTTCCCTGATGCCGAGCGATGTTGAGCACTTTTTCATGTGTCTGTTGGCCATTTGGATGTCTTCTTTGCAGAAACGTCTGTTCATGTCTTCTGCCCATTTCTTGATTGGATTATTTGTTCTTTGGGTGTTGAGTTTGATAAGTTCTTTATAGATTTGGATACTAGCCCTTTATCTGATATGTCATTTGCAAATATCTTCCCCTTTCTGGCGGTTGTCTTTTGGTTTTGTCGACTGTTTCCTTTGCTGTGCAAAACTTTTTTATCTTGATGAAATCCAATAGTTCATTTTTGCCCTGGCTTCTCTTGCCTTTGGCGATGTGTCTAAGAAGAAGTTGCTGTGGCTGAGGTCAAATAGGTTGCTGCCTGTGTTCTCAAAGATTTTGGTGGATTCCTGTCTCACATTGTGGTCTTTTATCCATTTTCAGTCTATTTTTGTGTGTGGTGTAAGGAAATGGTCCAGTTTCATTCTTCTGCATGTGGCTGTCCAATTATCCCAACATCATTTTTTGAAGTGACTGCCTTTTTTCCGTTGGATATTCTTTCCTGCTTTGTTGAAGATGAGTTGACCATAGAATTGAGAGTCCATTTCTGGGCTCTCTATTCTGTTCCATTGATCTATGTGTCTGTTTTTGTGCCAGGACCATCCTGTTTTGATGATGGCAGCTTTGTAATAGAGCTGGAAGTCCGGAATTGTGATGCCACCAGCGTTGCTTTTCCTTTCCAACATTTCTCCTGCTGTTCGGGGTCTTTTCTGGTTCCATACAAATTTTAGGATTATTTGTTCCATTTCTTTGAAAAAAGTTGATGGTATTTTGGTAGGGATTGCATTAAATGTGTAGATTGCTCTATGTAGCATAGACATTTTCACAATATTTGTTCTTCCAACCCATGAGCGTGGAACATTTTTCCATTTCTTTGTGTCTTCCTCAATTTCTTTCATGAGTATTCTATCGTTTTCTGAATACAGATTCTTTGTGTCTTTGGTTAGGTTTATTCCTAGGTATCTTATGATTTTGGGTGCAATTATAAATGGGATCGACTCCTTAATTTTCTTTCTTCTGTCTTGTTGTTGGTGTATTGATATGCAACTGATTTCTGTGTATTGATTTTATATCCTGTCACTTTACTGTATTCCTGTATATGTTCTAGCAGTTTTGGGGTGGAGCCTTTGGGTTTTCCACATAAAGTATCATGTCATCTGTGAAGAGTGAGAGTTTGACTTCTTCTTTGCCAATTTGAATGCCTTTCATTTTTTTTTGTTGTCTCATTGCTGAGGCTAGGACTTCTAGTACTGTGTTGAATAGCAGTGATGATAGTGGACATCCCTGCCGTGTTCCTGACCTTAGGGGGAAAGCTCTCAGTTTTTCCCCACTGAGTGTGATAATTGCTGTGGGTTTTTCATAGATGCCTTTTATGATATTGAGGCATGTATCCTCTATCCCTACACTGTGAAGCATTTTAATCAAGAAAGGATGCTGTACTTTGTGAAATGCTTTTTCTGCATCTATTGAGAGGATCATATGGTTCTTGTTCTTTCTTTTATTATTGTATTGTATCACATTGATTGATTTGCAGATGTTGAATCAACCTTGCAGCCCAGGAATAAATCCTGCTTGGTTGTGGTGAATAATCCTTTTAAAATACTGTTGGATCTTATTGGCTAGTATTTTAGTGAGAATTTTTGCATCCAAGTTCATCAGGGATATTGGTCTGTAGTTCTTTTTGATGGGGTCTTTGTCTGGTTTTGGTATCAAGGTAATGGTGGCCTCATAACATGAGTTTGGAAGTTTTCCTTGCATTTCTTTTCTTCTTCTTCTTCTTCTTCTTCTTCTTCTTCTTCTTCTTCTTCCTCTTCTTCTTCTTCTTCTTCTTCTTCTTTTTGGAACAGTTTCAGAAGAATAGGTATTAATTCTTCTTTAAGTGTTTGGTAGAATTCCCCTGGGAAGCCATCTGGCCCTGGGCTCTTGTTTTTTGTGAGATTTTTGATTACTGCTTCTATTTCCTTAGTGGTTATGGGTGTGTTCAGCTTTTCTATTTCTTCCTGGTTCAGTTTTGGTAGTTAATACGTCTCTAGGAATGCATCCATTTCTTCCAGATTGTGTAATTTGCTGGCATACAGTTGCTCATAATATGTTTTTATAATTCTTTGTATTTCTTCAGTGTTGGTTGTGATCTCTACTCTTTGATTCATGATTTTATTTATTTGGGTCCCTTCTCTTTTCTTTCGGATAAGTCTGGTCAGGGGTTTATCAATTTTATTAATTCTTTCAAAGAACAAGCTCCTAGTTTTGTTGATCTGTTCTACTGTTCTTTTGGTTTCTATTTCATTGGTTTCTGCTCTGATCTTTATTATTTCTCTTCTCCTGTTGGTTTTGGGCTTTATATGCTGTTCTTTCTCCAGCTCCTTTAGGTTTAGGGTTAGGCTGTATATCTGAGACCTTCCCTGTTTCTTGAGAAAGGCTTATATTACTATATACTTTCTTCTTAGGACCACTTTTGCTGCATCCCAAAGATTTTGGACAGTTGTGTTTTCATTTTCATTTGTTTCCATGAAATTTTTAAATTCTTCTTTAATTTCCTGGTTGACCCATTCATTCTTCAGTAGGAGACTCTTTAGCCTCCATGTATTTGAGTTCTTTCCAATTTTTCTTTTTTGATTGAGTTCTAGTTTCAAAGCATTGTGGTCCAAATATATGCAGGGAGTGATCCCAATCTTTTGAGACCTAATTTGTGACCCAGGATGTGATCTATTCTGGAGAATGTTCCATGTGCACTAGAGAAGAATGTGCGTTTTGTTGCTTTGGGATGGAATGTTCTGACTATATCTGTGAAGTCCATCTTATCCAGTGTGTCATGTAAAGCCTTCATTTCCCTATTGATCTTTTGCTTAGATGATCTGTCCATTTCAGTGTGGGGGATTTTATTTATTTATTTATTTATTTTCTTTTTAAATATTTTATTTATTTATTCATGGGAGACAGAGAGAGAGAGAGAGAGAGAGGCAGAGGGAGAAGCAGTCTCCCAAGGAGCAGGGAGCCTGATGCAGGACTCGATCCTAGTACCCTGGGATCATGACCTGAGCCAAAGGAAGACGCTTAACCATCTGAGCCACCCAGGCGCCCAGTGAGGGGGATTTTAAAGTCCCCATTATTGTATTATTGTCAATGTGTTTCTTTGATTTTGTTATTAATTGGCTTATATAATTGGCTGCTCCCATGTTAGAGGCATAGATATTTAAAATTGTTAGATCTTCCTGTTGGGTAGACCCTTTAAGCATGATGTAGAGTCCTTCCTCATCTCTTATTATAATCTTTGGTTTAAAATCTAATTTGTCTGATATAAGGATTGCCACCCCAGGTTTCTTTTGATGTGCATTAGCATGGTAAATGCTAAGTGACTCCTGGATTTTGATGCCTGTTTTCTTCCCCAAATTAGGGAAGTTCTCTGGTATAATTTGCTCCAATATACCTTCTGCCCCCCTCTGTCTTTCTTCTTCTTCTGAGATCCCAATTATTCTAATGTTGTTTTGTTTTATGGTATCACTTATCTCTCGAATTCTCCCCTCATGATCCAGTAGTTATTTATCTCTTTTTCTCAACTTAATTATTTTCCATCATTTGGTCCTCTATATCACTAATTCTCTCTTCTGCCTCGTTTATCCTAGCAGTTAGAGTCTCCATTTTTTATTACACCTAATTAATTGCCTTTTCGATTTCGACTTGGTTAGATTTTAGTTTTTTTATTTTTCCAGAAATGGATTCTGTACTGTCTTCTATGCTTTTTTTCAAGCCCAGGTAGTATCTTTATAATCGTCATTCTGAATTCTTGTTCTGACATCTTACTACTGTCTGTATTGATTAGGTCCCTGGCAGTTGGTACTGCCTCTTGTTCTTTTTTTTTGAAGTGAGTTTTTCCATCTTGTCACTTTGTCCAGAGGAGAATAGATGAATGAGAGAACGAAATGCTAAAAGGGTAACAATGACCCCAGAAAAATATACACTAAACACATCAGAAGAGACCCAAAGCCAGGGCCTGGGGGAAGAAAGGGAAAAAAAAAATATGATCAGGCTGCTGAATAGAACAGAACCACACGCTAGATTTTGGGTGTATTTTGGTCTATTAGAAGAAATTGCCTCCCAAAATTTTAAAGAAATAAAACCTTATATATATATATATATATATATATATATACACACATACAAAAATAAGGGTAAACATGAAAGGATGGAATATGACTGTAAAGATAAAAATTAAAAAAAAGATTTTAAAGAAGGAATTGATAAAATAAGTTGGTTGAAAAAAGAATGAAAAAAATTTTACAAAAAAAAAGAGAATGTGATCAGGTGGAAGACTAGGACAATGTCATTCACTAGATTTAGGGTATATTTTGGTTTGTTAGAAGAAACTTTATCCCGAAATTTTTAAGAAGGAAAAACTTATATATATATACACACACAAATAAAATAAGGTTAAATACAATGGAGAAATAGAATATGACTGTAAAAATGAAAATTAAAAAAGTTTTTAAAAAGGGAATTGACAAAATGTTGGTTAAAAAAGGAAAAAATAAATTCAACTAAAAAATAGAAAAAGAAAAAATAAAGAATATTTAAGAAATTAACTTTGAAAGATTAAGGAATCATGGGAAAAAAGCTGATACCTGGCTGATGGAGGCTCCTTCCCCCCATGGTCTATCGTCCCGTATATCACCTCAGATTCACTTCTACACACATCCTGCCATCCAGAAAGTGGCTGCTTTTCTGTTCATAGAATTGCTGCTATTCTTTGCTTCGATCTCCTTTTGAGTTTGTAGGTGTTCTGAATGGTTTGATAACTATCCAGCTGAATTCCTGGGACCAGATGAAATTTAGGTCTCCTACTCCTCTGCCATCTTGCTCCTCCCTCCAAAACTGTCTTTGTTTTCAGATGAGATGATCATCTGTGAAGAAAATACCAAGGAATCAAAAAAAAAACTTCTGGAATTATTAACTAATTATAGCAAGTTGTTAGGATATAACTTTATTATATAAAATTCAGTTGCCTCCTATATACTAGCAATGAACAAATGGAATTTGAAATTAGAAGCACAATACCATATACATTAATACCCCCCAGATGAACTAATTAGGTATAAATCTTACAAAATATGTATAAGTTTTATATGAGCAAAATTGTAATAGTCTGATAGACAAAATCAAAGAAGAATTAAATAAATGGAGACATGTCTTATGCTCAGGTATAGGAAGACTCAAAATTATTAAGATGTCAGTTCTCAACTTGATCTACAAGTTCAATGCAATCCTGACCCAAATCCCAGCAAATTACTTTGTGGACAGTTACATAGTGATTCTAAATTTTATATAGAAAGGTAAAAGACACCAAATAGCTGATACAATATTGAAGAACAATGTTGGAGGTCTGACACCACTCAGCTTTAATACTTACTATACAGCTATGTAATCAAGACAGTGTGGTATTGGAGAAAGAGTAGACAAATAGATCATTGGAGCAGAACATGGAGCCAGAAACAGACCACACAAATAGAGTAAACTGATCTTTTACAAAGGTGAAAAGGCAACTTAATAGAGAAAGACACCTTTTCAAAGAACAGTGCTGGAGTAGCAGGACCTTCACATGTAGAAAAATGAATCCAGACACAGATGTTGCACCTTGCACATAGATTAACTCATAATGGATTGTAGACCTAAATGTAAAATGCAAAACTGTAAAACTCCAAGAAGATAACATAGGGGAAAATCTAGGTGACCTTAGTTTGGCAATGAATTTTAAATATAACACCAAAGGCGTGGTCCATAAAAGGAACCTTGGGATGTTTGACTTCATTAAAAATAAAAACTCTGTTCTTTTATTAAGAAATAAAGGTTGGTTATAAATTTATGTAATGTGTGTGTGTGTGTGTGTGTGTGTGTGTGTATGTGTGTTGTGTATTCTCATATATTAGTTCTAAAGTTAGAATTCAAAGAGAGATTTTAAAAAGTTTGGGGACAATAAAAGCATCATCAAAACACCATGTAGAACCTAGATTATTGCAGAGGAAAGGGTCATTAATATGCATAGGATTTCATAAATTGGTTAAATAAATAAAATATATTAAATCTGTATTTTAATTTCTCAATTTCTTTGTAGAGCCATTTTTCATCATAAAATGCAATAAAATATGTCAATTGAATTTTCAATGCCTTAAGGTCTGAAACCATCAACTCTTTTTCCTCAGAATATATTACAAATCTTTAGACCTGCTAGGAAGATAAGTTTAAGATAGTAATGTAAAAGGCTTTTCTTTTTCTTCTTTTTTCCCCCAATATAATCAAAATAAGATATTTTTCTGAGAATTCTGTCAGACACAGACAAAATTCCTCTCAGAGTTATCATAAACATGATTGTATTTTGCATTGAATTATTTAAATTCATTTATTGAAGAAACATTTATTAAGTACTTACCATGTACTGAGATCCTTACATATTTTATTCCTAATATTCATAGCAAACTACTATGAAGTTGTGTTGTTTGTAATCACAGCTTTCAGATGAGTAACCAAGTATCAGAGAATTGAAATAATTGTCCCAATGGCACCGTAATGTCACAAATTAACCACACATTAGACAAACATTTCTCTTATATCTATTTTTATAATATATAACCTTACAAGATCATTTTGTATATGATTTCATTTGAATATTTCAATATATTATATGCAAATTAGTGTTTTCTGAGTTATAGGAATCTGCTCATAATGAAGAGATTATTGTCTTTTTTGTTGTTATTGTTGAAAGAGAGAGAGTGTGAGCAGGGGTGGGAAGGGCCGAGCGGGAGGGAGAGAGAGAATCCTAAGCAGATTTCGCACCATTGCGGAGCTTGATTTCATGACCCTGAGATCATGACCTGAGCTGATATCAAAAATCAGAAGCTTAACTGACT
Organism: Eumetopias jubatus; assembly: GCF_037043125.1. Classification (NCBI taxonomy): domain Eukaryota; kingdom Metazoa; phylum Chordata; class Mammalia; order Carnivora; family Otariidae; genus Eumetopias; species Eumetopias jubatus. Next base: position 86,828,359 of record NW_028274823.1, on the reverse strand, counting down.
GAGCCACCCAGGAGCCCTGAGATTATTGTCATTCTTAAAAAAAAAAAAAAAAAAAAAAAACAAACAAACTTTGGTAGGGTAATTTCATTTTTTTTCTTTCCTTTTATTTTGAAATGAAACACATTTGGCTAATTAGTAATCTCTTTATATTTTCATGAGTTTATATATGTACTCTTTTGCTTTAGAAAGTCTCCCTCTTTCAGTAGATATTTAATGTTATGATTTTACTAAAACTAGTAGGGATCTAACAGAAAATCATTAGTATGGGGATAGCAGCTGAGAGACAATTGGGAACTTTCTACTTACAGATTCCTCTGAACTAAGCGAGCCCACAAAGGGGGCACATCACCTCTATTGGAAGACAGTGTCTTCTTCCTTGTTTGGAGATCATGAGGGTACCTGCAAAACAAAGCTTTTCTGATTCAGGATTCACCCTCATGTACCTTCTGGGCAACTAGATCAATAACTAAATTCAAACCTAACATAGCCCAACTGAACAGAAGCTGTGATTTTGAAGGGAGAAGAGGTAATAAAAAAAATGTTTCAAGATCTGGTTAATAGGTATTTTCAGGAGCTGTGACTGGATCTTGAGGATGTTTGATAGAGCAGGGAGAACATAAAATTGAATAGGAGAGGGTTTGTTGATATGAGGGAAACCTCCTGTGATGTAAAATTTAACATCCTGACAATAATCCTGGTAGGTGATGCTACCACACTGTTAGGGTTTCTCTTTGAAGCTTAGATAAAGTGATGACTCATTTTAATGAAATAGAAATTCCAAAATTATGTGAAAGTGAAGGAAAGAATCATAGGCTTAGAGGATTGGGGATTATAAAGTAAATATACAACATAAAGTTAGAAATTCCAGTGGCCAACAATATTCTACTGAAGAGCCTGGAGGATACTCCGTTTGCTGAAGTGATGAGGGGTGTGCTGTTGAGAGGACACCATCAACTTTGAGTGACAGCTCCCTGTTGTGGGCCAAGCTTGGAGCAGGTGATGCTGTAAAGGAATTCGTTCCCTGAGAGGTCAGGTGGTGGCAATTACATGTCAAAAGCCAGGTGGGCATAAGGAATGCAATGAACAGCAACATCAGAATGGCAGCTGAAGTGGTCCATTTTCAGAGAGTCACAGAGATGATAGATTGCCTTGTTTCCAGAGGAAAGATACTTGGACAGTCAACAAAAGTATGGATTAACCTCTATAATGAAGCAGGTTAAAAATGGATTTTCAGGATACCAGGCAAAACAGCACCCCCGCCCCCATGAAGTCACTGTCCATGGGCAGTTTCGTAGACACGAAACCATACTGAAAGAGAGCCCATATTCCTATTTGGAAGGACATGAAAATTCATGACAACTATTTTTAGTAGATATTTTCTCCTACAAAAGACCTTCAATAATTTATTTAAGTAATGGTTGTTTTAAGTTAGATGTAGAAAAGAAAAATCTGGCAGGGGGGCGGTGCCTGGGTGACTCTGTTGGGCACCCAACTCTTGATTTCAGCTCAGGGCATGATCTCAGGGTCGTGAGGTCAAGCTCCATGCTCAACAGGGATTTGCTTGAGATTCTCTCTCTCCCCCTTTGCCCATCCCCCTGCTTATGTGCCGTCTCTCTCTCTCTCTCTCTCATACTCTCTCGCTGTCTCTAAAATAAATAAATAAATCTTCAAAAAAATTCCTTTTTTTGTAGAAACTCCAGGCATTGTTGCTATTTGGGTTCATTAGGACCTAGTAGACCTTCTAATCTCTAATATTATAAATATATCCTTGGTAGGAAAACGATCCATTTAGGACTTTTGGTTAGCCAGGATGGAAAACAAAGTCACAATGTCAACCCCTGTGGATCTAAATTAAGGCCGTGTAATCAGGTGAGAGACAGCAGGCCATTTTAAAGCAGCTCCTGTCCTCACTTTAACTTCTAGACTCTCGTATCTGTTCCCTGATTTTTTTTCCCATTTATGTCTCTCACAACATCAACATCATGCACTACTGTGAATTCTCCATTTCAACCTGGCCCAGCTCTTTCTGCAGACACAGGTCCCCTCGGTCTTTGTGCTAGGTGGCACCTTGTCTCTGCTCAATCCCCAAGCAAGGAATTATTTTAGGTTAAATTTCTCACAACTCCCATATCCAGAGTATCACCAAATAAATTCTCTCATCCATCACCCAAACTCCTTCTCCACAGAACAGCAAGAGTGATATTTTTAAGATATGAATGAGATCATGTTGCTCCCTAGCTTGACATGAATACTCCAAAGACTACACAATGCACTGAGAATAATCTTCATACTCCAGGCCTTCGAGGTCCCATCTGATCTGACGGCTTCTCTAACCCTCACTAAGACTCCTCTGCACTTCACTGGTGATGGGCCATGGGTTTGCCTGAACGGATCGCCACCTTTCCCAACCCACACCCTTGCACCTGCTGTCCTTTCACTGACTCGGAGGATGCCTCCGAAAGACCTTCACTGGCCGTATTATGTAAAATAGCCACCCTACACCACTCTTCATCTCAATTCTTTGTTTATTTAGCACATGATACCTATGACTATTTCTGTATTTGCTTGTTAACCTGTAATCTAGCCGTCTCCACACTGAAATGTGCATTACTTGAGGGCAAAGAAGCTGTCAATGTTGTTTACTGTGGGATCCCAGGTGCCTCGCACAGCTTCTAACACAGAGAAAGCACTTGCTAACTAATTTGGGGTGAATTAATTAACCTAAACAGAGACCTGAGGATAGTTTCTCTATATGCATATGTTTTATATGCGACTATAAGAATGTGCACAAGGCACACATTATTTAGTATGCTTATTATGTCTTCCTCTTTTGAGAACAACAACCCCCTCCATGAACTTCATGCTATTCCAAACAAATTTGCCCACAGTATAACTTCTTCATTTTTCCATTATCCAGTGAAACCCTAGTCATGTATAAGAACGAAACTCAAGCTGGGAAAACCAGAAACTTTAGCTAGGATTAAAAAAATCTCAACTGAGTAAAAGCTTAAGCTATAAGGTAGAAACTTGGAAGGTGGTGTTTGCCAAGTTTACATCATGTAGGAAAAATGTGAAAAAATAATAATCTAACACAAATTAGATGAACCAGAGTTTGAGATCTAAATGAATTTTTGGTCCACTTTCCTCCCTTCCTTTTTGTTGACTTACTCAATTTCTTGGTTGTATTTAGTCAATAAACTTCACCCTCAACCTTAACCTTTTATTACTTAGATTAAGATCCTTTTATTTTTTAAAGATTTATTTATTTTTTAGAGCGAGAGCGTGCATGCGAGGGTGGGGAGCAGAGGGAGAGAATCTCAAGCAGACTCCCTGCTGAACACAGAGCCCCATGTAGGGCTTAATCTCACGACCCTGAGATCATGACCTGAGCGGAAACCAAGAGTCAGACGCTTACCCGAATGAGCTACCCAGGCACCCCACTTAAATTAGGATCCTTGATATGTTTAAATGACAAGGTCCTAAAAATTGAAAGATACACTTAGGTTTTTCAGTGGCAATGCGGCAAATATAGGCCACTAATTATATGATTGCTCATCCTGTGGGAGTAAAGGTACACAAAGGCATATTATCCACCTGGTGAGCCAATGCCCAAATCTTGCATAATTTTCTGAACATTAGTACCGGATGATACATCTTCCCAGTTGAATTTAATTTGTCCTTCACAATCAAAATTTCAATACCATTCAAATTTTCTGCTTTTCCTCATTATGTTCTCTCTGTTGAATTTTATTGATGGTTTAATTTAGCATTCAAATTTCTTTTCAAATGGGATTTCAACATTCTGTTAATTGAAATAAGAGCCTTTTAAAAGTAGCATGCAAATATAGACACAAGATAAATCCTTTGAGTATCTGATTGTTAATGGATGACAACATATATTTTTGATATCTCTAGTGTAATCCTCATTAAGATTACTGTCAGCAGGCCACAGTGTATTCTATCAAATGGCAATGTGATGTACAGTCATTTCTGTTTCCTATTCTACACTGTTCTTTAGAGCCCATCACTTCTATGTCATCGTCATTGTTAAGCAGGACTACAATAAGTCATTTCACGGCACATACTTTAGTTACAATAACAATTCATTTTATATGGTCTTAGTATATAATATGAGGCTATTTCCCCGGATGACAATTTTGTTGGTATATAAAATAAAATTATGTTTTAGTTTAAATTGTGATGCACCAAGAAACAAAGGATGAAATCTGATTTGATTATCAACCATATCATTTGCATATGTGTCCAAAGGGAAGCTAGTTATAAAATTGCATCTTTATAATGTGGTTGCTTAAGATATTTGCTAACTTAGACAAAAAAATATGAAGGTAAAATATTTCTTTTGGTTTCTCCAAATCTTGTTAAAATGTTAGGTAGTAGAGTATTCAGGGATATAATATTAAACTGTGATTACTTATAGTATTTTTTTAAAAGATTTTATTTATTTATTTGAGAGAGAGAGAAGGAGAGACAGAGAGCACGAGAGGGAAGAGGGGCAGAGGGAGAAGTAGACTCCCCGCCGAGCAGGGAGCCCAATACGGGACTTGATCCCAGGACTCCAGGATCATGACCTGAGCCGAAGGCAGTCGCTTAACCAACTGAGCCACCCAGGTGCCCGCACTTATAGTATTTAATAGCCCACTTTCTTTACTTTTGTCTTACTTAACTAAAAGGATAAAATTCTACTCTGTGAGAAATAAGGCTAAAGTATTTGAGAATAACCTTCTTGTAGCTCAGATCTTAAAACATGATTTTTAAAATGCATCTAGGATTCAGAATTAATTCTTGTGAAGGTAAATTACATGTAATTAATATTATTCCAACATACTTTACCTTGATTCAGAACAGAAATTAGCGTGTGAAAAGACATACCAGTGGGACTAATACCTGGCTCAATTTGTCATTTATTTCTTCTGGAGCTCAGTGTTCTCTTCCACAAAATTAGGTTAGCTTAAACAGTCTCCACTCCTCCTATAGCTCTTGACATTTCACGAGCAGGGGGAAGGGCAGGGGGAGAAACAGACTCCCTAGCAGGGAACCCGATGCGGGACTTGATCCCAGGACCCTGAGATCATGACCTGAACTAAAGACAGATGCTCAACCAATGAGCCACACAGGATCCCCAGAAATAAAACTTTCTGATAGGAGATGACATGATTGTCTCCATACAAAATCCCAAGGAAATCTACAAAAAATTCATAGAACTAATAAGTGAGTTTAGCGGAGTCAAGAATACAAAATAAACATATAAAAGTCTATTGTAGGGGTGCCTGGGTGACTCAGTCGGTTAAGTGTTCGCTTTCCTCTCAGGTCATGATCTCAGTGCTGGGATCAAGTCCAGCATCAGGATCCCTGTTCAGCGGGCAGCCTGCTTCTCCTTCTGCCCCTCCCCCCAATCATGGGCTCTCTCTCTCTCTCTCCCTCTCAAAAAATAAATAAATAAAATCTTTAAAAAAGTCTATTGTATTTCTGTCCCAGCAATTAATATATGGGAACCAAACTTAAAAATATGATTCATTTATAATCATTCAGATAAAATACTTAGGTTTACGCTTAACAGAATATGCATGGGACCAGTATGCTAGAAGCTACAAAGCTCTCATGAAAGAAATCACAGATTTTACCATTTAAAAATTTGGAGAGACAAACAGGCTCATAGATTACAATGTTCAGGGGTGCCTGGGTGGCTCAATCGTTAAGCATCTGTCTTCAGCTCAGGTCATGATCCCAGGGTCCTGGGATCGAGACCCGCATCGGGCTCCCTGCTCTGCGGAAAGCCTGCTTCTCCCTCTCTCACTCCCCCTGCTTGTGTTCCCTCTCTCTGTCTCTCTCTGTCAAATAAATAAATAAAATCTTAAAAATAGAGATTACAATGTTCAAAAAGTGACTATGTCAGTTCTCCCTTAATTATACGTTTCCTGCAATTCCTGTCTAAATCCCCGTGAGACTTGTTGCAGATATAGAAGGAGAAAGGCAAAGGAACTAGAATTAAAACTTACAAAGGTAAAGCATTTTATAAGGAAAGGAAGGGAGTGGAACTAGAATAGTCCAAAACATCCCGAAATAGACAAGACAAGGGTCATCAGTCTACCTACTGTTAAGACTTACCACATAGGTACTGTCACCAAGGCTCTTGGCATTAGCAAAGGGACAGACATTAAGTCTTGCACCTTGCACAAAAAATAACTCAAAATGAAACAAGGACTTACATGTCAAATGTAATAATATAAGTCTTTTAGAAAAAATATAAGATAATGTCTTTGAAGTTTAGAGCTCAGCAAACAGTGCTTCATCTTGCCAGCAAAAGCATGACCCCTGAATAGAAAACTTGATAATTTGACTTCATCAAAATGGGAAATGTTCTGCAAGCACCTCCGCTAAGAATATGAAATTCTAAGGGCAGTCTGGGGGAAAAAATTGCGAACAACATACATGACAAAGAATTGATACCTGGAATATGTAAAATTTCCAAAAACTCAACAGTAGGCATCAGGGAAATGCAAATTAAAAACAGTGAAATATCGCTACACAGCTCTCGAAATGACCAAACTAAAAACCTATGACAACACCCCATGTTGGTAAGGACACATGCATTGAGGGTGGGAATACAAAATGTTACAACCGCTCTAGAAAACAATTGAGAAGTTTCTTTAAAGATCTAAATGCAGAACTGTCATACAATCGAGCACTCTTGATCTTTTATCTCTGAAACATGAAAATTAATGTTGACATGAAGACTCATACATAAATGTTTTAACAGCTTTATTCATAATAGCCCAAAACTGGAAACAATCCAGATTGTCATCAATAGGCGGGTGGCTGAATAAGCTGTAGTTTACTAAGGAGCAAACTGTTTACACACAGAACAATCTGTCTCTATTCCTATAACATTCTTGAAATGACAAAATTACAGAAATGCAGAACAGGTTAGTCATTGTCAGGAGTGAAAAGAATGAGGAAGGAAGGACAATACACAGGGTCCTTATGGAGATGGGATTTTCGTAGAACATGATTATTACCCTGGTTTTATTGGGGGGAAACTAGGCAAAGGGTACTAGGGCTCTCTCAGTATTATTTCTTACAACTGCATGTGCATCTACAATTATCTCAAAATAAAAAGTTTAATTAATAATTAACATGAGTCAACTTGCTTATATTTACTCAATCTGAAAGTTTCAGTTACTTTCCATACATAACACCAAGCAAAGCAAATCATGTCAATAAATCTCAAATGAGAAAAGATACTTATCTATTTTCTTAAAATATGAATTAGTAGAGGGAAAACAAAATTACTCTCCAAGTCAAAACTCAGATGAATACTTATTTTGTTGAATTCCTGCATTAGAATGTATTTGTATAGGGGCACCTGGGTGGCTCAGTGGGTTAAGCATCTGCTTTCAACTCAGGTCGTGATCCCAGGGTCCTGGGATCGAGTCCCACATCAAGCTCCCTATTCAGCGAGGAGTCTGCTTTTCCCTCTGCCCCTACCCCTGAGCATGATCTCTCTCTCTCTTAAATAAATAAATACGATCTTTTAAAATTTGCATTTGTATAATAACATAATGAATGAATTTTTATCTTTATTTTTTTTAAGATCATATATTTATTTGAGAGAGGAGAGTGCAATGAGGGGGAGGGGCAGAAGGAGAGGGAGAGAGAATCTCAAGCAGACTCCACGCCCAGTGCGGAGCCCCATATGGGGCTCTAACTCACCGCCCTGAGATCATGAGCTGAGCTGAAGTGAAGAGTGGGTCGCTCAACCCACTGTGCCACCCAGGCACCCCAATAAATGACTTTTTAAAACACACAACCAATCAACTTGCTCCAGGCTGTACCCTCTGAATGGAAGCTAGAGAGTAGTCACTCAATCATTTCCCAAGGCACATTTTTTTGTGTGTATAAATAAGTGTTAAAAAGGAAAAAAGTCAGGAATATCTTGCCAAATGCTGAGAGGGATGCAAAAACAAAACGTTCTGGGTACGTGACCTCAGAGATGTCTCTAGGCATCTAAGAATACTGAGAATATATTTTGAATTATTTTTACTTATCAGAACATATGTTCTCATTTCCTGATAGTCTGGCATTGAACATTTCATCATGAATAACAAAGGTGCTTGTGAACAACTGTGAATGCCCAAAGTGTACCAAAGCCATCTCTGACTATGTACCTTATTAAAATGTCAGTTGACACAAACCTCCTTATATTTCCCCTGCCCCCACCATCGCATATATTGAACCAGATCCATTTGTTTGTCCCTGATTAAGAGCTTATTTTTTGGACTGAAAATATAAACAGATTGAAGAGTTCCGTTCTTTTCTTTGAAAAAAACAAAAGCAAAAAACACCCACTGCAAGATAATCTTAGATGTCCTGAGAGGAGGAGAGAGAGACGGCAAACTGTTGATGGAAGCCAGGGAATAAATGGAGCTCAGATTCTCCCAGAAGGATGGGCAAGGCTGAGAGAGGAGGGACGTGCCTAAGGGGGCCCCCGGCCTAGGAGGAATGCTTCCCAGCAGCGGAGAGTTGCATTACTCAGAGAATTCAGCATTTCAGAGCTGTCTTGCATTTAGTACTAGAGAAGGTTGTTGGATTTTTACTTTGAAATCTGACAGTGCTGCCCCAGTAAACCAAATACACATATTTTACATACATACATATATATATATACACACACACACACATATAAAAATATATATATAAACATATATATATAAATACACACACACACGTATATATTTTAGGAATTGCAATAATAAACACAGGATTGCAATATTTTTGACAAATTAATAGATTAAATTTATGAAAGAAGCATAAAGCTGTCGAGTGCTTTAGCATTTTAAAAAATAATTTTTTATGACGTTTGTTTTTCCCTTCAAATAAGTATAACAAAAGAACTAAAGGCAAGGAATAGCCAATTTAGGTTGAAATTTATCTCTATTAATACAAATAATTCTTTACACAGAAACCAAAAGTAGCAATATAATGGCAAACACTCATTCGTGTAGAACCGCTGTGTAATGCAGTGTGCAGGACCAGCCTTCCGCGTGTGCGTTTTGCCCCGTGTCGATCTGTTCTGGAGTTGGTATCTTGGCGACAGAGACCAGAGGTGAAGGCTGATACCAGAGCACAGTCTCACTCTAATTGGGTTTCTCTTTTGGATTCGCTTTTTAGAGAGAAGTTATGCAAAACGTTCTATAGAATTTATACAGACTGAACTACCTTTAAAAGGTAATCTATGTAGCCTTGATTTATCAAATCCAGCAACTTAGTCAGGATATGGCATCTACAGTTAACATTAACCAAGTTAACGGACTTAGCTGCTCACATTCACTGGCTAAAAATGGCTTTTTTTTTTTTTTTGAAATGACGCATTTCAAATCTGACATTCCTCTAACAAATATCATAGAAACTCCGATTCGTAATGTTCAGCTTGTTGTAGAAAAATTACATTAAAACAGAAATGTGCACAGTTTATAGTTTATAGCTCGATACATTTTTCAGAAACTGGATGTGACTCCTGAGTAAGAGGCGGGTAGCGCTCCACACATAAGGCGCTTCCCTCCTGCTTCCTCTCCAGCCTCCAACTGCCTCCCTGCAAACGTAACCACCCTTCAGACTTCTGTTCCTACTGCATACATTTGTCTCTTTTTGAAGTTATACAAATGCAATCATGTCTGAATTATTTTGCTCAACCTTATGTTTGTGAAATTGCTTCACATTTTGTGTCTAATTACGCCTTTTGTCTTCTCCATTGCTGGATAGAGTTCTGTGCTATGAATATACGACAATGTATTTATGCTTCTAATGAATACAGGTAGTTTCCCTTGATAAGATATTACAAATACGGTTGTTATAAATATTTCAGTTAACTTTATTGTTGCTATTGAACACATGTATACCTATCTGTTGAGTCTACTTACAGGTGGAAGAAATGTCCTGTTTGTAGAGTGTGTACATTCAGCTATATTCAGCTTCAGTTGATAGGACATGACAGTTTTTGCAAGTAGCCAAATAAATTCATATTCACATCGTTCATGTTTGAGAGTTCTGGGTGCTCCATGTCGTTGTCAACGTTTAATACTAGTATTTTTTTTCTTTGTTTCATTTTAAGCACACTTGTAGGTATATAAAACTATCACATTTTCTACATTTCCTTCGTTCTCATGTTTTCTTTTTAAGTAAGAATGTACACAAAACTCAAATTTAATTATTCATTCAATAATCTACTTTGAAAACTTGTATTTATTAGCATATGCTTATATATCTATATATGTACATAAAAATAAAAAATCACAAAATTTTATCTAATGTCCTACAGTGACTCTGCACACTTATAAGGATATCATTGCACTTCTTCCCACCTTCTTGTATTTCATCAGACACGGAAAAATCTTGACACTGTTGGTTTTCAGGAAGTGTTTATGGACCGATTCACAGTAATTCTTGAGAAGACAGCTAGGGACTCATTGAAAATATAAATGACCTGTGATCAAAGGATATCAGTTTTGCTAACCTCAGGTTTTGTTTGTTAATCTACCTGTGGTGCATAAGCACGTCTTTCTGTGTTTGAGAACAGGGTCTTTCCTGAGCGCTCATCAGAACCCATAACCTAAGCTTGCAAGGTGCACCTATTTTTTACATTCTTAACTGACTCTTACTTCCACTGAATTTTCCTTTCTTTGATCCCTCACCATATGGATGTTTCAGAGGTGAAAGAAAAATGAAGTTTTGGTTTTGGCAAAAAATAGTAAGTTTGATCCTGAGGTTCACAGTGTGGATTATTTGCATTTTAATTACAAAGTCTGCATTTGACTTTATAAAATGTATTGTAGTTATTACTTTTACCTTATTTGTTTTTAATTAACTTATTTTAAACATTATAAGAATATGAAAAATAAAGCATCTTAATAAGGTGATTATGCAATATTTCTCCCCACAGCTATGCCTAGAGATATGTGGAAATTTTAGACATTTGAGGCATTTATTTTTATATTATGAGTAGAATTTTATATTTTCCCAGAGGCCTTAGGGCAGAAATTTTCAAATGTACTAACTTAGAACATTAGATTTGGACCCAATAAAGGCTTTAGACTTGGAAAATATTAAGCTAAGAACAGCAGTAAAATATAGTGTGGTATTGTGGCTGGTTGCTCCTGGTACCAGGAAAAATGCAGATTATCTGAGATATGTCTGAGAGTAAAAAGTGCAGATTACCAAAGACATATATGGTTATAGTTATAATATGTAATATTTTTTCATTTGAAGCTCAAGATCTATGGCATATAAGAAAAGAGTATTTGTCATTAATTTTCTCCTTCTAAACTCCCGTAACAACATAGTATATAATTATATTCTATAAAATTTTAAAATTATTTGATGTATTGTTTCTTCTCTCTCTAACAAAAGTCTTGGGGATCTTCACAAAGTGATTATTTATCTGTTTATTTAGAAACCTCAAAAGCAAACAGCAGGCACAATATATATTAAGTATATAGTGGATGTTTGAGAAATGTCATCTGTCTATACAAGTCCGTATCTCATCAGAGCTATCAGTTTATATTGCAAAGCACTCATGAGTGCACTCTTCCTCTGACTGAATGATCCATTCCCTGAGTGCTTGTGAGAACTCTTATTTGAAAGAACAAAGCTCAGTATCAAATAAATGTTAGTTGTTTAAATGAATTCACGAAAGCAGAAGAGAATCTCTATCTCTGAATATTCTGTTTGTGATTTCAGACCAGTGCTAAAGAAATTTAGAAGACATAGTTATAAATGTGTAGGAGTGGAAATTTTTTCTCTTCTTCCCTTCTAGGTCCTTTGGCTGGCCTAATAATTGAACTGACAGAAAACAGATTAACAGGAGAAAAACAAATCCAATTACTAACATATGAGAGCCCTGTAAAGACATGAGGCTCACAGGTAGTCAGGCAGTCGAGGTGATGGCCCAGCCTGAGCTAAGGAGAAGGGGTGGGGGCTTCAAAGGGAGTAAGACAAGTCATGGAAAGATGAAAAGAGCAAGTGTTTGGTTAAATAAATAAGTAAATAAATAAATTTAAAAAATTGCCATTCCACAAGTCTTTCTGATACAAAAGTTATCTCTGGCATAGCAGTCTTCCTGGTACAGGCCCCCTTGTCTAAATTCCTGTAGGCAGTGAAGGGAGAGGCTGCTGGGCTGTGATTGCCTAAAGCTCAGAATAATCCACATGCCCAAGTGGCATATTTTGGAGGGCTTCTTTTGAACACCTTCAGAGGTATATTGGAGTAATTAGGTAAACTTCCAGCAAGGTTTTGAAGTAGGTACTGAAAAGAGGGATTATTTGGGAATGGAAGAACTCCGCTACCTCCCAATCCCGAGAAGAGAGCCAGCAGGGCCTTATTCTGGATGCGACCCTAAGAAGTGCACTGAAAAGTCGGAGGGAGCAGGTGAAGAGGCTGGACTCACTGGTATCCTGGACTGCGATCTGTGTCTGACCCGGTGGAGCCCTCCACTCCTGGAAAGTTCTTCGTCTTGCAAAGACCTAAACCTATAAATCCAGGTGGATAGCAATTTGATAGTTATCTTTACTTTTCAAATACTCTGCCAAGTTCCTTCACTGCTCTCTGGCAAAACTTCAATCACTGATAACGTATTGAGAGCCAGCCTACTTATTTCATATCACGGATCAAAGGCGTTCTAGAAGATTAAAGAGGATATTTCAGACTTTAACTTCCCCACTTCATGTTTTAGGCCCTAAACTCAAGCATAGGTATGGTTGATTTTCATCTATCATCAAGAGAGCATCGCTGCTCATTCCATTTCCTGGAGGGTCCTTCTTGTTTGGCATAATCCCGGTGCTTTCTCTACAGTCTCTTCCCAGAATATTTATAACATTTTCCCTTTTGCCTGTCATTTGTATCCAAAATATAGAATTTTGATTGCTATGGAGACTGACCACACTCCTCTCTAAATATAATCTAATGTGTTGCCTAGTTTAAGACTAGGCAGGGCAAAGTTTGTTTTGTTCTAGTCTTTTCTTCATCAAAGTGTCTCTAACCCTGAACCTCAAATGAAGTGCAAAACATGCTAGTCATACAGTGGTAGTCATTTTTCCTTTGTGTGTGTGTGTTTAAAAATTTATTTATTTATTCGAGAGACAGCGTGTGCATGAGCAGGGGGAGGGGCAGAGAGAGAGGGAGAATCTCAAGCGGACTCTGCCACAATGACCGTGAACCCAGCATAGGGCTCAATCTCATGACCCGAGCCTGAGATCATGATCAGAGCCGAAACCAAGAGTCAGAAGCTTAACTGATGGAGCCACCCAGGCACCCCTCCTTTGTGCTTTTTGATGAAAATCTTTATTTCCATTGAAAAGAGTTTACACTTTATTAAAATATGAAACATAATGATATAAGCTAAGCTTACTATGAAATAAACTTATTAAAATATAATACTCATTTATAAATATAGTATGCATGTTTCTTTCAACTGTTCATTTTTCCCTCACATGGGCAGGTCCTATGCAGCCGGCCAGGGCTTGAATAGAGCAAAAGGCTGATCCTCCCAAGTGTGTGGGAACTTCCTCCCGCTCGAGGCCATGCAGCAGGAGGGGTCCCCGTACTCCTGGGATCATCAGCCTTGGTTCTATGGTGGTTGTTTTGAAGCCACTCCATTTTGGGTGTGATTTGTTGTACAGCAACAGATCATGAACACAACTGCTTTTGAGGCCCAACATTGCGTTTTATATTTAACAGAAAGTTTGAGCATGGGTAATTGCAGAGAGCTCCGTATTTACTAACCTGACCAGGAAGGACCTCTTTCATTAATGACTAAACAGATTATCTTTTGAATATTACAATTTTGTAACCACATTTCAGGCTATTCTTTAATCAGATCACCAAATGCTTACTATATCTTTACGTGTTCCTGCCAATCCCTTACCACTACGATCGCCTCATTTCGAGTTCTAAATTGTATATATTTCAGTGTTATCAGGTGACTCTTTGAAGGTGATTAATGATAAGACATGGGCTGATGCTGTTACCCACCAAGAATGATTAAAGCTAGAACCTCATGATTTCCATACATTTTGCAAAAAATGTATGAGATTATTGGGTATACACATTTTCTAAGAGTAAGATTCATGGGTCCCTTGAGGTTCTCTCAAATATTAGGGACCTAAGGAAGCCTCAGAAAACTAAGAAATGAGAGCAAGGAAAATTTCACAAAGTCTATGAGAGGACTGTGATACAAAACAGGGAAGCTGATTTATAAGAAGCAAACCAAAGGTATGCATGTTGAATGTTATAGATTTAGGTATTCCTACGTTCCATAAATGAACATTGGTGCCCAGTGTGTATACTATGCCGGATAATTGAGATACACCTGGTATTGTAAACCAAACCCTAAGCCTCACTACTGTGCTCACCCTTCTCATCTGACGGCCCTGCCACAGGTCTCACTTTGTACTCGGTTATACATGCTGGTATACCAGTTGCTGTACACTGATGTAGGTGCGGGCAGGAAGTGCTGGGAGGGGAGTCCAGGTCATAGTGGGCATGCCGACTCAGATGATGCCTGCAGGATGAACCCATAAGTCTTCAGATGCAAAGAGGAGGGCGGGTCGTCCTCACAGAGAAGATGGGGAACGAGATGATGGAGAATGTGTTAGAGACTTCCACATCAGAGGCCGAGTGTGATTTGGGGACAGCATGTGTGGAGGTAATAGGTAGAGAAAACAGAACTAAGGGTCTGCGTGTTTGTTAGTGTTAATCCGTTCATATTCAGTTCCTAATAGAACAAGAAGAAAAGCTGAAAATGCCAGCTTCTAATTGAAAGTCAGACTCCTCGTATTTCTTTTAATTAACAACAGATCATTGACTTGAAAAAAGGAAACAAACTGTACTTTTTATTTTGATGGTAAGGTATTTTATTGATTTATTATAATTTTAAAAGGAATTCACCTTTTTTGTCCACATAATCACAATATACCTTGTTTTGTCAAAATTATATTTTATAAACTTATCAATTAGTAAATAGCCTACCACACTTAAATTTTACAAAACATAAGCGGCTGCCCCTGAAAATATGGTTCTAGGACAACCTAAACCTGAAATCAATGGGAATGCTCTTAAACTGGAAAGTTGTAATAATTCAGACTAAAGTACTCCTGAAGGAATGTTTGAGTGAGCCTTCAAATCTTAAATATATGACTTTATTTATAATCACAAAGTAGTAATTGCTGTTTATTACATTTGTTTTAAAATTTGTTCCTGACATAGGAAAATAAATCACCAGTTACCTCAGTTTTACCACAACGAATCTAATTACTACATAATATTTACACTCTCATTGCTTCATTAATTACATACAAAGCCTATATTTTAAAACTTCTGAGAGCTTAATTTGCACTTAAGTCACAACACTTCTATTTATCTTATTCGTTTTGAGTTGCAGGTCTTTAAATACTGAATATGTTATAATGTTGCAGGATAGCTCACTATACTAAGAAAATTACACTCCTTGCCTCTGTCTCTTCACAGATTTTGTGCCTACACAGGTGGTTAAGAAGTGTCTTTCCTTTGTTGCAACAAGACTGGAAGTTGATTGAGGGCAGGGATACAGAGTATGTCAATAAATATTTTAAGAGCTACTGTAAATAATGCTGCAATAGACATAGGGGTGCATGTATCTTTTCGAATTGGTGTTTTTGTTTTCTTTGGGTAAATACCCAGTAGTGGAATTACTGGATTATAGGGTAGTTCTATTTTTAATTTTTTACAGAACCTCATACTGTTTTCCACAGTGGCTGCACCTGTTTGCGTTCCCACCAGCAGTGCACGAGGACCCCTGTATATTGCTGTTTTCCCGTATTTTTGTCTGTCAGCAATTTGACTGTGATGTATCTCAGTGTGGTTTTCTCTGCATTTATGCTACTTGGAGATTGCTGAGCTTCATCAATCTTGAAATATTCATACGCATTATCTCATATAACATGTCTTCTTCCTACTCACTATCTTTATTCCTTCTGATATATAGTTAGAATTTTGTTCTTCATTTTGATATTGTTCCATATGTATCAGACATAATTTTCATTTCTTTTCTCTCTGTGCTTCTGGTTTGTTAATTTTTATGGGCTATTCAAGGTGCCCTAATTTCTGCTGCTAAGTCCAGTCAATAGCTATACCCATTTTTGCTGTTTTATCTTTTAGCTCTAGAATGTCCAATTAGTTTTTTAGGTTTCCAACATTCTAGAAAATTCCTCAGATGTTCACACATTTTGACTCCCTGCCTACTAATCCCTTGTACATGTTTATAATAGCTGTTGTAAAGTCCTTGTATAGCAATCCTATAGCTGGGTATTTTGTGAACCTGCTTCTATTGACTACTTTTTTTCTCTTGATTATATATTTTCTTATTTTTTCCTAATGTATTATATTTTGTAAATGTATCCTGGATATGTAGAAAAAGACAGTAGAAAGGACAGTAAATAGGGTTTGCAGACTGAATGCCAAGTGCATTTAGTCCTGTGAGGACACTAGGGTTCGGGTTGGGCTGAGTCCATCGAATGCGTCGTTTAGCGGGATCTAGGCTTCGTTGGGACGTTCGTTCACCACCATTCAGCTGTTCCAAGGGTAGATAAAACTCTGGTAACGTTTGGTATCTGATCATCAGGGTGCTGTCAGAGTTCTATCTCTACTTTTAGTCCAGATGTTGGGCAGCTGGGAGGGATTCTCCTTTTTCTCTAGTGAAGCCCCCTTCTTTCTGTACCTAGGGAAAAAAAAATTCTCTCCAATCTGATGACTTGGTCCCAGACATTAGGGCGAAGGTCCCCAGCCGGTATCCCACAACGGACTCACTGAAGGCCTTGAGCTCTTATTTGGTATTTCTCTCACTGTCCTGTCCTAAACCCAAACTGTAGAGCACTATCATACTAAGCTCCTTAAGATTCTTGCTACCGTCTGAATGCTTGTGTCCCTCCAAAATTCATGTTAAAAACCCAACGCCCAAAGTGATTATGTTAGGAGCTGGGGACTTTGGCATGAGATGTGGTCCTGAGGGTTGAGCCCTCCTTGAGGAGGCATCCATCCCTGTGAGAGACCCCAGAGACCCCTTCCCTGTCCTCCATGTGTGAAACACTGAAAAGCCTGAGACCTCACTCAGCCACGCCAGCACACTGATCTTGGACCTCCAGCCTCCAGGACTGTGAAGAATAAACGTCTGTCATTTACAAGCACTTGGTCTGTGGCATTTTGTTACAGCCACTCAGAAGGACAAATGCAACCCTGAATCTTGTGGGGATGTGTTTCTCAGGTCTTTTGCTCTTCCCCAGCCTTTATCACAGTGCTCTTGTGCACTCACAAATGCTGTTTAAGAAGGAACTGGCAAGTGTATTCGCCTTAGATAAGTTTGGCTTCTCTGGATTCTAATCCTACAGGCTCACTCCCGTGTCACAGTAAAAATGTGCTGAAATGTAAGATGTTCTTCCCACCCTCCTCCACAGTGTATCTCCCTTTCCTAATCTCCTGTCATCACTGTGGAACTCACTTCTCTCAAGAACTGCCCATCCCTTTTTGGAACTTAGTGTTTTTCCTGCCCTACTGCATCACCATACTTCTGATGGGGTCCCCAAAACTATGAACGGGCAGCCTAGCTACCTTTTCCCCCTTTGCTAGGTGTGGTGCAGTGGTCTCTTGAGATTTTTCTATGTCCTGGCTGGAGTATAATTTATTGATTTAAACATTTTATTGTCCCTATACATAAGGTATAATTCTTATAAGAAACATAGGGAGTCCTCCCCCTTTTAAAATCTCTGATTATTTTTCTTTTGAATGATTTATGCACTTTACTTACTACCTTCACCACAAACTCCTTAATTTTGAGTTTTTATCTCCTCTTGATCTCTCCCTGGCTTTGAAAGTTTATTTTGCTTGCTAGGTTTTGTGCTTAAATGAATGGATAAAGAAGATGTGGTCCATATATACAATGGAATATTACTCAGCCATCAGAAAGGATGAATACCTGCCACTTGCATCGACGTGGATGGGACTGGAGGAGATTATGCTAAATGAAATAAGTCAGGCAGAGAAAGACAATTATCATATGGTTTCACTTATTTGTGGAACATAAGGAAGAGCATGGAGGACATCAGGAAAAGGAAGGGAAAAATGAAGGGGGGGGAATCGGAGGTAAAGATGAACCATGAGAGACTATGGACTCCAGGAAACAAACTGAGGGTTTTGGGGGTGGGGTGGGGGATGGGTTAGCCCGGTGATGGGTATTAAGGAGGGCACGTACTGCATGGAGCACTGGATGTTATACGCAAACAATGAATCGTGGATCAGTACATCAAAAACTAACGAGGTACTGTATGGTGACTAACGTAACATAATAAAAAGATACGTATTGTTTTAGAACAAGACAGTTTATAACTAACTAGGTACATGACTGAATAACCCATCTGATTTTATACAAAGTGACTTTTTTGTGTGTGCAGTGGCCACATAGGGTACGAACAAGTACAGTGTTGACCTCTCTCCTCCGCAAGATGCATGTGCCTTGGTTAGTGTTGGGGAAATGGAATCCGTGTCCAACCTCCGCGATTCTTTTCTTTAGTCTCCAAAGAATTTCTTACTTGGTCCTTATAGATAACCCTCGTCTCACCAAAATGACGGCCACTGACTGAAACATGTAGATGTTAACAGTGAGGGTACCGAGGCAGAAAGACCTGGTTCGGTGTAGGGCCTTCCGGTTGCTGCTTTGACAATTCATCGCAAACTTCGTGGCTTAATACAACACGGTAGTTTTTTTGAGGGGGGAGGGGCAGAGGCAGAGGCAAAGAGAGGACCCAAAGCGGACTCCGTGCTCAACGCAGAGCCC
Source organism: Eumetopias jubatus (assembly GCF_037043125.1). Lineage (NCBI taxonomy): Eukaryota > Metazoa > Chordata > Mammalia > Carnivora > Otariidae > Eumetopias > Eumetopias jubatus. Next base: position 86,809,485 of record NW_028274823.1, on the reverse strand, counting down.
AGCACAGGGCTCGGCCTCCCCACCTGAGATCACGACTGCAGCCGAAACCCAGAGTCGGCCGCTGCGCCGACTGAGCCCCACACATTTTTTTCTAATCCTATATTCGAAAGACCAGGAATCTGATGTGGATCTCGTTGGGTTAAAATTAAGTTTGGCAGGGTACATTTCTGGAGGATCTCCAGGAGACTCTGTTTCCTTGCCTTTTCCAGCTTCTAGGCCACACCATTCCGTGGCCCATGCCCTCCTCTCCCACCTTCAAAGCCGGCGGGAGAAGGTCGGGTCCTTCGCACATAGCGTCGCTACCACCTCCTCTTCTGCTTCTCTCTTTTCAGGGTCACCCCAGTAGTCCAGGATAAGCTCCCTATTTGAAGGTCATCTGATCGGCGGCCTTCATTCCACTGACGACCCCCTTTGCTATGTCATCTCACATATACGTGGGTTCCAAGGATGAGGAAGCAGACATCTTTGGGGGGCGATTGTTCTACCTACCAGTCACATCCTGACCTCAGTCTTGGACCCATCCTGACTCCGGCTCTTACAAGTTGTCTACCGGATTGTGTCTTTAAAAGCTTCAATTTCCTGATCTGTAAAATTGCTTATTTGTTGTCAGGAAGTAATGAGGTAATAAATGTGAATGTTTAGTGTAGAACTTAGCAAACGAGAAATACTCAGTAAATGTTAGTTCTACTATTATTGATAATAAACACCACTAGAGGACGAAGACATGAGGAAATACCCTCAGTTTGAGTCCCGGAGTCCATAGTCTCTCACGGTGCGTGTCTCTCTCTGATTCCCCCCCCTTCATTTTTCCCTTCCTTCTCCTAATGTCCTCCATGCTTTTCCTTATGTTCCACAAATAAGCAGTCACCTCATGCCCACAAGGTACTCTGTGGGTATCCCTTTGGACAAAACCGTGGTCAACAAGAACGTCTTTAAGAGACCCTGCTCCTAAATGCAAGGCCCAACAGGGGCCGAGGTCAAGTTCGAGGAGAGGTACAAAACCAGTTCCAACAAATGGTTGTTCCAGAAGCTGCAGTTTTAGATCTGTTTTGTTTCAGTCATTAAAAATACAAAAAAAAAAGAAAAGAAAAAGGAAAAAAAAAAGAAAGAAAAGAAAAATATCCTTAAGAGTATACATGTTTTTATCTATTCCTCCTGAATTTTTATAATTTGCTAATTAGCTATAAATAGTGTAAATGTACTTGGGAAATGTTTCAATATAATTTGGAGAAGTATGTCATTAACATCGTTTTTGCAGTTTAGTACTGTAGAGAAAATTAATAATCATAAAAACATTAGATTATTTAACAGTATTTCTGTTACTGCAGAGTTAATGGCAGGACAGCTAATCACTGTCCAGACAGACCCTGTGTACCTCTCGAGGATGCTGATGCCACCTTGGCATCTGTCATGGAAACAGATGCTATTTGCATCTGTTTTCTGTGATAGTCACTGAAGGTGGCAGAAAAAAAATTAACACAAGCTGCTCAAATACTCAAGAACATATTTGGTTTGTCAAAGCACTTTTTAAACATTACTGTAAGAGATGAGATTTATAGGAAATACACGTCTTAAGAAACTGAGAAATATACTGTTCTCAATTTACGTGTGAACATACGTATTGTGTCTGATTTCTAATGGCTTGCTCTCATTGAATTCCCAAGGACAATACTTTTAAGCAAAAGGAAAAGAGAAAGGAAATAACAGTTCTTTCATTCTGAAACTTAACACTAGAATTATTGACCAAACTTATCATCTATTGTGTGCTTGAAACAGCTTCTATAAGGTATTTTTACATAGATTGATATTATACCGTCAATTTTTTTTAAAGGTTTTATTTATTTATTTATCAGAGAGAGAGCACAAGCGGGGGAGCGGCAGGCAGAGGGAGGGGGGGAAGCAGACTCCCTGCTGAGCAGGGAGCCCGATGTGGGACTTGATCCCAGGACCCTGAGATCATGACCTGAGCTGAAGGCAGACACTTAACCGAATGAGTCACCCAGGTGTCCTTTTTTTTTTTTAAGATTTTATTTATTTATTTGTCAGGGAGAGCTGTACCTTCAATTTTTCAAGTTTTCTTTTCTTTTTTCCTAGTGACCTTGGTAACTTAGTTCCAACCCCATAGGAATTTTTAAGTAGAATCAAAGACGGTCTGCTTCTCAAGCACCTGAGAAAATCCTAAGCAAATTTGATTTTCCTGGGGGCTCTTCCTAAAGTGATTTTATCAGTCCTGGGTAGAAACTGGACTGCAATAGTAATTTTTTTTTATTTCACCCAGTCCATATAATTTATATATAAAAATAACCATAGGACACTGTTAAAGTTGGGACATGCTGACAATAACAAATGGGTGAATGGCGCAGGTGTAGACACGAACTCTAACTGACTTAAACATGAATTTGTACAGTAGCTATAAAGAGGAAAGAGCAGATTTTGTTATGAAATATTTGTTGATAAATAAATTATTTTCCATTTAATTTGATAGAGCTCACTGCTAGTGAACCAGATCTCTTAAGTACACAATGTGAGCCAGAAAGTAACTTTCCTGTAACATTCTATTTGCACATTATACTTACTGAAAACAGTCTCTACATCTAGTGTTTTTATTTTTATTTATTTTTTTAAAGATTTTATTTATTTATTTGAGAGAGAGAGCATGAGAGGGAAGAGGGTCAGAGGGAGAAGCAGATTCCCTGCTGAGCAGGGAGCCCGATGCGGGACTCGATCCCGGGACTCCAGGATCATGACCTGAGCCGAAGGCAGTCGCTCAACCAACTGAGCCACACAGGCACCCCTCTACATCTAGTGTTTTATTCAGTATCCTTTTAATCATCTCAAAGATGGCTATTGCTGTCAACATGATTTGCAATAATGATTCCTCTTGATTATATTTAGTTCTAATAACAGCATATATATCAGTTTGCATAACATTTTGCTTTCTCTAAGAATTTCTGGGCTTTGCTGGAGATAGTAAATACATGATGGCTGTCAAAAAGAAAACAGGTTACATCTCTAAGCAGGGAAAAAAGAAAGGTAACATGCAAATTCTTACAGAAGACTTTTAAAAGTGCCATTGGCAACAACCTATGGTTGTTCACAGATCTTCCTGTTTCACTTCTCACCAGAAGAGCCAAACTCTGCTGTTCATTGTCTAAGGATGTCCCAAAAATCCTGACATTAATTAGGAGACTAACCACGTAGATTAACAGATAGGCAAAGGGCTCTATTTTTTAAAATTAGGGGATGCAAAGTCTCAAACAAAAAACAATCCAAACCTATTTTAAACATATAAACGTATAAATACAGTTTAACACTTCAATCAAAACTCAGCTGGATCTCTTAAATAGAAAATAACAAATTAGGTAAATTTTTTTATATTTAAATTTGAGTTGATAAATATATTCTAATTTTTTCCTCCTCCTAGAATTATATACATATATTTAACACAACTGAATTACAAAAGATACATAAAAATATGCTTATCCATTAATTTGGGCCCTAAGTCTTATATAATCATTCATATATTCAGATTATCTAGTTTTGAAACAAAATATATTAGTGATTACAAGAATTACTTTAGAGACTACACAGGGTTGTGCAGTCAAGAACATCTTAGTTCTATGTGGATCCGAAACTATTAAGATATGAACCTTACATATGCATGCAGCACAATTAAGAATGCGAAAGAATGATCTCTTGGAAGTATAATTGGGCCTACAATTCAACACACATAAACTGTACTTATTATCATTATTATTATTATTATCATCAAATGGGCCAATCCTTTCTTTAAAAAGGTTGGATTGCTGGGGCACCTGGGTGGCTCAGTCGTTAGGCATCTGCCTTCAGCTCACATCATGATCCCAGGGTCCTGGGATCGAGACCCGCGTTGGGCTCCCTGCTCCAGGGGAAGCCTGCTTCTCCCTCTCCCACTCCCCCTGCTTGTGTTTCTGCTTTCACTATGTCTCTCTCTGTCAAATAAATAAATAAAATCATTTTTTAAAGAAAAAAGTTGGATTGCTTGAAGTTTTCATTATAAATAAATAAATATATGTATTTCACTTTATATTATAGGACATTTTATAGTAACTTTAAAAATAATCAGATCTCTCATTATACAAATATATTACTTTTCTCTAATATGTGAAGTATATTAAACTTCCAAAACATTTTAAAAAGTATGAGATCATTACATCAGCAGTTCAGTGGTAAGTCAAACAAGCCACAACCAAATAATGTTTTGAAATATAGACAAGTTAAGGCAATAATTTTTATGTTAATATGGAGTAAGAAGAACTCATGACTTACCAACAAAATTCATATATTAAGGAGAGTTTCAGTGGTTACATGTGAATTTCCAAAATACGAAAGCTATCATTGAGACAAGATATAGCTTAATATAAAGATACCCATGTCAAACTTAAAAATTATTTTACATCAAAAGACATAATCAACAGAGTCAAACGGAAACCGCTGGAATGGAAGAAATGTTTGCAAATCATGTAATCTGATAAGGGGTTAATCTAGAAAATATAGAGAACTGCTACAACTCAACAACAAAAAACAAACAACCAGATTAAAAAATGGGCAAAAGACTTGAACAGATATTTATCCAAAGATGACATACAAATGGCCAACAAGTATATGAAAAGATGCTCAATATCATTAAAGTTTAGAGAAGTGCAAATCAAAACCACAATGAGATATCACCTCACACCCGATATAATGGCTATTATCAATAAAACAGAAAATAAGTGTTGGTGAGGATGTGAAGAAATTGGAACTCTTGTGCACTGTTGGTGGGAATGTAAAAGGGTGCAGCTGCCATGGTAAACAGTATGGTGTTTCCTAATAAAAATTTAAAAATAGAATTAGCATACTTACTAGTCTGCTCAGGCTGCCATAACAAAACACCACAGACTGGGTGTCTTAATCAACAGAAGCCTGTTTCACAAATCTGGAAATTGGGAAACCCAAGATGGACGGGCCAGCTGCCTTGGTGTGTGGTGAGAGCCCTCTTCCCGGCTTGCAGATGATGACCTTCCTGCTGCATTGGAAAATGGCTTTTCTTCTGTGCATATGCAGAGACAGAGAGAGAGGCCAGGAGAGAGGAAGTGGCTTCATGGGTATAAACTTTTGGTTTTGCAAGATGGAAAAGTTCTGGAGATCTGTTTATGTACACAGTGATATACATAAACTTAATACTACTCAACTGTATATTGAAAAATGGTTAAGATGATAAATTTTATATGTTATTACCATAATTAAAAATAAATGTTAATTATATTATCAACTTTAAAAATTCTATATAAAGCACATATTTTCAGTTACATATTTCCCTAAATATTTTTTTCCAAATTCCTTGCCCTATCTCCAATAATCTTTTTTTAAAATTTTTTATTGTTATGTTAATCACCATATATTACATCATTTGTTTTGGTGTAGTGTTCCATGATTCATTGTTTGTTCATAACACCCAGTGCTCCACGCAGAATGTGCCCTCTTTAACACCCATCACCAGGCTAACCCATCCCCCTACCCTCCTCCCCTCTAGAACCCTCAGTTTGTTTTTCAGAGTCCATTGTCTCTCATGGTTCGTCTCCCCCTCTGACTTACTCCCCTTCATTCTTCCTCTCCTGCTATCTTCTTCTTTTTATTTTTTCTTAAAATATGTTGCGTTATTTGTTTCAGAAGTACAGATCTGTGATTCTACGGTCTTACACAATTCACAGCGCTCACCGTAGCACATACCCTCCCCAATGTCTATCACCCAGCCACCCCATCCCTCCCACCCCCAACCACTCCAGTAACACTCAGTTTGTTCCTGAGATTAAGAATTCCTCATATCAGTGAAGCCATATGATACATGTCTTTCTCTGATTGCCTTATTTCACTAAGCATAACACCCTCCAGTTCCATCCACGTCGTTGCAAATGGCAAGATCTCATTCCTTTTGATGGCTGCATAATATTCCATTGTGTATATATACCACATCTTCTTTATCCATTCATCTGTCAATGGACATCTTGGCTCTTTCCAGAGTTTGGCTATTGTGGACATTGCTGCTATAAACATTGGGGTGCACCTACCCCTTCGGGTCCCTACATTTGTATCTTTGGGGTAAATACCCTGTAGTGGGCAAATGCTGGATCGTATGGTAGCTCTATTTTCAACTGTTTGAGGAACCTCCATACTGTTTTCCAGAGTGGTTGCACCAGCTTGCATTCCCACCAACAGTGTAGGAGGGTTCCCCTTTCTCCACATCCCCGCCAACATCTGTCATTTCCTGACTTGTTAATTTTAGCCATTCTGACTGGTGTGAGGTGGTATTTCATTGAGGTTTGGATTTGGATTTCCCTGATGCTGAGCGACGTTGAGCACTTTTTCATGTGCCTGTTGGCCATTTGGATGTCTTCTTTGGAAAAATGTCTGTTCATGTCTTCTGCCCATTTCTTCATTGGATTATTTGTTCTTTGGGTGTTGAGTTTGATAAGTTCTTTATAGATTTTGGATACTAGCCCTTTATCTGAGATGTCATTTGCAAATATTGTCTCCCATTCTGTCGGCTGTCTTTTGGTTTTGTGGACTGTTTCTTTTGCTGTGCAAAAGCTTTTTATCTTGATGAAATCCCAATAGTTCATTTTTGCCCTGGCTTCCCGTGCCTTTGGCGATGTTTCTAGGAAGAAGTTGCTGTGGCTGAGGTCGAAGAGGTTGCTACCTGTGTTCTCCTTTAGGATTTTGATGGACTCCTGTCTCACGTTTAGGTCTTTCAACCATTTGGAGTCTATTTTTGTGTGTGGTGTAAGGAAATGGTCCAGTTTCATTCTTCTGCATGTGGCTGTCCAATTTTCCCAACACCATTTGTTGAAGAGACTGTCTTTTTTCCATTGGACATTCTTTCCTGCTTTGTCAAAGATAAGTTGACCATAGAGTTGAGGGTCCATTTCTGGGCTCTCGATTCTGTTCCATTGATCTATGTGTCTGTTTTTGTGCCAGTACCATACTGTCTTGATGATGACAGCTTTGTAATAGAGCTGGAAGTCTGGAATTGTGATGCCGCCAGCTTTGCTTTTCTTTTTCAATATTCCTCTGGCTATTCGGAGTCTCTTCTTGTTCCATACAAATTTTAGGATTATTTGTTCCATTTCTTTGAAAAAAGTGGATGGTATTTTGATGGGGATTGCATTGAATGTGTAGATTGCTCTAGGTAGCACTGACATCTTCACAATGTTGGTTCTCCCAATCCATGAGCATTGAACGTTTTTCCATTTCTTTGTGCCTTCTTCAATTTCTTTCCTGAGTATTTTATAGTTCTCTGAGTACAGATTCTTTGCCTCTTTGGTTAAATTTATTCCTAGGTATCTTATGGTTTTGGGTGCAATTGTAAATGGGATTGACTCATTGATTTGTCTGTCTTCTGTCTTGTTGTTGGTGTATAGGAATGCCACTGATTTCTGTGCATTGATTTTATAGCCTGCTACTTGACTGAATTCCTGTATGAGTTCTCGCAGTTTTGGGGTGGAGTCTTTTGGGTTTTCCACATACAGTATCATATCATCTGCAAAGAGTGAGAGTTTGACTTCCTCTTTGCCGATTTGGATGCCTTTGATTTCTTTTTGTTGTCTGATTGCTGTGGCTAGGACTTCTAATACTATGTTGAATAGCAGTGGTGAGACTGGACATCCCTGCCGCATTCCTGACCTTAGGGGAAAAGCTCTCAGCTTTTCCCCATTGAGAATGATACTGGCTGTAAGTTTCTCATAGATGGCTTTTATGATATTGAGGTATGTGCCCTCTATCCCTATACTCTGAAGAGTTTTGATCAAGAAAGGATGCTGTTCTTTGTCAAATGCTTTTTCTGCATCTATTGAGAGGATCATATGATTCTTGTTCTTTCTTTTGTTAATGTATTGTATCACGTTGATTGATTTGCGGATGTTGAACCAGCCTTGCAGCCCAGGGATAAATCCCACTTGGTCGTGGTGAATAATCCTTTTAATGCACTGTTGGATCCTATTGGCTAGTATTTGGTGAGAATTTTTGCATCCATATTCATCAAGGATATTGGTCTGTAATTCTCCTTTTTGATGGGGTCTTTGTCTGGTTTTGGGATCAAGGTAATGGTGGCCTTATAAAATGAATTTGGAAGTTTTCCTTCCATTTCTATTTTTTGGAACAGTTTCAGGAGAATAGGTATTAATTCTTCTTTAAATGTCTGATAGAATTCCCCTGGGAAGCCATCTGGCCCTGGGCTTTTGTTTCTTGGGAGATTTTTGATGACTGCTTCAATTTCCTTAGTGGTTATAGGTCTGTTCAGGTTTTCTATTTCTTCCTGGTTCCATTTTGGTAGTTGATACATCTCTAGGAATGCACCCATTTCTTCCAGGTTATCTAATTTGCTGGCATAGAGTTGCTCATAATATGTTCTTATAATTGTTTGTATTTCTTTGGTGTTGGTTGTGATCTCTCCTTTTTCATTCATGATTTTGTTGATTTGGGTCTTTTCTCTTTTCTTTTTGAACAGTCTGGCCAGGGGTTTATCCATCTTGTTAATTCTTTCAAAGAACCAGCTCCTAGTTTCGTTGATCCCTTCTACTGTTCTGTTGGTTTCTATTTCATTGATTTCTGCTCTGATCTTTATTATTTCTCTTCTCCTGCTGGGTTTAGGCTTATTTGCTGTTCTTTCTCCAGCTCTTTTAGGTGTAGGGTTAGGTTTTGTATTTGAGACCTTTCTTGTTTCTTGAGAAAGGCTTGTATTGCTATATACTTTCCTCTCAGGACTGCCTTTGCTGTATCCCAAAGATTTTGGACAGTTGTTTTTTCATTTTCATTGGTGTCCATGATTTTCTTAAATTCTTCTTTAATTTCCTGGTTGACCCATTCATTCTTTAGTAGGATGCTCTTTAGCCTCCATGTATTTGAGTTCTTTCCGACTTTCCTCTTGTGATTGAGTTCTAGTTTCAAAGCATTGTGGTCTGAAAATATGCAGGGAATGATCCCAATCTTTTGGTACCGGTTGAGAACTGATTTGTGACCTAGGATGTGATCAATTCTGGAGAACGTTCCATGGGCACTAGAGGAGAATGTGTATTCCGTTGCTTTGGGATGGAATGTTCTGAATATGTCTGTGAAGTCCATTTGGTCCAGTGCGTCATTTAAAGTCTTTATTTCCTTGTTGATCTTTTGCTTAGATGATCTGTCCATTTCAGTAAGGGGGGTGTTAAAGTCCCCCACTATTATTGTATTGTTGTCAGTGTGTTTCTCTGCTTTTGTTATTAATTGCCTTATATAATTGGCTGCTCCCATGTTTGGGGCATAGGTATTTACAATTGTTAGATCTTCTTGTTTGATAGACCCTTTAAGTAGGATATAGTGTCCTTCCTCATCTCTTATACAGTCTTTGTTTTAAAATTTAATTTGTCTGATATAAGGATTGCCACCCCAGCTTTCTTTTGTGTCCATTAGCATGGTAAATGGTTTTCCACCCCCTCACTTTCAATGTGGGGGTGTCTTTGGGTCTAAAATGAGTCTCTTGCAGACAGCATATTGTTGGGTCTCGTTTTTTAATCCAATCTGATAGCCTTTGTCTTTTGATTGGGGCATTTAGCCTATTTACATTCAGGGTAACTATTGAAAGGTATGAATTTAGTGCCATTGTATTGCCTGTAAGGTACTGTTACTGTATGTTGTCTGTGTTCCTTTCTGATCTTTGCTGCTTTTAGGCTCTCTCTTTGCTTAGAGGACCCCTTTCAATATTTCTTGGAGGGCTCGTTTCGTGTTTGCAAATTCCTTTAGTTTTTGTTTGTTCTGGAAGCTTTTTATCTCTCCTTCTATTTTCAATGATAGCCTAGCTGGATATAGTATTCTTGGCTGCATATTTTTCTTATTTAGTGCTCTGAAGATATCTTGCCAGTCCTTTCTGGCCTGCCAGGTCTCTGTGGATAGGTCTGTTGCCTTCTAATATTTTTACCATTGTAGGTTACATATCTCTTCTCCCGAGCTGCTTTCAGGATTTTCTCTTTGTCTCTGACACTCGTAAGTTTTACTATTAGATGTCGGGGTGTTGACCTATTATTATTGATTTTGAGAGGGGTTCTCTGTGCCTCCTGGATTTTGATGCCTGTTTCTTCCTCACATTAGGGAAGTTCTCTGCTATTATTTGCTCCAATATACCTTCTGCCCCTCTCTCTCTTTCTTCTTCTTCTGGGATCCCAATTATTCTAATGTTGTTTCGTCTTATCGTATCACTTATCTCTCGAATTCTGCCCTCATGATCCTGTAGTTGTTTCTCTCTCTTTTTCTCAGCCTCTTTATTTCCCATCATTTGGTCTTTTATATCACTGATTCTCTCTTCAGCCTCATTTATCCTAGCAGTTAGTGCCCCCATTTTTGATTGCACCTCATCAATAGGCTTTTTGATTTCGACTTGGTTAGATTTTAGTTCTTTTATTTCTCCAGAACGGGTTTCTCTAATGACTTCCACGCTTTTTTCAAGCCCAGCTAGTATCTTTAAAGTCATGATTCTGAACTCTAGGTCCGACATCGTACTAATGTCCGTATTGAGTAGGTCCCTGGCTGACGGTACTACCTCTTGTTCTTTTTGCTGAGGTGATTTTTTTCATCTTGTCATTTTGTCCAGAGGAGAATAGATGAATGAGAGAACAAAATGCTAACAGGTTTACAACGTCCCCAGCAAATATACTGTATAGAAATCAGAAGAGACCTGAAACCAGGGGAAAAGAAAGGGAAAGAAAGAAAAAAGAAAGAGAAAAAAAAAGAAAAAAAGATAAAAACAAAAACAGAACAATACAAAAAAAGCAGAATATGATCAAATATGATCAGGCTAGTGCATAGATCAGTGCCACACACTAGATTTTGGGCATATTTTGGTCTGTTAGAAAAAAGTGCCTCCTAAAATTTTAAAGGAAGAAAGGCATATATGTACAAAATAAGGGTTGATACAATGAAGGGATAGAAGATGACTATAAAGATGAAAATTATAAAAGATTTTATAAAAGGACTTGATAACATAAGAAGTTGTTTGAAAAAAGAAATAAGATTTAAGGAAAAAAAAGAAAAAAGGGAGAGAATGTGATCAGGCAGGAGACTAGAACAGAGCCATACACTAGTGATTTAGGGTATATTTTGATCTGTTAGAAGAAACTGTATCTCAAAATTTTAAAGAGAGAACAACTTATATATATATGCCAAAAATAAGGGTAACTACTATAAAGGGATAAAATATAACTCTAAAAATGAAAAATAAAAAATGTTTTTTTTTTAAAAAGAGATTGATAAGATGTTGGTTGAAAAAGGGAAAAAGAAAAATAAAAAAAAGAGTTAACAAAAATTAACTTTGATGAACTAATGAATCATGGTAAAAAAAAGCCATGAATCTATGTGCAGTATTCCCCTAGCGCTGGAGTTCTCCCATTCTCCTTGATCGGTAAACTTGGTCTTGGCTTGCTGGCTGTTTGTGCTGATCTCCTGGGGGAGGGGCCTGTTGCTGTGGTTTCCAAATGTCTTTGCCGGAGGCGGAATTGCCCCGCCCTTGTAGGTCCGGGCTAAGCAAGCTGCTCGGGTTTGCTCTCAGGAGCTTTTGTTCCCTGCAAGTTCTCGGTACAGCTTTGGAGGACCAGGGTGAAAATGGTGGCCTCCCAATCTCCACCCGGAGGAGCCGAGAACTCGGGGCCCCGCTCCTCAGTGTGCCCCCAGAGAAAAGCAGTCACTCCCTTGTCCCCGGTCTCCGGCCGCACTCCATGCTCACCCGGCCTGTGACCGAGTGTTGCTATCTCTGGCACCCGACCCTGTGTGGAGTCTCCAAACCCAGCAGATCCCTGCAGTGCGCTCCGCGCCGCTCCTCCCGGGGGAGGAAGGGGAGTCTCCCCTGATCTGCCACCTGTTGGGTCCCTGCTGGAGGAGCAGTGGCCCGACTGGGCCGCGGATCACAGTTTATGGCCACCCCGAGCTGAGAGCCCGCGCCTCGGCTCCGTCTCTGCAGCCGGCTTCCCCGCTCCGATACGTGGGAGCTCTGCCGCACTCACGCACCCCCGGTCTTTCTGTGACCCCGAGGGTCCCGAGACCACACTGTCCCACGAGGGTTCCACCCCCCCGCTTAGCCACTGCAGCAACGTCCCTCAGCGGAGCCGACTTCTAAAAGGTCCGATTTTGTGCTCCGCAGCTCTAGCACTTGCCAGAAGCGGCCGACGGAGGCCCCCTCCCCCGCCGTCTATCCTCCCGAATATCGCCTCGGATTCACTTCTCCGCATGTCCCACCTTCCAGAAAGTGGTCGCTTTTCTGTTCAGAGTGTTCTTACTCTCTTCTTTGATCTCCTGTTGAGTTCGTAGGTGTTCAGAATGGTTTGATCCCTATTCAGCTGAATTCCTGAGACCAGACGAAATCTAGGTCTCCTACTCCTCCGCCATCTTCTCTCCAATAATCTCTTTGAGATTTATTTTTAGCATTTTTTATCTGGATCACTAAGTTATAATTTAATCTATAAGAATATCAATATACATAAAAGGTATTTTTAACTGAATATTTTTAAAATAGTATTTCTATTTTAATGTTCTAGGTGTGCTTTTCCTAGATCTGAGGAAGTGATTTGTTTTATATTTTAACAAAAGTAGGTTATAATAAATGGAAATTCATACTGTTTACTATCATGCAAATTTAATCTAATTAAGTAATATTAATATGTAACTTTTCTATGTATCACACCAAGATAGTTTCACTATTTTAGGACAGAAAATAAATAAAATGTATTGATTAGCTTATAGAAGCGAAAATAATTGTGAGTGTATCCAATTCCACAAATCTGTCTTGAACTTGTCAAAGCATGAGAATAACAAAGGCAGTGAGGGCATGTGCGCTAAGTGAAGTCCGCTCTGCTTTGAGGATGAGCACCTTCAGAGAAAGTTGATCTTTGGGGGCTCATTCAAGAGGAATTTGTTTCCTTGCGCTTTTGTGCCACCCTCTCTAAGGTCTCCTGCTACCCGGGCGGGGTGCAGGTGAATCCAAGTCAGAGTCAAAGGAACAAGTAGGAGCCGGGAAGCTCGCTGGGAAACAGACTGGTCTCCCCCGAGGGAAATGTGGGAGGAGGCACAGCCCACCACGGGCGTGCGGGTCTCCTGCGTTCACCAGGCGCTCCTGCTCCCAGCCAACCGCTCAGGCCTGCGGGACATCCGGCGCGGTGGATCGGGAACCCTGGCCGCTGTTCCCCTAAAGGCCCAGCACCGCCGGGGGCGCCCTCCGCCGGGTGTGCCAGCCATCCGGCTTTGCTCCCGGGGCGCATCCTCCCGGGGGTCCCCCCTGACCCCGTGTGGCTGTGCTCGCGGGGCGCGCCCTCCCGGGAGGACCCCCCCTGGTCCCGAGTGGTTGTGCTCGCGGGGCGCGCCCTCCCGGGAGGACCCCCCCTGGTCCCGAGTGGTTGTGCTCGCGGGGCGCGCCCTCCCGGGGGCACCCCCCCCCCGAGCCCGTGTGGCTGTGCTCGCTCGGCGTGCCTCCCGGGGGATCCCGCTCGGCCCGCGCCCTCTCTCGGTCTGCGGGAGAAGCTTCCGGGCGCTCCGGCCACAGGGATCCCGCTCGGCCAAGGGCTCCCTTCTCCGCCCACCTCGCAGAGGGCGCCGCCGGGTCGGGCCTGGGGCCTGGGAGGATCCGTGTCCAAAGCGTCGAGGTGCCGCCTTCCTCCCCCAGCCTGGCTGGCAGCCGAGCCTCCGGGCGGGAACGTGGTGCCAGCGCCTTTCCCGGTTGCTCGGGCCGTGCCGGAGACGTGGCCCCGCCGGCGTCCCCACCTGGGTCCCTGTTCGCCTCTTGTTCCGTACCCTGAGTCGGAGTCACGAATGGAACCGGGAGACTGGCTACTCTCGCCTCTCCTGGTCACAGGTGGTGATTCCGGCGGTAACCGGCCGCTCAGAAAGCCACACAGATCGTGCGGGTGGGGTTGGGACAGTCTTCCCTGTTGTGTGACGAAGCCCTCCCCCGATCCCAAAAGCATTTGGAGGGAGCGCTACGTTTGGAAGACCCGGAACCTAGCGGGAGTGCAGGGTATTGGTGCCAGCGCAAGAAACGACTCTGTCCCCTGACTTCTTAGGGATTTTCACGGGAAGCCTGTTTGTTTGCAGAAAAAGTCAGTTGCTCTCTGTTACTGGTGTTTTCCTAAAGCCCTCTCTCGCCCTGCTCCCCTCCCCGCTCCCCGGGGCTCTGCTCTTTCTGGGTGTATTCACTACAAAGAGCACACACTGTGGCCGTTGCTAGTTTCCAAAGTTTCCAGCGCCCTGACGCAGGCGGGTCTCCGTAAGGTCTGCTCGAACCCGCGCAGCTCAGAGCGCTTGGAGCCGGAGGCTCCAGGAGGGGCACCTGAGCCGCCCAGGGGCACCATTCCTGGCGGGAGGAGGCGGGGTCAGGGGAGCCGCGGACGTCCCGGAGCGCTCGCGGTGATCCCCCCTCCCACCCGCGCATGGGCACGCACGCGCGCGGCACGCACACACGTACGCGCGCGCGCACGCACTCCGCGCGTTTCCCGCGCTCGTCCGCTAGAGGGAGGGCGGCCGTGCAGCCGCACGGGTTGGAGCAAATAAACATGGAGCTGCTCTCTGGCGGAGTTTGCGTTTTCCACTTTAAAAAGGCTTCCAGTAATTGTGGTCCAGGGGAGTCCGCCCTGGTGAGGCTGGAGCGCACCAGAGCTGGGGGGTACAGGGGTTCTTGGTCCTTGACAGCCACAGTTTTCTCTGGGCTGGGGGCTCCCCGTTCTGTTACCCCTTGTTCACTGCGCTGGACACTGCATGTGTCCGCGTGCCCAGAACGGAGCCAGGACAGCTTACAAGTGCGCTCATTTTTTTTCTGTCCTGAAGGACAGTTTAGGAAGGGGCCGCGGACTTGTGACTCCTGTCTTAATTATTTCTCCACCTCCGTTTCATCTTACTCTATACTTTTTTAAAAATACTGTTTATGTATCATTGTTCTGGCAAAAAATGGAAAACTCAGCCGGGGCCATCAATGATCTTACACAGGATGAAGAAACATACTCCTCCCCCCCCATGATATTTGAGTTTGAATTTAATTCCTCGCCACCAACCTGGAAATAACAAAAACCTTAGAGAATGCCACTTAGAATAACATATGACTCTTAAGAAATGCGACTTCACTGTGCAAAGAAAGGCCCTTGGGTTCCCAGTGGACATCTAAGCATGAAAATCATCTCAGAAGGAGTAAAGATCACTGGAACGCTTCGAGGAGCTTCATGTATTCATAGGACTGAATTAGGAAGGAAGCCTGTAGGGGTAGGGGAAGATGTGTGATTATCTGGATTGGGATTTCGAGACTGGGAAATCTAATCCCGTTCACCTAAAAGGCGTCCCCGTGGATTTCAACTAACTTTGCAAAATGAATCCGAGTGATGACTCAGACTCCAGCGAAAGAGGAGAGTGATTTCCCTGAAAACCAGGTTTGGAGCGCCTCGGTGACCCTATCCCGGGTGCGCGCGCGCAGAGTGGCCAGATCCCTCTGCACGCAGCTCTGGCTCGGCTCAGTTCGGGGAGCGCACCCACAGTACAAATGCCGGCGGAAGACGGTTTGTGAGGATGGGCTCGGGGAGTTGACACTCCGCAGCGCCCCCAGCAACTGTGTGCTCCCCGAAGACAGCCCCTCTCCGGGCGCGAGCAGATCTGCGCGCTCCAGCCCGCGGGGCGGGCAGCCCCGGCGCTCACCCAGCCAGCTCAGCTGGTGCTGACGTCCGCTCGGGCCCTTAAACGGGTCGGTCCCTGCGCAGGAGGGAGCACACTTTGTAGCAGTTACTTTGCCTGAAGGGAGTCGCGTCTGCGCTCCGGCTCGCCTCACTGTGTTGGCGCCACGTCCGCGGTAGCCTCTCCAGCGGGAGGCGCGTTTGGTATTTGCACCCCAGGAGAGGACCCACGGTGCTTCCCCAGCCCTGTGCTTTTCCGGTGGACTCGAGGACCAGAGCTGACGAGGTGCGCTCGGGGATCGCCCACGGAGCAGTGAGCTTCCTCTCCCGGATTTTGGGGAGCGGTGATTTTTCCCACACCTGGTGAAAGCGTCCTTCCCGCCCCGGCACCTGCAACTTGTTTTGGTGTCTTCTCAGTCCTGCGTGTGCGGTTCCAACATCAAAGTTTTCCCTTCCTTCCCCGAAAAATCTCTGGGTTCCATCCCTCCGCCTCGCCCGCGCGGTCGCGCCAGGCCTGCTCGCTGCGCGGTGAGTGACTAGCGGGGCGCTCGGTGTGGTGGCGGCGGAGACCGGAGCGATCAGCCGGAGCACGAGAGAGGACGTGCTGTCGGCCGGGGCCACCCCTCGCCGGGAGAAAGAGCTGCGTGAGGGCGCTGAGCAGGGCTCGGAACCTTGTGGGACGCGGGTGCCTGGAAACTGGATTTCATCCCCTTTTCTCCCGTGCTAACTAATCGAGCCCAGCGCTTGGCACGAGCGCTCTGCGGGACCCAAGCTCTGGGCTGCTTGGGATCCGTGCGTCCGCGGCTGCGGAGGGAGCGAAGGAGGACGCCCGCGGATGCTCCTGGAGCCTGGAGGTAGGCGAGGGGGTGGGATCGGGTTCTACCGCTCAGCCTAGATCCTGAAGGGCTGTCTGGTTCTCTAGAGCCGCGGCTTTCCCCTCTCCCTGCTTTCCCACCGCGCCCTCCCCGCGTCGGATTCAGGCTCAGGAACAGCCAGATGCACTCTCAAGGTGGACTGCCTGCCGCCGCTCCTCGCTTGAATGCCTCACTGCTTGCACTGCATGTTGGGGTATGTGAGCTTCCTTGCGAAGTTGAGAGCTTGTAGATTTTGAGAAGGTCCAACTTGATTTTATTCAGTTTCTTTAAAGGATGTGTTTCCTGTGGGCAAGAATTATGGGAAATAAATGTCAGGGTCATATACAGCTGCAGTCCAGCTCAGAAATCACCTTCATTTCCCCCCAAAAGTTTTCCCCATGCAAGTTTTCCTAATGTCCAGATGTAGTGCATCCTGGAGGCTTGGCTTGCTTTATTATAAACTGGGGAGGGGGCTCCCCTATTTTTAAAGTATAGTATGTCAAGGACGTTGTAGCCAACCTGCCTGCCTTCCTCCCTCCCTTCCTTCCTCCGTTCCTTCCTCCCTTCCTTCCTCCCTTCCTTCCTCCCTTCCTTCCTTCCTTCCTTCTTCCTTCTTCCTTCCTCCTTCCTTCCCTCCCTCCCTTTCCCCTGTGCTGCCCAGGTAACAAAGCCTAGGATCGCAGAGAGAGTGGATCACTTTTACAGTCTGCAGCGAAGATGAAATACTTTGCTGTTTCCATCCTTGTCTGAAGTTTTTATTTAAATACCTGATCTTTTTTTAGTTAAAAGAGGTAATTTGGGGTAAGACTGAACTAGTATCTGGGGTGCAATTCAGCATGGTAAGATTTTGTAAATAGTGTGTGTAATTGATCCCTATAGTTGCATGTTAACTAATGACAGAAATTGCATGACATGATGGAAAAAGCCTTTGATTTTTTTGCCAAACAATATTTTTTGGACTGTGGGGAAACTAAAAAAAAAAAAATCATCCTCAAAATTTACATATCAAGAATATGGATGCATAGAGGGATCCAGGAAGGTAAGTTAACTTGCAGAGGGTGGTTTATTGAAAATCAGTGGGATTTCATATCTACATATGGTAATCAGGGAAATAAATGAACAGTTAGTATTCCCAGCCTGCAGTACCTGATCTGTAGAAAGACTGCTGTTCCATCTCGTTTCTGACCTCATTTGTGGGAAGAGAATGGTGTTGGATGGGTTGATTTACTTCCTCACGCCTGGGTGCTGTAGATGCCAGGATGTCCTGCAAGAAGAGCCAAGGTCCAGGACCTAGCCCGGCCACACTGCCATCTCGCCATTACAGGGAATCCTTCACATGGGTTGCAACCAGGGGAGTCTGGAGCTTCTTCCTCTCTCCTCCACTCCTCCTCCTTCTCTTGCTCCTTTGCACTTGTGGCTTCCAATCTGAACCTAAATCTCTGTGCAGTAAGCTCTGTCCCTCATGCCTTCCTTCTCACGGGGCAGCCCTGAGCTGGGGTTGCTCTGAACTGAAATGTTAATACCCCAGCAGTAAATGTGCGGTTGTGTACTCAGCAAGCCTTTTGCTAAGCCAGATGTGCAGGGGGGCAGGAGGGGAGACAACACTCCTAAGCTAGGAGCATGGGTTGTACTGAAGGGGAATGGGGGCAGGGCAGAAGGGAAGGAATAGAGCTAAAATTTGAGTTGTGTGTGTGTATGTCTGTGTGTAGAGGTTGGATTTTCATCAGGAATCAGTCTTATCTTAGATAGAGCTGCACAAGTAGGTTTATCTCAAAGGTCAGACTCCTTGCTTGGTATGTGCTTTAAAAAGAATTCGGAATCCCCAAGGAAATAAGTGGCTCTTATCTGTACTTACTCACTTCCAAATTAACTGTTTACTCTTAGGGGCTAAGACAGTTTTTGTCAAATTTTAGTGCCTTAGGATGTATAAAAATGGAGATTTATGACCCCAGACACTGGAGAAATTTGTTCAAGAGGATCCAGTTAACTGCATGTTTAACACCGTGGGTGATTCCAGTTCTAGCTCAAGAATTATTCTGTGAAAAATACAGGCTTGATGTTAATGAACTTACTTTTAGGGAGGGTCTCATGTTAATCTGAAATTTTTTCCTAGTATTTGTTATCTTCTTGAATTTTCCTTGTTTTCCATTATCCATGTCATTTTGTCACATCTGTCCTGTTAGGAGATGGCTATTCCCAAATATCAAGCTTCTATGGTTTGTGGATTTGAAATGATGGATGGAGGCCATTTGAGATTGAAACCAGGAGGCACTAATGTGCCTCTGTCACTGAGGTGATAGAAATGCTTCAGGATTGAGATTTTATGTTTAAAAAAATGTACTTGATGGTTTGATTATCTCTTCCCCACCAGAGGGAGATCATTTTTTAAAATGTTAATCTTTTTATTTCATATATTTACATATTTATGTTTTTTGCTAATAATGCAAGTAATTCAAGTAGCTTACATGGTATTATAAAAAGAGAAAGTAAGCTTAAAAATCGCTACAATTCTTTCTACTTTCTCCATTAATAAAACTTCATGAAGGTGACCAAAAAGTGAAGGAAAGGATTGATGAACTCCTGAACCCAGTGAAAAAACTGGTCATTTTGGGGGGGTCTTATTTTGCAAGTGACATTTCCATGAAATTCTTAATTTTTCCCACTCTTTCCAGCCAAAGCAAGTTGGCCATTTATTGTCATGGTCTTCAAGATGTGTGGTGTTCATTGACATTTCGTTATCAGAGTTCTCACTTCTGTGTTTTATCGTATTTTCTCTACAATGTGGCTTGTACAGAACATGTTTTCACATTAGTAAGCATTTAGAGCTTCCTATTACTAAAAAGTTTGCAGCCTAAAAGTATGGCATCACGAATGGTTAAAGGAAGTGGATATTGTATTTATTTTCTTTAAAAAACCACTTTATCCAATTGTATATGTATGTTGGTTGACTACTATTTTAAACTATGTACATGTTGAAAGTTTTTGAAAGTGCAGCTTACTGTTTTAATAACAGTTACCTCTCGAGTGATTTACAGCACAGAGTATTATGAATTTCATGCTAATTTTTGAGTTGAGTTTTGTTTTTGTTTTTTGTTGAAACCTCAGCAACCTCTTTGGATATTTGGTTGATGACATGGTAAGATGTGGGAAATCTGGGAAGGAAATCACAGAACTATTTTCATCCTAGCAAGATAAACTCAACCTAAGGAAGGTGTGGGTTTGCTTCATATTAGCTCCAAATCAGAGATGCTATGACTGATATACAAAGATTGAAATGTGGTCCAGGATTCCTGCCACATTTTAAAGACTTTTTGTAAAATGATGACATCACTGATAGCAAAGACAATCTATTTCTATGTTTAAAAATATGTGGAATTTTACTTAGAAGTTCTGGAAACTTCCTTTTCTCTTACGTAGCCCCTCTCCCCATGGGGTGAAAGAGAGAATAGCCCACATGATGGCACTATTGTGATGAATAATATTTCACATAATTCTACCCTTGAACCATCGTTAGCTACATGTATCCCAGTGGAAACATTGGACTTTTCTCTAATGATAGATTTTCTGACAGCATTTTCCTAGTAAACATACTATTTATTGGGTCCGAGTGCCCATTGTTGCCAAGGATGGCCTTTTAAAAAATGATTTCCCAGTCTCTGTCCAAGAAAACCTAGAAGCCATGACTCCTATATTTTTTCCACTGTCCTGCCCTGTGTTCTGATATAAATCACTCCATAGCTATAGAAGATATTATCTCCTAGAGTGATTTCACATTTACTAGATATATACTTTTCTCGTCAACTACAATGTTACATATATTCTCATCTCTGTTCTATGTTCTTAAAACCAGAATGGTTCCTCTTCTTCCCACACCATCTGTTTATCTTAAATTCCTCTATGCTACCAGGAAAAATCCATTCACACTAAGTCAGTGACTTAATGGATTCCTTAACAGGTCATTTGCATTTTAATAGAGGGCCTCTAGAAGAAGACAAATTCTAACACATGTTGCCAGTGAAGGTTTTCAGGTCTTAGACAAAAATTTCTACAAGTTAACGCTTTGCAGAGCGCGGTCACCAGTATATGAGGCCAGCTCTGCAACCTCTCCTGTATAGCTTACCTCATGACTGGTGTGCTAGAACCTCCCAGAGACCTCAGTGTACACAACAAACAATAGTAGAGTACAGTACTGAGATTTGGGTGGGGGAATGGGACATTACCACTAATCCAGGGACTAGGGACACATTAGAAAGGGAGACCACATACCAGAGCCTGTTTCTCTTGGTTTTGCTGTTGGCACAGTTTGCAAGTGGGATCCCACTAGAAGACACAGCTGTGGTAGAAAGAACAAGCGGAAGGCGCAGAAGTGGTCATGTCTGTTCCAGTCTGTATTGTCTTTGGGAGCGGAGGGAGGACACTTGCGCACCTGTCTCTCGCACTTCTTCTTTGGCCAGACATTTGAGAAATTGTCTTATAGGATGACCACTACAAGTTTCATTCCTGTTGAAAAGGAATTCTTCATCCTTTAATTCTTAAAACCCTAACATAATTGTCTTCTAAGAATTGCATCTCCTTGGTTACTGATAGAGCAACACAGCTGTGGTTGGTCAGGGACTTCATTTAAATAAAATGTCTTACAACTGATGTGAGAATACTGAGATGTCTCTGGACTGCATCCTACAGCTGCACACAGTAGGGTGAAACAGAAATGCTGCCTTCTGTTTTACAGATGAATAAAACATTAGAAGTGATTTCGTGACTTTAGGTGTTTTCTAATTTTCCTACAGTTTTTATTTGTGAATTACTTAAATCCCCACCTCTTCTCAGTGATGAATTCTTTTCATGAATGGAGTAAGGAAGGGAAAGGAAGTACATCTAAGATATTTAATGAAGAACCATGTAAAAAAAAACGGCTCTCAAAGTTATTTTCTCATGTTTTTTTTTCTTCCTACATGCTTCCAAAAACAATAAGATCTTTTATATATTTTAGAAATTCATATATAACATACAGAATATATATGTACTAGAACTTTCCTTTTGAACTTTATTCTAATTGCCATGTTTATCCCTTTTCATTTTGAAGCCTTCTCCCCATTGCTACTGAGGACAGACTTTTTTGAGAAATTAAACAATTATTAATCTAATGGTTTGATTTGAAATTCCTAAGAATATTTTTTTAAAGGATAACTACCAATCAAATAGGTATAAGTTAAAAATCCATAATGTCCCAATTCTTATTTTTTTCTCTGTGAAAACACATAAGCCAAATGCTATTCAAATTATTATTTGTACTGTGCTTTCTGATAGATATCAGTGTACTTAGAAGAGTAAAAATAATTTGAATTCACCAATATTGTGATTTAATCATTTCATGGATTAATGGAATCTAATTACTGCATTTTTGAAACAGTACATTACTGCTTAAAACAGTGTTACTGTTTTAAAAATAATTCTGTAACATTAACACAATATATATTATTCAGAACAATTTTCAGATAATGCAATATGTATTAAATTAACATCTGCATAGCATTTTATGTTCTCTTAAATGGGTTTGTAAATGTTAAAATTTTAAATTATTAAAAGGGTCTTTACATGCTAAAATGTGTATATAAAGTTGAGCTGATATCATTATTTGCATTATATTTTATAAAGTTTAAAGTGTTACAGGTGTTGAATCCTGAAAAATTAATGCAATTGAAAAAATAATGTATTAATTACTATACGACAGCTAAATTCTGAATCAGCTATGACTTAGCAATAAACCTGGAGACCTCGTGCTCCATTTTTTGAGGTGTTATATTGTTCTCTCTAAAAAGTATTATACTGGCTTATGGAACATATCATGGTAAATTTTTAGGGTATACTATGTATATTATTGTGGATCACTGTGTGACAAGTTGAGGGAATATAATTTGATTCTATACTCTGATATCCTGAGGTATCAAAATAATAACCCTGTGCAGATATGTACAACACACACACATGCATGCACAAATAATGTTTTTTAAAGAATGGTCATGGTCACCAAACTCCCCACAGTTATTCACAATCTAAAATATATCATGTGTACTTACCTCTAGCAATTGGTTTTCTTTTGGCATTTAGAATCCATCTGGCCATGACATATTGATGACATTTGGCATGGATTAAGGAATTACAAATCCATTATAAACATTCTGTTTCCAAAAATAGATTAAATTTGGTAAAAATGCAGTGAGTCTCTGTTCATTGTGAACATATTCTTAGGTAGGAGCATATTAATTAACAAAAATGGTGGAGTAGTACTTTTACTCATCTTTCTAATGGGAAAAAAAGACCGTATGCTTAGGAATACATCTTTCCTTTCCTTAGGAAAGGACACTAATTGCTTTAGGCAAAAATTTAATAAATAAAAAGTTGGCCAATGAAGACTTACTGTAATGAGATTTAAACTGATTAAAAATTATGGCATTCCAGTTTTTGTAAAATAAATATTGTATATAACTCCTACATTAAATACTATTCTAGAAGGCCATATTTTTCTACATGATAAGTAGTCAAAAACATTTTAGAAAATAAAAAATATGTAATATTTTTATTTTCATACAATAACTGTACTTGGACTAAAAAATAAATAATAAGATTAGCAAAAATAATAAATTATCATGTAACTATTTTATGCCAGTTACTATTTCAAGAATTTTACATTTACTAACTCACTTAATCCTTATAACTTCATAAAGTAAATCTTATTATTTCCCCAATTTATTGATAAGAAAATGCATGCTCAGGAAGGTTAAGACCTTTGGCCAAAGTCAGGCAGTAAGAGTTGGAGTTAGAATCAATACTCTAGAAGCTGTGTTCTTGACTTCTGCACCCCAAGGGCTCCTGATGGTGGTTCATAAATACCACCAGCCACAATTTAACACAGATGGTAGACGCTGCTAACCTCACCTCTAGCGGCGTGTGATTGCTGACTGCAAGCACCTGTTTCGCTTTGAGGATTTTTTCTATTCTGATATAGTTTTCACACTTATTATATAAAAAAAAGAAAATGCTGCCCTCAACTTGCAAGTTTGTGTTTTGTATTTTTAGAAGTTAATTGTGTGACTCCTTTTTTGCTTCATGAAGGAAATTCTTATTTTTAGCGTTTAAGTAACATGGAATATTGGGTTCAATATATCAACATATGTGGGTGCCTTTTTGTAGGGTATAAATACCTTTTCTGAAAAGAGAGTTTTACCAAACAGAGTATGCTTATAATCATGCATTTAGTGTTTTCCAGTATTTAATTTGTAACTTAATTCCGGACTCTGTTTCATGAAGCATAGGACAAGTTCTTCATCCAATTCTATTGTCCTCACGTTAGGCGTGTTCTCTTCATGTGTATTCATCCAGACCCGACTCCTGCAGGTCTGGTGATGTTCCGGATGGCACGGGTTCTAGTGGATTCACCTCCTCTGGACCTTTTTGGGTCACTACAAAATACTGGTTAATGGTACAAGGTGGGTAGTTAGGCTTCTGGGCTCTGATGTTTAGTTGCTCTGAAACTGGACATTTTTCTTGAAAGCTTCTTTACCTCAGTTTCCTCCCTGCTGAGACCTCCTGAGTATTAACAGACTTTAATGATATAATTCAAGTAACATGTTTATGGCCATGCTCGACACACAGTTCAGGCTGCTGAAAGGCGAACATTTTGAACAAGTGTTTGGGAGGAAAACAGTAGAAAAGTATAAAATCAGATATGACTGCTTGGTAGTCTTATGTGTATACAAAGATTATCCTATAACTAAAAATGCTTGTCATGATCTGGAAAGGGAAAATGTGTATTTTTATAGATTCAAATGAAAATACAGCTGCAATTATTCATTTTTGCTCTTTGGGCACTCTTAGGAACAGTAAGTTTTCCAGCATTAAGAAAGTAGATTCACAGACGAAAAGCTCCAACAAATAACACCTGACCTAACTCTTGTGAAGGATACCTGAAAAAGTTTTACCTAAGAGAATTTTCATAGTGGATGACAGCAAAAGAAAACAGATTAACACAGAGATGGAAAGTTTATGGGCATTCAGCATTTCCTTGGCTTTGAGTAGCTACAACTATAAAAAATAAATACATATGAAGCAATTCAATTAAAAAAAAAGCAACCTGGCTTTGTCTTAGGATTGTATTTATTCTCTGTCCTTATAGTTGTTGAAAATCATCTGAAATGAAAGCACAGTTATTAGAAATAATTGTATTCTTTTAAAATAAGGACTCTGTATTCTACCCTGATTTCATTAGAGTTACATGTCTTTTCTTTGTTCATCTGTTTTTCAGAACAAAACAGTGGCCTTCAGGCCTCTTTACTACTCGGTAGCATCGAATAAAAGTTAGAATAGAATTAACTTAAAAGTTGAGAAGGAAAACAAAGTCTTAGAATTGTGTTCAGTTCTAAAAGCTGATGACTCCGAGAGAAGGATTTGTGTCTCCAGTGAAGTCTTCAGCCTTTGATGTTGGGCCACAGATTCTTACCCACCACCATGCTGAACTGAAGGATGTAATGTAATCAGAGCTTTTTCAATTTAAATGGTCATTATCAGATAATTAGGAGGATAAAAATTAAGAGGCAGAGCACCAGAGAAGTTATTAGACGATTTCCCTCTAAAACAATATGGGATCAATACCACTTCTCTGAATCTATGTGCCCTGATTGTTAGAGAGAGATTGTAAGGGCAGCGGGTTGCCCTGTGGCAGGACTGATTATGCCAGTGGGATGTTTGATGATGTAATTCTGCTGGCCCTCATTCATCTATGGACTAGTAATTTGCTTTTTTTGTATTTCTCAACAGCAAAAATATGGGCACCTTATTGGGCTTTCATGAACACATTAGCTATTGCTTTAGAGTCTTTTGGTGCTTTCAGTAATTGTTGTGATTATACCTTTTTATTACAGAAGTATAAGTAATATGAGTTTTCTGTAGTGTAAGTCTCTACATGGGGTCTCCTCTTGATCTAGAACTGACAAACAAAATCTGTCTGCTCTACGTCACATTCAACGTATAATAGGAAATAGGGACAAATGAATAAATAGAATAAACAGCCCTATTTGCAGAGGAAAAGAATGAGAGGTGTGTCTCAGACAGTGGTCTTTGTGGGATATATTCCATCGGGTCCCTGCTTGCAAACTGTCAGTTTATTCCCGGAGTCCTCTCTTCTTTGTACGACCTCGCCAATGTAGGCGCCAGCTGTCCTGCCCTCCTGAGATCCTGTGACCTCCCTGTAGTTCTAGCACGAGGGCTTGGTTAGGTAGGGCTCTCCATCCCATGCTGCCTCAGCACACGGTGTCCTCAGTGGATCCCCGCCATGCTCCCTGGGTCACCTTCCCAGGCTCCAAGACGGTTTTCTTGCTGCGCACTCACAGCTCCTGGGTGGGATTTTGCTACAATACACCTGACTTCTCAGTACAAAGTTTGATATCACTCAGAGTGTCCTTTCTCTCCTCCCACTCCCACTCTCAGAATAACACATCCCCATCCCAATAATGTTCATTTGTTTTTGCTCTTTGGACACTCTTAGGAGTAGGAAGGAGGAAGGAAAAACTATGTCACCAGTCCTACCATTGAAAGGTATACTTGCTCATTTCTAGTGGCCTATAATTCTTTGTCAAGCTCATTTTCCCTTTATTTTTATTTATTTTATTTGATTGTATTTTTAGAGACAGCACATGCACATGCATGCAAGTGAGCTGGTGTGGGGAACGGTGGTGGGAGTGGAGGGGAGAGGGGAGAGGGAATCCTAGGCAGCTCCACGTCTCGCGTGGGGGCTGTATCTCACCACCCTGAGATCATGACCTGCGCCGAAATCCAGAGTCCGTAGCATAATCAAGCGAGCCATTCAGGCGCCTCGGGCTCATTTTTCTTTTAAATAAAATAGACTACTTTTGTGATTTATAAATTTACTATGAAGATTTTATTTTTATTTATTTTTTAAAGGATTTTATTTATTTGAGAGAGAGAGAGTACTATGAACATTTTTATGACAATATTTTTCTGTCACACCAACATCATGCAGTTCCATGATCTGATGTCACAACCTGGTATCCGGCTGAATTAGATCTAATGATGGATTTTTTTGTTATTGTTCACATTTTTTTTAAAAGTTGGCTTTGTTGTCGATACTTGTAGATTGAAGATTTTTGGAATTTCTTCTTCTTTTGAAAATATGGAAGATTCAGAAATAGTAGGGCAGCTTTGCTGCAGGGTAGGAGATACGGCTCCGTGGGGCATGCTTCTCCATATTCCATCTGTCACCACCGACATTGGTCTTACATACCAGATCTTCTTTTAAAAGGCACGCTCTGATTTTATTTGTATAAGACATCTTGTGTATTTTCATCAGCTCTTATTAATGGGCATTATGTCACCCTCCTACCAAGATAACCTTGGATGTCACACTAACTTGGTATGACTAATATAGTACTCCTTATTAAGTCAAATTTGACAAAAAGCTGTAGAATGCCACCAGGATGGTTGCTAGAAATAGATTGAGCACTTTGGTTTATTTAAACACTGATGGTTTGAGGTTGATCATACAAGAACAATGACCAAACCACTTTTACCAAAATATATATTAGCAAATTTTAACATTAGCAGAAAATACTATTCCTTCTAAGGTCATTCAAATTCATATCCTAGTAATGGCTATTTAAAATTGTGTTCAAATTTTATGTGGAAATCACCTTCAGAAGAGAGGGTATTTTGAATTATTTTAGTATATGTCATTTCTGTTATAGGAGATATATTAGAATGAAGCTGTCTTCACAAAAATATTTCTGAGTCTTGCTTTATCACCCATGCATTTAAAACAGGAGAACAAATTCCTTCTCACCAAGTATCAAGAAAGCTACTGGGTGTTCTTTCCAATAAGATGATAGACCTTTTTTTGTTTCTCTGTGAAACCAAGAGCTGCTATAAAATTAATGAATATGTTTGAATTCATTACAATCCCTACAAAGAATGGCTCCCTTTTTCTGCTGGGTCTCTATTCTAAAATGAATTTAGGAAAACACACATCCCTATTTTAGGTAATACCTACTCAGAGAGGAGTTTACTATACACCCCTTGACTGTTAAATAGTGCACTTCTGGCATTTCAGAATTAAAATAAAACTTCAATAATTAAAAAAACTTTAAAATTAATTTTCTTTTTAATTTTCCTATTGGAATAAAAAATATATAGCATGTGCTGATTACATATCACTTATATCAATAATGGGCAGGAAATACATTTAATAATTGAAACCTACGTTAACATTTGTCTTTTGAATAATGCATGTCTTTTCTATTCTGCTTGGAGCTACTTGAGTAGGACCTTCTAGAGGATAGGGAAGAATAATGCTAGGGACTTAGAATAGGAACTGTTACACTCATCCAGACACTTAGTTTGCAGACTGTCTGCAAGTTCAGAAAAGCAGGGGGAGAAATAAAGATCATTGTCACAATTATCACAAATAATTATCCTTATATATATCATGTGTGTTACATTTTGCTTTCTACCAAACCCTTTGGATAAAAGGGAGGAAGGGTATTGTTTAATATAGAGCCTACCTGTTTGAGAGTTGAATGACTTATTCACATGTTCCAAAGTATGAAAGCAGTATATGTCCCAGTTTTGCTTTTTGTTGGCACTACCTCTATGGTGCCCACACACTTTGGTGAGAGAATTCACGGGGGCCTGGGACCCCTGTATGGTGAGGTGATGGGCAGAGAAAGTCTGTGGTGCCACCCCTCGGTGCCACCACTCCCATCAGAGGATGTAGGTAATGAGCCGTGGACCAGCTTTACCTGGAGCTCAAGACAGAAGGAGGCTAGGTCACCTGAGGCGACACTTGTCACAGATTACCAACAAGACCTATCTGGGGATTCCAGGAGAACTCTGTTTTGGGAATAGATCCATGTTGGAGAATCTCCACTTTCCCCACAGAGAGAGACTACCATGACATGATAGTTTGAGAGCATTGTTCCATAGCTTATTTGATAATGAACTTTAGGTGGTTGTTTTATTTTATTTTATTTTATTTTATTTTATTTTATTTCATTTTTTTAAAGATTTTTATTTATTTATTTGTGAGAGAGAGAGAGAGAATGAGAGATAGAGAGCACGAGAGGGAATAGGGTCAGAGGGAGAAGCAGACTCCCTGCTGAGCAGGGAGCCCTATGTGGGACTCGATCCCGGGACTCCAGGATCATGACCTGAGCCAAAGGCAGTCGCCGAGCCAACTGAGCCACCCAGGCGCCCTAGGTGGTTGTTTTAAAGTGTAAAGTGGGAACAGTTGAATTCAGTAAAATCAAAGGGGAATCATGCAGATTTATTTAAAGCAATGCTCCAAGAGTGTAAGTGAATTACCATGAGTTGTAGAGACATGGATGAGACACCAAGATTTCTGACTTTGTTTTTAATATTTTTCATTGACACAGTTCTGCCATTTTGTATACAGTACTAGAGCCTAAAACATAACTTATCTTTTGCTAGTTTGACAGATTTTGGTTTCAGGAATTTAACAAAGACCCTTGTGTATATGTCATTCACCTTAAATCAAACTCCTGTGTTTTGAAGATTTTAGAATATCTGATTTTCTTCTTCTGATGATATCATATACAGCTGATTAAGCAAGTGCCCCCAAATTCCTATCTTGGGGGGATGTGTTCTTTTGGACATACTATATTTAATTTTAGTTTCCAGGAAATACTTTGGCATGAGAGAAATAAAAAAAAAACAAACCTGAATTAAGAGCTTGGTATTCTTGGCTCAGCCTTGTCTTTTATCATCTGTCTAATCTTGGATAAGCCCTATAAAATTTCTGAATTTCAGTTCCAAACGGAAACAATGCAAAGACTGACTTAAATGACCTAACATGTTCCTTCTAACGCTGACATTCTTTGATTCTACAAATAGGCATTTTATTATTCAAGAATATCTTCTCTTCTGGTAACTTGCGTGAAGCGCTTAGGAATTAATTTCACTTCTTTCAACTAAAATTCCACGTTAGATTTAGGTACATAAGACAAACACCCAAATGCTCCATTTAGATGTCGTAGTGACAGAATTCTGGCAAACTGTTGAGTATGTGGGTTGTTGTTACCCCATAAACACTCAGATCATTAGACATTTTGATGATGTGCAAGGCTGACTCTGGGGGCATAATTGAGCTGTCACTGAGCACTGTCAAAATAAATGTCTAATCACACCATTCACAAGGTTGACTGCTGGATTCTGAACAGAACCTTTTATGCTCTTAATAAAACCAACAGAAAAGTCTTAGCCCTCCATTTACATAGCTTTCGGATTTGAAAGAGCTTGCCATATTTAATGAAAGCTTCAGCAACTCAAAACGACTTGTACTTATCCCTCACCACCTCCCAGAATGCTGTTTCCCCAGCTTTAAGACCATCTGTACCCAATATTGGAAGTTAAAGGAGACAAAAACCAGTGAGTTAAAGCCTAGCTCAGTCAGTAGAATAGCTTTTTGCCCTTGCAGTCAGCTGCACATGTGAATAATCACGTGCAAACTCAGGGTAGAAAACCTGTATCCCAGTGAATAAGGAATGACGTAGTTCTAATTAAGAAGTTTCCTTTTAAAAAGAACAAGTGTTAACAGACCTCTTCTGAATAAATTAAAGTCAGTTTGAAAACGTGGTTTTAGCCTGGTGATGGGTATTAAAGAGGGCACGTATTGAATGGAGCACTGGGTGTTATATGCAAACAATGAATCATGGAACACTACATCAAAAGCTAATGATGTAATGCATGGTGGTTAACATAACATAATAAAATTAAATTAAAAAACGAAAACGTGGTTTTGTCAAACGCATTTGAACGGCTTTTCCTTCAGTTTTGGGGAGTCCCTGTTACTATTTGGTCTCCCAAGGTTTATTTCAGAGTTCACACTTCCCCTTGATGTGGAGTCTGCCGTGGAATCTCCCAAGTGATAAGTTCCAACCAGGAATTTTGCTTGCTTGTTTGTGTTTGGTGTTATAATTACCTAAGAGATATCTCCAGAGGTTTTCACTGTCAAGTGCATGATGTTTGAAGAGCATATCCTATTTTGCCTATTATTTAAGAGAATTTGAATATTTTGCACCTTATTATGACAGCTTAAATATTGTTTACAGAGCCATTCCTGCTTGCTTCTGTATCAGTTAACAGGGTATGATTGATGTTTATTTTCCAAGTCTTAGTTTTACAGAGCAGTTCTACACGTGAAACCTCTGTGCAGAATAGCAAGATTATTTACAGTGCAAAGTGTGAGCTCATTTCATGAATTATTTACTATATCACACATATGCTTGGGCATAAGCATACTGTCATACTGTTAAGTAGAGATAGCATGATTGAATGTCTAAAGAGTTTTCATAAGTTATTAATCTTGTATATTCCATGTTATGTATGGACGGTGAACATCTGGCTTAAATATGTGATGATACACACACACACACACACACACACACACACACACATGCAATAGAAGATGCTTTTCATTTAGACATAGGATTCCAATGGTTAGGTATACAGGGAGATAAAAGGTCAGGGCAGTGGGTACAACTTTCAATAATACCTAGCAAAATTTTACAGATTACAAAGCACTTTCCGTATGTTGCCCCACATGATCATTAGGACAGTTGTGAGGATGTTAGGGCAGGTATGATTATGCCTACTTATAGACGTAAAGACCAAGGTTGAAAGCATGCTGTAAACCCATATTCCTGCAGGAATCCCAGAGCAGCCATTGAGAACCACATCTCTTGAAATCTGGTGTAGTGTCCTTTTTATACAGTGCAGTAAATTTAGATTGGTTGGGGTCATCTGAAAAAGTGCAAAATCTTCCTCCCCTCTTTTGCATGTATGAGAATTGCCCCTATTCACAATCAGGTAAGATTTAATTTTTACCTTCTAGAATAGCTTATTAGGAAGAATTTGGAAATGAACATAAGTTCAGAAAAGAAAGCTACCCGAGTATTGTGTGTGTATTAGATATAAATATATACAAAATACCTGGGCAACTTCACATGCATAATATATATATATATATATATATATATTAGTTATGATATATATGATATATATTAGTTATGAATATCTGTAGTTTTAAATACAGTCATGTAAAAAGTAATCTGATTTTTAACTAGCCTAGAAAGACAGGAAATGAGTTGGTGGGAACGGAACTGTTTCTCGACTCCAGGAGTCAAGATCTCACAGAGGTGTCTGTGCTCCCATGTCCACTGGAGTTTGAAAATGTTTCCCAATTGACGTCAGTTCTTGTTTAAGCGTTTGGTGGAGTTCACCAATAAAGCCCTCTGGTCCTGGGCCTTTTTTGTTGGGAGACTTTTGATTACTGATTCATACTATTTGTAAGTATATTCACATTTTCTATTTCTTCATGATTCAGTCTTAGTAGGTTGTATATTTCTGGGCATTTATCCATTTCTTCTCAGTTATCCAGTTTGTTAGTGTGTAATTATTTATAGTAGTCTCTTAAAATCCTTTGTCGATATCAGTTTTACATCTCCTTCAATTTTGGCTTTATTTTAGTCTTTTTTTCCCCCTTAATTTAACTAAAGGCTTGCCAATCTTATTATCTTTTCAAGAAGAAGTTCTGAATCTCATTGATCTTTTCTATTTTTCTAGTCTCTATTTCATTTAATTTTTCTGCCGTGATCTTTGTTACTGTTTTCCTTCTGCTAATTTTGATCTTGGTTTTTTTCTCCTTTTTCTAGTTATTTGAAGTGAAAAGTTAGGCTGTTTATTTGAGGTCTTTCCTTTTTCTTTAGATGGTCGCTGCTATGAACTTCCCTCTTAAAACTGCTTTTGCTTCATCTCACATGTTTCAGTGTGTTGATTTTGTTCTCATTTGTCTCAAGATATTTTTCGATTTCCTCTTTGGTTAATCAAGAATGTTATTTAATTTCCACATATTTGCTAATTTTCCAGATTATCTTATATTATTGAGTTCTAATTTCATACCCTTGAGGTTGGAGAATTGCTTGATGTGATTTTAATCTTCCTAAATTTGTGAAGACTTTTTTTGAACTAACATGTGATGTATACTGGAGAATGCCCCGTGTGCATGTTGGAAGAACGTGTGTTCTGTTGCTGTTGGCTGGAACGTTCTGTATGTGTCCGTTTGGTCCATTTAGTCTAAACTGCAGTTCAAATGCAGTATTTCCGTATTGATTTTCTGTCTGGATGAGCTCCCCACTGTTGAAAGTGGGGTATTGAATTTCACTACTGTCATTGCATTGCTGTTCTTTCTGCCTTCACATCTGTTAACATATGCTTAATATGTTAGGGCTTCTGATGTTAGGTGTTTATATACTTATGATTGTTATAGTCTCTGTATGAATTGACTCCTTTATCATTATATTGTGACCCTTTTGTCTTTCAGAACAGGTTTTGACTTAAAGTGTATTTTGTCTGGGAGAAGTATAGCTCCCCGTGCTCTCTTTTGGTTTTCATTTCCACAGAATATCTTTTCCATTCTTTCTCTTTCGGCATTTGTGTGTCTTTAAAGCTGAAAGTGATTCTCTAGAGGCAGCATACAGTTGGGTCTTGTTTTTTGTTATGTGTCCATCCATTCTGTGTCTTTTAATCAGAGACATTAATTCATTTTCATTTAAAGTAATTACTGATCAATAAGGACTTACTGTTGTCACCTTGTTAATTGTTTCTGGCTATTTTGTAGCTCTTTTATTCTTTTCTTCCTCTTTTGCTGTCTTTTCTGATTTGATGATTTCCCATGGTGGTATGCTTTGATTTCTTTTTCTTTTGTGTATCTACCACAGATTTTCGCTTTGTGGTTACCAGGTGGCTTATATAAAACATTTTATACTAGCATTCTGTTTTAAGCAAATAGCTTAACTTCAGTCATATACAAAAACTATCCTTTTATTCATTCCCCCATATTGTATGTTTTTGATGTCACAATTTATGTCTTTTTGTAATGTATGTCCATTAAAATTATTGTTGGCATATACTTTTAATACTTAGTCATTAACCTTTTTACTAGAGTGATGTGATTTATATACCACCAATATAGGACTCAGATATTCTGAATTTGAATATATACCTACCTTTACCAAAGAGTTTTATACTTTCAAATGTTTCATGTTATTAGTTAGCATCCTTTCATTTCCTTCTAAACACCTACTTTTATCATTTCTTGTAAGGCAGGTCTAGTGGTAATAAACCCCTTCATCTTTTGCTTGTCTCAGAAAGTTTTTAACCTCTCCATTTCTGAAGGAGAGCTTTTCCAAGTAAAATATTGTTTGGCAGTTTTTTTTTTTTTAATGCTTTGAATATATCATTCCATTCTGTCTTGATTGCAAAGTTTTTGTTAAGAAATATGCTGATAACATTATGGGAGTATCATTGTAAGAAATGAGGCTTTTGTTTATTTGTTTTGGTTTGGTTTTGCTTTCAAAATTCTCTCTTGGTCTTTGATATTTGACAGTTTTATTATAATGTGCCTGGGTGCAGTTCTTTTTTTGGGGGGGGTGGGAAATAAAGTGCTCTTTGAGTTGAATCTGTATTGGGACCTGTGAGTTTTGAGTACTGAGTACCTACATGTCCGTATCTCTCCCAGATTTGAGTAGTTTTCAGCCATTATTTCTTTAAATATGCTTTCTGCCCCTTTCTTTCCCTCTCTATTCACCCTGGGCCTCCAACAATGTGAATATTGTTATGCTTGATGATGTTCCATAATTCTCGTAGCCTTTCTACACTCTTCTTCTTCTGTTTTTTTTTTTTTTTTTTCCTTTCCATTTTTCTCCTTTGGATAATTTCAAGTGACTTGTCTTTAAGTTCACAGATACTTTCTTCTGATCATTCAGGTGTGTTGCTGATGCTCTTTATTGCATTTTTTTTCCATTTCATTTATTGTATTCTTCAGCTGTAGAATTTCTGCTAATTTATTTTTATTATTTCTATACCTCTGTTAAATGTCTCCTTTTTTCATGTACTGTTTTCCTGATATCATTTAGTTGTACGTTGCTAAGCTTCCTTAAAAACAATTATTCTGAAATATTTTTTTGTCCAGTAATTTGTAGATCTTCATTTCTTTGTGGTTGGTTATTGCAGAATTATTGTCTTTGTTTGGTAGTGTCATGATTCCTTGATTTTTCGTGTTTCTTAGAGCCTTTTGTTAGTGTCTGCATATTTGATGGATTCCTGACTTTATGGACGGGTTTCGGTGGGGATACACTTTTACCTGTGGGTGCATGTGAGGGTACCATCTGGGTAGAGTGTGGTGATGACTGCTTCAGGAAAGGGCCAACCACACAGTGTCCATGTAGCTCAGTCAGCCAAGGTCAGCGTCAGTGAAGCTTGCAGGATCCTCAGCGCCAAGGCCGTGTGTATCTACCGTGGTGTGGAGGGCTGTTGGGTCTTCAGCAGTGATGGCTGCCGGGAACTTTCTGATCTTTTTCTCCCAGGAGAGTTGTGAGGACACTGATGTCTGCTGTGCATGTGCCCAGGGGGCAGCCTCGGACCTGGGTTCTGGAGACTGCATGCTTGTGGAGTGACGGCAGGTCTGGGCTTATGTAGGTGTTCCACTGTGCTGTTGTATGTTCCTAACTGGACTATTGAGCTTTCCCAGAGCTACTTTCAGGCACAGACAGCTGTCTAGTTGTAGTTTTATGTGAGGGGAAGATAGCTAGCATTACCTACTCTGCCATCTTGTTGACTCTGTTCTTCATGACATTGCCGTGATCGGTCAATCATCTATCTGTTTAATCTTAATCTATAGCATTGCTGCTATAACCCCCTTGATTAACCTCATTGACTTCTCATTATTTGCAACACGTATGAAAATCCTAGTTTTGCACATCAATCTGCATAATCTAGTCCAAACCGAGTTCTCCCAGCTCAGGTCTCTCTCATTCCCATCTGTGTCTCTCCTTCAACCTGTGACTTTCCACCAAAATCACATGTGCGAAGGCAACTTTAGGCACCCTGTTTCCATAGAATCCTCTTCTAATTCTCTTATTAAGTTTCTCTTCCTGAAAGATCCAGGTTACATGTCATCTCTTACGGGAAATCTTTCTAGTCATTAGATGGAATTCATTATGTTATTTATATGTTGTCCCGTCATTCTGTTCACAACTTTCTCATAGTACTTCTGCATTTTATTGATATTCTCTTTGCCCACTTGGTTCCTTTCATATACTGAGAGCTCTCTGTGGGGAGGAACTATGTGTAATTCCTCTGTGAAGGCCTTGCAGACAGCACAATATAAGGCCTTATAAATTCCCCTACGTAGTTTACTGAAACAATAAGAGGTCACGGAGAAGGTAAAAGAAGCTAACTTTGTCCTCTCATTACAGGCCGCAGGGGAGGTGGGAAATTGCCTTTAATATGTATGAAAACATGGTGGCCTCAATTTTATCACAGCTCCTAAGATGAGCCTCTTTCTTGTTAGGGGCTGAGAGTAATGGAGAAGGGTAGTGTGTCTGCATGGAAGCTTGCTAGCCTGGAATTCATGAGACCTAGGCTTGGTTCCCACAAACTCATGGACTAACCAAGTGATTTTCCTTGTCTTTATCTATGCCCATACATAAATGAAAGAAATAGTTGGTAAACATTTTCATGATGGCATTTAAGAGTTGTTAGAAGGATTGAATTCAAGTTTTCCAGTGTATTTAGAATAAAATGGTAAATTATTTAAAAAGCAATTTGTATCATCTCGCATGGGAATTTTCTTCAGGTTGATATCTCAAAGTGATTTTTCAAGTTCCTAAATTTAATGGCGCTTTTTCTCCTGGCCTGAATTGGTGAATGGACACAAACTCCTCTAAAGCTTATGAGAGCATTATAGAGCATATTAGTTGAGGACTAACAAGCTACTATTGATAGCAGATGTAATCATACTTTATTTTTTAAACAACACTGTCAACTTTGTAAGATGATTTTCTATCTCTTATTATATTTTAGAATAATCTTATGGGGTAGGTGGAGTAGATATGATTTTCCCTGTCCTTTTATTTTTTAAGGTTTTATTTATTTGTGAGATGATGAGCAAGAGAGAGAGAATGAGCAGGAGAAGGGGCAGAGGGAGCCTGATGTAGGGCTCGATCCCAGGACCCTGGGATCATGACCTGAGCCAAAGGCAGACCCTTAACTGACTGAGCCACCCGGGCACTCCTGATTTTCCCTCTCTTAAGCAGGCTCAAAATGAGGATGATACATTAAATGACTTTCTCTGCGTTACTAAGCCACAGCACTATAGAACTAAAACTTGATTATTTGTAATATATCACATTATTTTCTAAGGTGTAGTGAGGCCTGGGGACTGAGTGTAATATTCCATTTTCCTGAGACACTTCTCAAGACATTGGTTCATTTTTTTGTTAAAACAGACAAACACACAAATAAACAGGATGAAATTAGGCAAGCCAGAATGTTTTGGTAGGTTTAGGCTTTCAAAAAATTCCCTATAGCCACAAAAGTGTTACATTACTTTCCTTCCATGATTTCTAAATTTATTAGTTTTGGTATTTCTGCATAATGGTCTAACCAACAAACACATCAGGTAGTTCTAATCACACATGTTCTAATCACAATCATCCAACATAGTTTTAGAGTAAGGTTTGACCAGGAGTTAAATTTAACAGTTCTTAAAAATTTTCAATTCCTGTGTTTGTACTTAAACCTTCAGCTCTAGATGGCTGTTGATTATGCAGTTCGGATCAACAGCCATGCATGTTTTCAATCTAGCAGTAAGCAGTGCAAGCATTATTATTAGAATTAGAATTTTATAACGGACACTAGAATATAAATCCTGACTGAAGTTACTTACTTCAAAACAGAAGACTTATTTTTATGGACAGGAGCTAACAAAAATAGAATTGTATGTTTAAAATAATTTTAGAATTTTTGAAATGAGATGTACAATTTTTATTTATATTCCAAAGAATCAAAATAAAGATGAATATCAGCATCCTCTGATATTTACAGGAGAATGGAGATACAAACACCTCAGTTTCCAGGTCTTTTATAATCTCAGCTCTAAGATGAACTCTTGACACGTGGAAGAATTGCCGTGGCTTGCTACTATCTGTACAAACATCGACATCAACTCAATGATTGTTTTAATCTGCTTACATGTGAGTTTCATTTATTATTTTCTGCAGTGGTTCTCAACAGTGGTTATACCTACAGAATTTAAAACAAGTACTGATGCTTGGGTGCTAGGGCCAAAGATTCAGCGTGAGCTGGTCTGGGATATGGCCTATTCATCATGATCTGAAAAGTTTTCCACTTTAGGGGCACCTGCATGGTGCAGTCGGTTAAGTGCTAACTCTTGGTTTCAGCTCAGGTCATGATCTTAAACTCGTGAGATTGGGTTTAGCACTTAGCAGGGGCTCTTTCTCCCTCACCCTCTCCTTCTCCACCCCACATGCTCTCTCTCCCTCCCTTTCTCTCTCTCTCTCAGATAAATAATCTTTTAAAAGAAGTTTCCAGTTTATTCTAATGTGAACTTAAAGTTGTGAACAACTTTAGTGTTTTGTAATGAGGCCAGGTATAAACATAGGGTTTTGATGTACCCTGTTTTAAATTTGGGAGCTGTTGTTGGTCATATAAAGCTGGTTAATACAGGTATTGCTGTAAAGTAAATAGACTCTCACTTATCAGATATACTAACACTTTATTGAAGAAAGATCATCTTAAGATAATTTTAAAGAAAAAATAAACCTTTCAGAACAATGAACCTATGTGTTCCACCTTTTCAATATTATATGATCTTAGCTGATGGTTAGAATGAAATTATGGAGACTCTGAAAGATACTCTAACAAAATTGTATTTGTATAATTTTCATGTTCAGTATATTTCAGTGAATTTTAATGACTAAAAATCAATAATCCATGGATGATATATACAATTATTCCATTGCCAAGACTGTTTTATTAAGTGAAAGAACGAGTTCCCAGGAGATCTGGAAGTCATGCCACCATCTGAGGAAGGCTCCAGAAGCCAGTGTTGGAGTATATTCATAATCTCCCTACCATGGCCGTTCTGTCCAGCAGAAGACCTTTCTTGTCACGCCCCCAAGTCCGGGGGGGTCAAGTACACCACAAGGGAGATATTAACTGGCCTCTTCAACAGTTGAGGTCCACAGTAAAAATTCTCTTTGATACAGTAGATTTTATTCAAATTCATTTACTATACACATAACATTTGATTGAATAAAAAGAAATGTTTACAGTTGTAATTTTTGCGGCATGGAAAATGCTGTGTGCTTTGATTAATCCCAGCTTCTTGCAGTTACGCCAGCATAATATTTATGTCCCTGATTGACTATTTATGAGAATTAGCAGGTTTTCTATTGTATTAGCCAACCCCACCCTTCAACATTGTCTGAGATAGCTTAACATTTTTCTCAGTTGAAATATTTTAATTTGTATTTTATGGTATGGCCTCATTTATCCTTCCATCCTTTTTGGAATTTAAGTTCAATTAAAAAAATTAAATTGATTCTTATTTATTTGCTATCAAACAACTCTAAGCAGGACATACATGATTAGCCACCTATCTGAATAAATTTTAACAAATCTAGAATTGACTCTTAATGATTTCAGCAGTGAGGAGGTTTACCGTACCCTCACATGCAATCCTTTCTTTAAGAGTGTTCAGTATTTTTATGATAATAAATAATATTAAGGAAGCCTATTTTCAAATCATTTTTTCATTATTCTTTGTGTTTATATTGTATAAGTTTCAGCAGTAGTTTTAGTGGCATGAACTTGGCAAGAATAGAGAAGAAGCAACTTGAAATTCCAGACTCCTAACACATGTCTTTCACACTAGGACACGAGCCCTCTGAAGATATTTATGTCATCCTCATATCTGACATCTAATGTGCATGTATTTCTTCCAGCAAATACTAAATACATGAGCAAAAATGGTCATAAACTGAGCTGCATGATGATGATAGTCTCCAAATGGCAATCCAGCCATCCAGATCTTTTAGATTGTCCTAATTGCATCATATAAGGTAGATGTAGGCACTGTATAAAGATCCCTGGAAAGCTCTTTGCTTAATCTTAGATAATAGCTTTGAGTGTTTTAGCAAAATCATGGAAGTCTTCAATTTTAGATAATTTTTTGAAATTTTCTTTTCCAGTGGTTGATACAGTAAGTGATAAGGTGATATTTCTATTTTGTCAAAAATGCTAAAACAGTGATTTATCTTAATATATGTTAGGTATTCAGTACCTCTTATTTCCAGATCTACACAATAAATTCCTTTTATAGCTTAGAGCTGGAACCAAAGGGAAAATTGTTTCTCTTTATAAACCATGCACTCTTTTCATCAGATAAGAAGAGCAAAACTCATCTTCATCTCCTCTCCTCTTCTATGTGGCTTTTCATTTTGATTTTAAGAGCTGAACTTACTGATTTTATCTTGATACATAAATTGTACATGTTCAGTGTATACAGTATAGATGAACAGTGGGAAAAGTTAAAAAAAACAGTTAATAATTGCAAGACAGAGGAGTTTTATTTTAATGAAAATATTACCTAACACTGTTTTTTAGTTTCCCTGAATGTCGTAACTCTCATATTAACATACATTTTCAAGAAGAAATCCTATCTTCTTTAAGAACATACTTGTATTTCTTCTTCATGTATTTTGAACATGTATTTGGGGCCACTGAGAATTTCTTTTAAAAGCATAGGTTTTCTTCCTTGGTATTCCATAGCTAGCGATGATAAGGTTGGACATTTAGATTGATTTTAATTATTTACTTCTAAAGAATGGGTATATTGAATATCTTTATTGTAGCTAAATCTAACCACACACCCAATGCTATTTCTTTAGTGTACTTTTTCAGAAGTGGTATTACTTCCTGAAAGGGTACTAAAAATATTAAGGCATTTGACTGACATGTTTAAAATCCCCTTTAGAAAATGTGTGTTCCTTTAATGGAATAATGCAATATATGTTAAGAAAAAAAAAAGAAGAAGATAGCAGGAGGGGAAGAATGAAGGGGGCAAATCAGAGGGGGAGACGAACCATGAGAGACGATGGACTCTGAAAAACAAAATGAGGGTTCTAGAGGGGAGGGGGTGGGGGTTGGGTTAGCCTGGTGATGGGTATTAAGGAGGGCACGTTCTGTGTGGAGCACTGGGTGTTATACGTATACAATGAATCATGGAACACTACATCAAAAACTAATGATGTAATGTATGGTGATTAACATAACAAAAATTAAAAAGAAATTAAAAAAAAGATAAGCAATAGCTTTGATACCTAACTATTATATATCAGGTTGATACTATTTTAAGGATATTTCCAAAAAATATTCTGGTAAATCTTTATCAAGTCAGTTCCTAAAGTAGTTTTTTTTTTAAAAAAAATGCCAAGAACGGCGGTATATGGGTGGCTCCGTCAGTTAAATGTATGCCCTTGGCCCGGGTCGTGACCTCAGGGTCCTGGGATCCAGCTCTATGTCAGGCTCCCTGCTCTGCTGGGAGTCTGCTTCTCCCTCTCCCTCTGCCCCTAACCCTGCTCATGCCCTCTCTCTTTCTCTCAAATAAATAAATAAAATCTAAAAAAATAATAATAAAATAAAATAAAAGTTGCGGAGAACAAAATATTTAAATTTCTAGATATTGCAGGAGCACATTCAGATTCCTCGTAGACAACTGCTGATATGATCAAATGAGGTAATTTGAGAAGTTGCATGTTTGTTTCATATAAGGACATGCCATCCTATAGGAAAGCTGCATGGGTACGCCTCTCCCCATGGGGTCTTCTGCTGGTGCCTCCCATGGGCTCAATGAGCCCAAGTTACACAGCAGAGGAGCCCAAGAAGTACCTGCTGTGTGTTCCATCTCCTGAGTGAGCAGAGTGGGTGTGAAGGACACGCTGATGGGATTGGGGCGGAGACATAAGAGTTATCTGGCGCGGTAGGGATTCTCAGCAGGTATTTTCCTCATATTCTTTTTTCATGGCTGCTTCTAGACGGACAAAGGTCATGTTCCTATTTGAAATACTTTATGTATATTTGTATATGATTTTTACTCTCATGGCTATTATTTTCAGTGAGATCTTGAAAATCCTAATCACTTGAATTTGTGTAGATAGAACTCATTGTCTATAAAAACAAGCTTAACATATATATATATATATATATACATACATATATGTGCATTGTGTATCTGTTATATACTCCAAATATTTAATAACCTAAATAATACTATGGAACCCCAATATATAAACTAAGGATATACACATATTACTAGTTACTTTTTTGTTATGTATTACATTTCTATTTGCAGTGGAAAAGGAAATATGGTTCAGTTTGATGGCAATTTCTGTTAGATGATGAAGCCTGCACACCATATCCTAGTATATTATTGTGTTTATTTATAAAATAAGTGAAATTAGACATTAGCAGCAATCCCGCTAGCCAACTCTACCTACCTATTCATCTTTATGCCTCCCCACAAACTCATACATTATTTTCAGGTGAAATTTTTTCGGAAAAGGAAAGCAAAAGTTGGTAAAACTAGGATCTTTCTTTTTTTAAAATTCATTAATTCATTCATTCATTTCCAGTATAGTTAACATACAGTGTTATATTAGTTTCAGGTATACAATATGGTAATTGAACAATTTTGTACTTTACTCAGTGCTCATCATAAGTAGTGAACTCCTTAATCCCCATCACCTGTTTCACTTCCCCTCTGGTGACCAGCAGTTTGTTCTATGTAGTTAAGAGTCTGTTTTTTGGTTTGTCTCTTTTTTTCTGCCTTTGTTCATTTGTTCTGTTTTTTACATTCCATATGTGAGTGAAATCAAATGGTATTTGTCTTTCTCTGATTTATTTTGCTTAGAATAATAATCTCTAGCTCCATCCTTCTTGCTGCAAATGGCAAGATTTCATTCTTTTTAATGGGTAAGTAATATTCCATTGTATAAATGTACTGCATCTTCTTTGTCCATTTATCAGTTGTGGACATTTGGGGTCTTTCCATAATTTGTCTACTGTTGATAATGATTCTGTAAACATCAGGGTGCCTGTATCCCTTCAAATCAGTATTTTTTATCCTTTGGGTAAATACCTACTAATACAATTGCTGGTTTGTAGGGTAACTCTATTTTTGACTTTTTGACGAACCTTCATACTATTTTTCACAGTGGCTCCACCAGTTTGCATTCCCACCAACAGTGCACAAGGATCCCCCTTTCTCCACATCCTTGCCAACCCCTGGTGTTTCTTGTGTTTTGATTTCAGCCATCCTGACAGGTGTAAGGTGATATTTCATTGTAGTTTTGATTTGTAATTCCCTGATGTTGGGTGATGTTGAGCATCTATTTAAATGTCTTATTGGCCATCTGTATGTCTTCTTTGGAAAAATGTCTATTCATGTCTTCTGCCCATTTTTTAATTGGATTATTCATTTTTGGATATTGAGTTTTATCAGTTCTTTATATATTTGAGATAGTAACCCTTTATCAGATATGTCATTTGCAAATATTGTCCCCCATTCTATAGGTTGTTTCTTAGTTTCTTGATTGTGTCCTTCACTGATCTAGAAAGAAGTTGCTACTGCTGATGTCAAAGAAATTAATGCCTATGTTCTCCTCTAGGATTTTTATGGTTTTACATCTTACATTTGGGTCTTCAATCCACCTTGAATTTATTTTTGTGTTTGGTGTAAGAAAGTGGTCCAGTTTCATTCTTTCGCATGTTGCTATCCAGTTTTCCCAACACCATTTTTTGAAAAGACTGTCTTTTTCCCATTGGATAATCTTTTCTGCTTTGTCAAAGATTAATTGACAGTATAGTTCTGGGTTCATTTCTGGGTTTTCTGTTCTGTTGATTTATGTGTCTGTTTTTGTGCCAGTACCATACTGTTTTGATCACTACAGCTTTGTAATAGAACTTCAAGTCCAGAATCATGATGGCTCCAGCTTTGCTTTGTTTTTTTCAAGATTGCTGTGGCTATTTGGGATCTTTTGTGGTTCTATACAAATTTTAGGAAATGAAAATGCTGTTGGTATTTTGGTAGGGATTGTATTAAATTTGTAGATTGCTTTGGGTAGTGTAGACATTTTAACAATATTTGTTCTTCTAAACCATGAGCGTGGAATGTCTTTCCATTTCTTGTGTCGTCATTTCTTTCATCAGTGCTTTATAGTTTTCAGAGTACAGGTCTTTCACCTCTTTGGTTAGGATTATCCCTAGGTATCTTATTGTTTTCAGTGTAGTTGTAAATGAGATTGATTCCTTAATTTCTCTTTCTGCTGCTTCACTATTTGTGTATAGAAATGTAACAGATTTCTGTACATTGATTTTGTATCCTGCCACTTAACTGAATTCATTTATCAGTTGTAGTAGTTTTCTAGTCAGGTCTTTAGGGTTTTCTGTGTACAGTATCATGTCACCTGCAAATAGTGAAAGTTTTACTTCTTCCTTACCAATTTGGATTCCTTTTATTTATTTTTCTTGTCTGATTGCTGTGGCTAGAACTTCCAGTACTATGTTGAATAAAAGTGATGAAGAGTGGACATCCTTAGCTTCTTCCTGATCTTATAGGAAAAGTTCTCAGTTTTTCACCATTGAGTATGATGTTAGCTGTGCATTTTCATATATGGCCTTTATTATATTGAGGTGTGTTCCCTCTTAACTTACTTCGTTGGGGGTTTATATCATGAATGAAT
This sequence comes from Eumetopias jubatus, assembly GCF_037043125.1. Classification (NCBI taxonomy): domain Eukaryota; kingdom Metazoa; phylum Chordata; class Mammalia; order Carnivora; family Otariidae; genus Eumetopias; species Eumetopias jubatus. Next base: position 86,765,259 of record NW_028274823.1, on the reverse strand, counting down.
ACTTTCTCAAATGCCTTTTTTGCATCTCTTGAAATGATAATATGGTTTTTGTCCTATCTCTTATTGATGTTGTGTATCATGTTGATTGACTTGTAAATATTGAATCGTGCCTTGCATTCTAAGAATAAATCCCACTTGATTGTGGTGAATTATTTTTTTTTCAATGTATTGTTGGATTTAGTTTGCTAACATTTTTTTGAGGATTTTTGCATCCATGTCCATCAGAGATATTGGCCGGTAGTTCTGATTTTTGTAGTGTCTTTATCTCATTTTGATATCAGGGTAATGTTGGTTTCACAGAATGAATTTGGAAGTTTTCCTTCCTCTTTTAATTTTTAGAAGAGTTTGAGAAGAATAGGTATTAACTCTTTTTTAAATGTTTGTTAAGCTGTGAAGCCCTCTGTTCCTGGACTTTTGTTTGTTGGGAGTTTTTTGATTACTGATTCAATTTCATTGCTAGTAATTTGTCGGTTCAGATTTTCTATTTCTTCCTGATTCAGTTTTGGGAGGTTATACATTTCTTCTAGGTTGTTCAGCTTGTTAGCATATATTTTATAATATTCTCTTATTATCCTTTGTATTTTTGTGATGTTGGTTGTTATTTCTCCTTTTTCATTTCTGTGATTCTGAGTCCTTTCTTTTTTGGTAAGTGGCTAAATTTTTATCAATTTTGTTGTTCTTTTCAAAGAACCAACTCCTGTTTAAAAATAAGTTCTTTAAATCTTGAATTTTATTTTAATGAATAAATTTGATTACATTTTAACTGTTGATTGAAGTTTTGTTATTGAACCCTTGATTTTTTCTTTACTGAAAAAAATGTGGATGATGGCAATGCCTATGATGACTTTAAAGATTTTATGAATTAATGTAGGTATAATGCCAAAGAAATCAGTCTCTTAAAAGAAAACTGTCTTCTGTGTATTTAATGGGAAATTTAATGGGAAATTTAACTGGATAAACTGAGGAAATGGAACTTTTTGTGAGGTTTTGTTACTTTCTTTATTACTAACAGTATCTCATAATGCTATTAGGACAATAGTCATTTTTCCTTTTTTTTTTCCTTTTAAAATGTCCCTATTTCCCCTAACTCTACAGATTTTTTTTTTCAGAAAATATAAAATGGCATATGTTTGGTAATACTAGTGGCCTTTTCTTCTGTCTTTTCTTTGAGATCTTCATATCTTTTCACATGGCGCATAATCATATGACTCTCATCCTAATGAAGTTCTAAGTTGAAATTCAAATAAATTGTTATTATATCAGGACTAAAACAAAAACATACTCCCATGGGCTTCCGGCATTTGGGTAGGCTTTCTTCTTCTATTAATTAATTAATTTTTAATACATACCATCAGCTATAATACTTAGTCATCCTAAATTAATATAGTCTTTCTATAATAGACATTGTTAGAAGTAGGCAGTTTACAGATCTGAGAGTTTTTGTGTTTTTTATCATTTAGACAATAAAACAGTCTTCGATGTCAGCAACTTTTATTATGAAATTCTTACTTTATTGCTGTCTTTGCCATAAATATTTAGCAGATGGTCAAGAAAAACCAGTTTGGCATTTGCTCATAGGGTGTCAGAGGCCAATGACAAGGCAGCACCAAGTAACATAACACCTTCTCCATCAAAAGTATGAAGAGTTTTAAAATCAAGGATTGAAGTTGCTCTGTCCACGAGAAAAGTTCAGCACCAATTAATCCATCTTTCCCACTCACATGACTGCCTATCCTTTGGCTGTACACTGTGGATTCAGAACTTGCAAAAGTATTAGAATTAGAGCTGTCTTTTATACTGCTTTATTTCTTTTGCTTTTCTTTAACCTTTTTTGGATGTGACTGACATGACTTCAGTTCAATTCAACAAACATGTCCTGTGCACATGTTCTGAGCATCAGTCACTCTGCCAGATCTAGATACCAAATGACCCCTTAACAACAACAACAACAACAAAAACTTGAGGAAAACATTGAACATAGCATACAAATCTTTAATGTAAATAGATCTAAATGATCATTTTATCAAAACCACATTGTGAAATATATTCTTTAAAGTTATTAAGACTGAGAAGTCTCCTTTTACTTATAATCTTTATCAGTTATTTTCTTTTGTTAATTGTATAAGATTTTGATGTTTTGGTTATTGGATGGCCAGGATTATTTCTGAAGTATAACATATTGAGATATTATGGACACCACGAGCAGGGGGGAGATTGGCAGACATGTATAGGCATGAGACCATAACATCTAATGGAATCCCTCAAGGATGGAGCTAATTCATATCTTTTCAGTTCCAGGGCCAGTTACTACTAATGCTGATAGGAATCATGTATTTAATGTTTAATGTATGTCAGGCACTGGGCAGTCCATCCATAGGTAGTACTGAGGTGGGCAAGCTGGATCCAAGAACCCAGGGGAAAGTCCCATAGGTCCAACCAGAAGGGTCCTTGGCTTCATGCAGGATAGAAATCACATGGGAGCCAGAGAAAGTGACAACAGAGTTTATGGAATAGTGTGAGTAACAGACAGAGAATAGCAGAGGAAGTGTCCAGGAGACTTGGAAAGGAGAGAAGAATGAGTCTAGTCATTGCTCAGGGTTAGAGATTTATATACTCTATATCCCTGAAAAGGGGTCTGGGACCCGTGTTCATCTAGGAATCCATGGTAGCGTCCAATCAGAGGCAAGTGTCAGGTGAAGAATAGGTGTTACTCTATAAATCACTGAAGGTGGGGGTGTGGATGCCAGCGTCAGTGGAGGTTTGCTTGAAGCTAACATCCTGGAGCACATTTGGGATCCAGCTCTTCTTAGATGTCATCAGGTGTTTGGGGCCAAAGACAAAACTCAGAGAATGATGAACTTTCTTGCTTCCCACTTGAGGAGGGAACATAACTTCTTGGGCTTTTTAAGAGGCAGACTGTGGAACATGAGTCGATGAGGCCCTGCAGAAAAAGAGCAGAGATGGAGCCTTTCTCCCATGGAGTCCTTCAGCCTCCCCTTCTGTACTACATATTCAATTCCCTTAATTACCCTTTGAAGTAAGTGCCACGGTTATTCCCATTCTGGACATGAGGGAACTGAGCAGCAAAGTTTAAATAACTTGGTCCAGATTCCACAGGTAGCAGAGCCAGACTTTGGAACTACATAGTCAGGTTGTGGATTCTACAACCTTGACCACCGTTGAAATACATGTAATTTGTAGTGACTTCACAAGTAATTCTTTCAAATAGTTGACAGATAGCATGACTGATCCTTCAGCTTTTGGCATAGTTGCAAAATTAATTTTAAAACAAAAAATGAATTTGTTTTCTTAAATATAAAAAATATACAAGCAGATCTCTAATACAAAATTGAATCTGTTGTGTACTCATTTGTTTTGTATTTTAGATTCCACATGTGAGTTAGACCCTATGGTATTTGTCTTTGTCAGGCTGACTTACTTCCCTTAGCATAACATCCTTGAAGCCAACCATGTTGTTGCAATTGGCAAGATTTCATCCTTTTTAAGGCTGTGTATTATTCCACTGTGTGTATGTATGTGTGTACACACAGCCCATCTTCTTCATCCGTTCGTCTCTCAGTGGACACTTGGGCTGCTTCCTTATGTTGGCTATTGTAAATAATGCTGCAGTAAACAGGGATGCATGTACCTTTTCAAATTAGTGATTTTGTTTTCCTCGGGTAAATATCCAGTGGTGGAATTATTGGGTCACGTGGTAGTTCTAGTTTTAGTTTTTTAAGGAAACTCCATACTCTTTTCCACAGTGGCTGCACCAGTTTACCTTACCACCAAGCAGAAACAGACCTATCAACACAGAATGAACTGATGGTCACCAGAAGGAGGTGGGTGGGGGATGGGTGAAATTGGTGAAGGGGAGTTGGAGGTCCAGGCTTCCAGTAATGGAATGAGTAAGTCATGAGATGAACGGTACAGGGACTACAGTCCATGGTATTGCAACAGCGCCATGTGGTGATGGATGGGAGCTGCAGGTGTGGTGAGCGCAGCATAAGGCATCGAGATGTTGCCTCACTGTGTTGTACACCTGAAAGTAACATGACACTGTGTGTCAACCATGCTCAATTTAAAACATGGACAAATAAATAAAACCAGAAAATAAATACATACCTACATTGGACTCCTTTATGGTGTTGTAAAAACAAGTCCAGGTAGTAGACTAATAGCAGTTTTGCTAAAGGAACATTCTGGACCTCACCCCATTGTTTGTTCCTCCTCTGCTTATAGTAAAAGAATGATCAAATACACTGTGCACCCCACATCCGTGACTGTCGGTGAGGAGATATGTGTGAGAGTGCCCAGCACAACAAGCTTGGATGCCGTCTCTCCGTGCAATCCAGATCAAGAGACAAAAATCAATTTGTATTTAAAATAAAACATATGCTCATTGTCAGGTCCTGAACATCGTGAATTTGAACCCATTTAAATAATTAAGGGGTCTTCAATATGAATATTGTTACCATTCATGTTAGTTTTAGAAGGAGCACCAAAAGATGTAACTGAGGAGAGTCTGATAAGTAATATGACTTATATCTTTACTGTATGAGCGTATTTATAGTGAAGAATTGTGATTATAAACATGTTTATCTTCACTGTATAATCTTTGTTTTATGTATGGCATATATAATGTATGAAATACCTTTCTATTAGTGTGTTTCCTCCCAGCTCACGGGACCACAAAGGGCATGTGCCTCTAAGTCTTCAACAGCCAAAAGCTTAAAAACAAATCCTAGTTTGACCCGTGGCAAAGCACCAGCCTTTGTCATCACTGTATTTCTGTCCCACTTTAACTTCACTTTAGATCCTGTTTGTTCTTAAATGCCTATATTCTCAGTGTAAGTTCCTTCAAATCTTTAACTGAAGGAGAATATCAGTGTAGGAATAAATAGATAAATACATGTTTATTGCAAATAAGATAAAAATAGAGAAAGAGCAGATAATTATTGGATGTAAAATTTTTGACCCAAGTTCATCACTCTGTAGTCATAACAGCAGAAACACAATTACCATAGTATAGCATATTAGTAATGGACATTTATAAATGCAGCCAACCATATGTTTAATCAACATAAAACACATTTTGAAGGACTTAAACTCAGCTACATAAATGAAAGAGTAATGAAGTTAGTTACAGACTTTTTGGACACATTTACCACTTCCTCTAATTAAGAAGATTAGTAATATTAACATTTAATGCTGCTTTATATTTTCAAAAGGCTTAGCTCATTAACGATTATAAATTTCCCTGGCATCTCTGCAATTATCATCATTCTCAATTTTATAGATGAGGGAATTTGCAGAAGAAAGTTAAGTACTTGGAATAGATTTTGAATCCATAGGGGGTTGCGGTGAGAAGACTGGCCAGGCGCTGGTTGATTGCATTCATCATGGAAAAAGAAAGCAAGGCGAATGTGTTTTAATCAAATCCTTTAAAATGCAGGATGATGTATTGTTTGAGTTCAGGGATTTGCAGTCCGATGAGAGTTCTAAAACTAGTTCTGTTCCTTACTAGTTACGTAATCTTGAGTGAATTACTTTGTGAGTCTCACTTTTCAGGTTTATGGGAGGGGAATGACCGTGGTATGTATGTCATGGGATCACTGTACACACTTAATCACATTGCCCTTCTTGAAAGACTGGGAATACAGCAAGCATTTGGTAAAGTGGAGTGCTGTTGTTTTGACAGTGACGATGATGATGTCACGTGACCAGACAGATCAGGCCGAGGTCGGGCACCGTGGTGTGACCTGGGTAGAGATTCTTCTCATTTAAACCCGAATGCAGAGATCTGTGCTATAGAAAGACCTCAGAAGGTGGGAGCGGTGAACTAAGATCGGGAAGCAACAAAGAGAACAGTAGGTCAGCATTTTTTCTCACTGGAGACAACTGCCCCGAGAGAGAAGTGAAGTGTGCTGTTGGAAGTTCACATCTGGGGCACATGTGGTTTGTAGTGTCCGGTGTCTGTACAGGAAGACACAGCTGAGACCATGACTCCTGACAGTCTGGGGAGGTGTGGATGTTGATCATAGACGTGCAGTTTCTGTTCTCTCACTACTTACTCCAGGAAAAGTGAACAGAAGCGTTCCCAGGGATGTTGCGAGGCTGTGAGTCACCACTTCTCACTGCCTCCCAAGTTCTTGCTTACCTTCCTGGTTGGCTGGTCACAGGAAGGAGGGGGAATGACCACACAGGTTCTGTGGGAACAGGTCACAGAAGCTGGTTTACAGAGGGTCCCGGTGACATGGGGGATGCATGCTGACCATTGTCCCTATACACCATGATCAGCTCTGTCTTGCTAAGCCATAAGCTTTTAACAAATTAAGGATGTCAGGACTCTTCAGGGATCATAATAAAATTGCTTATGAGTCAACATATTATTTTCAAATACCTAAAATAATTTATTTATGTTTATATGCTAATGTAATAATCACCCATATGCTGACAGCCTAACATTTTACAAAATCTGAAATACATCCAACTCTGATCTTCAAAAAAATCCTAATAAATACAGGGCATTTACATCTTCATATATGTGCATCTATCTCCGTACTTTACAGGTGAGAAAGCAGAAGTCTTGGGATTTTAATTGATTTTTCTGAGGAAAGTGCCTGGATTAAAATTCCAACTTGATACTTCTGACAGTGTTTATTGCTTACCTTAATATGATTTTCTCCTACTCATCTGCTGAGGCCTGACCTTAAGATCTCTAGAACTTGTGGAGTCGGACAAACTCCATCCCCTAAAAAAGAAATAAAAAAGTGCATTTATATTTAGGAAACATATATAAACATATATAACATTGATTTTCAGAAGATGCTCATAACATAGTTTCAGAATTTTGTTACTGTAATTTTTCTGAAAATGGTAAGAAGATTGGGTTTATGAAATAGATGATATAGGATTACCTCTGTCAGTAGGGTTGTGTTGTATGTTTAGAATATTCACAAACTGTGGAAACTAGGAGATGATGAGAAGCATTTTGGGTCAGATTGAATTCTGTTGAAGCCATTTAAATTAATGGAACATGTTAAAGATGCAAACTCTTTACGTTTGCATAATTTCTCCTGTGTAAACATTAATCATTGGCCTCAATATTTCCAGTTTATTATAAACATATGATTGGTTTTAACATTTGTTATACTCATCATGTTTGCACAGTGATTAATGTGCAAAATAATAAGAGTGAATGTTAAATTTTTATAATTCCATTTTAATCGTTCATGAAGATTCATAATTTTTATTAGAAATGTATCTTTTTTCATAATATTGATTATTTATAGGAAAAATGTAAATAAATTTTGATATTGTAAAAGTTATGGAGAAAGAATTTGCTATCCATCGACTTAAGTTATGTCAGTTGCTCATGATAACTTATTAGAAATGACTTAAATGCCTAATAATATTTGATGGGTATATTAATGCCAATTATATTTAAACTATCAAAACCTAAATCTGCATTCCATTTTAAATATGATTTTAGATCATTAGTGAAGTTTCCATCAATGACTTTCTTAGCACGTCACGTTATTGGAATCATCATTCTGGGATAGCTGCTGCCTCTCCATCTATTAACTCTTCAAATCTTCATTTTCAAGTGTTCAGAGAACATTTAATAAGTGTATTTTTGGCTTGTTGACCTGTAGCTCAGATACTGTTAATGCTAGGTTTATCAGATTTACCTTTGAAAATACAGGATGCCCAGTTAAATTTAATTTCAAATAAACCACTCACTTTTTTTTTTTGGTAATCTTCATTAGGGCACATGCTACCGCTGATTCCTCTTTACTCAAACAAAACCTGGATCTGGTTGCATCACATAAGCTGCATGCTAATATAACGTGCATGATAACCGTGGTTTTGTGAAGGGACAGAGAAGGCATTTCTGTGTTTGGAGGACAGCCAGAATGCTCGACACGAGTTGTGTTTTTCCAGCCTTCTTAGGATTACAGAGAGCTGAGGCAGGAAGTTCTTGAACGGTGGTGCTGGGGGGACAGGGTGAGCCGGCCTGGGATGCAGCACTGCCCTGGGGAGGCGGCTGGCTGGCAGCCTGTGCCTGTGACCTCGGGGTCCTCCTCAGGTCAGCCCCGTCAGCCCCGTCAGTACGGGCACAGGAAGACAAGCAGTTGTAGACTCAGAGTTGAGAAAGCGGAATGAATACAGGCAACAGTGTGAAACTACAATACATATTTTGCAAGAAAGCTTAAAAAGAGACAAATTTGACTAAACAACAGTGGTCTGTGAGTGGAAAGGACAGAGGAGTGAGGGGTACTAACAAAGGGACATTGACTGAAAACCTACTGATTGCTGGGGAGCCTGGCTGGCTCAGTCCGTGGAGCGTGCCGCTCTCCATCTGGGGGTGATGAGCTCCAGCCCTGTGTCGGGGGCAGAGATGACAAAAATCAACAAGACAACTTAAAAAAACAAACAGAAAGCATCTTGATTACAGATTCTTCATAAGATGTTTGTGCCCTCATTGTGGATACTTTGGACGTATTAGGCTTTTACTAGTTTTAGCCACACGGATTTTCACTTCCTTTTGGAACCAGCCACCGAATGCCTGTTTTGTGCCAGGTGTTAAGCACTTCGATAGTTGCTGACAAAGAGGCACAAGGCAGAGCATCTCGGGATCTTGGGGGATCAGAGTGTCCCCTGAGGGGTCAGATAGAGAAACGGGCTCAGTGCAGTTACAAAGATGAGCAGAAGAGGGGCACCGAGGACGGAGGCTAAGACCCAAAGGGTGTGTGAAAGGGATCAGGAGTGACTTCTGCAAGAGGAGCTCAGGGCTGAGATGTCTCCCTCCTAATCCTTCTGCAGTAGCGTAAAATCTCCATTAATTCTCTGGTGATGTCATCTACCCACTGGCTAACCTGAAGTCCGTTAATAATTATTTTTATGATCATTGTTTCCATATGAAAAGTGAAGTGCAAAAAGGATATTTGTGATACTGATGCAATGCTCTACTTTTATGTAATTCTCTGTATTGAAGTTCTAAATTCAGCAGCTGGATTTAAAAAAATAAACAAGTAAACCTCTTCATGTTGACACCTGCCACATAAGAAAATGATTTAATTAATTAGAAAGTATTGATGATTCTTGTTTGCTACCAAAACACAAAAGTTTGGAAAAATAAACATAGTTAGGAATTAAAATCTGAAATTAAAAAAAAAACTGCATTTGCTGTTTTCACTTAGATAAAACAAAATCAGCATCAGTGAAAGCACCGTTGGTATACTTCAGCACATATAATTAATGACACATTGGGAATTGTCACTTTGAAGAATATTGTGTTCCAAAGTCATCTGAGCTTTTAATGCTGCTTTATTCCATAAATCTGGGCAATTTAGAAGACCCTAAATTACTTGTCATGTCTATTGATATCATGGGTTATATTAATCTTACCTATTTAGATTCATAAAATTAGACATATTTTGGTGGCTTTTAACTTTTAACTCATTATGGTTTATCACTAGGGACTGGATACTCCCTATAGTATATAAAGAGAAAAAATATATAAGTACTTTTTCTCTTTTTTATTATTATGTTAATCACCATACATTACATCATTAGTTTTGGATGTAGTGTTCCATGATTCCTTGTTCGTGTATAACAACCAGTGTTCCATGCAGAACGTGCCCTCTTTAATACCCATCACCAGGCTAACCCATCCCCCACCCCCCTCCCCTCTAGAAACCTCAGTTTGTTTCTCAGAGCCCATAGTCTCTCATGGTTCATCTCTGCCTCCGATTCCCCCCCTCTATTATTCCTCTCCTGATATATTCTTCTTTTTTTTTTTTTTTAACATATAATGTATTATTTGTTTCAGGGGTACAGGTCTGTGATTCATCAGTCTTGCACAATTCACAGCGCTCACCATAGCACATACCCTCCCCAATGTCTATCACCCAGCCACCCCCTCCCTCCCATCCCCCCTCCCTCTTTATATTTTTAATGCTGCTTTAACTACAAGGTTGACTCTTCAAAGAAGGTTAAAGTTTCTTTTTTCTCAAGGGCTTAGATATTGAACAGTTATTGAATTGACTGCTGTGACCGGATTCTTCCATTATACTTAAATTCTGTATGCAAAATATCAGCAAGTTAATCTGATTCATATTTTAAAATATTGCTAGACAGAGGTTATGTGGATTGGTCTTCTGGTGAATTTAACATTAATCCTTTCCTGAAAATAAATTTTTATTCAAACCACTGATAGTTGACTCATCTAATCTGAATCAATTTAATTCTGTTTTGTCTTTCACTGTGAGGGTGGGGGTTCCCCCGAACAGTCTTTTTTCTTCATATAAAACAATGCTATAAAACGTCTTCAAAATAGTCACTACAGAGACAATAATAATTTACATGCTATAAAGTAGAATACAAGTTCTTATGAGTACAGGTAGAACAAGTGTTAAACTCATAATGGTGGTCTTAATATAATTATTCTTCCTTTTTCTCAGTTATCCCCACAGAATTTAGTATAATATAATATTTAAACTGATATTAAATATATACTGACTACATAAATTTAAAGATCTAAAAATATTTCTAGATCTTCATATATTTGTACTGTCTGAAAATCAAATGTGAAGAATAAATTTTAGCCAAACCCCAATATTTTCAGAAAAATTTTTAAGTTTTTGTTCTGAAATATATCATACTTAAAACTATTTAAACACACACATGATAGATTTATGAGAGATTTGAAAATTCTGTAATTAACTTTGGAGATGAAATGAGAATAAGGCATTCTTCAAGGGAGTTTTAGTAAAACTAGATAACAGATCATCTTTTCATTATTTTTGTCCAACATTATTTTTTTGTGTTTTTGTTTTCATTTTTAAGCATTCATTTTTAAAGGCTTAGGTTATTTTGTTTTTGGTATAGAAATGATAGCCTGTGACAAAATCCATGTAATCCTGGTCTTAGTTCAGACTCCTGCAATAACATATACTACTGACGAAGTGACTTAACAAAAGAAATTAATTTCTCACCATTGTGGAGGGTTAGAAACCCGAGGTCAGAGTGCCAACATGGCAGAGTGCTGGTGGGAGGCTCCCCTGGTCTGCACAGGACTCTGAGAGCCGAGGGAGTGAGCTCCGGCGGCTCTTCTGACAAGGGCACCAATCCCAGCATGGGGGTGCCACCCTCATGACCTCTTCTGTTCTACCTCCTAACGTTATCATGTCCGGGGTCAGGATCTCAGCATAAGAATTTTGAGACAACCCAAACAGTCAGTCTATAACAACCAGAAAGCATTTAATCTTTTCCAAATGGTTTATATTGATATGAAAATGAAAATATCTTCCTGTAGATGAATGGAATTTGTTACTGTGATTATAAATATTACAGAGAATTTTACCATTTCTGATTTTAAGTGTTAAACACATTTTGAAGTCTTAATTTGCATCAAAAAGGTACACACGCGTTATTCTTAGCACAAAGTGTAACATATTCAATTCAGATAAGCCAAGGGTGTTCGGTAGGTGGGGAGTAGAGTATATGTGGACAGTTCACTGTGAGTCACATTACATACGAGTGAGTGCCCGTTCTCAGGTGTGTTATATGGTGAAGACATAGTATAACTTGCAAAGAAAGTCTATTTTATTTGGTTTAGTTCTTTCTGAATGAATGACCTTTTCTAAGTACCTTGAAGAAGTAAGGCTGATATTCAAGTATCATATTCTGTTGCGAGTGCAGAGGGAGTTGGTCACATGGGGTTCTTGAAGTGTCTGACAATTTTAAAGTGCAATGTGGTTTTGCTACTTTCAGGAAAGGAAAACCCAATCTTGAAGAGAAATGTAGTGTTCATGTACACTTGACAACCGAACAGAAAATGGCAATTCCAGCTTTGAGAGTGCTAACATTTATTGATAATTCAGCCTTTGATTAGAAAAGAACTGCAAAGAATATGATTACAGGTGCTTTACTTCCAACTATGGATGTGATTTTTCTCTGGAGATCGGTGTTGTCTGCCAGTATGGGAGTAAATTAATGGCATCATCTGGACACCTCTGCCCTCACCACCTCAAATAATGCAGAGTAAAGGTTTTTTTTTTTTTTTTCTTCATATTTCCACTTTTATTTGGCAAGTAATTCTGTATTGGGAAGTTTCTGACAATAACTCTACCTGCATACCTTTTTATGAAAATAGTATCAATCTTCTTTCAGCTCTGGGAGTAAGGATAGGCACTAAGTCAGTATAAAGTTGTAAGTTCAATATATTAATCACAAATTAGTTGAAAGCATTTGCTTTGGAAGGATCGAGTTTGGAGCAATATGACTTCAGCCGGTTCAGAAAGCAGCGAGCCATGCTGTTACAGGAATCTATTATATTACTTGACTCATTCAGATCATTATAAATGGTGCTTAATTACTCCCACTGAAGTCCTTAGAGCCAGAGGTGAAGGGAGAGAGCACAGGAGGAGCTCTGATTTCTTGAGTGAGCCCTCCGAGTTGAGTCTAATTTGGAGGAATTATGTCTCTTATCATTAAATAATGTCTTATTGGAAGTATAGATAGGAAATAATTAGTTTTTAAATGACCACACATCTCCTGGGTTCAATCATGCAGTTGGTAGGTGTTACTGAAACGCTACTCTGCATGAGGTACTGTAAAGGGGACTGGAGGTATAACAACGAGAAGACCCATGTGACCGCACCATCCTGGTGTATGTGGACCTGCCCTCAGAGAGCATGCAGGTACCGGTCACAGCACCTGCACTGACCCAGGGGCAGGAACTCCTTCCTATGACATCACTGGTGCTGTGGGAACTATGATAACCAAGTTTTCCCTTTCCTTCCTCATTACAACTGTGGAGTTTGACCTGAAGTTACGTTGTGATTTAATTCCACATTTGGGAAGTTTACACATTTCTAGTATGATAATGGGATTTGGATTATAAGGTGGGAAAGCCGAGGTTCAGAACAAGAGCTCTCTGTGTCTCTTTATCTCTGTAGTGGTGAAAGTTTACTTTTTTGTACATCACAACACCACGGGAAGATCTCCAATCTCGCTGCAACGTGAGGTCAACCTTAATAAGGATACCATGTTATGCTAACTTGTTTTTCATTTAACAATTTTCATAGGAAACAGCCTATTATTAATATATTTAAAGTAAATGTGTTATGTTTATCTCGATATACAGTAGATAAAAAAACAATATTACAAATCATTGACTTCAGATGGCGGAGGGAAACATCACAGGATGGGGACTGTTTTGCACAGATCTTGGGTCAGATGGTGTTACTGGCAGGACACAGCATCAAACAAAACCCTATCATAAGAGTAAGCATCCATTTTTAGCATTAGTGCCGAAAAATATGCCTCTCAAGGGAACGTATAATTTGATATTTCATATGAAAAATATTGTTAATTCTGATTTTATTTTGTGTAAACAGTTAAAACGTCAACAGCATTGGAGCAAAACATTACATTTCATTACTTTCAGATATGCCAGCTTCCTAGTGAGGCTATAAAATTCTGTAGACCCCGTGAAGGACCCAGCGGGTTAATGGTGTTAAGTGCCGAGGGTCTGAGGACTTTTATCTGGAAACCAGACCCAGGTGTCGCACCGTATTTTCAGCCCAACATTCACTATGCAGCCCCTGCTGGGAAACGGACTGGACGTGACAGGTGGGCTCCAGGTTCCTTTCGAGGTCAGCCACGCTGCTGGGTGTCGGCTGAACCCTCCTGACATTTAATGACTTTTACCTTTGATTCTTTAAAAATTTTTTAATTTTCATCATCATTTCATCATATTACTCGGCTCTTTTTCAGTTATGAAGAAGCAATAATGGAGAAACTCATTACCTCCCCAGCTGCAGCCTCGTGCTTTCAGAGCCTGCTCCCTCCATGCTACATGGAGGTGTTTCCTGTCCCAAAACAGGTGTTTGTCTCCTCTGCCCCCAGTAACGGTGCATTTTCTCTCTCAGGTTGGATCATAAAGGAAATGCAATTTAATAATTACTAAAATGTTCAAAATGAATTTACTTCACACAACACATCAATGCATCCAGCTTAACTAGCTACCTCTCCGATGTCTTTTCCTATTTGCCCCTTATTGGCTTCAGCCATGCTGATTTTCTCTTCTCCAGGGACTGCAAACACACACCATTCTGGAAATTTTAAATATCATCTTTGCACCTTGTGTGAACACTCTTTTGCCTAATAGCACACTTTCACCCTTATTTCACTCAGCTCTCTGCTAACAGGGAACCTTCACAGCAAGACCCACCTGCTCACAGTATCTGAAATATTACTTTTGCCACCTGCATCACTGTTTCTTTCCTTACCTGCGTTATGTTTTATCACAGCCGAAATCCCTACCTGGTATATTCCGTACTTGTTTATTGTCCAACTCTCCATCTGCTCTTTAACATTCATTCCTGGAATATGTTTTGCAACTTCGTATAATACTGTGAAAAATAAATGATATTTTTAATTAGAATCAGAATTTTTTGGAGGAGGTTCATAGCACGAACAATGGCAGGTGAGGAATATCTTGGTGGACATATGCTGTACTTCGTTTCCCTACTTGACTTCTGTCACCTTGAAAAGATATAATGCATGTGATGATGAAATAGAAATTTTAAAAATCTAGGGCAGGTTGGCACAAACAGTTATGCTTTGGCTTGTGTAACTGGAATGTCTGTGTCCAGCTCCTGGCTGGCTTCCTCATTATCTTCATGTTTATCTGTTTGTTGCTTATCTATACTCACGTTTTAGGTTATGCGCCTGTCTCGTATGTGCAATGATTTCCACCTAAAGCAAGAACAATGTGCTACTCACAAAATAATAATGATTTTTCTCCCTTATAAGTGATTTTGAAGGGTTAGTAACTAATTTGAAGATACTTGCTGCCATTGCTGTTCTGGGACAAGCTTCGTGGTGTCCTTTGCTGTGTTATGTGGAAGTACCTCTTCACTGTACAGTTGGTGAAGTATTGCCTGATCATAACGTGAGATTTACTCATTACCTGTTTTTATGCTTAAGATTCATTTCACATTTCTCTGAGAACTATGAATTTATAAATCAATTCACATTTATTTCTATGAAAACCATTTAGAGGATTTTGTTTTGGGTATCACTTTTGTAATAGTGCCCCTTGCCCATTTCTTTTAACATATCAGAAAGGCCTGAATGTTATGATTATTGCCTTTGTTAATACCAAGGTAAACAGATAATGATATTTGAAAGAAGAATTTATTTATTTATTTATTTATTTATTTGGCAGAGAGATAGAGAGAACACAAGTAGGCAGAGTGGCAGGCAGAGGGGGAGGGAGAAGCAGGCTTCCCGCTGAGCAAGGAGCCCGATGTGGGGCTCGATCCCAGGACCCTGGGATCATGACCTGAGCCGAAGGCAGATGCTTAACCGACTGAGCCATCCAGGCGCCCTGAAAGAAGAAATAATTTAGATTAGCTAACAAGGAAGTGGAGACAAAAATTAAGTATGTTTTTATTTATTTATTTATTTTTAATATGTTTTTAGAAAGTCAGGCTTTGTGTTAGGTCTGAATGGAAAACAGTAGCATTGGAAGACATTTATTAGCACATGAGCGCACACACACACACACACACACGCATATATATATATATATATACACACATAACGTGGTACATTACACACTGTAGTGTAAATCACTAAATTCCCAGCATAAGTAAATATATATTACTTTATACAAATGAAGCTTTCTTAAAAGTCATGTATAAATCAGACTTTATGCTCTCTGAATATCAAACTATATTTTCCCAGTGACTGACAATGTAATTTCAGAGATGTGCTCCTAAAGAAAAATATTGGCTCCTGAGCCTCCTAAGATGTCATGTTAGAATTCATAAAAACTCTTACAATCTTAAATTTTAAAGTAAATTAATATTTTTATAATAAAATATGTACAGTAAGACTTTGGTAGGATACCATGTATAGCACAGTGTTGGAAACCAATGCAGACCTGCTCCAAACGACGGAGAAAGCAACATTAGCTCAATACAGTTATTTTCTTCTTAAAAATCACTGAAGAACCTTTCTGAAGTGTTTACTTCATAGTGTCTCTATCTGTTCACTCACCACGTCCTCTCCTGACATGGTGGTTACAGATAAATCTGTCAAAGGAATGCAGCATGGAGTTCTAGTACTTTTAAGAAACAAGAGAAACAATTCATGAGTGCACCATCGCTGTCAACAATTTAACAGTCTGCAAAATTTCCGATGAGCAATTTTCTTCTTACTATCCCGTATTTGAGAACAAAGAACTGTTTTTCCCAATTTAAAATGTAGATATGTCTTTTGGTGTATTCTGAGCTTTTGCTTTTTAGGAAAATGATAGCATATTTAATTGTAAACAATGGCAGTGCTAATTTGTAAGTTTTTTTTTTCCTGAATAATTATTCTTGTCATCCTTCCTGCCTCAAAAGAGTAATCTTTTGTTTAAAAAATATTTACAAGTATTAGGGTGATGATTCATAGACATTGACAGACATAGGTTCATGCTTGTTAGATTATTCTGAGTGAGTTTACGTTTTTATTACTGTGCTTTTCTGAAGTTTGTATTTTCCAATTTCTGAAAATAGATTATTTTGAGGAAAATAGGACTGATTTTGGAAATGTAGAACATAATAGATTGCCTGTATTTCCTCAGCAACAGAACAAAATGATCTGAAGATATTCTCATGGCAGTGTTCCATTTGAGGTGGTTGTTTCTGTTATTTCTGTTGAGAAATTATAAGAAAAATCAAAGATAGATGCATTTGAGCCTTTCAATAGAACTTGGAAGTATTTGTTTGTTTGCTTTTTTAAAAAAAAAAGAGTTTAAATTTCCACAAGTGAGTAAATGGACACTTTCCTGCCCTTGTTTGCCTGGAAGTTGAGAGAGTGTGGGTGAGCCTGACATGAAGTGTAGCTAACTCAGAGGGTGGAGGCGCAGGTTCATCTTGTGACATTTCCATCCGCAGTGGAAGAACCTCACATCTTGTTTGGTGATTTGAAGGAGTCGGAGCGTCCTACTGCACAGATAATTCTACTCTCCTCATGACCCCTAAACCATGTAAAATTGTATTTTTTGTGAGAGGAAAAGGTGTTTATTGGAAGGTTATAGGATAGCCTGTAGAATTATGAAGTCTTCATGGTTTTTGTGTGTTTGTTTGTTTTCTTTTTAATATGTCTCAGCAGGTTTTCCATGTAACTATACCAATAGGCACATATTCCCCTCATTCTTTCAAACTGCTCCGTGGTGTTTCATTCTATGGATATAGCTATCCATTGTCTGTTGCTGCAAAACAAGGCGCACCCAAACTGGCTGGAAAAGGTCAGGTTCGCAGTTCCTCTGGTCTAATCCACTGTGATGGGTTCTGATGAGCTGTCTCACGCGTCTGTGATCAGTTGGCAGGTTGTTTGGTGGCTGGGTGGTCTAGGGCGGCCTCACCCATACTCTGGATGTCACCCCCGCTCTGCCGGCATGCCTCAGTTCTTCACGTGGCCTCCCATCTGCTCAAAGGTGGGCTCATGTTCCTTCAGGTGCAGTATCAGGGTTCCAAGCACAGCAAAAGAGTAGTCTCCACTGTGCAAGCATTTCTTAAGCCTCTGCTTGTTTCATATCTCTATTGTCCTATTAGCCAAAGGAAGTCACACTGTCAGACCAGATTCAGGGAGCAGGGGAACAGATATCCACTGATGTCAGAGCTCTTGGTGGCCTCACATTGGAAGGGTGTAGTTACAGGGAGGGGAAGAATTTGTGACTGAATTTACCATCTACCACAGGTTGAATCATTTTTTATTCATTCACTCTCTTATCAATGGACATTTAGGTTACTTCCAACTCTTCACCATTACAAGAAGTGTTGTGATTAATATCTAGTGTTTTCATAGACTCTCTTTTAGAGTAATTTTAGAATCACAGCAACTTTGAGTGGAAGGTGAAGAGAATGTTCATATATTTCTTGCCCCACCTTATGTATGGCCATTATCAACATCCTCCGTTTGTTACAGTTGATGAATACATTGACATGTCATTATCCACCCAAAGTCTGTGGTTTTACCCAAAGTCTGTGGTGTTGTGCATTCTGTGCATTTGGACAAATGTATAATTGTGTGTATCCAACATTGTAATATCATTCACAAGAGTTTCATTGCCCTAAAAAATATCTGCCTATTTATTCCTCCCTTTCCCCATCCCTGGAAACCACTGATGTTTTTACTGTTTCTATAGTTTTGCCTTTTCCATAGTGTCATACAATTTGGAATTATACTGTAGGTAGCTTTTTTAGATTGGCTTCTCTCACTTGGTAATGATGCATTTAAGTCTTTTTTTAAAATAATTTTTTTAAGATTTTATTTATTTATTTGACAGAGAGACACAGCGAGAGAGGGAACACAAGCAGGGGGAGAGAGAGAGGGAGATGCAGGCTTCCCGCAGAGCAGGGAGCCCGATGTGGGGCTCGATCACAGGACCCTGTGATCATGACCTGAGCTGAAGGCAGAAGCTTAATGACTGAGCCACCCAGGTGCCCCATTTAAGTCTTTTCCTATCTTGATAGCTCATTTCTTTTTGCTGATGAATAACATTCTACTCTCTGATGTTCCACATTTTATTCATCCACTTACCTACTGAAGGACAGCTTGGTCCTAAAGTTGGACCTAAAAGTTTTGGCAAATATGAATAAAGCTGCTATAAACATCTATGTGTAGATTTTTGTATGGACATTATATTTTAGTTCCTTTGGGCAAATACCAAGGAGCATGATTACTGGATTTTATGGTCAGAGTATGTTTAGTCTTGTAAGAAACTGCCAAGCTTTCTTCCAAAGTGGCTGCATAGGTTTGCATTCCATCAGCAAGGAATGAGAGAGTTCCTGTTGCATTTGCTGTTGTCATAATCCATAATTTGGCCACTGTAATAGGTATGTAGTGGTATCTCATTCTTGTATTAATTTGCATTTTCTGGATGACATATGACATGGGACAACTTTTTATATGCTTATTTGACATCTCTATACCTTCTTTGGTGAAATGACTGTTAAGGTCTTTGGCCCATTTTTTAACTGAGTTGTTCGTTTCTTATTGTTGAGTTTTAAGAGTTCTTTATGTAATTTCGATAACAGTCCTTTATCAGATGTATCATTTTCAGATATTTCCTGGAGTCTGTGGCTTGTCTTTTCATTTTCTTGACAGCATTCTTTGTAGTGCAGAAGATTCTAAGTAAGTCTGTCCTATCAGTTATTTCTTCCATGGGTTGTGTTTGTGCTTTTCTAACGTAAAATTTATCTCTAGATCCAAGGTCGTGTGGCTTTCTACTTATGTTATCATCTAGAATTTTTATAGTTTTGTGTTTTACATTTAGGTCTGTGATCCAGTGTTTGTGAGGGGTGTCAGCTCTGTGTGTAGGTTTCTTTCTTTCTTTATTTTTCATTTAGATGCCTAGTTGTTCTGGCACCACTTGTTGAAATGACTATCAGCTTATGTGGGTCTGTTTCAGGGCTCTCTTACATTCCATTGATCTGTTTGTCCTTTTGTCTGACCATGCTGTCTTGATCATTGCAGCTTTATGGCATTGATGGAAGTCGGGTGATGTTAGTCTTCTAACTTAGCTCTTCCCCTTCAGGATGACATTGGCTGTTCTGGGTCTTTTGTCACATATAAAACTTTACGATACACTTTGGAGTCTGTTTCTCCATATCCACAAAATAACTTGCTGGACTTTGAGATTGTGTTGAGTCTATAGGTCAAGTTGGGAAGAACTGACACCTTTATGTTTTTGAGACTTCCTATCTATGAACCATGAAACAGCGCTCTAGTTATTTGGTGCTTTTTGATATCTTTCATGAGTTTTTAGTTTTTCTCATA
The DNA here is from genome assembly GCF_037043125.1 of Eumetopias jubatus. Lineage (NCBI taxonomy): Eukaryota > Metazoa > Chordata > Mammalia > Carnivora > Otariidae > Eumetopias > Eumetopias jubatus. The sequence continues at coordinate 86,745,408 of NW_028274823.1, read as the reverse complement.
CAGAAAAACATGTATTTTATACATATTTTGTTAGCCTTATATTTGTTTTCATTTTTTTAGTTAATATAAAATATTATTTTTAATTTCAAATTACACTTGTTTATTGGAGGTATATAGGAAAGGATTTATTTTTGTATATTAGCCTTATATCTTGAAAACCTTGTTTAGGATTGCTTATTACTTTTTGGAGTGTTTTTGGACTTTTCCCATAGGTGATAATGCCATCTGTGAATGAAGACAGTTGTATTTTTTATTAAAATACAAACATGAATACCTTTTATCACATATAATCTTTAAAAGAAAAAAATATAGCAGCATTTCCCAAAGTATACCCCATAGACACAGGATATTAGTAGCTTAGGAGCTACCAGAATAAGCCAAACTGTGGAAAGAGCCAAGATGTCCATAGACAGATGAATGGATAAAGAAGATGTGGTATATAAACACAGTGGAATATTATGCAGCCATCAAAAGGAATGAGATCTTGCCATCTGCAATGACGTGGATGGACCTGGAGGGTGTTATGCTGAATGAAATAAGTCAATCAGAGAAAGACATGTATCATATGACCTCACTGATATGAGGAATTCTTAATCTCAGGACACAAACTGAGGGTTGCTGGAGTGGTGGGGGGTGGGAGGGATGGGGTGGCTGGGTGATAGACATTGGGGAGGGTATGTGCTATGGTGAGCGCTGTGAATCATGCAAGACTGTTGAATCACAGTTCTGCACCTCTGAAACAAATAATGCAATATATGTTAAGAAAAAAAAAAAGAAGAAGAAGATAGCAGGAGAGGAAGAATGAAGGGGGGAAATCGGAGGGGGAGACGAACCATGAGAGATGATGGACTCTGAAAAACAAACAGGGTTCTAGAGGGGAGGGTGTGGGGGGATGGGTTAGCCTGGTGATGGGTATTAAAGAGGGCACGTTCTGCGTGGAGCACTGGGTGTTATGCACAAACAATGAATCATGGAACACTACATCAAGAACTAATGATGTAAAATAGGGTGATTAACATAACAATAAAAATTTAAAGAAAAAAAAGTATTAACCTGAGTGTGGTAAACAGCTAGGCGAGGTGGGGAAGAGGGGTGGATATGGTGATTCTTTGCCCCAGTCCCTCTTCAGGGAAGGATGGTCACCCTTATGTTAGGGAGTGCTCTCTGCGGACATTCTGTAGATGTCAGCACCCCCGTCTTCCCCCAGGGACCCCTCAGAGTACAGTGCTTCCTTGCCCATTCCATCCCCTCAGGGAAGCCCACATGCAGTGACTGAGGGAGAACAGGTGTAAAGGCCTCATGCTCTGTGTCCAGTGCTGGACGGTCTAGGGTGGTTCTAGCTGCTCTGTACTTCTTCCTCGTTATGGAGGCTCTGTGCAGATCACTCAAAAATTTACATTTCCTGTTCAAGTTTCTCTTCAGAGCTTGGAATCTGTGAATGACAATAATGATAATAAATGGCATTAAAGCAACTACCATATGCCAGAACTCCTTCTAAATAATCCTCATGTGTTAATTCATATTATCCCATTAGCTACACAGCGGCTTCTCTTGGATGTCTTAATGCTATTTCCAGTTCAGCTTGTTCAAAGCCAAACTCATAATTTCATCCTTTTAAACCAGGCTTTTTAAATAGTATTTCCATGAATTATATCACTGTTCATCCAGTTATGTAAACCTAGAACCTGTGCATCCTTCTGTTTGCCCTGCACATATCATTCCTCACAAAGTCCCTTTCAATTTTTTGTCTAAATACGACTCAGTTTCTATTGTTTTAATCTTTTCAATTTTAACTTCTAAATATCAAATAGTTTTATTTGCTATTGTTTGAGTCTTTATGGTTTTTACTTATAAATATCACTTAGTTTATTTACTATTGCCTCCCTCTTGCTGAACACTGATTTCTGGCATATTATCTTAATTAAATGTCTCAGCAACCTGATATTCCTAGGCATACCCATGTAGACGCTGGACTTTATTAGCAGCTCAACATATTGCACAGCTATGTGGCAAACCTGGGTTTTCAATACAGGTCTCCTTGATTCTAAACTGCTTTTGTTACAGTATGATGCCTCTCACTTATTTTCTGAAAAATGGACTTTTGGTTATGCTAAACAGAAGTTTTGCGACTTTTATAAATATATATGTGGGAAATATGATGCGAGTTTTTTCTGTCATATAGATTTCTAATACTTAAAAATATCTTATTTAATCCTTAGAACAATGGTGCAGATAAAATTATGTCCATTTTATTAATGAGCAGTGTATAAAACAGCAGATTAGGGCCAACAGTGGCATTCAGTTAATAAATTTTCAGCTAAGCTGAAGTTCTGTGTTTGTAAATGCTTTGTTATAACACCTCCTTGGAAGAATAAACCCTAAAATGCTGAAGCCGTGTTGCGTTGTTAAGTAAAATTATGAATGCTACTAACCTGGGGACTGTAAGCGTGTCCAACCAGAGCCGCACAAATATGACAAAATCAAAGGATGTCCACGGGGGAATGGGTTATAATGTTAACTGAAAAGCACAAAGGTAAAAAGTTCGGTTAATTGATGACTTAATAATAAGTTAATTCTAAGTATTCTGGGAGGCCCCCCTGACTCAAAATCACAAAATGACATTCAGTATCTTAATTGGAGAATTAATTTTAAACTGGGGTCATCTCTATAACTAGCAGATGTTATGGTTGTAATAATATTGGAACTAATTTCTTGTTTCATTAATTATACTGCTTGCTTTTCTTTTTCTCGCCCTCCAAAACTGACTCCTAGATTCAAGAAGAGAGAAAAGGGGCTGCTGTTGGTGTCTGGGAAAATGCATGCCTCTCTCCTCTTGTCTCCATTGGGTAATTGATTTAAAATATGTCTTGTTAAGAGAGCTATCTTAGGGCAATCGAGTGATGCTCAGTCCCTGGAATTTCTTTCTGTCATATGTGGATTCAGGGGGATATTTGGGAACATCCTATCTGTTGCTGACCTCAAGTCACATTGTTGCAGATTGTGCTTTTTCAGAGAACAGTACTTAATACATCTGGGGAAAACCCCACATAATTATCAATCATGGGACTTACTATTATTTTGTCCTGTTCAAAAGTGCAAATGCAGACCTTTGGATAAATACATTCTAGCAATTCCAGGTGATTTTCAAGTAAGTGTGGTGGTGAGATTTGGTTGGTGTTATGGCGGGAAAATGAGGCTGGTTCTAAAAATCCGAGGGCTTCCTAAGAATCCAGTTCTTTGAAAGTGTAGCTTGTACATTCCTGACTTGGCTATAAAATAAATTTATATAAAATATTTAATGATGAGAATTGTTCACTTCACAGTTTTCAAAGGTCATTTCAGACTTTTGCCTTGCTTTCTTCTTAAAGATTAATTTCTCAGCTTTTGTTCTGTGAAAGTATTCTACTCAACTTTTCGGGTTATTTCTTAAGTAATACCTGAGCTCTTTCTTAAATGCATATTCTCTCTTGTTTCTAAAGTGTTTCTAAATGAGCTTTCTAGAGAATCTTAAGAAAAAAAAAGAAAAAGCTATTGAACTTTTTAAAAACCAGCGGTTTTTACCAACAAAAACATATTTCTTATTTAAAATGTAAGTGAAGTTGAACTTATGATTTTAAAATTATTGCAGGAAAAATGCTAATATTATATTTCATTATATTTATCTTCCATAAATAAGAACAGTTACTGTTTATAGCTCAGTAATTTTGTGGCTCACGGAACCTGCACTTGTTAGCACGATGTGTTATTTGTGGCCAGAAAAGGCATATGATGACAGTGAGGTGTAGGTATCACAGGATTTACACATGGGAGATCATGGAATAAACTCTGTCAAGAGAGGGAAAGTCTGAGGACGACTGATGTGTTTCACGTCAGCACTGATTTACAGCTGCCGGCTCACTGCATTTGGATACATGACGAGGGCTCAGTGTGCCCCAAGAGCCTGTACCGGGATAGACTGTGTCATCATCCTGAGGGGTCCCCAAGCTCCAGCACAGAGAGATCCATGCATCGGCGTGGAGCGTCCAAGTTTGTCTCAGGGGTATGTTTGTAAAGGACCCTCAATACACACGCTTCTCTACCAGGGAAGGCAGTGACTCCTAGACAACCAAGAGAGAGAAGGATCAGTTCCACTGATGCTCACGCTTACGAACATTGCTGTCATAGTGCATGATCAGTCCCATTGGTGATGATGGGGGAACGCTGGGCACCACTGGCCTGAGGATTGCCAGATGGTAAAATCTGTGCATACTGTGCGTGGCTTTGTATTCTGGCCATTTCTTTGTTTTCTCCTTCATCGTTTCCTCTACTGGCTGAGAGCAAAACAGCACTATGGAAATTTACGCATACTTAAGAATCCACCAAAATGGCCTAAATTATTATAGAAGCTTAATTGACATTTCAAAAGTGTCAAGCCATCTTAAAAATGGTAGTTAGACGGTACTGTGTAAGCATCTGAAGATGGAGAGGAGTTTTCCTGAATGGCTCTGAACATCACTCTTAGTGCATTGGAGAACAGTGTGACCTTAATGGTCTGCAGCGCTCTGTGGAACTAGGGATGTAATTTCGGCTTTCATTAAAGGTTACTTGTGGTGGCATTTGGAGACATCCTTAGTGATCATTGAGAACTATCATGTTGTGAATGTGAAGATTCATTGCTAGTTCAAAATTACATAAAGAGAACTATACAGAATATTGGAAAACATTTTTTTCTTAGGGAAAATTATAATGTTGCTGAAGGGAAAGGTGTGGAAGATGTGCAAACTTTCATAGATTCATATATCTGAATCCCAGCTCTAAATTTTTTTACTCCAGTGAATATTGTTTTTAATGCACTAACATGCAATACAGTTTTTGAATTTTAATGTCAGTAGTTTACCTTAAAATGAGTAAAAACAAATCTGTTAACTACCTTTATTTGTTGTGATAAAGCACATAATCTTCTGATATTCTTCTCCAGAACACATGCTTTTATTCATTTCTCACATATGAAATCATAGGACTTTGCATCTAGCCCTTTAGTACTTGTCATTCGTAATGGCTGTGCATGATTTTGCTGCTGAAAATAGTTTACCTCAGTCCTTACTTCTTCTTTAAAAATTTGCGACTTTGTACTTTAATTATATAATTGTGATCACATGTTTGTGTAACATTCCCTTTCAAAATTTTAAACTCAGATTTCAATGTGATGTAAAGGTAGGAACATATTTACTGTTAATTTAGAATCGTTATGGGCCTGTTGGTGATATTGGCATTGATGCATTTCTGTCTGGGGCCGCGGTGTTTGTCCTTCTGGAATATCTCTGATGCCCCCCACAAGGCTCCGTGTGACTCTGCCATGGGAGCAGAGGGTCACAGTCAAGACTGAAATGCACTCCTTACACTTGAACGCTTATAGGACATCTCTGGTCTCGGGGCCAGCTGGGGAGTGGGCATGGGATGGGGCGGGAGGGAGATTCAGTTCCTCCCCTGGGCGTGAATCACGCGAATGTCCTCACCTTGGGACAACTTGTGCTCAACACCTCGGACATTTTCCACTTCTTAATGTATCAGTGTGACTGCTCCCCGGCCTTCCTTGTCTCCAGTCTTCGGGCCCTTTTTGGTCCAGGCCACTGAACACCCCAGGTGCTCCATAACAGCCTTTTCTGATGCATTCTTATTTCCAGGCACTGTGATGAAGTCATGTCCTTTGGGTGGACTTTCCTAACCTTTGACGTCCGGACCCTTGGGGTTTGACTGTAGAGCGACAGTGCCCCATACTGAGCAAATCCATGTGCTAGGCGAGGTTGGCCTCTCTCCTTCTCTGTTGACTCAGCACGAGGGAACCCAGTGGGAGGGGAGGGAGGAGCCTCAGTGGGTAGCGGGTGGCAGGGGTCCCTGCTCTCCTGGCGAATCTGCGCCCCTGCTCTCCTGCCTGACGTCACAGGTGCCTTCCAGTTCCTCATGCATTCCTGTTGGCCTGGCCCCCCTCTGACTCGCCGCCCCTGACCAAACCCTGCTTCGGACACGCAGTTCCGATTATGGGGTGTAACCTCAGAGAACTTGCCAGAAAAGCACATATTAGTAAACACTCTCAAACTCATTGTGTAAGTCGGCCTTGTCTTGTTATAGTAAGAAAATGTAAAACAGGAAAATTACAGAATTAATATACTTAATGGACATTATGTAAATTGACAATTTAGCAAATCAAATCCAAGTTGTATAAATAAAAACATAGCCAGGTTTGTATTTTAGTATCAAATATTGGAGAGTGAAAGTATAGACTATAAAAAGATGGGTAAAATTTTATGAAAACTGATTTTGGAAAATTGTGAAAAGGAATTTGATAACATTATTTGCACATAATGTAAGGGCAGAGGCTCGGTGTCTGGAACACACACAGAACTAAAAATTAACAAGGTAAAGACAACCCCCACTCTGCCAAATGGCCAAACAGTATGATAAGACAGTTCAATATGGAGGAAATCCACGATTCACAAGAAATGATCATATGCCCAGCATTTCTAGTTGCCAATAAAATCCAGGGTAAGTAATTTTAAACCGAATTTCTTAAAAATAAAAATTGAAACTATCACCTATTTTCGAATTTGGGGTAAAGGGTAGAACATCAGAACGAAAACCACAGCACCAGCGTTTTGCGGAGAGTGTCCCTGCTGCCTGGTCAAGTCGCGGACGGGCTGTGATACTCATCTCAGCACCCACACCCTTCAGTGCGTGGGAGGCAGCAGGAACGCTCCCCCCTGCAAACGAGATGACATGTGAAATACTCTTCACTATGACACATTTTTAATATCAGAAATTTGGAGCTGCCTAAGGATCCACCAGTGAGACAATTCATATGTTGTGATATAATCATCCAAGACAAATGAAGGCTTATGAACCAGATGCACATACACAAGGGGAGAGAGAGGGAGGGGAAGATGTAAAAGAATTTTTAAAGAAGTTTAAAGTTCTATAAAGCTAAACTGTGCAAGAGTCTTGCCTTCAATGCCTAAGTGTAAAAATTAAGAAAGTTTTCCAAATGATAGCCTAAAATGAGCAAACTGATAATGGTAGGTAGGGGTGAGGTGAACTGTAGGGAGGGGAGAATAATGCACCTCAGGAGAGCTGCTGACTATATAATGATTTTAAAAATTAATTTTTGTTCTTCATCTATATGGTCGATACTCTGGCTTTCTTTAAATTTTTATGCCTTTTATATACATCTATGGTATTTCAGACTACATTCTTTAAAATTATCCAAATGGGGAAAAATATCCATTAAGCACACTCATTACTTCCAACCTGTCATTCAAACATTGCAGAAACTTGAAGGTAGGGTATTTCCTACTCCAATATCTCCATGTCTCCTTAATATTTAATTTCAAATATAGTCTGTGTCAAATAAATGGTCTTCAATTATTTGCTCTTCTTCCTTTATGTCAAAAACTGTGATGGGGTATTCTCTGGGGAGTAATAAAACACCTATTTGGGGGAAAATACACCATATAACCATGAAATCAGTTTTAATTATTGGAAAAGCAGAAGAAATTTAAAAGAAAGAAAAGAAAAACCAGGCTCGCTGATACTGAAAATACTGTGTCATGTAGTGACTGAAAACAGAAGTAGACAAGTTTATGTCCTAGTTCTGCCGATTATGAGCTGTGTGACCAAGGGCAAATCACTTAATTGAAGAACCCATTTTCATCTTTTTGAAAATAAAGATATGCTGGTCTACCTTTTGGCCATTGTGAGGATTAAATGTATTAGAAAAACTTCAGCACATAATAAGTTTTTAAAATTTGTAGTGATTAGTACTACCTTCAAGTACTTTAGAAATATCTGGTACATCTCAATAGACAGTTTTAATGTACAGTTTTAAAATATTATCTGAAAGGTAGAAAACAACCTTATAAATCATGGATGCTGACTTCCCTGAAAATAGCCAGGGAGGAGTAATTGATGTATTGAAGAAAGAGTTAATTAAAGACCTCTGTAGACCCCCATATCCATCACTCCAGTTTTGTCATGAAAAAAAGGAAAACCAGACAAATTTCAGTTGAGGGGCAGCGTACAGTGTACTGATGGGTACTCCTTAATACTCTCAGGGTCACCAACAACATAATCAAGAGGCACTTAAGGAAACAAAACATAATGTGTGTTTTACAAAGGGTGATATGGTATCTTGGATGGGATCCTAGAGTGTAGAAAGGGTACTAGGTAAAAACCAAGGAAATTTGAGTTAACTATGGACTTGAGTTAATAATAATGTATCAGTATTCGTTCATGAGTTGTAACAAACATACCACACTCCAGTAATGCGTTTTTAACAGAAGCTGCTGGAGGGTTCTATGTGGACTCTAGGCTGTCTACTCAATTTTTCTGTAAATCTAAACCTTTAGAAAACATGACTTTCTAGAGTATTCTTAACTGTTCTATCATATATTCTTTTGTACTGGGGAGACTAATAAGTACCATCATGCCCACGTTAAAGATTGGGAAAATGAGACAGAACGGAAATGAGAGCTTGTTAATGCAGAATTGACTGTGGGGAATCTCTCTGCCTTCCTGAGAATTGCTTCCTGTCTGTTAGATCCCTGGTTCTGCATCCAGAGTTGAGAAAGGTCTTTGGGTGGGATTGAGGGAGCATGGACCCGCGTAGGACCTCTGCGTCGTTCCTTGAGTACAGAGTCCGCAGCCTGCCTTGACACCTTGTGTGGAGCAGGCACTCGACTGCATGTCGTGCACACGCCCACTCGCTCAGTCTCCAGCGGTCCTGTGATGTTGATGACCTGTTCATCTCCATGTAAGGAATGAGGAGATGGGCGGTGACCACTCCTGGTTCTCACCGCTCACAGGTGATAGGACCCAACCCCAGGCCAGGAAACCAAGGTGAGAGCCTTGCTCTAGGTACCCTATGTCATATGCTTCCCCAGGGAGAAAACTGGAAGGAAACATGCCAAAATGACAGCAAATGATCACTAAACAATAGAATTTTAATAGTTTTATAATAAAATAACTAATTAAAAAATTATACAGCATTAGCAAACATTTTCCAAGCCTTCCAAGTGTGTGGTAATGATTTATTTAAATTATTGGATTATATGCAGTTTTTGCTTTACAAAAATTTAGGGGTTACATTTATTTAATAAATCAACAACCATTTATGAAATGTCTTGTATGTGCTAGGTATCATTTTCAGGTCAGATACCCAGGGATGAACCGCACAAATCATTTGGATTTGATGTTTTATTATTATACTAGTGGTAGAAAAGAGCTAATCTAGGAGTCTAATCCATAACCTATAGTGTGATCAAGGATTGTCTCTAATTATGAAAGAATTTAAGGGAATTTTAGGGACATGTTCATATAATTCAAATCTTGGTAACTTGTATACGCACTGTGTAGAAATTTTAAAAACGCAGCCTTCTGCTATTTATCTTTTCTGTTTGTGCCTTTCTCTCCTTAAGTGATTTTTATTTTAATTAAATAACTGAAGTCATTGGTATAATTCTTTACAAGATTGTATTAACAAATTTGAGTTTAAATGATTCCAAAAGACATAAACATTATTGAGTATTCCATTGATTTAAAAAAAAAAACCCTTTTAAGTACAAAAAATAATTTTTTTCTCTTTTAGTTTTATTTATAATGGTTTAAAATAAAAGTTCTTGTATTATAAGACTTATGGACATCATGCATTATATTTTCAAAGCATATTTGAAATGCAGATTTGCTGACTAATTCTCAAATGATGCATTCAAACACAACTTTTCTTTCCACCAACAGAATGTTGACTGCAACAATTACATTAAATGCCTTTTTTAGGTTATAAAATGCTAATTACTGCATATATTTGAAAGATTTCTTAGCCTTTGATTAAGACCACAAAGAAATTAAGCTCACAATTACAATAAACATTCATATTTATAATCAGCTTTTTTTAAACCCCACATAGTACAGCTTATCATAATAGCACAGCTTTATTTTTACCCCACAAATGCGTAAAATACTGTTGCACAAATTTTGGCAGTAACTTTCAGATATTTAAATGAATACGATTCTCTTTTTAAAAAAAAAATGAAAATAGGTTCCCCACCCCCCAAAAAAGGGTATGTAAAATTTTCCTTATTTACATAAATCTTAGGACTGAAATCTAATAGATCTCTATTAAATTAAGAAAGAATTGTTTGCTACTCTAAAGCATTTGTCTTCTCTGAAGAAGTCTGACTATAACGTAAACAGAATAAATATTTTTAAAAATCACATGTGCTCCGAAATTTTATGTTTACACATATGGGTAACTACTTTTTTTTCTTTGCTTGACTTTTTAAGGAGATATAAAACTTCAGATATAAATTATAAAACTTACCAAGCTTTAGATATAAAGTTATTTAATATGAAAAACCATTCAGATATTAGAACAAGAAATAAAGATGAAGGAATGTAAATTATACATTTAGATAAGTCAAGGAAGGTGGGCATTTTATTATTTCGCGGGGTTTTTAAGGGCAGGTTTAACTCAAATTCGACATTCATGAATAATTCTAAGAATAGCAGTATTTCTCTTTGATTTCACAGTGAATACATATGCAGAGAAAATTAGCAAACATTGAAAACTGAAAATTTGAAAGCGACATTCATAAAGGTTAGTTTTTCCATCTTTCCTTTTTCCATATAGCTTTCCATGATCTCCCCAGATTGAAAGTATACTGTTGTAACCTGGGTTTCTCACTTTCAATGTTAACTTTTTCTGGGAACATAGCACTAAATACTTTTTTACAAGATGATATTAAAGGCTATATTGTTTTCTCTCAAATTGTAAAATTAGCATTTATAGAACTAAGAAATCTCTCATTAGACTCCAAGATGATTCACGTTTAATCAAATGTTACGATGGATTCTATTAGAGCCTTTGCAGAAAGCTTGTCTCCACATAGAATGTGTATAATTGTAAGCTGCATTAGGTAACCACAAAACTGCTGTTGCCGACAGTAATTGAAGGAATAAAGAATGGCCAGCTGAATTGAATTTAGCAATGTGCTTCATTCTTACAAATTAAAGATCCTGTGGTTAAACCTACTGTCATAACAACTTGCTATCAATAGCTTCTATTTTCATAATGGCTATAAAAGATAAAAAGAGGAATTTTGGTATTTTGAAGTTCAGTGGCACTAAGGTTAGTGTAATGCTGTTGCCTATTGACAATCGGTGGTAGATTGTGAACTGTTGTGTCTCCAATATTCATCAGGTGTCTGTTAATTTGTACCTCTCTCTCTTATAAATGAGATTTGTGTCAGGATTTTCCTTACCTCAAAATGTGCCGAGACGTTATAACGTAACCCAGGCCTCTAGAGAACACAGGATTCAATATAAAACCTTTTGTCTCAAATATGGGAAGGAATATCATCTGTCATTTTTTATTATATTTACAAATCTGTACATCAACGTGTATATCTTAGGAGGGACAATCATTCTCGAAATGTGTAAGACAACAGATAAGGTTATAAAGATGGTAAATATTTTCCATGGAATTAAAGAAAACATTCTTTTGCTTTCTTTTTAGTTGTTTTGCTTTTTTTTTTTTTTTTGACAGAGACAGTTTTAGGGAGGGAGCCCAATGCGGGGCTCGATCCCAGCACCCTGGGACCATGACCTGAGCTGAAGGCAGACACTTAACCGACTGAGCCACTCAGGCGCCCCAGTTTTGCTTTTTGTCTTGAAGTGAGTATACAGTAGATGTATATTTCTTCTTTTATTGAGAACAGATTTAGTGAAACTATTTAAATGGCGTCAGGGTCAAAGGCTTTATTTGTCTTTAAAAATCTTAAATAACAGTAGTTCTGTATAAAATCAACATGTTTACATTTGGACACTTGGCAACATGATCAATACTTGGATGTGGTGTTCCAAGCTGTTGCACACGGACCTTTGTGCCCAAGGACATGCTGAGCGCTCACACTGACTCCCAGACGGGGGCGCCTTCTCAGTTATACCACATATTCCTTATTTCCCCAGCGACAAATTACCATGGTGACTGATTTTATGAATAGAAGAGAACTCTCCTCGCTTATTATAAATGTATCATTAGTATATCCTTAGATGAGAAATGGCAGAGTCCATTGCACCACATCATTTTCACAACCCAAAAATAGATGGATAGATGATAGGAATGTGACACAATGGATAGAATATGTGAGCGGTGCCCCCCTGCATTCAGTCATTCCTTCTCCCTCTCTCTCTCTCTCTCTCATGTTCCAGAAACTGCCCTAGACATTGAGACTGAGAAAAGATTATGATACATCCATTAAACAAGAAAAAGAAAATAGATAGGAATTTATATGTAGCAATATAATGAGCCAGGGCTCAGACCATAGGGCAATATATAACAATATATTGGGGATTTTGAGGGGAGGTACAGAGCCCCCTAATATAATACAGTCCTCCCTGCAATAATGATACAAGTGATACATAGGGTCTCTCTCACCTGCTATTTTCTATCCCCACTGTACCAGTCAACAATGAGGATAACCCAAGAATCCTAAACAAATTCTTCCCTTTAACCCCTCACTGACAGTATTAATAACCAAAGAGGTGATTATTTTGCACCCAGATCCCTTACTCGAACTATTCAGAGATTTCAGGAGGCAGGAAACAATCATTTCAAATTGTAAGGAAACCCCACCAAGGCAATAAGTGCATCCAGCCCAAGACAAACATCTTGGTTAAATTAAAAAGCAAAGTAGGGGCACCTGGGTGGCCAATGGGGTAAGCCTCTGACTCTTGGTTTCACTCGGGGTCATGATCTGTGAGGGTTGAGATCTCAGGGGCAAGATCTTAGGGTCATGATCTGAGGGTTGTGATCTGAGGGTCGAGATCTGAGGGTCGAGATCTGAGGGTTGAGATCTCAGGGGCAAGATCTTAGGGTCATGGTCTGAGGGTTGTGATCTGAGGGTCGAGATCTGAGGGTCGAGATCTCAGGGTTGTGATCTGAGGGTCGAGATCTGAGGGTCGAGATCTGAGGGTTGAGATCTCAGGGGCAAGATCTTTGGGTCATGATCTGAGGGTTGTGATCTGAGGGTCGAGATCTCAGGGTTGTGATCTGAGGGTCAGATCTGAGGGTTGAGATCTGAGAGTTGAGATCTCAGGGTCGTGATCTCAGGGTTATTGTTTTACCTTCTGCATTTTAATGACAAAGGTGCACCGGATTAGAATTTCCATATCTGCAATGCTCTTTCCACGTGGTTTAGGAGAGTTTTCCTTTTCTTTTGGGTACCTTGGGATTGAATGTGAAGGTATAATAAGAAGAAGAACACATTTATTATTACAAAGGAAACCTTTTTTCTAATAGTAAGGAAATCAAACTCAGAGAATTTAATCTTTCTAAATGCAGAAGGTAAAACAATTAATAATCATTGTGCTCTTGTTTTGATTTCCTGTTAGGGGAAATTTTAAAGGAAGGTTCAAAAATATGAATAGTTCAGTTTTCAAATGACAAACTGCATCAGGTATTTTACTGTTGTACCTCTTTGACTATGACACATTTAATATAAATCTGGTTGGAAAAGAAATCCAGTATTTCATTTATCATTAAATGTCCTAACAATTTTGTCTCAGAATATTTAAAGTTATTTGGGAAAAATTAAACTTGAAAACTTTGGATGTGTAGCTGTAAGCCATAATTCCATATATATACATATACACATATATATATATCATCATCTTAAGATTTATTTACAAAGATTCTTTGTTGTTTACAAAGTACAGATGCTGTTATAATCTTGGTATGACTGGTAACCACAGTTGACTAACCAATCACAGATATCCACACTATAGTGAGAATCTTATATGGAAACATAACAACACTTACAATTTTGTTGGGTGAAGTCCCTGAGCTGGATGGTGGCTTTACAAGAGGAACTAAATGGAGGAAGTTGCTCATGGTTATTTTAGGGTCAGGAACACAGCTACCTTTATTTTTAAATAGCTACAAAACCATATGAGCAGTCCAAGCAATACTGAACAGTCCTTTTTTGTGGGTTTTTTGGACTCCTAATCATCTTCTCATTTTCTCCCTCATTGCCGGTTACATATATATATGAGATTATGGCTTACAGTCAATGTAACTACACATTCATAGCTATCGTATGTATATGTACGTATGTATCTATATTTATATATATCTAGCACCACACACATATAATTGGAAGAAAATCAGTGGCAAGTTTTAGAACTCAGCTTATCTCAATCTTACCTGGTTCTGTGCATAAATGGCTTAATCAATGATTGCTTAAATCAATTATAATAACTCTGACTTATACCAGTAAGTGATGCATCAATTTTGTTTTTAAACAAAGTTCTTGTACATATATGTCAAGAAAGGAATTTCCAAATTCTCATGTGTAAATGGCACATATTGGGAAAACATATCAAAAATAACAAATGCAAGAAGGAACACACAGAAATTTCTGTCTTTTGAGAAGCAGAAAGTCAACATGAGACCTCAAGAACATGCACTGATATTTGATGGTAGTTTATTCATTTGTTATCTCTAACTCCTTTTTTTTTTTTGAAAAAAATGATGAGAATCTTACATTGCTCTTTGTCATGTTGGGGAAGAGTATCAGACCAGATTTTACTGAACTGTGAAATTTCAACATCCTGGTGCCCACTAGCTTAGAGGAAAAAGCAAACTCATCAGATAAACCTGAATTTAAATTCCATGTCTTTATTAGCTGTGTGATATAATTTCTCTGAATGACAGCATTGTTATCTATAAAATATCCTCAGTATTTTTTCAGAGAGCCATTAACAATTAAGTAGTGGTAGAAGTCCTGGCATATTAAGGAGCTCAGCTCTTTTTACCTTTCTTTTTGGAAAATGATGCTTTTACGTGTATGCATTGATTTATTTGTGATTTTAGGTGCCAGAGATTCTCCTCTTTTCCATCTGACAGGAAGTTTCATGACTCACATTTTGACTATAATTGTCTGTTTTGGAAGGTCATGATATCTCTCAATCCTGCTATATTGACATGGAAGTAATTTTGGAGACCCTTTCCAAAGCTTGTCCCATTTTTCCAATCTGGATTTATATATTTTTATGTCACTTATCTATTGTGGCATAGTATCGATAAATAAGTACATTTGGGATATGTAAGATCCTACAATGGAAAGTTTCATCTGCCTATGGTCCAGACAAATATTTTCTCAATCTCTAGCTTTTGAGGAATGTTATCGTAACATGAGTCTAGGTCTTGGCATTGTTTCTAAGATGCTTCAAATCCTTTTGGAACATCTTTTGGTGAAAATGAAAATACAGTTAAAATGAATGAATGAATGCATGAATGCAAAATAAATGGTGAACTTTGTTGTCTTAAAGAATATTTTATTTCAGCCTTGCTTTATTAAAAAGCCTGTTGATGGTTTCTAATAGCTTCAAAAAACGTAATTAAACAACATTGATTCAAAATAAAGCTGTGGTTGGTAAGTTTCTCAATACATCAAATATTTTTTAAAGATTTTATTTATTTATTTGACAGAGAGAGACACAGCAAGAGAGGGAACACAAGCAGGGGGAGTGGGAGAGGGAGAAGCAGGCTTCCCGCTGAGCAGGGAGCCTGATGCGGGGCTCGATCCCAGGACCCTGGGATCATGACCTGGGCCGAAGGCAGATGCTTAATGACTAAGCCACCTAGGCGCCCCCATCAAATATTTTTCATGTAGAAAAATAGAAATGAAATGAAAATCTAAAGGACATATATAGTAAATGTGCTCAATGATTAGAGGGAAGTTAAATGAAAACAATGAACAACAAAAAAAGAAAACAATGAACACCTTGATCAGATATCTTAGTGATAGCTTGGCTTAATCTGTTTTCATCCCTGTGTTTTTTGTTTTTTGGGGGGGGGCGCTGAAAAATAGTTAGAAGATGTAGATTACTTTCCTCTCTTCATTAGGAAAACTTTTAATATGATCATAAGACTACTGGGTATAATTAGATTAAATGACAGAAGAAATCCTCAGGGATAAAGTTTACACCAGAGTCAGTGTACCTAGATCTTTCCTTTTTTTCCTTTCTTAATGTAGACTCTCTTGATTAGAACAGCAGGGGTTCCCATGAAGAATGTTTGCAAGTTTATTAGTATAAATCATATTCTACATTTAGATTACTTTCAAAAACAAAGTAATGAATATGTATTCTTCTTAACTTTTAGTTACAAAGTTACCTATTTCTAAACTTTTCACTGCTTATTGACGAACAAATATTTATCAGATACCCATTCTGTGTAAAGACCTGTGCCACATCCTAGGTAAATATACGAAAAAAAGGAATAAATAAGACAACTTCCTTTTAATTAATGGGTTTTTGCTCTAATATAAGCACTTGGGCATGAACATGTGAACACAAGAGAAGTTTCATAAGAATCTTTATGTAACAACATCAACAATTTCATAGACACTGTATTTAGTACCTTAAATACAACACAGCATTTTTTAGTCATAAAAACATGTAGCTTAACTTCTTTGACTCCTCCATCAGTTGGGAGCATGACACATGCCAGCATGAGTTGCAATAATCAGACAATTCATTTCAGATAACCTGCTATCCCATCCAGTAATATTTGGGCCAACATTAGATTTTGATCTGTGAGATAAAATTGTGGATCAAGTTGATGCAAGAAAGCCTGCCCTGTAAATAATACTCTGTCATGTTTCCTAGAAAGCTTTGATGGTTGCATTTTTATTTTTTTGAACGAATCTAGAATTATTTCTCTTGAGGATCCCTTTATTCTCAGTCTGGGCCCAAGCCTCCTGAGAGCCCGTAGTGAGTTACAGCATGAAGGAGACTCCTCATGTAATACAGCCATCCGTATTGTAGGAAATACAGAGATGCTGGCTTTTCCCTTCTCCTGGCCATTCTCTACTGCAGCTCAGGCCTGTCTCTCCTCCAATCACTTCTCATCCTGTTCCAGTATGCTTCATTCCCATCTCCTTTAATGATGGAATGAGACAGAGGCATCGTGTTTTATAAAGCGGGATCCAATCTGTCTACTCTGCGGCTTTCTTCTTGAAACTTTTAATAGACTCATTGCATTATATTTTTAGAATCATCAAAATTCAGTCCATCAAAATTTAGCCTAAAAATTAAAAATGAATGTGCATTTATTAAAAAAAAAAAAGTGAAGCTCACAGAAGATAATCTACCCCACCTCACAGACTGGCCATGCACTGAAGAATTAAATTAGGTCACAGTAGAAAAGCTGTATCAGTCCACAATCTCTTTGTACTTTAAGCATGTTTAGCAGCTTGGTTAAGAAAGTAAGCTGTGCACGGGCACCTGGGTGGCTCAGTCGGTTAAGCATCTGCCTTTGGCTCAGGTCGTGATCTCCAGGTCCTGGGATGGAGTCTGGCATTGGTCTCCCTGCTCAGCGGGGAGTCTGCTTGTCCCTCCCCCTCTGCCCCTCCCCTCACTCATGTTTTCTCTCTCTCTCAAATAAATAAATAAAATCTTGAAAAAAAGAAAAGAAAAGTAAGCTGTGCAGTTTGACTGCTGGGTTTGAATCCTAGATCTGGCACTACCTGGTTGTATAATCTTGGGTGGCTGGTCAACCTTCCCATGCCTTGGTTTCCTGTTCTGTATGAGGAGGCTAATGTTAGTACCTAACTCACAGGATTGGAAGGACTTAATAAGTTATTATCTGTGAAATGTATGCAGTAGTAACTGGGCCATAATTGGCACTAGGTATATGTTTGCTCTTACTGGGCAGCACATGAAACAAAACATCCTAATTTATTGAAGATAGGGTTGAAAAAAATTTAAGATGTATGGTAGGGAAGCTCTAAGTATCTTTACTTCAGTATTTGAAAGGGGGATTAATTCTGAAAATTGAGAGAGGTAGATGAAAATGACTTTTTGGAAAATAGAATATTATTTAATGACTGCTATCCAGAAATGTTGTTGAATACCAATTTGCATAGAGTGCTTGAAGATGTATGGAATTACAATAGAAAATTTTCAGTTCATTTGGAGGCATCTTACTAAATAATTTTTTAGGTGCTGCCTGAAGATGTTTAATGTATGCTTTTAAAATCTTAATCAACTTGGGGCGACTGGGTGGTTCAGTCCATTAAGCATCTGCCTTCACCTCAGGTCATGATCTCAGGGTCCTAGATTGAGCCCCGCGTCTGGCACCCTGCTCAGCGGGGAGTCTGCTTCTCCCTCTCCCTCTGCCTGCTCCCTCCTGCTCATGTTCCCTGTGTCTCTCTCAAATAAATAAATAAAATCTTAAAAAAAAGAAAAATTTAATCACCTTGATAATTTGGACCAAAATACTAGGACATACAGTACTCTTGAAATAATTACTTGGTAGATGTTCAGGAAATGATATTGATGATGGTGATGCTGCTGATGATATTGATATAAATATCAGTATTTCCATTTTTACTAAGAAGAAGGAAATGAGGGGCACCTGGGTGGCTCAGTTAGTTAAACATCCAACTCTTAATTTTGGCTCAGGTCATGATCTCGCTGTCCTGGGACTGAGCCCCATGTTGGGCTCTGCCCTCACTGCAGAGTCTGCTTCACATTCACTCTCCCTCTCCCTCCCACACGCGTGCTCTCTCTCTCTCAAATAAATAAATAAAATCTTAAAAAAAAAGAAAATGATGCCTCATGTTTCTAGTTGAGTAACTGTGGGTGGCAGTGATTAAAGCTATCTATTAATGACTTCCAAAACCCTTGGTTAATGTTCACTGGGGACTAGTTTTTGAAGGAAATATATCAAAATGAATAGAAGGGAAACAGTATGCACATTAAAAGAAGGAAGGAAAGGAGGAAAGCGTTGTAATCACAATGTGAGGATTCTTACTGATAAAAAAGTGAGTCTTTCTGTACCTGGGTGAAGGTGGGGATGAATTTGTTAAATCTGTGCATATAGAGTGAATCCTTACTTTTTAAGTACAGTACTTCCACCACTAAGTACTCAAATAAAACTGGGAAGTGTACTGTGACATAGAAGGTTCTGATGGTGGAGGTGTCCCCTGCCATGCAGGGTGAGGCAAGGCCACCGTGGCCCTTGGGGCTGATGTCCCAGGCTCAGACTAGGCTCCTCTTACTAGGGAAAGACCATCTGATCCTGGATATCAGGATATCAGGATCTTGTGTCATGCTTTCTAATTTTACGTTCAGTTGTGACGTTGATTCCAATGTGATTTTATCATCATGAGGCCTTGAGGACTCTGGTTTTCTCAAAAATCCATATAGTTTTAGCACATATATAAGACTAGAACCACATCTGAGAGATGGTAGCTACACTTGGGCTGAGCATAACCTACAGGCTCAGCGAATCACTGTGTCGAACACCTGAGACACATGGGATGTGTGTCAGCAACACTTCAATTCAAACAAACAAATAAATAATGGTTTTTGTTTTGTTTTGTTTTGTTTTAAGACTGGAACCATATCTTTGGAAGGTGGAGCAAATAGAAACATAAAGTATGAATGTATTATCTTCAGATCTGCCACAGGGCTTTGATACCAGAGGAGTAGTCTCCCTGAAAGACATACTTGAGGAACATTTTATTACAGGGTCAGGAGAGATGCTCATAATGATGAAAGCACAGAATGGTAAAAAATGGCCGATGTTCACTAGTGGTGTGTGCCAATATGGGGTGAAATGCAGCACAAATGTGCACATACTTTAAGCAAGAACAAAAAATGACAACTTCAGAATTAAGTTAATCATAAAATTATTACCCCAAAATTGTTTCTCTTAATGGGACAACATATTAGAGATTTCTATTTGCATCTAATGCGCCCTGGGATACATTACTATCCTTGTTTCTAGTTTTGTCTTTCTGTCTGGCTTCACTGCAGACAAAGATATATATTTTCACAAGCATCCTTCCTCTGTTTTTTTTTTTAAGATTTTATTTATTTATTTGAGAGAGAGAATGAGAGATAGAGAGCATGAGAGGGGGGAGGGTCAGAGGGAGAAGCAGACTCCCCGCTGAGCAGGGAGCCCGATGTGGGACTCCATCCCGGGACTCCAGGATCATGACCTGAGCCGAAGGCAGATGCTTAACTGACTGAGCCACCCAGGTGCCCATAAAATGTCAATTTTTATAAGTAATAAAATAGCTGTGACTTTAGAATGACCGGTTTATGAAAGCTAGGGATGACGATGTCAACAATGTCTTTAAACAAAGAATTAATTTAGACTCTGCTAATGACCACTTGGGGAATAGAAGCTGATGTTCTGTTGAAAGAAACCGCAGTTTCAGTAAAGGAAAATACGGCGGAGAAAAGTTGATGTACCTTGTGTTGGGTAAGTGGACTGCAGCAAGATAGTGAGAAATTTAAGTGGAATTTCTACTACAAAGTTAGAGATTCAAACCTGAAGCTTAAGTAAGAGAAAGCATTAAACTCTAACTCTCTGGGGTTGCCAGGCTCAGCTTTCTTGGCCATTTCCTCTCTCCAGGCAAACGCAGGAAGGAAGAGAGGACTGCTTCCTCCCCAGGCCTGCGTGCCTGTAGCATTTGTGGATGCAAGGACTTGCTCATGGGTCAGGAAAATGCAGGAAAGAGGAGATATGAAAATGCTGCTGGTATTTGCATATTTTCTCCTCCAATTTTTAAGTAGAGGAAATCAGGAGCTTCTCCAAAATTAAAGACAGAAATACTTTCAAAAATGTTTTTTGGAAGAATCCCTTGAGCGACCGCAGTGACAGATTACGGACATTAAAACTGTTTAATGGGATCCTGCAAGCAGCAAAATTTGAATAATGCGTTGTTTTTCAGCAAATATAATGGCAATCATATAAAAGCAAAGTGTGCAAAATTTCATTTATATGATATAGGAATACAACTGTGTTCGAAAATTAGAGTGTAGAGGGCATTCATAGTTTCATATTTTGATGTTTTAAAGTTCAAAATTTATTTCCTGGCATATCCCTGGATATGAAATAAATCCATCCATCAGGCATCTTAGAAGCCTCAGGAAGGATAGGTGATAAAGAGAAATCGATGGAAATGTGTTGGAGCTATGTTTAGTGTATATTTTTACATCCATAACATGTAGAGGAACTCAGTTGTTTTCAATTCATCTAACGTTCTAGGAAGGCATAATGTTGCAAATCAGAACATGATGTTGTAATTCCAAACGTCTGATCGCATTCCATTTATCCTCTTAATGTATCTGCTACACAACATGTGGTCTGGAGAATTTTAACCCCACTGTTTTTTAAAGATTACAGTTCATAGTACTGGAGTGTATTCCTGAATACAGCAGGGATAGACACTAATTAGATGTGAAGTGTTAAGGAAAATTGTCCAAATTTTGGAAATAAGAAAGAAAAGTACAACATGTTTTTTCATTGTCACCTTGGGGCATATTTTAATAAGCCTACCTATTATTTAGTTCTTTGGGGGTAATTTATCTGCTTTCACTCTACTTTCTTCTAATTGATTATGCCCTAGAAATTATGGAGTTAAATGTTACCTTGTAGATTTCTGTCTGGTAGAACAGTTGACCCCAAAGGCTACAGTTTTGGTGTCCTATAGCACATGGTCTAGTTCTCTATTTAATCTAGGAGTCTTATTCTAACATAGATTTTAAATCCCTTTAAATACTGAGTTCCTCAAATGTTCTCAGACACATCTTTACCATCTTACTGTTTTTCTCATTCATGATGTTATAAATATATGACATTGGTGCTTTCTACGTATTAAGTGGGAATCATGTTTTCAGTTTTTGAAAATCTACTTTGATAGGGATTTATTTGTTTTGTGGCTGAGAAAGGAGGGTTTTAGGAATTGATAATGTCCTGAGAGACCATCAAGAAATGTCAAGTTTCCAAAATGGTGGTTAGTTCCATTTTCCTGAGGCCTAGAGAGATTAATCATGATAAGACAAGTCAAGTGGTGACCGGAAGAGTATGAACTGGAGTCCCGCTTCAGGGGACACCTGTGGTGATGGGTGTTGTGGAGGGCATTTTTATCAAGTATCCTTCACCAGCTGGTAGAGCTGGTGTAGGATTCTCCAGGCAGATCCCTCCTCCCATCCTGGCATCAACCCATCAGATGCAACAGCATCCAGCCCTGTTCTTCCTGCCCCAGAAATGCCCAGTGGCTGCAGGGAAGGAGGGACAGATGGCAAGATGGAGCTTCCTCAGCAAACTTCCCTGGGTTTAATCTTTTAGGATTTAAACTCTTTTTCGAATTTTGCCTTAAATTACTACTCGAAAATACTGGTCTCCTACTTCAATGAAAAGAGCAACTATATTGTTTGATTCACCTTTGAATCTGCAGTATCTGTTACAGAAGTCACTCAGAAAATATTTGGTGACCAAATAAACGAGTGATCGTTCTGCAGGAAGTTGGGATTAATGAGGCCATCAAATGGAGCTGCTCCTGATTATGGAGAAAGCAGGAGGGGCTGTGGTGCTAATTTCATCAAGGACTAAGCTTCAGAAAAAAAAAATGCATGCATTTTGCATTTGATAGATTTAAATTCATATCTAGTTGTCTTTTCCTGGCTGGGTTAACATGAGCAGCTGCATTAACCCCTCTACAACCGTTTCCTACTATCAGATAATTGCAGGATTATTGTGCACCATTGAGATATGTTATGTGTATTACATAGTCCTTGAGTTGGACAGCAGGTGCTCTATGAATTCTCCCTTCATCAAACTACTTTATGACACATTTAAAAAGTATAAATAGCTACCCACAACTGCTATTCATAATCTTCTAGATATTTTATTATTCATTAAATTTGATTTTGTATTCTTACTTGATAAAGTTCTAACATAAAATTGCAGTAACATAGATCTTTAATTTAATCAAGAGTATTTATTCACTTCTTAATATGCACTGTCTCCAATAATTTTTCTGTTAGTTTTCCTTTCAGTTGGAAACATTGCTTTCCTCAAGATGCTGATCATTTTAAGGGTCTCTTATATAGCTATCTTTAAAAGTCTTTATGAACTGCTATCACTTGCTTTATTAATTAATATACATACGATTAATCAAGTGATGTCATATCTTACAAAATAATGCTTTGGGTTAGTAGTTTCTCATTTACACGGATGAGAGAATGATCTGGCAATCTGGATGCAACATCTGTTACTCAGTGACAAACCAGAAATGATTCTGTAGATTTCAGTGACATCAGTCACAACCACAGATGTGTCTGTCCTTTCATACAGAGGACGACCTTCTTACTGAGAAGGTTGAGCTGTAAGAAAAGAAGGTCAGTCAGATTGCCAGTAGGGGGAAAAAAAAACTGTTGATTTCAGAATAAGTTTCTGATGTAGAATCTCTTGGGGTCCTGTTCCCAGAGATTATGACTTATGTTTTTCTAACATGTGACCCACACATTGGTAAATAGCTCTGTGGGCTATTTCAACATACAGCCATAAGTAAGCACCGTATAGCTCTCACACTGCCCATCTTTGCATAGAGAGGAGACATGTTTAAAAAAGAAATAACCTCAAATAAGCTGATTTGATGTAGTAAGGAAGATAACATTTGATTCTAATTTGCCCCCCACCTCCTTTTTTTTTTTCTACTTGTACACCGGTGGCATTTAATGTTAGCATTATGAGGATAAAACCCAAATGCGTCCATTGAAAGATAATTTGTCAGTGGATCTCTTACCTTACCTGGATTTGTGAGAGAATTTTAATTTAGTAGATTAAAAACAGCTAAAGCTTTGCAGCTACCAGCTGGGACAAACACATTGCTATTGAGACCAATACCAAGTCATTTGCCTTCTTTTCCTTTATAAAATCTGGCTGCAAGTTTGGTTCAACATCTGCAAATCAATCAATGTGATACAATACACTAATAAAAGAAAGAACAAGAACCATGTGATCCTCTCAATAGATGCAGAAAAAGCATTTGACAAAGTACAACATCCTTTCTTGATCAAAACTCTTCAGAGTATAGGGATAGAGGGTCCATACCTCAATATCTTAAAAGCCATCTATGAAAAACCCACAGCGAATATCATTCTTAATGGGGAAAACCTGAGAGCTTTCCACCTAAGGTCAGGAACGCGGCAGGGATGTCCACTCTCACCACTGCTATTCAACATAATATTAGAAGTCCTAGCCACAGCAATCAGACAACAAAAAGAAATCAAAGACATCCGAATCGGCAAAGAAGTCAAACTCTCACTGTTTGCTGATGATATGATACTTTATGTGGAAAACCCAAAAGACTCCACCCCAAAACTGCTAGAACTCATACAGGAATTCAGTCAAGTGGCAGGATATAAAATCAATGCATAGAAATCAGTGGCATTCCTATACATCAACAAGACAGAAGAGAGAGAAATTAAGGGGTTGATCCCATTACCAATTGCACCCAAAATCATAAGATACCTAGGAATAAATCTAACCAAAGAGGCAAAGGATCTGACCTCAGAAAACTATAGAATACGCATGAAAGAAATTGAGGAAGACACAAGGAAATGGAAAAACATTCCATGCTCATGGATTGAAAGAACAAATATTGTGAAGATATCAGTGCTACCTAGAGCAATCCACATATTCAATGCAATCCCTATCAAAATACCAGCCACCTTTTTAAAAGAAATGGAACAAATAATCCTAAACTTTATATGGAACCAGAAAAGACCCCAAACAGCCAGAGGAATGTTGAAAAAGAAGAGCAAAGCTGGCAGCATCACAATTCCGGACTTCCAGCTCTATTACAAAGCTGTCATCATCAAGACAGTATAGTACTGGCACAAAAACAGAGACATCGATCAATGGAACAGAATAGAGAGCCCAGAAATGGACCCTCAACTCTATGGTCAACTTATCTTTGACAAAGCAGGAAAGAATGTCCAATGGAAAAAAGACAGTCTCTTTAACAAATGGTGTTGGGAAAATTGGACAGCCACATGCAGGAGAATGAAACTGGACCATTTCCTTACACCACACACAAAAATAGACTCCAAATGGTTGAAAGACCTAAATGTGAGACAGGAGTCCATCAAAACCCTAAAGGAGAATACAGGCAGCAACCTCTTCGACCTCAGCCACAGCAACTTCTTCCTAGAAACATCGCCAAAGGCAAGGGAAGCAAGGGCAAAAATGAACTATTGGGACGTCATCAAGATAAAAAGCTTTTGCACAGCAAAAGAAACACTCAACAAAACCAAAAGACAACTGACAGAATGGGAGAAGATATTTGCAAATGACATATCAGATAAAGGGCTAGTATCCAAGGTCTATAAAGAACTTATGAAACTCAACACCCAAAGAACAAATAATCCAATCAAGAAATGGGCAGAAGACATGAACAGACATTTTTCCAAAGAAGACAGCCAAATGGCCAACAGGCACATGAAAAAGTGCTCAACATCGCTTGGCATCAGGGAAATCCAAATCAAAACCTCAATGAGATACCACCTCACACCAGTCAGAAGGGCTAAAATTAACAAGTCAGGGAACGACAGATGTTGGCGGAGATGCGGAGAAAGGGGAACCCTCCTACACTGTTGGTGGGAATGCAAGCTGGTGCAGCCCCTCTGGAAAACAGTATGGAGGTTCCTCAAAAAGTTGAAAATAGCTACCATACAACCCAGCAATTGCACTACTGGGTATTTACTCCAAAGATACAAATGTAGGGATCTGAAGGGGTATGTGCACCCCAATGTTTATAGCAGCAATGTCCACAATAGCCAAACTGTGGAAAGAGCCAAGATGTCCATCGACAGATGAATGGATAAAGAAGAGGTGGTATATATATACAATGAAATATTATGCAGCCATCAAAAGGAATGAAATCTTGCCATTTACAACGACATGGATGGAACTGGAGGGTGTTATGCTGAGTGAAATAAGTCAATCAGAGAAAGACATGTATCATATGACCTCACTGATTTGAGGAATTCTTAATCTCAGGAAACAAACTGAGGGTTGCTGGAGTGGTGGGGGGTGGGAGGGATGGGGTGGCTGGGTGATAGACATTGGGGAGGGTATGTGCTATGGTGAGCGCTGTGAATTATGTAAGACTGTTGAATCACAGATCTGTACCTCTGAAACAAATAATACATTATATGTTAAAAAATAAAAGATGATAGCAGGAAGGGAAGAATGAAGGGGGTGAAATTGGAGTGGGAGATGTACAACGAGAGACTCTGGACTCTGAGAAACACACTGAGGGTTCTAGAGGGGAGGGGGTGGGGGGATGGGTTAGCCTGGTGATGGGTGTTAAGGAGGGCACGTTCTGCATGGAGCACTGGGTGTTATACCCAAACAATGAATCATGGAACACTACATCAAAAACTAATGATGTAATGTACGGTGATTAACATAACATAATAAAAAAAATCTGTTGGTGCCCTCAAAAAAAAAAAAGTCCTAATTTGTAGAATTTTCCTGGTGTAAATACTCCACTGTGGCTGAAAACTAGATGCTACCGACATGACATCACTGAATGTGTCTTTGCGAATAACTGTGAACAAACCCTTGGAAACTTTAAGAGCCCACAGCTCCAGCACACTCTTCCTAATGTAAAATTATTTGTGCAAAGAAACATCATGTTTACTTTTTCTTTGCTTGGAATTGAGTTAAATATATTTGGCTATATTAAAATGATTAATTTTCTAGAGATTAACTACAGAGGACATTTGGATGAGATTCAGGCCCCCACGAAGCTAAAAAATAAACCAAAGAAAACATACAATATCTCACTCATCAAGGAGAAAACGATCCCTCTTCCCTACATTTTTTTTCTACTTATTCAAGGCCCTATGTGGATCACTTGTTTTTTTGGGTATCATGATTTAAAACAAAGACAAAAATGCATAGTTATTCTTCCGTAGATGTCTGATGATATAGAGAACAGAGCCATACAAACAAAGTTGTTATAGCTGCAGAATCAAGATGGATCCCCAGCCAATATTTGGGTCTGATATCGTTCCTAATGCTCACACACACACACACACACACACAAACACACACACACGGGAGAATTGTAGGACTTTCAGTTTGTCTTTGAGTAGCTTGAAAGGACCAGAGAAGGCTAGCTGGAATTTTGCTTTCTTGTTGTTTGTGTACCATGGTTGTCACTCCAGGGATGGTTTCCTTGCCCTGTGGTCTGAACCTCTGCCTGTGCCAAACCAGGGAGCTTCGAACCAGCTTCCCCAAATCTGGAGCAGAAGGTAAAGAAGGGTTAGGTGGAAAAGATGCTGACAATCAAACATCAAAACATGGAGCCACACACTCTTTGTCATAAGAATCGATGAAACTAAAATAAATGAAAATGTGTGGTTCTACATCACACACACATAATGGAACAAGGGGAATTAGATCGAAAGTGTTGAAAAGCCATGAGACACGCTCATTTTAATACAGGTGACTTCACCTGCTCAGGCTTCTGTTGAAGCCAGAAGGAAGAGACCAGTTAACTTCTTTTTAATTTTCAGGTAATTATATTGAGGAACCTGCTTTAAAAGGAATACACGGGGCACCTGGGTGTTCATTTGGTTTATTGTCTGCCTTCAGCTCAGGTCATGATCCCAGAGTCCTGGGATCGAGTCCCGTTTGGGGGCTCCGTGCTCAGAGGGAAGCCTGCTTCTCCCTCTCCCTCTGCTGCTCCTCATGCTCACTCTCTCTGTCTCAAATAAATAAAATCTTAAGAAAAAGGAAGACATGGGTTGAGATGCTCAGTAATATTTTTTGGCAGTTTTAGAGTTGATTCGTTCACACTTACCAGTCATGTAAAAACATCCCCAAGAAACATTAAGGTTGTACATCAGTGAAGGAAAACTCAAATCCCTTTATCTTTTACTAATGTTTACGGTACTTGCAGCACCATTTTAGGGTCTGTGATTATAAAGAACTATGCAGATGTTGCCTGAACCTTGCTACCGAGGTGCCAGGAGTCATGTGGGGTGAACATGTATTATTGTCACTGGAGAACCACAGGAGAATATGAAAGATCGTTCTCAGTAGATGTGACCTTAAAAATAGAATGATAATACCCAAATGCATCTATTGAGGTAAGACCTGTCACTGCATCTCTTACTTGGATTTGTGAGTAAATTGTAGTTGAATAGATATAAAAATAGCAGACACACTCCAGTGAGCTGCTTGTCGGGACCAGTATCAATATTTTCTCTCTCCTCCAGCTTGAAAAATGCTATTAACTCGTGAGTGTTAAGCACTCAGAAGAGTGTTTTGCCTGCATAAAGAGAAAATTGTCTACTCAGTGTCAGAAGAGAAAAATATCTATTATCCAAACATCAAACATTGTATTTGCTTTTTTTATCCATGGAAGCCTGCAGTTTAAAAAAATGCATTCACAGTACTTGAAGAGAGCATTGTTAGAATGACAAAGCACTGAATTCAAGTCATATATCAAAGCCAGATTTTTCAGTTGCTTTCTCCTTTCTCTTAATAAATTGGACTTAAAAAAATAAAGCAGACCGCATTCAGATGTTCAGAGTTTTATATGTTAATGTCTGAATTGTATCCCTCCAAAATTCATAGGTTGAAACCCTGATCCCTGGCACCTCAGAATGTGACCTTATTTAGAAATAGGGTTGTTGCAGAAGATGAGGTCATACTGGTGTTCTCATAAAAA
The DNA here is from genome assembly GCF_037043125.1 of Eumetopias jubatus. Classification (NCBI taxonomy): domain Eukaryota; kingdom Metazoa; phylum Chordata; class Mammalia; order Carnivora; family Otariidae; genus Eumetopias; species Eumetopias jubatus. The sequence goes on along the minus strand of NW_028274823.1, from coordinate 86,716,828 downwards.
GGGAAATCTGGGCACAGACCCTTATAGAGGAGAATGCCATGTGAAGGTAAAGGCAGAGATCTCTGTGATGCGTCATCTACAAGACAAGGAATGCCAAAGTTGTTAGCTCACCGCCAGAAGCTAATCCACTCCAGATCTCAGAAGGGGTGAGCCCTGACAAATACCTGATCTTGGACTTCTAGACCCCAAAACTGTAGGGCATTCAGTTGGGTTCTCATCCACCCACTTTGTCTGCTTTGTTACTGCAGCTCTAGAAGGCTAATACACCTATAAATCATGTACCTATAAATCAATATCATCTTGAAAATTAGTCTGTTGTATCTTTGATTGCTTCATGCTGCAATTTTTAACTTAAAAAAGTTGCTATCTAGCTCAAACTTCGACTCAACTAAAGTGAAAACAAATCATGATCAAATGGATATACATGAAAACATGTCTAGTAATATAAATGATGCAGGGGAGAGGGACGTCTTTCTTTGTTATATATAATAAAGTAGACAGATAATGTACAGACAACTGTTGAAAATTTGTCTTGCCACTTCATGAAATTGCCTATAGAAATAGAGCCTGGGAATCATTATGGAAGATTTTTAGCGATATCTACTGCCTTTGAATTACATGACTTCTGTCGCCTAATACCTCATTTGAGAAGTTTCAAGTCCTTTCTTTTTAATTCTACAAGGGTACTCTATGAATCTCTTAATTAGAAAATTGTAAGTTTGAAAAACTTCAGTGACAGGTCTTAATGACACAATCAAGAGTATAGATTACAAACCTGATTATGTTGGTTGAGTGTGTTAGTCTGTTAAAGACCCTGAATCAATATTAACAGCAGTGGAAAGATACGTTTCTGGGCAAGATGCTTAAACACTGCTAGATGCAGAGCACTTGTATCTAAGCATGATTGTGTGTTTTAGAGCACATAGGATGCTGTGCTAAGGAAAGCCATTGACAGGGGATCTTGCCAGATACTCAGGAAGCAAAGGCAAATATTAATTATCATATTCCAAGGCCTTAAATAACAGGTGAAAATAAATTACTGTGGGAGTATTTGGTTAAAGATGCTAATAACTATTTTGAGGTTTGTCATCCATGAAAACTACAAAGATTTATTGAGCATATCCTGTTTTCTAGACATTGGGCACACAGATAAATGTGCCTTGAATTTGATAATAATGATGATTTTGATAACACCGAATGAATACATTATAATTATATTGGTTATCTTAGGGAGATTAAGTAGCTAATTTATTAGCATGCAGTCATAGCCTTGTCTGTTAGCACAAGCATATGCCAACTCAGAACCGTTTGTTATCACCCAGTAATATTGTTAAATTAAGGACACTAAATATATAAAAATATAGGAAATAATTTTAAACAAATTGCACACAGAATTAGGTCGACTATATATTTAAAAGTTACAGTTATTGATCCCGACAGCCCTCAATCTAACAACTCATTTTCACGAAATAGAGTCTTGTCAGGATGATTAACTGTTTTGCAGGATGCTGTCATTCACACAGGTGCCGAAGGTCTCAGCTCCTGCCTGTGCCCCTGGCCTCCTTTGCCACATGATACTGATTCTACCATATTTCTACAGTGATGAATAGTGAAATTATGAAGACAGATTTAGGAGTTACTTTGATTCCATCCTATAAAAGTACTTTAAAAGAACCTGCTATATTTCTGAATGTATTTCATTTCAATAAAAATTATATTAATCACCCAATTGCAAAGTTTATATTTTTGGAGGTTTGGGAAGTTTAGATAGGTTTTGACATTGCTTTAACTCCATGAATAAAAGTTCTTTCAATTTACAAAAGAAAATATATGGACACTGAAGGCAGAGATTTTTATGAGCCAAAATATATTTTTAAAGATTTTATTTGAGAGAGTGAGAGAGAACAAGTGAGAGGCAGAGGGAGAAGCAGACTCCCTGCTGAGTAGGGAGCCCAACGTGGGACTTGATCCCAGGACCCTGAGATCATGACCTGAGCCAAAGGCAGACACTCTCCAACTGAGCCATTCAGGTGCCCCTATGAGCCAAAATATTTTTTAAATTGAGTGATACTACAATGTGTATTTTGGTAACATACGACTTCAGCATGAGAAGTAAACAGTTTAGTTTAAAGATAGGTAAGCCTCAGTTTGAATAAATGATTATATTCCATCATTTATCTACCTAATGACTTTTCAAATATGAAAATTATGATGAGAGTAACATATCTTCACATACTGTTCATAGCTATGATATTTGGTTGCATGGTTTCTAATACAAATAATTTCTGCACGTGTGATTTGTCTAGCAGAATTCTGAGATATTTACAGTATCCACCTGCATTATTACTTTATTTCTGTTGTATAATCTCACAACGCCAAAATCAAATGTGTTTTACGGTTGTCTCTTTCTATTTCATTCTAAACATTTCTCCAAATTCAGTCTACTGTACACTTCAGAGTCCTGCATTACATTCTTCCTCTTTGGGTGAACAGTTACTTCAAATCTACACCAAGAATTTTATACACACACACACACACACACACACACACACACACACACACACACACACACCCATGTGGTGTATTGACGTAGTAGTAGGAGTTAATATGCACAGTCCAGCACAAGGAGAGACATTCGACAAGAAATAACTACTTAAGTCTGTGGTTCAATATAAATTTCAGGTTTAATTTTTTTAAGGATACTTGCTTAAAGATATGTTAAAAGTTGTTTAATGGAACTTAACTCATGGTTCTGATGGGTGTTTAGATTTATTTTGTTCTATTAAGAGTGAAGTTAATGAGAAACTACTTCAGCAGCCTTTTCAGAGTCTCTGCTCTGGGCCAGGCATAGTGCTTTGGGAACCGTAACTTAGCTGTGGTCAGTGACTCCAAAGGGCCCATTGATTGATGAGGTGTTAGAAGATACACATGGATCTCACTATCCTACAGTAAGATGAAAATTATTTATACATATACATCTCATTAAAATATCCAAAGTATTAGCATTTCAACATGTAATTACTATAAACAATAGTTTATATATCTTGGCTATTACCAATATTGCTTCAGTAAGCACAGAAACAGATCTCTCTTAAGATCCTGATTTTAATTCTTTTCCATATATTCCCAAAAGTAGAATTGCTGGATCATATTCTAGTCCTATTTTGTAACTTTTTGGAGAACCTCTAGACTCCTTTCAGTAACAACTGCACCATTTTACATTCCCACTAATAATGAACAATGGTCCCAAATTCTCCCATCCTCATGAACACTTATCTTTTTCTTTTATAATAGTCCTCCTAACAGGTGCGAGGTGAACCCTCATTGTAGTTCTGATTTACATTTTCCTGATAATTACTGATCTTGAGCATCTTTTAATACACCCGTTGGCCATTTGTATGTTTTATTTGTAGAAAGGTCTGGGACCTTTGCTGATTTTTCAAATGAAGTTATTTGGTTTTTTGTTTTGTTTTGTTTTTACTGTTGAGTTAGGAGTTCCTTATATATTTTGGAAATTAACCCTTCATCAGGTATATGGTTTGCATATATTTTCCTCCATTTCATAGGTTGCTTTTTCATTCTGTTGATTACTTCCTTTGCCCTGTAGAATCTTTTAGTTCAATGTAGTCTCACTTGTCTATTCATGTTTTTGCTGCCTAAGCTTTTGGTGTCACATCCAAGAAATCATTAGCAAATCAATATCAAGAGGCTTTCTCCTAGGAGTTTTATGGTTTGGGGTCTTATATTTAAGTCTTCAACCCATTTTGAATTGATTTTTGTGTGTGTTGTGAGGCAGGTGTCCAATTTCTTTCTTTTTCATTTTTTCTTTCTTTTTTTTTTTTGCATATGGATAGCCAGTTGTTCAACAAACACTTCCAAAAAAAAAAAAAAAAAAGGGAAGAGAAGGGAACACTTCCAAACTCATTATGTGGCCAGTATTACCCTGAAGCAGAACCAAAGACAATTCAAGAAAAGAAAATTACATTCCAGTAACTCTGATGAACATAGATGCAAACATCTTCAATAAAATACTAACAAACGGGCTTTCATGGTACATTAAAAGGATGATGTACCACAACTGAGTGAAATTTGCCTCTGGGATGCAAGGATGTGTTAACATCTACAAATCAATCAATGTGATGCACCACATGAACAGAATGACAGATAGATGTCACAGGATCATCTCTACAGATGCAGAAAAGGCATTTGACAAAATTCAGTGCCCTCTTATGGTAGAAAAACACTCCACAAACTAGGTATATAGAGAATGTACTTCAAAATAATAAAGGCTATTTGACCAGTCCACAATTAACATTGTACTTAATGGTAAAAAATTGAAAGTTTTCCCTCTAGAATTAGGAACAAGACAAGGACAACCACTCTCAATACTTCTATTCAATATAGTACTGGACGTCCTAGCCAGAACACTGAGGCAAGTGAAAAGGAATAAAATGAATCTAAATCAGAAAAGAAGTAAAATTACCTCTTTTAGCAGATGACATATGCTATATGTAGAAAATTCTAAAGAACACCAAAAAAAACCTGCTAGAACTAATAAATAAAGAGGCAGAATACAAATAAACATACACAAATCAGTTACATTTCTATATACTAACAATGAACCATCTGAAAACACAATGAAGTAAAAAATCTCATTTTTAAAAGATTTTTATTTATTTATTTGACAGAGAGAGAGCACAAGCAGTGGAAGCAGAGGGAGAAGCAGACTCCCTGCTGATCAAGGAGCCTGATGTGGGGCTCAATCCCAGGACCCTGGGATCATGACCTGAGCCGAAGTCAAATGCTTACTGACTGAGCCACTCAAGTGCCCAAAACCATCTCATTTATAATATCATCAAAAGAATAAAATTGTTAGGAATGGGGCATCTGGCTGGTCCAGTCAGGAGAGTGTGTGACTCTTCATCTCAGGGTTGTAAATTCAGCCCCCACATTGGGTATAGAGATGACTTAAATAAACAAATAAAAAAGTTTAAAAAATACGTATAAACTTAATCAAGGAAGTGAAAAATTTGTACACTGAAAACTATAAAATACTGATGAAAAAATTAAAGCAGACACAAATAAGTGGAAAGACATCCCATGTTCTTGGATTGGAAGACTAAATATTGTTAAAATCCAAACTACTCAAAACATCTACAGATACAACACAATGCACATCAAAATCCCAATGACACATTTTTCATAAATAGAAAGAACCATCTCAAAATTGACATGGGACCACAAAATATCCAGAATAGCCAAAGCAATCTTAAGAAACAAACATGCTGGAAGAGTCATTCTTGATTTTGGAAATTATTATAAATCTTCAGTAATCAAAACATTGTTATTGGCTTAAAGACACAATAGAGATGAAAGAGAATAGAGAGCCCAGATAAAAAATCCACATATATATAGTCAGCTAGTCTTTGACAAGGGGGACAAGAATACACTATGGGGAAATGAGAGTCTCCTCGACAAATCAGAATTTTTTATAATGTAATTGTCAAAAATATTAAATTATGAAAAGTTGATGGAATATTGAAAATAGCCAATATTTCAAGATTGGCATTTACTCTTGGACTTGAAGACTTAAGCCCATTATTTCAAGCATTTTACAATAGATACAAATGTTAAAGTTCCAAGGAGATTTTTATTAAATTATCTTTCTTATTGAAAACAGGGTATAAATTTATAGGCTTTTCCAGGTCTGCAATCAAATCTTACTTGTCTCTATCAAAGATTACATAAAATAAAAATAAGATATAATGAGCTTAGAAATTATCTTTGGGATAAATAAATGAATATGGTGAAAGGCAGATTGATAAAACCTTTTAGGGGCCAAAAAAGACATGTCTAAAGAAAATGTAGTTTTGACCACTTTTATAAACTATTTATTAATGTGAGATTTGAAGATAAAACAGATTTTTGTATCTCTACTTAATGAAAATTCCTGTGTTACATCATTATATCAAATGATTTATGCCATCTAGAGACTTAATGCATCATTAAGAAGGTACAAATCCAACTTGCTTGGAAAATTATAATTTCAGCATCTGTCATTCTGGACTACTAACTCTGCGGGACTCTGAATTTTTGCTCATTCAAATTTAAATTCTTAAGCTTCCTAATTGGTCAGTTGCACTTGAATTCTAATAACATTGCTAATAAGATTTATTTAATAAGAATTAAAAGTTGCATTTGTAATTGAGAAATGATAGAATAATACCTGCAAGTCTATAACTTCATGGAAGCTTAAGTGTTACAACGTTGCAATCCTCCCTGAGTTCCTCTGGTGGGTCGATTTAAGAAGAGAGAACACGGGCACCTGGCTGGCTCAGTGGGTAGAGCATGGGATTCTTGATCTTGGGGTTGTGAGTTCAAGCCCCATGTTGGGTGTAGAGATTACTTAAAAATAAAACCTTATAAAGAAAAAGAAGAGGGGGAGAAGTTAGAGAGGTATATCCCTTTCTCAGTTATATAGCCCTTCTAGATTGCAGGTGATGTGAATAGACTGTAGAGTGAAGTGTCATTCTCAACCATTTGGAATGCTCACTGGTGAGCCAGTTAGCAAAATGCTATAGAGAATTATTTCAGTAGGTTGGAAATACCATGATCTCTTCCAAAAATAAGAATGATTTCTTTGTGTTGTTGTTCATTAGCTAATGATTTTGACATAATATAATTGGTGAATAGAATCCTTGTTTGAATTTCATTTTCAAATCAATAAAACTCATTTTTTAAAAAAGATTTTATTTATTTATTTGACAGAGAGAGACACACACAGGGAGAGAGGGAACACAAGCAGGGGGAATGGGAGAGGGAGAAGCAGGCTTCCCGCGGAGCAGGGAGCCCGATGTGGCACTAGATCCCAGGACCCTGGGACCGTGACCTGAGCCGAAGGCAGACGCTTAACGACTGAGCCACCCAGGTGCCCTGAATAAAAGTCATTGATAAATAATACCTATAACCACTAATTTTTTAGTTTTACCACATAGCAGTGTGTATTCTTACAAACTTGTTGTTTTATCCTGAAGGAAATACCTTATAACTTAGGTGCATTTATCCCGTGCATTACTGATTTATTTAAGGAGGTACAGAGAATTTAAGTAACAGTATCATGCATCTTTTCTAACTTTTTTTTCTGCTATACCACCTCTTCAAGAGCGGGTAATATACATCATATGCTTAGATATTAGGTAACAAAAAACAAGATACTTGATATTTACAGTAAAAGCTTTTGAGTATGACAATAGTTTTTTTAAAGTTTTTCATACTGAGGGACACCTGGGTGGCTCAGTCGGTTAAGCGTCTGCCTTCGGCTCAGGTCATGACCTCAGGGCCCTGGGATCGAGCCCCACATCGGGCTCCCTGCTCAGTTGGGAGTCTGTTTCTCCCTCTGCCTCTTCCCCTCCCCCTGCTCATCATCTCTCTTTCTCTCAAATAAATAAATTAATAAAATCTTTTTTAAAAAAGTTTTTCATACTGGAACATTGGGAAATTGTAAAACATGTACAATAGGGAAATCATCTCTTTGGCTTTCATAAAAATAAGTCAAGGATATTTCCTTTTGCAGATCTCTTGCAATTTTTAAACATATAGCCTGATAAGATTTCTAATTACCATAAAGTAATTTTAATTTTTCTTTACTTTGAGTTAATTGCAAATTCATATAAAGTTGTGAGAAATAATACAAAAAGATCTGGTGTCCCCTTTGCCCACTTTTTACCAATGTTAACCTCTTGCATCAATGTAGTACAATATCAGAGCCAGAATATTGACATTGATACAGTGAGGACGCCGACAAGTCTATCAGCACAAAGGTCTCTTCCCTCCCCCACACTCACAGCCATCCTGTCCTTAACCCCTGGAAATGATTCATCTGTTCCCCGTTTCTAGTGTCATTTCAAGAATGTTTGTTTGCAATTATGCAGTATAATTGGGATTGACTTCTTTTCACTCAGCATAATTCTCTGGAGATTGATACAGGCTGGTATGTGCCTTGTCAAAGATAAATAAATCCTACACCAGTTAAAATGGTGCAGAGAAATTTTAATCGGTAATGTATCATTGCAGTAGGGAAGAAAGTCCCCTGGAACTGAACTCCAATTTGTAGGGGCGTGTCTGGGTATTTTAAAGGGAGAATGAAGGAATGGGGGGGTCATAAATACAGTCAGGGAAATGAAAAATTACAAAAAGCTGTAAGCTTCAGTCCCTGTGCAAGCCACCTGGGGTTGTTCACTGGGGCTTACCTCGGTTGGGCTTCCACCTTCCCAGAGAGACTGGGAGACATGGGCCCTAATTTCAGTAAGACCAGGTTGGAACAAACGTTAAATTCTTCACCAGGCTTTCAGTTTTCTCAGCCATGCCTTTAAGGAAGTCTAGGGTCATCCCAGGGTTGCAGCCTTGAGCTGCGAGAAACAACACCAGCGTTTGTTCAAGTCCATCTAGGCCAAGGTGGAGGCTCAGCGGGCAGGACTCAGGGGCTCTGGGCTTGTGTTCCGTCCTGTGGGGGTCTTTTCCAGTAGCAGTAGCATGTCCCTTTCTCTTGTGGGTTTGTACTCCATGCTGTGGATTTCCCGTAGCTACACGGCCATCCTCCTGTGGCAGGACACCTGGCTGGTTCTCTGTTTTGAAGGTTAGGGGCAAAGCTACAGTGGACACCTGTGTGCAGGTGCTCATGGGAACATAAGTGTTCATTACAGGGGATAAATTCCGGGTGCACGACTCCTGGGTGACATAGCAGTTCCATGTTTAGTTTTGTAACGTGGCCAAAGCGTCCTCCAGAGCTGCTGTGTGACCTGACACAGCCCGTCACAATGTGTGAGTGCGTGGTTCTTCTGCATCTGCACCAGCGCCTGTGGTGCTGATTCTTTCTTTCATGGTAACCGCGCTCCTAAATGTGTATGATACACATCTTTCCTTAATGGCTAGCAGTGTTGACATCTTCCTACATTCTCTATGGTGAGACGCCTGCTCATGGTTTGGGCTCATTGTGTTTGGCTTTTACTGTTGAGTTTTAAGACTTCTTTGTATAGTCCAGATCTAATAGATTTATACGAAACATTATCTTAGGAAATCTTCAAAGATTTATTAAATTTATTATTTATTTTAATACCAATAATAATAAAGCAGGGGTTTTGGGGTAAATGATTTAAAAAAATCATTATCATCACTATTAATGATCACTTCTGTATATTTGACCATTTTCTGGTCATGCATTTCTCCCAATCTGTTTCTTGTTTACTAAACACTCATCTGGGTGGATATCATTTCAGGGGTATGTAAGAGAGTGAACCATGGCTGACACTGAAAGTCGGATGCCCAGATCTGGACTTTGGGGTTCACTGGTCTCTGGTATCTCCAGTCTCTAAAGAAGAATGCAGTTTCCTGATTAATTATAGTAAAAATGGGTCGGGGTCCTGGGATCGAGCCCCGCATCGGGCTCCCTGCTCTGTGGGAAGCCTGCTTCTCCCTCTCCCACTCCCCCTGCTTGTGTTCCCTCTCTCGCTGTCTCTCTCTCTATGTCAAAAAATAAATAAAATCTTTTAAAAAAATAAAGAAAAATATAGTAAAATTGTTTGGATCCTAACATAATGAATACTAGTAGGACTCAGATGCTCAAAATTTTAATATTTTGTTAGTTTATATTCCACTTCTCCTGGAGGGAAAACAATAGCAATAAGGATTGAATTTGACCAATTGACAAGTACAATACTACTTGAAGGAGTATGCTGGTGGTTGGCTGTTAAATTTGGCTGTCCAATTTTAATGAATTTTTCACCTCTTTCTTGCCTCTAAAATCATGTTAAACTACTTTTATTCAACCTCTTTCTTTATATCCTTCAAATACTCATAGTAGTTCCTTAACTAGTTAATTTAGTTTTTATTCCTGTAATATTTCTTTAGAAGTTTCATTTGCCTTCACAGCATTTGTACTTCTGTATTCATTAAACAATCATCAAATTTTTAGTGTCACTTTAAACTTGAATATTTATAGTTGGTAGCAATTTATATAAAGTCTCCCATTAGCTGACCTAAAATTACAGGGGACAGTTACTGAAATACACAGCCCATGTGATCAAATTCACACACAAAAATCTAAAGTCATTATTCTCCAGAACAGTGATCTAGCTGATTATATTAGATTTTGCCTTCACTTGCAGTCACAAAGCACTAAATATTCATTATTATGAATCTCTAGACATTAAGTCAAATATTCCTATAAAAGAGCTTACTACCTCTGATTCTTCTCTCCAGTAGATTCTAAAATTTATAGAGAAGAGGTGAGTGGTAAAAAAGTTAACAACTGTATGATTTGCAGATGCTGTGAAGCTAATAGGGAAAGAAAAATGCTGTTTCTCGTGCAGTATCCAAAGTAACATAGGTTTTGCTATGTAAAAAGGCAGTGGCCTGGGTTGTGTTTCTGACCGTTTCCACCTGCTACTGCGTTCTTTAGTTCTTGACTAGTGAGTGGTTAAAGAAGTGTGCATAATGTAAGGCCTGCAGTAACCAGCTGGTATGGAGAGTAAATAATTTTCCAGATGTGTAAGATCAAAGAGCATACTTCTCAGGGAGATAAAAATCTGTGGAGCTGGAAATTTGAAATTGAATGCCGCATAGTTGTTTAGAAACCTGAGTTTCTGCAATACAAGCAAATAAGGAATATAGGTGTATTTTTGAAGATCTTTTTGAGAGAGACACAAACACATAAAAAATAATAATTCACAAACTTTGGGGCAGTTGCATTGTATTAAGTGAATGAGAAATAGCCACATTAAGGGGCTGATATGCACCATTGAAATTCTTTTGTGTCTGATTTGTGTAACAATTATGTTTTATTTAAAGTGGCAGCTCTTGGGGTACCTGGGTGGTGCAGTCACTTAAGGGACAGACTTTTGATTTCACTGAGGTCATGATCTCAGGTTTGTGGGATGGAGCCCTAGTCAGGCTCTGAGCTCAGTGCAGAGTCTGCTTGAGATTCTCTCTCTCCTTTGTCTAAAATAAATATATAAATCTTAAAAAAAAATTAAATAGCAGTTCTCAACCTTTTCAGACCTCTTTTTCATTCCTAAAATTATTGGGGACTCCCATGGAACTTGTATTTATGTGGGCTATACATATTGATCAACCAGATTAAAAATGTTAATTGTGACATTTTGCAATAATTTACTAATTAATTTAAATATAGTAATACTAAACCTGTCACTTATAAATAAAATACTTGAATAAAATATGGTGATTTTTCAGCCAGATTCTCATACCGGCTTCTGCATTCAATCTTCTATAATATGTTCTTTTTTTTGAAATATATGAAATAAGTTTAGCCACCCATATATCTGTAGTTGTAAGAGAAAGGGGTACTTAGCAGCCTTTTTGAATAATAGGGAATGTTATTTTTAGATGCTGCACCAAAACTTTATCAACTGGTAGTTTCTTAAAGGTAATTGCAATGGGAAATATGAAACCATGTTAAAATTAAAAAATAAACATTTTCATTATGTTTTGTTAAAATGCACTTGTCAATCTTATAATTTGATTGGATCTTTTATCCTGCATGATATTTTTCAAGATTTTACTTACTTATTTGACAGAAAGTGGAGCACATGAGAGAGCAGGAGCAGGGTTAGGGGCAGAGGGAGAGGGAGAAGCAGGCTCCCAGGCTGAGCAGGGAGCCCGGCACAGGGCTTGATCCCAGGACCCTGAGACCATGACCTGAGCTAAACTCAGATGGTTAACCAACTGAGCCAACCAGGTGCCCCAATCCTGCATGATTTTGTAACATCATACATCAGTCATTTGGAAAATATTAGTCACTAAGTTCTTTCATATGCTGAAATATCTCATTACAAAAAATGATCACACATCAAGGATCTTTAGGAAATTGTCACCCTACACTCTTAAACAAGTGGGAGTGGGAGAAGTAAATATCATCTTATTATATTATGGAATGGTTTTGTCCTTGAAGACCCCTCAAAAGGTTGGCAAGGAACACCAGGGTTCTCCAGACTACCCTTTAAGAATCCCTGGTTTAAAGGATATTAGATAAAAGTTTGTAATCTGAGATGAGAACTGTAAATATTTCAATGTTTTTCTATACTTTTTTAAATGGATTTTTGGGTAAAAGATGGGAACTAGGCTATAAAAATAGCTTTTCAGTGGCAAATCCTACACATAAATTATTCTCAAAAATAATAGTGTCTTGGGCCAAGATAGAGTTAGTAATAATTAGTGCTTAAACAAATACAAAAAGCATATTGCTATAGAGATGTCAGAAAACAGCAAGATTTGGGTGCCTGGGTGGCTCAGTCGTTAAGCGGTCTGCCTTTGGCTCAGGTCATGATCCCGGGGTCCTGGGATGGAGCCCCAATCAGGCTCCCTGCTCGGCGGGAAGCCTGCTTCTCCCTCTCCCACTCCCCCTGCTTGTGTTCCCTCTCGCTGTGTCTCTCTCTGTCAAATAAATAAATAAAATCTTTAAAAAAAAACAGCAAGATTTATAACTATTATTCTTCCTACATCTTATATTAATTTTTAAAAATTGTTCTAATAGAAGTATGCAGTAGTATAGTGTTTATCACCCATTAGTGATGCAAAGATCCAATATTAAATAACTTATTTACTTTTCCCCAACATTATCTTTGTCTTTTATAAATTGGGATGTAATTATGTGTTTATTCCCAAGTACTCCTGATATTTATTTTATTTTTTAAATTATCTTTGATCTGATATAATATTCTAACAATGATCTGTAATTGAAATCCAAGTTGTATAAACAAAAACAAGGCATGAGCCATACTAGAGGACACTTGATAGATGACCAAGGTCAATTTTCAAGCAGAGAAATTTAGCTTTTGTTGACAGAATCAAGTACAAGGATTGAGTTTTGATGTCACAGTAAGACAGAAGCACAATCTCTATCTATCTAGGTAACTGAGTTGGAGACTATTGCAAACAAGCCCTTTCTTATGTGTTTATTTTTTTAAATTTGTTTCAGATCACATTTTTTATGGGAGGTAGACTGTTGGCTTCTCTAAGTTTCTATAAATAACGATATCAATCATGTCTTGAAATCTGCTCAACTATTAATTTTTACTCTTTTATGCCCAACTATTAATTTTTACTCCTTATTACTCTTTTTGCTGATATTTAATCAATTAATCACCAAACTTATGAAGTACCACATATGTGTTAAGACATTGTTCCAAATGAAGCCAGTCTACACACTAGCACTTGGTAATAAGCTGCTGTAGAAGGAGCTCAAGATTTAGGAAAATCCTTAAAGATTTATATCTCCCTTAATTGCTCCCTTATTTCCAGAAGTTAACAAATTGCCATTGTCATCTTGGTTTCCTGTAGAGAAGGAAGAAATGTTATTTAATTACTTCTCCCTCTGTTCTTTCTGCATTGAAAAAGCAAGTGACTGAGGATGATAAAACCCTGAACCAAAGTCTGAAGAACTGGGGTATATGAATTTTTCCAGTGGCTTGGCCGGGACCCCAGTGGTTAGAAAACAATCTTTAAACTTAATAATGCTTCCTTCTCCTGCCAGTCATACTTACAGAAGGCGTCGGAGTTCTGGAATAAAAGGCTCTCTGTGGCCCCTGAGCAAGGATAAACCAGTGATTTCCCCCTTGTCAGTTGCCTGAATGAATTCTCAAATATCTGTTAGTCAACCCAGGGAGAAGTAGATGGTCCACTAAAAGTCAACATGGAAACACTTAGGGCAAGAGGGGCTAGTTGCTTGAAGAAGGATGGAGAGCTCATTTCATGAGGTACATTCGCAGAGCACCAACCCCGCAAGATGTCCTGCAGTTACAAATTCTTGAGGCAAATGAATTTAGAAATTTCCAAGTATTCTGCTCTCATCGCAGAAGATTATTGTAACTTATTAAATTATCTTAGAAATATTTAAATAAAGAAGTCGGTTTATCATTGTATGACTAGTAGTTCACATTTTATAATAAAGAATCACTTAAAGTTCCATTAGTCAGTGTTCTGATACAAATTGAGAACCTTGACTTTCTGGTCTAGGAAAATAGACCAGCCTGAAGTAATCTTAACTTCCAGCACCCTTTGTGATTGCATCTTCTTGAAGATTCTTCGGCACATTGCTGATAATAGTTTGCATCTCTTATGGAAATATTTCCCCCCTCAGAAGTGATTCTGAAATTAAGCATCGGTCAGTGTAGTGTCGATGAGTTAATGTGTTGTACGCTCTATCCAGACCTCCCTGGGAATGGCCTGAGCCTCAGCGGTGTCGGACAGCAGTGAAAAGGTGTGGGTGGCATTGATCTGGCCTCTGTTTTTTCTGTGAGTAACTGAATTAGTATTTTATAGTCCATCTCCTGTAGATGCTAATAATATCAGCATTTCAAAGGTCCCGTATTCTCCTTCTGCACATGAAAGTAGCAAGTGCATAGCTCTGAAGTAAGTAACGTTTGGATTTGGGCCCAGTAAGAAAGTTGGCTTTATGCCGAGAACTTTGCACTGCACTGGGCAGAATATACGAACTCTGTTTATTTGCCGTATAAGGATGATCAAAATTGTCCTGCAAGTCCTCACCAAATCTTCACATAGTATGAAAACAGTTTGTGTGACATGTAGCTAAACCCCTAAAAACGTAATGATTTCTGTCCAAGTGACAGAATTTTCTTTGAATATCAGAAGAAAATATATGAGGACAGTCTTCTAGTATCGGCGTTGTGTTTTGATAATTTTTTTGAAATAAAGAGGAAGAAAATTAGACATGACATAGCAGTGTTCTATATGGTGGGCACTGTGTCTGATTTGTGTCCAAATTGTACATGATATTATGTTGCACATACAAGACACTCACTAAGCAGTACAGACTTGGTTAAAGTTTGAGAAAGAAACGTAGTGTCTACTGCCATAAAAAAATATATCAGAGGGTAAGTGAACAACTTGTGTTGTCATTAACATGTGGAATAAGTGAATACATATGTGTGTAAATGCTTAAGTTAATTTTAGGAGGAGAATCAAGAAACTAAAATCAGCTTTTTTCCCCTCAGGGTGAGCATTAGATAATTTGGGATCTGAATTAAAGGGAAATTTATTTTTTATTCTACATTGTTTTTGCTTTTGAGTTTGAAGACTTTTCTTACCATAATAAATAAATGTTAAGGGCTATATAACCAGAGCAAGTAAGTGAATGCCCCCAAATCTAGTTTCATCAGAAATTAGCTCCTCAAATCTTTTTGTAAGAAGTTGGACATCTAAGAATAGGAGTGATGGTTATTGAAATGTTGACAGCTTAGGAACTTTTTTAAAAGATTAACGGGAGAAAAACACATTTAACTACTAATTTTAAGCCATGGCTTTTCTGGTATTATCTCTATAAATTCCATACCCCTGCAGTACGTCCTTCAGCAATCCCTTTGTAAATTTACCTGAAACCAAACATGTCAACGCTGGACTCAAAGAAGCTGAACTTGAAGGAAGAATGCACCAATAATTTAGTTTTGGCTTTGGGGATTTGTTATCTCAAATCGGTATGTTCTACCATATGAAGAGAATATTTGTTTTAGTTTGCTCTGATTTTTCAAAAATATATTGCGGTGATTGAAACATAGTCTGTCCACAAACGGCATTGCTATAATTTACTGTGAGGGAACATCAAACACATCTTCAAATACAAATGCTCTTAAAAATAACATTTCTCAGCATTCGGAGATTCCATTCAGTAGACCCTTTTCACACCCCTCTGGCAGATCGATGCAGAGCTGTGTCTGGTGTTGAGTGGGCCATCGGGTGTGGGAAGTGATGAGCCTTGGTGGAATAGGGTGGCAGGGTTTTTATTCAGAAACTCAAGCTCCCGTCCTGCCTTCCTGAGGAAACTCCAGGGCCACGGGTCAGACTTCCTGTTTTATGTGTGTAGGTAGCTGCTTCCTCATCTGTATAATAATTGGATTGTCCCCAGGGCTGCTTCTACATGGGAGTGCTTTGATTTGTGACTCCGAGGCACATGTGTTTCTCAGGGATCATCAATACATGCTTTGTCACAGCCTCACTTAACACACTTAGAACCCAATTTTCTGCAAGCTTAAAATTAAGTGTAAATTGCTACCAAAGTCCTTATCCAATTAAATGTGGGGATATTGAGAAATAGTGAGAGCTAAAAAAAAAAAAAAAAGATTATATGCACCCTACCATGCTATTTTTGATGGCAGTTCTATAAAGCGAACATCTGTATAAATTATTCTCAGTTGCTGCCATTGTTTTCATGAGGCAGCTATGGAAATCACTACATCTCTCAACAGTGCCTTCTCCCCAAACTGAAGGGCAGAATTTATTAGTTACTATCACCTTGACATTTTTCTGGGTTATGCTCCAGATATTTCTGTAAAGCAGGAGACACCGTCCATCTGAGAGCCTCTGCATGTTGATTTCTGGTTGGTTTTGGGATTGCGGTTGTGGTTTTGGTTTGGGTCACCCAGTGTTCATTATTTTCAGTGTGGAAACGCGTGCTGTTAGCATTGACCACCACCCTCTCCTTTCAGTGCAGTTGCATTGGGGGTTCGACGCCTTTTCTCCCTGCTTGGCTCCTGAAAGCATTTGGGTTTCGGACCTCAAGCCTTCATTTTATATGTCAGCTGAGCCAGACCTCTAACGGCACGCATCCCTTGATCACGTTGACTCCCCTCTGCTCATCTTACTCCAGTTTCTTCAATAATCAGCTTCTCTGATTTTCCCGTCATGCGCTTGCCTCAAGGTGACTAATGAAACAATATATTAAATGTATTTTTGTGTTTTATCTATTTTAAGCTTTTGTCTTATGGACTTATATATGAATAACATTTTGTTTTGCTTGGCTTTGGTTATTTGGACCTCAAATCATAAATTGTGGTGTTAATTATCCTTGTGTAGGATAATCGCACATGAAATTTTTTTCACTGGCTTTATTCCTGATCTTTATTTACGATTTGACTTCTTTTTCAACTGGATTCTTATCAACTTTTATTTCATTATGCTGCATACAGTACGGTGAAGTGTCTAATATGCTTTTGGAATAGACAAAAAATTTAAATAAATAGAACTTCGAAATGAAATCTAAATAAAACTATTTCCCCCAACTATTTTAGAAAGCCCATGGCCTTGGAAATGTTCATGTCAGCTTCTAAAATTTAAAGTTATGTACAGAGAAATGATATAGGAAAGTAGTTCCAAGTTATGAGCATGATTCCTTTCATCTACTTGTTGGTATGTTCTAGTTCTGAATGAAGACCCAGGTAAAGCTTTGCGTTAAACACACTGGCACAGTATCACTTCACTTAGAAATACCTCATCTGAGTAATTTTTAAAATTTCGGGTTCACTGTTTATCTAAAAATGTGGCAATGTTTCCCAAACTAACATAAGTGAAATTTGCTGTAATTTAAATTGATAGTCACATAGAATCCTTATATTGCTTTCTTAGTTTGGAAGAAGTAAATAATAGAGAATATATGAAAGTTTTTTTTAAAGGAATAATTCTCTACCAATGTGAATTTCATTAAATCAAACAATACTACAGTATATATTACATAATATAATCATATTTTTATATCATTTTCTGATCATGTTTACTGTAGTGGACCCATAACATGTAAATATATCACCCACTCTAATTATGGCCTTCCCTACTAAGTTATAATAAAATCTAATTTTAAAAAAAAATTATTTAAAAATCTTAAATAATAAGATTCCATGATGATCTGTTAAACTCAGTACGGTTGCATTTGTTCTATTTGATTATCAAAATCATTCAAATTACAAAGCTGATATTATGCCTTGGTTTATAAATATAAGCATAATAGTATGAATATAAATACCATATATATATAAATATATATGCATAATATATATAAAGTGTGTCATACGGGATATTTTTAAGTTTTAAAAATGGCACAATGACCACACTTTTTTTTTAAGTAGGCAGAAGAATTTCAATGTGGATACCTTACACTGATCATGATTAAGAGAGATACCTCATCTGTTGCTCATGTTTACATCTGAAGGATCCTATATAACTAACCATTACCTTTTCCAGGAGAGGTTTTAGTGTTTAAGATTCATTTACCTTGAATTATTAAAATGCTTAGTCATTGTGTAAATAACTTGAGTCCACAAAACCTCAAGACCACTCTCTGGGTAAATTTTTCCCAGTTGCCTCTATGACAGTGTTCATGCTCAAATGGGAAATGCAAGTTACTTGGGTTTTTATAGTTTATATTATTATATTTAAGAGAGGATGCAGTGGTGAGTTGTTTCCAAACATATGTGGACATAACGTGTGTATGTGTGTATTTGTATGAACTCGCGCACAGATGGTGATGATAGCTATTTATGTCTCAAGAAATATTATGCATTATAACATTAAGGTGGTCACATATTTTATGATTGCAATAAAAGTTAATATTTCTGAGTGTTTTGTGGGGGGGCACATGGTAAATGCTTTATATGCCCTTTTTATTTAAACTTCACTATAACATGTTGGTTGGGATTCATTTGTAGAAAATTTCTTAGCTTTAAGGTAATCTCAAGATAACATTTGTATTATAATATGTTAAAATATATGGATACTGTGGTTAACCACTTAAAAATTCATGTCTTTAAGAAATCATATGTATGGGGGCAAATGGGTGGCTCAGTTGGTTAAGCATCTGCCTTTGGCTCAGGTCATGATTTCAGGGTCCTGACTGAGCCCCGCATCGGGATCCCTGCTAAACAGAGAGTCTGCTTCTCCCTTTCTCTCTACCTCTCCTTCTCCCCCTGCTCGTGCTCACGTGCACTCTCTCTCTCAAATAAATAAATAAAATCTTAAAAAGAAATCATATGTACATATATCAACATATATACCTTAATTTAACAAATATTCCATGTTTTTATGTCCTATATTACTATATCATGTAGTGATCTTTCAAATCTGTGAACACCCAGTTAGCTTTCAGAAAATAGTAGCTGAAAAAAATTTTTTTTGTTCCCAGAATTATTACTATAGAATAAAATAAGTAAAAACTATTTGTTTTGGGGTTAAAGAATGTATGATGAAATTCAAAACTGGATACAACTAAGGAATCTGGATATCCCTAAGAAAATCTAAGTATCAAGGATACGTGAGCTGTTATACTGTGGACACGTACATGCAGAAGAACTGAGAAGCTTACTGTGTAGTTCCGTTGATCATACAAACTCTCAGAAATAGAAATTAGAGCCTTAACAGAAGTATTGAGCTTCTAAAGAACCACAATGTTGATTCCTCCTTCATGTCTCTTCTAGTGACAGATTTATCTTTTTGACCTGCACATGGGCTTCCTTCACGGCTCAGTGGTGGCCCCTAGGATATGCTCATGAAACCCACTGTTTCTTGGAGCTCTTCTCTAGGTATGTGGCTTCATGTCTATCCTCTAGGTAGATGACAAAGTATCAGCAACACAAATGTACTTATTACCTTCAGTGCATGTGGGACCTTGTTTCATGTTGGGCCACATATCCAGCTACCCATGCGGTAGAATGCTTCCCATGTGCCTATATCCCACACCACAAGCACTCACCACAAGAAGCCTCCGTGCAGACCATGTCTTCTTCAGTGCCTGCCCTACTGATGAATGGTACCATCATCTACCGAGTTATCCAGACTAAGATGCGATTGCCTTCCCTCTAGAGAAATAAAGCAGATTACCAGCTGGTATCCACCTGCTTGCTGTTGTCTTCCACTAACCTCTTTGTCCACTGGGCTTAATCTGAAGTCGACTACATCAAAATCTTCCTATAGCGTTCATCTACTTAAGGAACTTGTTCAGCTCAACACCATCTACTTAAAGTATTTCGGTGGAATCACGATAATCCTAGGCTGCAGACTAAAATCTAAACATAGACAAAGGGTCCTGCATAGTCTGACCTTATGTGTGTTCTAACACTCACCCAGTGCTTCTCCCACCTTCATATCCCTGTTCAGTGTCCAGCCTCTTCTTTAATTAGTCCAGTGCCACTCAAAGTTCAGCCAAAGCATCATATTTTGCAAGGAAGCCTTCCCAGACCCCAGACTTCTCTAAAGACAGGTTTGTCATAGAAGTTTCCATGACTGATGCCATGGTTATTTTTTTTGATAGCTGCTTTTCCACGTAGAGTGAAGCTTCACGAGGACAGATTATGCCACTCTTGTTGAGGACTACATTCTCAGCATCTGACACAAAGTTGTCAGATGTATGTTTGTCGAATGAATAAGTGAATTGAATTTAATATTCGGACGCCAACTCAAAGTCCTCAGGACTAAACCCAGGTGGCAGTTGTCCTCCTGGTAGAGTATGTGGTAGAGATACTCTACCATTGTACTTCCTCTCCAGCTCAATGGTATGGAATCTGTGTATTCTCGTCTCTCCTAGTGTCACAAATTTATTGTCTCCCATGTAAAGTTTGTGATATCAGTCTTTCAATTTTATTTATTTATTTTTGAAAATCCAGGTAGTCACACCTTGTAGTGTTTTCCTGATATTTCATTTTTCAAACAACTGTAAACTCTAATTCCAGTTAAATATCTAGAATAAGTATCTGTGATCACTATTGCCTTCATCCATCTTTAATAGCCCTCAATTGCCTAAAGCATTAATTCAAATTACTAAGATTAATTTTCATGATGTATTTTAGATTACTTCTTAGACTTTATCCTTACATAAGCGTTTAGCTTTACTATAGATTTTTTATATTATTATTCAAATGTTTCCTGTGTCTCCTCATTAGTTCATATCAATTTCTTTCTCGCAAAAAAATATCTTGCCATCAGGAAATTTTCCAAGATGAAACAGAACATTTTAACCCCTGAAATTGGCTGTTATGTCAATCCCATATCAGGGAATGGGTTGAAAAACCTAGTTTGACATTCTCGAATCTATAATTTTGTTTGATTGAAGGAGACCTATAGTGCTCAAGTGTGTATTTTTGTTTAGATTTTCCAGTGAATATTTTCCAGTAAATAGTTTGGTTGCCAAGAGGAACATGTTTAAATTTATGCATTAAATCTGTATATTTATGGATGTTTTGGATGATAAAACAGGAAACATTTTGTCACTCCTATTGTATGTAGCATGTTGTAGTGTTTTTGGATAATGGAACCATATTGATATCTACTCCTACTGAATGCTCATGGGATGCTTCTACTATTTGTTCAGAGTTTATATGAATTATCCTTCAAGTTGGCAAGGTGGATTTTATGCTTTCTCTTTTTGATATGAAGAAAAATGAACCCCAGAGAAGCTAAATTCCTTAATGTCATACAGTCATGGACATCCCAGTAATTAAACTTGGGTGTCCTAAATTCAGAGTTTGTGATGGTGAGCATTTTATACCATTTTTGCATTTGTTATCTTTAAAACCTCATTTGCAACATGTAACTATTTTTTTTATTATTATACCATTTTCAGTATGCCTATAAATAATATATTCTCATATAGTACCAGTTCTTTTTAAAAAAATTTGTCTTTGGTGTTGTGCTATGGCTTCATAAGCTAACTTTCAGAAATTGTGCAAAAAACTAAGAATACAATGTGGGGGTACCTGGGTGGCTCACTTGGTTGAGTGTCCAACTTTTGATTTCAGCTCAGGTCATGATATCAGGGTCATGGGATCGAGCCCCGAGTTGGGTTCTAATACTCAGCAGGGAGTCTGCTAGAGAGTCTCTCCCCCTCCCACTCCTCTCTCTCACTCTCTCTCAAATAAAATAAATAAATCTTAAAAAAAGAATACAGTGTGATAAATTTCATTATTAACATAAAATAAAGGTTTTATTGTCTATCTTAGGGAAATGTTACTTTACTGGAAGAAATGTAATCTGTACAAATAAAGATTTTATAAATTTATGAAAACCTTTATCTTTGATAATTGTAAAGCCTTATAGTTTTATTGAAGAAACTATATAAAATTTCTTAAAGTATGGAGATTTATCATTATATTTCTACCATGAAACCTGGCACTTAGCTCATAACAGGTATTTAAGATATGTGTTTAATAAATCAACTCAGACCTGATGCACTGTATTCTTTAAGATTTCTCTCATATACAATGTAAATTTTTCTGTAAAAACTAATGCATTATTTAATAGGTATTAATTCAGAGAAATGTGTATCATTCTATTATCTTTCAATTTATCACAAAAATATATTCCTTTAGAAATTAATTTCTTTCAGTTAAGTAGTAACATTTGGATAAGTAGGTAGTGAAAACCTAAATTACTGAGAAATGCTTTTTTAAATATTAGAACTTTTTCAAAATAAAAATAAGAGTAATAAATAATATAATTAAATTTTGAGTGTATACTAAATTTCGGTCTATATATTAAATTCTTGACATCAATACCTTCATTTAATCTTTCTAATCACACTGTAATATTGGTACTATATTTATATTCACTTCATAGATGATGAAATCAAAACTCAGAAAGGTAATATAGTTTGGCAAATCTAACGATTAGCCCAGTTACTGCCAGAGCCTAGATGGGAGTTTATGCAAATGAGCCTTTAAGTACCCCCCCAATATGATTAATAGTTGCATTAGTCTCCTAGAGGGCTTCTATACCAAAGTAGCACTCCAGAATTTACTCTCTCAGCTACTCTGTGTTCTCTTCCTATGAAGTATATAATCACATGCCTCTACTTCTTGACTAAGAAAACCTCTACTATTAAGTTCCAGACAGTCTTTTAGGTCTTAAGATTGATAAAGCATGTGAAACATACTTTATGACTGCAAAATGAGATATATTTTGATCTGATAATAAATGAAACAATCCGAAGTGACATCCAAGTTATGACGTAGACATATATGTGATGATGATAGTGTATACCAGGGGTGTCTAACTGATGCAGGAAATCCATGGAAGTCTTTCTGAAGAAATAAGATTTGTTGAAATACAAAGCTTACAAGGATGCTATCTGGGCAAAGTGAATGGGAAGGTGCCCACTGTAGACAAAACAGCATGGGTCAGTGATGCTGTTATTACAGGAAGATGGTGTCTACAAGGAACAGTGTGAAGGCAATGTGGGTGGGGTGGAGAGAGATGGAGAGTCAAGTGCACTATGAGGATGAAATGGCAGTTGGAGCAGGAGCAGAGATGAATCATTGTTGTTTTATTCCTTTAAACCACCTTTTACTTAGAGGAATGATTTCTTTTTTAGAAGATTTATTTTTATTTTTATTTGAGAGAGCAAGCAAGAGAGCATGAGAGGGGTGAAAGACATGGAGAGAAGCAGACTCCCCGCTGAGCAGGGAGCCCAATGCGGGGCTCGATCCCAGGACCCTGGATCATGACCTGAGCCGAAGGCAGATGCTTAACCGACTGAGCCACCCAGGCGCCCCAAAAGGAATGATGTCTTTTTTAGAAGGAACTTTTATTGCAAAACTATTGGTTTAGAGGTCACATAGGCTTACAAAGAAGTACAAGTTAGAAGGAGAAGAAAGGAATAATATACTGTCATTAAAAATATTTATTTTAGTTCTATTGTAAGCTCCCTGGTAAAGGGATGCATCTTCATTCATATTCCAGTACGTGGCTCGATGTTTATCACAAAGTCAACATTGATGATTGGTTGATTGATTGATAACCAAAGGATTGATTTTTCTTTCTAATATTGTAGTAGTACCCATTTCACCATACAACCCATGGAAACTTTAAACAATGCCTTCGCATTGGGGCTCTCTTTACTTATTGCCACTATTTACTATTTGCACAAACCATTCAGCTACTCTAAGCTTGTATTTTACAATGGGCACACTCATACTTTCTGATTTATGTGACAATTTTAAGATTTTGGAGGGAATTATTAATTTATTAAAAGATGTTTAATTTCTAATCATCCAAGTGATACTGTAAATTTTTCTTGTGTTTTACTTCACTAGCTCAATAAGGCTTTTTCCTTTTACAGCTAAAAGGACTAAATACATTAGAAGAGAGGAAATTTAGAAAATGAGTGTTAATAATTAATTACTGTTCAAGAGCTTTCAGGTGCACCCCCCAATATGATTAATAATTGCATTAGTTTCCTAGGGTTTCTATAACAAAGTGATACAAACTGGGTTGCTTCAAACAACAGGAATTATTCTCTTGTTGTTCGGGAGTTTTCTCTAGAAAGTACTGGATTTCTAAAATCAAGGTGTTGGTAGAGCCATAAGCCCCCCAGAGCCTCTTGGGCAGGTTCTTACTTCCAGCTTTGTGTGGCACCAGGCGTTCCCTGGCTTGGAATTGGATCCTGCTAGTCCCTACTTCTGGTGTCACATGGCGGTCTTCTCCCTGTCCCTGTTTACTCTTCTTCTTAGGAGACGAGTCGTAATGGATTAGGAACCACTCTAACGACCTCATTTTAAGTTGATTGTGTGTGCAAAGAACCTGTTTCCAAATCACAGATATTAATAATTAGGACGTCAGTGGGTCTTTTGTGTGGATACAGTTCAACCCATAACAATGACCAACCATCACTGATTCTGACTTTAAGGTCAACCTCACTTTGAAGTGCCTTGAGGCACTCTCATATAAAGAATCAACTTATCAATATAGATTTGTTAAACATTTTTAAAAAAATAATAATAGAAGCAATAATACAGAATTCTGAATTTATATACATTCAGAGATTTTACCTCTTGTTCAAGTGATTCGTGATTCATAATTAATAATGGTTGCCCAAAGACTTCAGAGGAATGAGGTAGTGAAGACACAGATGCTTATTAGAAATGAAAAATGTAGGTCTCTTCTTCAGTACTACTGAATTAGTATCTTCATTTTAATGAGATTCCCAGGAAATACATGCTCATAGCAAACATTGAGAAGTGCTTCTTGAGAGAATTTTAGTAAGTCTGTCAGCACTCTATAAAATTTAAAAATTTCTTGTCTCCTGGTTATCTGTTTTGTCCACTGCCTAATATTGAAGCTATAATAATAGGGTAATCAATTTATCAAAAAGCAAATTAAGAAATAGATACTATTTTATATAATTGTTTCAGTAAGCTTAATTGTCCTATTTCTTTCTTTCTTTCTTTATTTTTTATTTATTCATTCAAGACACAGAGATACGGAGAGAGAAGGAGCATGAGGAGCGGGAGAAGCAGAGGGAGGGGGAGAAGCAGACTCCCCGCTGAGCAGGGAGCCCGATGCGGGGCTTGATCCCAGGACCCTGGGATCATGACCCGAGCCGAAGGCAGATGCTTAACCATCTGAGCCACCCAGGCACCCCTTAATTGTCCTATTTCAATTTTCTTTTGAACCTACTTTGGTCAAATTTATCCTAAAGTAATTGGTGCAACCATAGAAAATTTTAAAACATGCTATGTTCTAATAAATTCTTTCAAGTGTTTTTTTCCCCAGTCATTTACAGGAATTCTCCTGTTTTCTATTGTTCTTCTTATTTGATTTATTAAACCTAAATTCAATTTTAAGAGACTGTTCCCATAATCGTCATTAACAATTGCTTTTATGACTATTACAACAGTCTTAGTTACACTATGACTCATAGGGGCTAATGTATTTATCAGAGGTATTATATTTTCTAATACTTTTTCTCATCTAATGGAGCATGGAGTCTCATAATTTTGAAATTATGTGTCTTTTTACATTCACAATAAAACCACATAATTATTTCAATGTATTATTGATTTTTAAAACCTCTTTCATATCTACTTGGTCTAAGCTATGTGATATTTGAAATCTTTTATTCTAAAAGAAACTGTTACTAAACAAATAAATGTAATTTTACTAATTTGAAGTATCAATTTTGAAATTGTACAAAACCTTAAACCTTGAAGTATTTTCATTTTAACTTGCTTTTTAAAAACATTATAAATTAAACACAAATGCAAACTCTATTTCCACTTGGAATATTTCGGGGCTACTTGTCTAGAAATCCTAGACAATGTCTTTTTAATTGGATAAACTTTTATATCTATTTTATTTGAGTCCAGGTTTGACTTGGGCAGTTAAACTGAATAAGAATGTATTAAGAAGTATAAACAAAATGGTAAAGATTTTTTGTGAGAATGACTGATAAACCTGGGATTGTAAGACACGCTGAAAGATGCAACATAATTTATGTGTGTTGAGAGACTCAACAAAGAAGAGAGTGTAAATTTCCCTTTTATGATTATTTTTAGGAAGGTTGATGGCATTTTGTTCTCATATGCATATATACTTTTTCCCTTCAGGTCATTGGAAAGATCATATCAAGATTGCATTGGTTTTCTATCGCTGCCAGACAGATAACCACAAACTTGGCAGTTTGCAGCAACACCCGTTTATTATCCCCCCCATTCCCCTGGGGCAGGAGTCCGGGTGGGGGTGAGCTCGGTGCTCCCCGTTCCCTGGGTCGGGAGTCCGGGTGGGGGTGAGCCTCATCCTCTGTTCAGTTTCACCAGGGGAAAATCAAGACATCCATCAGTCGAGGTTGTGGTCTCCTGTGAGGTTCCATTCCTCTTCCAAACTCAGTGGGTGTTGGCAAAATTCAGTTCCTTGTGATTGTAGGACTGAGGCCCTCATTTTCTTGTTGCCTGTCATCAGAGATCATTTCCAACACCATTCTCCACCAGGGGCCCTGTCTGCCTCATAGTTTGCTGGCTCCAGGCCAACAGGAGAGCATCTGCTTCATCTAGGAGTCTCTCTGGCTTCTATTTCTGATATCTGTGTTCTTTTGAAAGGGCTCATCAGATTGGCCTCCCCTACTCAAGAGGAGACTGTTGTACAGGGTGTGTTCACCAGGGGGTAGGAATTGGGTGGGGGGCATCTCAGAATGCTGTTTACCACAAAGATGATTGTCAGTTTCCACCTTAAGATTCCAAAAGGCTCAGGTGCAAGTTCATTCCAAGGATGGTGAGCATCTATAGCAGCAACTGTTTATATGATCCTTGGCACAGACCATGTTTATCATCGTGGAACTCGGTTTTCACTGCATTAGGACACAGAATACAGTGTTCAGTGGTGACACAGCGTATAACCGAAGTTCATTGGTCATTTCAGGGTGTATCAGACACATGGCACTATGAGTATACGCTTCAGTTCTCGTTTCCAAGTGGCTTGATGAAAAGTAAATGTTGAAATTTTATGGGGGTTTTGTTGCTATGTCTTTGGACTTGAGATAAATGGACATACATTATAGAATCGGGTCCCTGATTTACTTTTGCTGGTCCAGGCAGAACTTCCTGCCATTTTAAAAGCACAGTAAGGGCAGATTCTGCAGCCATCTCTCAGTTCATGGGGAGATGCCTTATGTCTGCACAAAGAATTAAATAACCTGCAACTTTTTGGAAATTTTCATCAGTTGCAAATCTCCAATGAGTCAGTGAGACCCAGAAGGAACCTCAGGTGTAATCCTGACTTTAAATATAATCATTCTGCCTCCCTAAATCTGTTTAGAAACATTTCAGTAGAGATAACTGCATTCTGCACTTAGTCATTTTATAGTTGAATGAGGAACATGGAGTCTTTGGAACCCATATCCATCTTCAAAAGTATAAACATTAATGAAGCTGCACTTAAGAGTAGATATGAGCTAAACCGAACAGATTTATTCTTATCCACAGATAAAAGAGAATTTAAATCAAAAGACTCCAGAAATTGCCAGTTAGTCTTATACAGTTTGAGCTTGATAGAATTTCAGGAGTTCACTCTGCTCATTTCACATCTCTTCACTTACATTTATCTACATGTGCTGGATATTTGATGTAAGCTTATGTGAGAAATGAATTCCAGGAGTGTGGGTGAGGAGGCAGCATTCAGAGAATAAGATTCTTATGTATGGATCTAAGAAAACTTTGTCATTATTTGTCCAGAAATAATTTTGGCAGGGCATTCAGAAACCATTTTATTTTCTTTTTGACTGTTTTTTGCAGTTTAAATGTTGTTAAGTTTTGTGTAAAAGATATTTCATTTTTAATAT
This sequence comes from Eumetopias jubatus, assembly GCF_037043125.1. Taxonomy (NCBI): domain Eukaryota; kingdom Metazoa; phylum Chordata; class Mammalia; order Carnivora; family Otariidae; genus Eumetopias; species Eumetopias jubatus. The sequence goes on along the minus strand of NW_028274823.1, from coordinate 86,688,930 downwards.
AAAATGCCTAATGGAACAAACATTTAATTGGACAAAATTTTATGAAATCATATTGATGATCAGTTCATCACATCTGTGTTATTATTATTTATACAAAATACAGCCAACCCAAATTTTTAAAAAAAGTGTTTTAAAAAGAATACATCTTTCAGTATATACTTGCGTATATATGTTCTGTTGTTGTTCTGTTACGTCCCTTAGTTTTTATTTCACCCTGTATTTGGGTTAATTTATTCTAGCCTGTCATTTTTTGCAGAACATTTTCCTATGAAAAATGGCTCAGAAAAGTATTTTGTGGTCAAATAAATCCCAGTAAACTGAATGTTTTGTGCATTTTTTGAGATTCATAAAACAAATTAGCTTATTAAAGTCAATGTGAAGTCATGCAGAAATGGTTAATCTTATTAACTTGACCTTTGGAAAAATTAATCAACCATGAAATCTGATATCTTTTCTATATTACATCTGTCAATGATAATTGAAAAATTAGTTAAAAGAATATTTGGTATTGTTGACTTTGTTGTACATTTAGCGTTTTCTTACCAGTTTTCTATAGTGTGATTAACATACACACACATATATGTACATATATAAACCCATATCTATACACACATACCTAACTAGTGTGTGTGTGTGTGTGTGTGTATATATATATATATATATATATAATACTAATCTGTAAGTATACACACGTATCTATAATATTTCCATAGTTTTCTGTGTATGTTAACGTTAAAATGAGTTCAAAGTATGGTCTCTGACTTAAACTTAGCGGCACGGGATTTATATGGCCCTCCTCCCCTATAATGCTTTCTCTGATAGTTAAAAACTTAGCTATCTTGGAGGCGGAGCAAGATGGCGGAGGAGTAGGAGACCTAGATTTCGTCTGGTCTCAGGAACTCAGCTGAATAGGGATCAAACCATTCTGAACACCTACGAACTCAACAGGAGATCGAACAGGAGAGTAGCAACAACTCTCTGAACAGAGAAGCGACCACTTTCTGGAAGGTAGGGCGTGCGGAGAAGTGAATCCGAGGCGATATTCGGGAGGATAGACGGCGGGGGAGGGGGCCTCCGTCGGCCGCTTCCGGCAAGTGCTAGAGCCGCGGAGCACAAAATCGGACCTTTTAGAAGTGGGCTCCGCTGAGGGACGTCGCTCCAGTGGCTAAGCGGGGGGTGGAACCCTCGCGGGACAGTGTGGTCTCAGGACCCTCGGGATCACAGAAAGACCGGGGGAGCCTGAGTGCGGCAGAGCTCCCAGGGATCGGAGCGGGGAAGCCGGCTGCAGAGACGGAGCCGAGGCGCGGGCTCTCAGCTCGGGGTGGCCATAAACTGTGATCCGCGGGGCAGTCGGGCCACGGCTCCTCCAGCAGGGACCCAACAGGCGGCAGAGCTGGTGAGACTCCCCTTCCTCCCCCGGGAGGAGCGGCGCGGGAGCGCACCGCAGGGATCTGCTGGGTTTGGAGACTCCACACGGGGTCGGGTGCCAGAGATAGCAACGCTCGGTCACAGGCCGGGTGAGCACGGAGTGTGGCCGGAGACCGGGGACACGGAAGTGACTGCTTTTCTCTGGGGGCACACTGAGGAGCGGGGCCCCGAGTTCTCAGCTCCTCCGAGTGGAGATTGGGAGGCCACCATTGTCACCCTGGTCCTCCAAAGCTGTACCGAGAGCTTGCAGGGAACAAAAGCTCCTGAGAGCAAACCGGAGCAGCTTCCTTAGCCCGGACCGACAAGGGCAGGGCAATTCCGCCTCCGGCAAAGACATTTGGAAACCACAGCAACAGGCCCCTCCCCCAGAAGATCAGCACAAACAGCCAGCAAGCCAAGACCAAGTTGATCGATCAAGGAGAATAGGAGAACTCCAGCGCTAGGGGAATACTGCACATAGATTCATGGCTTTTTTTTTTTTTTTTTACCATGATTCATTATTTCATCAAAGTTAATTTTTGGTGACTGTTTTTTTTTTTTTTATTTTTCTTTTTCCCTTTTTCAACCAACATCTTATAAATCCCTTTTAAAAAAAAAAAACATTTTTTATTTTTCATTTTTAGAGTCATATTTTATCCCTTCATAGTAGTTACCCTTATTTTTGGCATATATATATGTTATTCTCTCTTTAAAATTTTGAGGTACAGTTTCTTCTAACAGATCAAAATATATCCTAAATCACTAGTGTATGGCTTTGTTCTAGTCTCCTGCCTGATCACATTCTCTCCCATTTTCCTTTTTTTTTTTCTTAAATCTTCTTTCTTTTTTCAAACAACTTATCTTACCAAGTCCTTTTATAAAATCTTTTATAATTTTCATCTTTACAGTCATCTTCCATCCCTTCATTGTATCAACCCTTAATTTGTACATATATGTCTTTCTTCCTTTAAAATTTTAGGAGGCTCTTTTTTCTAACAGACCAAAATACGCCCAAAATCTAGTGTGTGGCACTGATCTATGCACTAGCCTGATCATATTTGATCATATTCTGCCTTTTTTGTATTGTTTTGTTTTTGTTTTTATCTTTTTTTTTCTTTTTCTCTTTCTTTTTTCTTTCTTTCCCTTTCTTTTCCCCTGGTTTCAGGTCTTTTCTGATTGTATACAGTATATTTGCTAGAGACGTTGTAAACCTGTTAGCATCTTGTTCTCTCATTCATCAATTCTCCTCTGCACAAAATGACAAGACGAAAGAAATCACCTCAGCAAAAAGAACAAGAGGTAGTACCGTCAGCCAGGGACCTACTCAATAAGGACATTAGTACGATGTCGGACCTAGAGTTCAGAATCATGACTTTAAAGATACTAGCTGGGCTTGAAAAAAGCGTGGAAGTTATTAGAGAAACCCTTTCTAGAGAAATAAAAGAACTAAAATCTAACCAAATCGAAATCAAAAAGGCTATTGATGAGGTTCAATCAAAAATTGGGGCACTAAATGCTAGGATAAATGAGGCAGAAGAGAGAATCAGCGATATAGAAGACCAAATGATGGAAAATAAAGAGGCTGAGAAAAAGAGAGAGAAACAACTACAGGATCACGAGGGCAGAATTCGAGAGATAAGTGATACGATAAGACAAAACAACATTAGAATAATTGGGATCCCAGAAGAAGAAGAGAGAGAGAGAGAGGGGCAGAAGGTATATTGGAGCAAATAATAGCAGAGAACATCCCGAATGTGAGGAAGGAAACAGGCATCAAAATCCAGGAGGCACAGAGAACCCCTCTCAAAATCAATAATAATAGGTCAACACCCCGACATCTAATAGTAAAACTTACGAGTCTCAGAGACAAAGAGAAAATCCTGAAAGCAGCTCGGGAGAAGAGATATGTAACCTACAATGGTAAAAACATTAGATTGGCAACAGACCTATCCACAGAGACCTGGCAGGCCAGAAAGGACTGGCAAGATATCTTCAGAGCACTAAACGAGAAAAATATGCAGCCAAGAATACTATATCCAGCTAGGCTATCATTGAAAATAGAAGGAGAGATAAAAGGCTTCCAGAACAAACAAAAACTAAAGGAATTTGCAAACATGAAACCAGCCCTCCAGGAAATATTGAGAGGGTCCTCTAAGCAAAGAGAGAACCTAAAAGCAGCAAAGAGCAGAAACGAACACAGACAACAGACAGTTAACAGTCACCTTACAGGTAATACAATGGCACTAAATTCATACCTTTCAATAGTTACCCTGAATGTAAATGGGCTAAATGCCCCAATCAAAAGCCAAAGGCTATCAGATTGGATTAAAAAACAAGACCCATCAATATGCTGTCTGCAAGAGACTCATTTGAGACCCAAAGACACCCCCAGATTGAAAGTGAGGGGGTGGAAAACCATTTACCATGGTAATGGACACCAAAAGAAAGCTGGGGTGGCAATCCTTATATCAGACAAACTAGATTTTAAAACAAAGACTGTAATAAGAGATGAGGAAGGACACTATATCCTACTTAAAGGGTCTATCCAACAAGAAGATCTAACAATTGTAAATATCTATGCCCCGAACATGGGAGCAGCCAATTATATAAGGCAATTAATAACAAAAGCAAAGAAACACATTGACAACAATACAATAATAGCGGGGGACTTTAACACCCCCCTGACTGTAATGGACAGATCATCTAAGCAAAAGATCAACAAGGAAATAAAGGATTTAAATGACACACTGGACCAAATGGACTTCACAGACATATTCAGAACATTCCATCCCAAAGCAAAGGAATACACATTCTTCTCTAGTGCCCATGGAACATTCTCCAGAATTGATCACATCCTAGGTCACAAATCAGGTCTCAACCGGTACCAAAAGATTGGGATCATTCCCTGCATATTTTCAGACCACAATGCTTTGAAACTAGAACTCAATCACAAGAGGAACGTCGGAAAGAACTCAAATACATGGAGGCTAAAGAGCATCCTACTAAAGAATGAATGGGTCAACCAAGAAATTAAAGAAGAATTAAAAAAATTCATGGAAACCAATGAAAATGAAAACACAACTGTGCAAAATCTTTGGGATACAGCAAAGGCAGTCCTGAGAGGAAAGTACATAGCAATACAAGCCTTTCTCAAGAAACAAGAAAGGTCTCAAATACACAACCTAACCCTACACCTAAAGGAGCTGGAGAAAGAACAGCAAATAAAGCCTAAACCCAGCAGGAGAAGAGAAATCATAAAGATCAGAGCAGAAATCAATGAACTAGAAACCAAAAGAACAGTAGAACAGATCAACGAAACTAGGAGCTGGTTCTTTGAAAGAATTAACAAGATTGATAAACCCCTGGCCAGACTGATCAAAAAGAAAAGAGAAATGACCCAAATCAACAAAATCATGAATGAAAGAGGAGAGATCACAACCAACACCAAAGAAATACAAACAATTATAAGAACATATTATGAGCAACTTTATGCCAGCAAATTAGATAACCTGGAAGAAATGAGTGCATTCCTAGAGATGTATCAACTACCAAAATTGAACCAGGAAGAAATAGAAAACCTGAACAGACCTATAACCACTAAGGAAATTGAAATAGTCATCAAAAATCTCCCAAGAAACAAAAGCCCAGGGCCAGATGGCTTCCCAGGGGAATTCTATCAGACATTTCAAGAAGAATTAATACCTATTCTCCTGAAACTGTTCCAAAAAATAGAAATGGAAGGGAAACTTCCAAATTCATTTTATGAGGCCAGCATTACCTTGATCCCAAAACCAGACAAAGACCCCATCAAAAAAGAGAATTACAGACCAATATCCTTGATGAACATGGATGCAAAAATTCTCACCAAAATACTAGCCAATAGGATCCAACAGTACATTAAAAGGATTATTCACCATGACCAAGTGGGATTTATTCCTGGGCTGCAAGGCTGGTTCAACATCCGCAAATCAATCAACGTGATACAATACATTAACAAAAGAAAGAGCAAGAATCATATGATCCTCTCAATAGATGCAGAAAAAGCATTTGACAAAGTACAACATCCTTTCTTGATCAAAACTCTTCAGAGTATAGGGATAGAGGGGACATACCTCAATATCATAAAAGCCATCTATGAAAAACCTACAGCGAATATCATTCTCAATGGGGAAAGGCTGAGAGCTTTTCCCCTAAGGTCAGGAACACGGCAGGGATGTCCACTCTCACCACTGCTATTCAACATAGTATTAGAAGTCCTAGCCACAGCAATCAGACAACAAAAAGAAATCAAAGGCATCCAAATCGGCAAAGAGGAAGTCAAACTCTCACTCTTTGCAGATGATATGATACTGTATGTGGAAAACCCAAAAGACTCCACCCCAAAACTGCTAGAACTCATACAGGAATTCAGTCAAGTAGCAGGCTATAAAATCAATGCACAGAAATCAGTGGCATTCCTATGCACCAACAACAAGACAGAAGAGAGACAAATCAAGGAGTCGATCCCATTTACAATTGCACCCAAAACCGTTAGATACCTAGGAATAAATCTAACCAAAGAGGCAAAGGATCTGTACTCAGAAAACTATAAAATAGTCATGAAAGAAATTGAAGAAGACACAAAGAAATGGAAAAACGTTCCATGCTCATGGATTGGGAGAATCAACATTGTGAAGATGTCAATGCTACCTAGAGCAATCTACACATTCAATGCAATCCCCATCAAAATACCATCCACTTTTTTCAAAGAAATGGAACAAATAATCCTAAAATTTGTATGGAACCAGAAGAGACCCAGAATAGCCAGAGGGATACTGAAAAAGAAAAGCAAAGCTGGCGGCATCACAATTCCGGACTTCCAGCTCTATTACAAAGCTGTCATCATCAAGACAGTATGGTACTGGCACAAAAACAGACCCATAGATCAATGGAACAGAATCGAGAGCCCAGAAATGGACCCTCAACTCTATGGTCAACTTATCTTTGACAAAGCAGGAAAGAATGTCCAATGGAAAAAAGACAGTCTCTTCAACAAATGGTGTTGGGAAAATTGGACAGCCACCTGCAGAAGAATGAAACTGGACCATTTCCTTACACCACACACAAAAATAGACTCCAAATGGTTGAAAGACCTAAACGTGAGACAGGAGTCCATCCAAATCCTGAAGGAGAACACAGGTAGCAACCTTTTCGACCTTAGCCGCAGCAACTTCTTCCTAGAAACATCGCCAAAGGCACGGGAAGCCAGGGCAAAAATGAACTATTGGGATTTCATCAAGATAAAAAGCTTTTGCACAGCAAAAGAACAGTCCACAAAACCAAAAGACAACCGACAGAATGGGAGAAAATATTTGCAAATGACATATCAGATAAAGGGCTAGTATCCAAAATCTATAAAGAACTTATCAAACTCAACCCCCAAAGAACAAATAATCCAATCAAGAAATGGGCAGAAGACATGAACAGACATTTCTCCAAAGAAGACATCCAAATGGCCAACAGGCACATGAAAAAGTGCTCAACATCGCTCGGCATCAGGGAAATCCAAATCAAAACCTCAATGAGATACCACCTCACACCCGTCAGAATGGCTAAAATTAACAAGTCAGGGAACGACAGATGTTGGCGGGGATGTGGAGAAAGGGGAACCCTCCTACACTGTTGGTGGGAATGCAAGCTGGTGCAACCCCTCTGGAAAACAGTATGGAGGTTCCTCAAACAGTTGAAATTAGAGCTACCGTTCGATCCAGCAATTGCACTAGTGGGTATTTACCCCAAAGATACAAATGTAGGGACCCGAAGGGGTACGTGTACCCCGATGTTTATAGCAGCAATGTCCACAATAGCCAAACTGTGGAAAGAGCCAAGATGCCCATCGACAGATGAATGGATAAAGAAGCAGTGGTATATATACCCAATGGAATATTATGCAGCCATCAAAAGGAATGAGATCTTGCCATTTGCAACGACGTGGATGGAACTGGAGGGTGTTATGCTGAGTGAAATAAGTCAATCAGAGAAAAACATGTATCACATGACCTCACTGATATGAGGAGTTCTTAATCTCAGGAAAGAAAGTGTTACTGGAGTGGTTGGGGGTGGGAGGGATGGGGTGGCTGGGTGATAGTCATTGGGGAGGGTATGTGCTACAGTGAGCGCTGTGAATTGTGCAAGACTGTTGAATCACAGTTCTGTACTTCTGAAACAAATAACGCAACATATTTTAAGAAAAAAGAAAAAGAAGAAGATAACAGGAGAGGAAGAAAAGAGTATGTCAGAGGGGGAGACGAACCATGAGAGATGATGGACTCTGAAAAACAAACTGAGGGTTCTAGAGGGGAGGGGGGTAGGGGGATGGGTTAGCCTGGTGATGGGTATTGAGGAGGGCACGTTCTGCATGGAGCACTGGGTGTTATGAACAATGAATCATGGAACACTGCACCAAAAACTAATGATGTAATATATGGTGATTAACATAACAATAAAAAAATTAAAAAAAAAAACTTAGCTATATTTACCTATAGCTTATTTTCTTAATTATTTAACCCTGTGTGTGTGTATGTGTGTGTGTAAATAAATTGTTTCATTTCTCTTGATTTTTGGCTTGCAGTTCTTTAAAGATATTTTTTCCATTATCTTCTGGTTTATGGAGTTTCTGAAGGGCAATCTGTCACTTCTTTTTTCATATTTTATTGAGATATAATGGAAACATAATACATTTCACCCATTTTAAGTGCCCAATCCAAAGTTTTTAGTGAGGTCCTACTGTTGTGCAAACATCACTGCAATCTAATTTGAAATCTTTTATTTCTCCCTGAAAACAAACACCCAAGCATTTAGCAGAAAAAGCCCATTTCCCACCCCCGTGCTACCCCCAGCTGTAGGGAACCCCCAACCTACTTTCTGTCCTGTAGATTTGCCTCTTCTAGACATTCCATAAAAGTGCATTCCTACGGTGTGGTCTTCTATGACTAACTTCTTCCACTCACCGCATTTTCAACATTTATACCTGCTGTGGCATTTATCAGTAAGTCATTTATTTTTACTAATGAATAAGATTACATTGTTTGTTTAGTCAACATTTTTTTTTTGTTCAGTTAATTGACACCTGCACTGTTTCCACTTTTTTGGCTGTTACTAATATTGCCACAAATATCCATATATAAGATTCTCATTTCTCTCAGGCATCTAAGTAGGGGTGGAATTGTTGGTTCCTATGTTTAACGTTTTGAGAAAATGAAATCTTTTTTCTTTTTTTTTTAAAGATTTTATTTATTTATTTGAGGGAGAGAGAATGAGAGATAGAGAGCACGAGAGGGAAGAAGGTCAGAGGGAGAAGCAGACTCCCCGCCAAGCAGGGAGCCCGATGCGGGACTCGATCCCAGGACTCCAGGATCATGACCTGAGCCGAAGGCAGTCGCTTAACCAACTGAGCCACCCAGGCGCCCTGAAATCTTTTTTCTAAAGCATCTGAAATCTTTTAAATTATGTGAGTCTTCTGATTTCTCCATATTCACCAGTAGGAGTTGTTACATGATCTTGAATACACTCACACCAGTGGGTGTAAAGCTGTGTCTCCTTGTGGTCTTGAGTCTCATTTATCCACTGACTGATGGTATTGAGCATCTGTCCATGTGCTTGTGGTCATTTGTATGTCTTCTTTGGAGAAATGTCTGTTCAAATCTTTCCTCTATTTTTCATTATTATTATGCATTATTGGCTTGTAAGCATTCTTTATAAATTCTGAATAGAAGTCCCTTATTAGACAGAGGTGGGGCGCCTGGGTGGCTCAGTCGGCTAAGTGTCCAACTCTTGATTTCAGCTCAGGTCATGATCTCAGGGTCATGGGATTGAGCCCCACGTCAGGCTCCATGCTCAGCAGGCAGTCTGCTTGAGATTCTCTCTCCATCCCCGCTCATGCACACATGAGCTTTCTCTCTGAAATAAATAAAATCTTTAAAAAAAAAGATACAGGACTTGCACATATTTTCTCCCACTCTTTGTTTTTTTTTACTTACTTAATGTTTTTTATAGCACAAAGATTATTAATGTTTATGAAATGCAATTAATGTATTTTTCTTTTGTTGATTGTAAATTTGGTATTTTATCTAAAAAGAAAAAAGACACTGGCTAACCCAAGGACATGAAGATATACATCTCTGTTTTCTTACAAGAATTTTATGGCATGGCTCTTGTATTTAGGTATGTAGTTCATTTTGAGCTAACTTTTGTGTATGGTTTGAGTAGGCGTCTTGTATATCATATTTCTGCACGTGGCTATCCAGTTTTACCAGTACTGTTTGTGGAAAGATATTCTTGGCACTTTAGTCAAAAAGTAATTGGCCATAAACACAAGGATTATTTGTGAATTCTCTATTCTATTGATCTGTATGTCTGTATTTATGGGAGCACATCACTCTGTTAGTTACTATCACATTGTAGTAGTTTTGAAATTAGGAAGTGTGAGTTCTCCATCTTTGTTCTTTTTTTCAAAATGTTATACCTATAAATAGAAGATTATATGAAATGATAATTATAACAAACTGTTAATAAGCTCTGTATCTCACATTTTCCCCCTGTGCATTGATTGACACTTTCTTGCCTTTTTAAAAATTGTTGTTGCTGAAAAAATTAGGTTATAATAATTGTAATTCTTGATCCTGACCTTCTTCCTACCTACACTCCCAGAGGGTTGCTGTTGTTGTACACCTTGTCATTTATTTGTCTAGTGACCTAGCAGAACTAATTTTGTAAGGCATATTTCCCCTCTGATGTCCTTGTTCATAATTTATTTTTCTTTTTGAGAGAGAGAGAGAGTCATTGGGGGATTTCTCAATCCTGAGATCATGACCTGAGCCACCCAGGTGCCCTTCCCTTATTTTTTTTTAAAGATTTTATTTGTTTATTTGACAAAGAGACACAGGAGAGAGGGAACACGAGCAGAGGGAGTGGGAGAGAGAGAAGCAAGCTTCCCACAGAGCAGAGAGCCTGATGAGGGCCTTGATCCCAGGACCCTGCGGCCATGACCTGAGCCAAAGGCAGACTCAATGACTGAGCCACTCAGGTGCCCCTCTTATTTTTTTTTTTAAGGTGATTGTCTAAAAGTAGCGGGGAGGGAGGCATTTGGGTGGCTCGGTGGGTTAGGTTAAGCACTGGACTCTTGGTTTCAGCTCAGGTCATAATCTCAGGGTCCTGGGAGGAGCCCCGCTGGGGGTTCCCCCACCCACCATGGAGTCTGCTGGAGATTATGTCCTCCCTCTCCCTCTGCTCCTCCTTGCTTACTCTCTCTCTCTCTCTAAAATAAATAAAGTCTTAAAAAAAGGGGGGGGGATAACCCCTGAGATGATATAAGCCATTCATTGGTCAAAGATTGTGCCTAAATCCCTTTAGCCAGTTAATCTGGTCCACTGACCCCTGCATATGTGGGTGATTTGAGGGAGGGGCTACTTTCACATTCTGAGGGTTTATGTTTTTACCTCTTGGTTGTCCTGGGACTAGAAGCTTGGAAATAACCTCTCTCATCATTTCTGAGATTTTGTGGCTTTGGTCATGCACACATTCTTCCAGACTGCCGAGAAAGACTATGTTTATTTTACAGTTGAGCCCGTTCTCCTGGGAATCACCTGTAGGTTAGAGGACGGATGGTGAATTCAGAGTGTGGTCTGAGGCAGCGTCAAAGAGGCTGGTGTCCCGCGCACTGCCCTCCCCAGGTGGCCCCATCTCTGCCGGTGCACACAGGCATCCCCAGCCTGGAGATGAACTGACCCCTGGAGTCCCTTAGCGCCCCCAGCGCCTCCTTAAACTGCCCACTCAGCCCTCTCTGCTCATGTTGTGGAGCTCACATTTCCTCTTCTTTGTTCTCCACCAAGAATGGCCCTAGACACGGAACTTCCCATATTCTGTTCCAAGTAGAGGCAGCCCCATCCCACTGAGGTGCAGCCCTCCCTCCTCCTGGTCCTCCTCTCTTCTTGGCTGACCCCGCACCCCTGCACCAATCTGGGGGAGGTGGCAGCCCCTGGTGTTCTCACTGTCCTCGCCCAGCTCACCTTAGGAGCAGGAGGGGCCAGAGGTGGAGGGGTGCGTACTCCCAGCATGCTGCAAGGGTGCGGAGGCTCAGTCCTGGGAGGGGTGCTGGGTGGCTGAGACCTGGTCCTCCCGTCTCTGCAGCAGGGGGACCCCGTCACAGCCTCAGACCCCGGTGGAACCAGCCCTGGCTGCCTGGCCATGCATCCAGGCGGGGTTTCCAGGATGCAAATCTGCATCAGGTGGTAAGGGAGCCGATGGTGCTCCAAAAGCCACCCATCCTCACTGTTCTTACTGAAGTCTTCTGAAGAAATGTTCTTTTCCATTTTCTGCATGGCCTTACGAAAACTTCCAAGGACTTCTAATAACTTTTTAAAAATAAAAAAAAATAAAAAAAATAAAAATAATTTTCACCATTTAATTTGTTACTTTATTGGGGATAGGGTCAGGGGAGCTCTTGTCATTCCAGAAGTCCCGTCCCCCTGTGATTGGTCTTATTGTCCTGCCCTGTGTGCAAGGCATGTGATGGAGGTCTTGAGAATGCCTCTTCATCCTAGTTTATAAATCTTCATTATAGCATGTCTTTATGTGATGTTCTTTATGTTTATTCTCTTTAGGCTTCATTGAGCTTCTGGGATCATTAGTTTATACTTTTTATCAAATGTGGTAATTTCTCAGCTCTGATTTCTTCAAATATTTTTTCTGTCTCCCACCCATTCCCCTCCAGGCAATGCAATTATACATATGTTAGGCTGATAATATCCAGATCAGCTTGATTTACTTAAATGGATGTTTTGTGGCTTTCTTCAGGAGAGTCAAGAGTCACCCATGTCACTGCCCTGAGGGTGAGCGGTTCCACGGGGGTCTCTAGGCAAACCCTGTGGATTCAGCCGTGTCACCTGGCTCTGCTCCTGGGTTCTCGAGAGACTGCTAGCACTTGGTAAGATCTGGAGACTGTGGAGCATGCAAGCCCACTGCAGATTTTCCGTCCTCAGCTCTTGCTGCTTGCTCAGCCCCGTGGAGTTCATGTCCCACCGTCAATGGGACAGCCCTCTGGTCTGAAGCTCCTTCTGGAACTCCAGCTCTGTGTTGCTCCTTTCTCCCCAATTCTCTGTCTTGCAAATTCTAGGTACCTGCGTGCCCTGGCCCTGATCCTTCGCTCCTCGTCGTGTCCCCTGGGATTCTGTTTGTGTTCCCCTTTTATACTGCAGGGGTTAAACGGCCAGGGGGTAAGGACTTGCTGAACACACCTAGTTATTTCCCATTTCACATGGATCCTCTGTTGTCTGTGACCCAGAGCACAAAAAGAACAATTCTTACAATTTTCCCCCCAAGTTTCTTTCTGTTTATTTTGAGAAGACAAGTTTTATAATAGTTACCTCTTCATGGGCAAAAGCATGTCTTTAAGCAGAAATACCACTTTTGAAATTGGTAACAAACTTATAGTTTCTTTTATTTTTAAGCTTAGACATTGCTTCCTAACATTATTTTTTTTTACATTTAGCAGTCGTTAATTTCTCACATTTCAGATAATATCAAAAACAAAAACCTGCTTAGTTATTTGAGTCCTCATTTGTGTACCTTTACATTGATACCAGAATAAACTTCTACACTGAATAATATTCTCTGCCTAAGCTACAATGATATTTCAAAACTTTCAAGGTGGTAGGAAAAATAAAAGAACATGGTTCTGTGTTTAAATAGGAGCTTTTGGGATTTTGAAAGGAATATGTGATGCTACCTACTCATCTCCCTGATAAAGAAGATACAAATGGAAGTGTTTCTTACTTGAGGTGTGTGAGAAATTTACTGAGATAACTTTCCATATCAGAATTATTCATGGAGTCACAGTAGGAAGTGGATTTTACATTATAAAGCTCAGTACTGCCTATAAAGTGTAAGAACACATATTTTAAAGTGAAGATACTCTCTGAAAAAGTGAGTGTAAAAATGACATTATGGGATTCCATATTTATTCCTTCTCAATGGCTTTTAAATAAAATTTTATGATATATCAAGACACAGATCGTTTTGTAACTGCTGGTGTGGCAAAGCTAAACTGTTTTCTTTCTGCCACATTTATCATTGGCAGAAATAAAATTCTGCAATCACTACTTAGATGACAATTTTTAGAGAATGTTGAAAGATAAGTAATGCATTAGCTTTTTATCTTATAACTAAATCCATAAAATTATTTTAGTAGGTAATTATTTTTCTTTTAAAAGAAAAAAATTATGGTGGTTAAAGTATTTCTAGGGCTATGTATTTTTTCTTAGTACTTTTTTCTTATTTTTAAGATTTTTATTGTACATTTTGGCTTCCCAGTTTGAATATCTGACTTATCACAGTCAAACAAAGAAAATAAGTGTATTTTTTAAGTACATGGGATACATCAGTTATTCCATAATTAAATAATAAAATTTAACTTGATTTGAATGTATAAGTCTTTATACATTATGTCTTGCACAAACCACACATGCGTGATTCTTAAACTGTTTGAAATATCTGTTGTCAGAAAAGTATTGCAACACCTTTTATTGCATTACTTTCTAAATGTTATTCTAGTATATTTCTTAACTCATTCCTGGATAATATATCAGCTAACGAAAAACAAAAACAAATCCTTTGTGTGTGTTTTCTTATGACTGTTCCTCAATAACATATACAATATTTTTCTCCATTGGTAATTCAGAACATCTATAATTGATTTGTTTTATACTTTATGTGATAATTTTAACTTGATGATGATGATCCAATTGATCTTCTTTATTAAAAATTACTCCAATAGTGAATTAGACTAAGTTCCTTCTCCAGCTTTTTTCCTAGTTGGGTCAGAATGGACTAGGAAAACAATACAAAATGGGTTACATATGAAATTCAATATCTAACTCATCACAATGGTCTCAAAAGTTGTTTCATCAAGAAAAATGGACTGCCAAATATTTACTTGAAATGTTTAAATCAAAATCAATAAGTCTTCTGCCTCCAATGAAAATGTCCAGTCCAGCTCGTCTGCCCCAGGGAATCTGCTGTGACTGCCTGACATGCCATCCACACAGCACACTGAAATCCTACTAATGTGTGTCACGGCTGATCTGTGTAGATACTTCCTTAAGGCACTGCAGTGTAGACAGTCTCATATGTATGGATCAATTGTTTCTCAGGGAAAAAAGAAAAATCCTCACCCGTAAGGATATTTTACATTAATTTTAACCAAAATAATCCCATTATGTTAAGAAAATATAAAACTACATTTTGAATTTTTTTAAAAGATTTTATTTATTTTTGACAGAGAGTGTGTACAAGCAGGGGGAGCAGAAGAGGGAGAGGGAGAAGCAGGCTTCCTGCTGAGCAGGGAGCCCGAAGCGGGGCTCGATCCCAGGACCCTGGGATCATGACCCAAGCCAAAGGCAGACGCTCAACCATCTGAGCCACCCAGGTGCCCCTCGCATTTTGAATTATGAAAATAAAAATCAAAATTATTCTTTCCGCTGAAGAATGGTGGGTGGGATACTTGTGGCTTGGGGAAAATTATTATGCATTTATTATCTAAACATGAATTGGCAGTGATCTACTCAGAAATTCTCTTTACCTCACATTAACCACGTATAAAATAAATGGCATATTTGATATGATCAATCCTCTAAGAGTGAACCCAATATTTTAAATAATTTTAAGCAATTCTGGATGCTAATTATTCTCCTTCTAACATTGAACTTCTTATCATTGATCATGACTTTGAATTTCCTAAAATTTATGGTTGAGCATAAGTATACCCATATGGAGTCATGAGGACAAGTGTCACACTGAAATTATAATGTGTTAGGTGGAGTTAGTCTCACAGAGGACACTCCAAAAGACTTTAAAGCTCTGGAAATGGACCCTGCAGACATATGTGTTTTTAGTGCCCAAATGTATGTTGTTAATGATACATAGGAAAATCAATAAGGAGGCACCTGAAATTAAATGCTACACATTATGATGGCATCAAATTTCATAGCAGCACTCAAATGTGGTAAATATGACAGCTAATGTAACCCATTTATCACCACAGAACATTCAACAAAGGACAACCTGGCAAGAACGTTGTGAGTTCTGGTTGTGGAGTGTTAACTGCATGTGTCTCGGGGAGATGCTGTGACAGAAGCAAGAGCGGAGGGAAGGTCAGGTGTCCTCCGAGCTGTCCTGCCCTTGACTGGTGGACAGGCAGTGTCAGGGTACCAGCAGCTGGTAGGAAGCATGAGGCCGCATGTGGATGAGTGGAAAGCATCTGGTGAACACAGAGCTCTTGTGGGGGTGTGGAATTGTGTCCCTGAAGGGGGCAATACAGAAAAAGGCTGTGAGGTGTTTCACTGCTCTGTTTGAACGTGGGTGAATGCACCAAAATGTCATGGAGTCCACAGTGAGGACCCATAAATATCAAAATAATTGATCAAGGAACATGACCACAAATGTAGGCAGGATTTGGGCTGACGACTAAAATATGAGTGGCTGAAATGACTGCAGGCAAGAGAGAGAAAGTTGTGTTTGCTCACATCTTCATACTTGATGTGGCCTCAGAAAACCAGCCCTGGAGAAAGAGCTTTAGTTCTTTGAGGAGAAGACAAATTCATGCCCCATTAAATCAAGCACAAAGGACAGACATTTAGGGAAAATGTTGAGGTTTCAGGTGATAGAGTTTTTTTGCCCAGTAAAATATTGGTTCTAGATACATAGTGAAACTGCTTAAAAGGGAAATCAGCAGTGGGGAGATCCTCAGCGTGGAGCATAAGCTACTATGAATGTCGGATCCAGGGAGATGGCAAACACATGGAAGCCTAGGGCTGTTCATCTTACTGGTGTCCTTGGATCAAAGGAAGGGAACTAGTTGCCATTACCTCTTTCTGGGGACCTGATATAGACCAAGACAGGGACCCTAAGACATCTTACACATGTTTTATAGTTGGAGCTTTATATTAGCTGATGGGCATTGGAGGATTCAGGCCCTCACCCTGGTATTTTCTCAGTATAAGGGAAATATATGAATATATACAGATGCAGCTTCTGAATGGTGTTTTTGATATACTCACTGCTCCAGAAAAAATTTAATTGTTATGTTTTCATATAATGGCCTGCATTATTTATAATACAGAAATTTAGAGAAAGATGTTTGTATCTTTACATCTATGATTTTAAGCATCTTGATATATATTATCATATATATTCACTATGCAGAATGCTATAAATAAATATGTTTGGTTGATTACTCTTTCACAAATTGTACAATAGTCACTGTTTTCTTTTCTCTTTGCTCCCGTCATATTTTTGTTATGTTAAAAACTACTGTGGAAGGGGTCTTTGGGATCATGCCAAAATTTGGTGATTTGATAAAACGATTCACAGGACTCAGAAGGCATTGTACTCATGGTTTTGGCTTATTACAGTGGAGAGATACACAGCAAAATCAGCAAAGGAAGTAAGCATGTGGGGCGATGTCCTGAGGAAACCAAGAACGAGCTTTTTCTCATAGTGGGGTCGCACAGGACAGTCTCTCAGTGAATTCTGATGTGTGTACTGTGTTGTCTGCCAGCCACACTCACCTGGGCTCCAGACTCCAGGGTTTTTACTGGGGGGTGGTCCTGGAGGCACATAATACTTACGTGACGACCATGGTCACTGAGCCTCCAGACCCGCAAGGAGAGCCAGCACCCTAATTCACCTTGTTTATACAGAACAGCTAGACAGACTGACCTAGGCAGTCCAGCTTGGCTCCAAACCCTCAATTCCCAGGACATTTTTAGAGATAAAATTATCAACTTTGAGACAAATAATATTAATGATCATTTATGAAACTTTTAACGCTCCAATTATTTTTGTCAAACTTGAAGAATAATTTCTAATCCCTCTTCTATAATATCAAACAGATGGGATAATATACATGTAGTCTTTTATATTTGATTTTCTTCACTCTGTATTATGTTTTTAAGTTTTATCCATGTCACAATGCAGATTAGTATTTTGTTGCCTTACGTTGCTGAGTGTGGGTAGTATAGAGGGTCTGTAATTTATCCTTGTGCCAGTTCATGCATGTTTGAGTTATTTCCAGTTTTTTAACTATTATGGAAAGTACTGCTATGAATATTTGTGGCTATATGTTGAGCAAATATCTCATAATGGAATTGCTGGGTCATGTAGCAAACATGTGTTTAAAATTTTGAGAAACTGGCCAAGTGTGTGTGAGAGTGGTTGTGCCATTTTGCATTCTTACCAGCAACATAGGAGTTAAAGTTGTTCCATTTTTTTGCTGACACTTGATAATGTCAATCTTTAACTTCAGCCATTCTGGTGTTATACATCTGTAGTGATTTCTCATTGTTTGAAGTTGCATTTTTCCATGTACTCCTTGTCCACTCATATGTCTTCTTTGTGAAGTGCGTTTTAAATATCTTCCCATTATTTTACTGTGATGCTTTATAATTTCTGATTTGTAAGATATTTTGAAAATACGTATTTTACATATTCAACATCATTGTCAGATATAGGCTTTATCAGTATTTTTTCCCAATCTGTGGCTGACCTTTTTTTTAAATTTGATGAAATCCATTTTATTACTGTTTTTCTTCTATGAATTATACTTTTTTCTGTTTAAGAAATCTTTGCCTGACCCAATGTCACTAAGTTTTTCCCTATTTTCCTTGAGTAGTTTAGTAAAACATTAGTATTTTAATGTGGTATGAAGTTAAAGTAAAGGTTTATTCTTGTTCCAAACAGCAATCCAGCTTCCTCAGCACTGTTTACTGCAAACAGTATCTTTATCCCATTGATTAATCCAGACAGCTTTGTTAAAAGGCAGGTGACTTGTAAGTGAGGGTCTAGGTCTCGGTTCTATTCTTTTGAACCGTACGTCTATCCTTAGGCAAATGAGGCTCACTTTTGGTTGATGCAGCTTTACAGGAAATCTTAAGACCAGGTAGTGTGAGTACGCTGGAGTTTTTCTTTATAAAATGGTTTTGGCTCTTCTAGTTTATTTGCCTTTCCTTTTAAATTTTAAGAAAAAAAAATGTTGTCATTTTGTTCAAAAAGACCTGCTGTGATTTTTGCTGGGAATGCACTGAATCTCTAGATCAATATGGGGAGAATTACCATCTTAATAAAATAATAAACACAAAAACAGTGTGTCCAGCTGTTATAGGTATGTTTTGGGAGGTAGCTGTCCAGAAGAGGCTTACATAGTTATTATTAAGGGTGGAAGTCATCATCCATATTATCTTATCTCATTTCATTTTATTATTTTTATTTTTTAAAGCTTTCTTTATTTTAGAGAGAGAAAGCACAGTGGGGAGGGGCAGAGGGAGAGAGAGAATCCCAAGGAGACTCCCCGCTGAGTGCAGAGCCCAATAAGGGACTTGGTCCCACGACCTTGAGATCATGACCTGAGCCAAAATCAAGAGTCAGACGCTTAAACAACTGTGCCACCAGGCACCCTCATATTATTTTAAATATAGGCCTTTTCTGAGTGTTAAAGACCGTTTTATAGCTATGTCTGCTATACATTTAGAAAAATACACATGAAGAGCAAATGAGAAGTCATCCTAACTTACAGCCTGGTGTCATTATTATCATGTTCTTTGTTGACTCGCCTTTATGCTTTACTTCTCTTATGTATGAAATCCAAATGAACCCAAACTCACGAGTGTATATAAAATGCAACATAACTTGGCAGTTTACATGTTTTTTGCTGAATAAGTATTCTATTATAGAGCTAAAAATATCATAAAAGTTGGGAACACAGAATTGAATCAATTTTTCTCCGTTTATAAAGGCAAGGAGGGTTAAGCAGCTCAGTAACTGAAGAAGTAAGATAATCGGGGTACTTTATAGAATATTTATTGCCGTGAGTAAGTACAATTGGAATTCTCTTTAATTATATTTGGGATACAAGATAGCTTAGAAGGAAAATCATACAGAGTTTAAAACTGCAATAAGTAAGCATTAAGCAGATCAAAGAAGGTTGGATTGATTTTCTTCATGTTTAAACCTTTTTGGACCAAATAACATCAGTCAACCTGAAATTTCTTTTTCTGTATGTCTCTTAATTGCCCTTTTTGAAACTAGGATCTTCTAAGTATGCAATGATGGGAACACAACTCTTTCTGCAGCTCTATTGTATTTTCTGTGCAGGACAAAGTCGGGAGCACTCCCCCATTTCATTTTAAATTCCTAGGTCATGAGACAGTGTTCGGAATAGTATCGACTTCTACCAAATATACCATTTTTCAGAAGATGCGGAACTGCTCCTGTTTTAGGAGTGGCTGTGTTATGAAGTGAGATGCTGAGTCATGGGAATGACTCATTTGATGGTGTCTGTCTCATGCGTCACTGCTGCTATTTCATAGTTTGTCTGTGATTACAGTGAGCTCCACTCTTCCACCCTCATACACCACACTGAAGGCTGGGAGCATTATTTGGGTGGTGCAACGTGTGAAAGATCAGGAAATCAGGGGTGTCTGGGTGGCTCAGTCGTTAAGCTTCTGCCTTCGGGTCAGGTCATGATCCCAGGGTCCTGGGATCGAGCCCCGCATCAGGCTCCCTGCTCCACAGGAAGCCTGCTTCTCCTTCTCTCTCTCCCCCTGCTGTGTTCCCTCTCTCGCTGTCTCTCTCTGTCAAATAAATAAATAAAACCTAAAAAAAAAAAAAGTTCAGGGAATCAATCCCTCTGAAGCTTTCCTAGAAACACAACCCGCACCCTGGTGCATCTGTGGCAGTCACATCCATCCTGGGATTGCTGATGCATATAGGAAGTGGGCCCCACTGTTCTGCACTAGGTAGTAAGGCGTGAACTGCCAAATTCCTGTCCTCAAGGAGCCTGTATTGCAGTCGGTGATTAAACCAGCAAACCCTTGGCTGTATGACTGAGGAGGGTGCCCTGCCACCATGCACCTGAACTGGCTCATGTCCAGACACCACAGGACTGGTAGCTGATGGGCAGTGGGTCTGACCACTCCTGTTCTGGGCTGGGCTGGCCAGAATTCCTACCTTGTAAGGGCAGGACACAGGTGGGCACGTCAGGAAGTAATTGCTGTGATTGGGACTTTCTTATTTCAGAATACAGTTTTAACAATGCAGAATACAGTTTTAACAATGCATTTGAAAATGATGTTTTTCAAAAAAAAAAAAAAGAAAATGATGTTTTTCACAATAATATAGCCTCCCAATAATGTGACCCCTTAATAATTTTGGAACTTATTTATTAGTATTACAGTGTTTTACTAAATAATGTCGGCTGAAGAAGAGTGTTATAATGAAGAACCAGATACAAGGTTAGAAAATAATGTTAGGGGGCGCCTGGGTGGCTCAGTCAGTTAAGCGTCTGCCTCCAGCTCAGGTCATGATCCCAGGGTTCTGGGATCGAGCCCCACATCGGGCTTCCTGCTCAGCGGGGAGTCTGCTTCTCCCTCTCCCTCTGCCCCTCCTCCCTCTCGTGCTCTCTCTCTCTCTCTCAAATAAATAAAATCTTTTTTAAAAAAAGAAAGTAATGTTAGGGGGCTCCTAATTTTAATAAGATGACCAGAAATGACCCCTTTGGAAAGGTGACATTTGAGCAGACAGCTGAACACCCAGGGTACCAAACCAGGGGTAAAGAGTATTTGCAAGGTAGAACCAACAGGATTTCCTAATGCAGTTAAGGTTAAGAATAATAGCAAAGTTTTCAAAAATCTAAACTATCATTTTAACGTTCAGTGTCTGTTAGATAGTTTTAAGTATCTATTAATTTTGGCCGATAATATGTTGACAGTATCAAACTTTATGATTAATACACTTAAAATTAAAAAAAAAATCTGTCTTTCTAAAATCTTTTGGGGCTTCTGTCCCTGACTTGAGTCTATCAGCTAAAGTTTAGAGGCAGCAAATTGCTAGAGTCAACATTTCTTAGTCCATTTAAAAGGAGGACACCTTATTATTATTATTATTTTTTATACTTAACATTGTTTTAAATTGTATGAAGAAATATTGTGATTTAAATTAAGTAAATTGCAATAACATATTCTAATAATTTTATAATAACTTAGACTATGCTGGAATATAGAAGGTCAGGGATAAAAATAGATTCCTGCCTCTGAATATATCCCTCTTAGCTGACTTAGAAAAAGCCCATCTAAAAATTTAATATGGTGGTAGTCTGCCAAGTACACATTCTTCAGAAAATTGCTAGATAAGCTTATTTTTCTCTCTGAAGCCAATTTTAGAGCTTAGTGTTTCAAAAAATCTGGGTTTGGTTTTATGAAGGTGTTATTGTTATTAGTATGATGCTATTCTCCGATCCATATGCCATTACTCTTCCAGTTAGTGTAGTGTAGACTAGTGTGGTAAGATCTTCTGCCTCCTGAGACATTATCCCTTTCTCTTTGATCTGGATGCTCCTAATACTTTGCATGTCTTTTACAGTTTTTATTTATTTGTACCCAGTGTCAAGGCTAATACACACAAACACACATGTATATCTCAACTTGAGCTTTGGGAACACTGAAAATAGGTGTAATTCACCTTTTTATTCCTCAACTCCACATGAAGACATTATTGTCCAGTGGTAAATAGTATGGTCTTTCAGGCCAGCTGGACAGAGGTGCACAGCTTAGTTTTGCTCTTACTGGCCACCAGAGTGATTTGGTTTTGAAACAATTTTCTCAAGCTTCAATTTTTGTTGTATTTTTAAACATATACTATGATGTAAAAAATAAATAAAATAAGGCATTAATAAGAATAGAAATTTGTATGTAATGGATACTGAATCAATGTCAACTATTATTGTTCTGCTTGAAAAAAGTGATGAATAAATAAATGTTTGACCACAAAAAACCCCAAATAGCCAAAGCGATCTTGAAAAGGAACAACAAAGCTGGAGGTATCACAATTCCAGACCTCAAGTTATATTACAAAGCTGTAGTAATCAAGACAGTATTGTACTGGCACAAAATAGATACGTAAATCAATGGGGCAGAACAGAAAACCCAGAAATAAACCCACAATTATATGGTCTATTAATCTTTGACAAAGCAGGAAAAAAATATGTAATGGGAAAAAGACAGTCTCTTCAACAAATGGTGTTGGGAAAATAGGACAGCCACATGCAGAAGAATGAAACTGGACCACTTTCTTACAGCATACACAAAAGTAAATTCAAAATGGATTAAGAACCTAAATGTGAGAAACCATAAAATCTCAAATGATAAAAATACCAGAAGAGAGCACAGGCAGTAAGGTCTCTGACACCAGCTATAAGAACATCTTTCTAGATACATCTCCTGAGGCAAGGAAAACAAAAGCAAAAACAAACTCTTGGGACTTTATCAAAACGTAAACCTTCTGCACAACAAAGGAAACAGTCAGTAAAACTGTAAGATAACCTATAGAATGGAAGAAGAATTTTGCAAATGATATCTGGTAAAGGGTTACTATCCAAAATATGTAAAGGACTTACACAGCTCAACACCAGAAAACCCCACAAATAATCCAGTTAAAAATGGGCAGAAGACTTGAACAGACATTTTTCCAAAAAGACATCCACATGGCCAACAGACACATGAAAAGCTGCTCAACATCACTCATCATCAGGGAAATGTAAATCAAAACTACAATGACATATCCCCTCACACCTGCCAGAATGGCTAAAATAAAAAATGCAAGAAACAACAGGTGTCAGTGAGGATGCAGAGAAAGGAGAGCCCTCCTGCTCTGTTGGTGGGAATGCAAACTGGTGCAGCTAATGTGGAAAACAGTATGGAGGTTTCTCAAAAAATTAAAAATAGAACTACCATGTGATCCAGTAATCACACTATTGGTATTTACCCAAAGAATACAAAAATAGTAATTCAAAGGGATAGATGTGTCCCTGTGTTTATTGCAGCATGATTTACAATAGCCAAGGTATGGAAGCAGCCCAGGTGTCCCTCGACAGATGAATGGATAAAGAAGAAGTCGTGTATATACACAATGGAATATTACTCAGCCATCAAAAAGAATAGAATCTTGCCATTCGTGACAACATGGATGGACCTAGAGGGTATTACATTGAGTGGAATAAGTCAGTCAGAAAAGACAAATGCCATATGATTTCACTCACATGTGGGATTTAAGAAAAAAACAAAACAAAACAAAACAGTCAACCCCCAGACAGAGTCTTAACTACAGAACAAACAGCTCTTACCAGAGGGAAGGTGGGCAGGGGGATGGACTAAGTGGGTGAAGGGTTCGAAGGAGGGCACTTATTGTGATGAACACGGTGTGGTGTATGGAAGTGTCGAATCACTGTATTGTATACCGGCAACTAATAGAACAGTATATGTTAGCTACACTGGAATTGAAAATGAAATTAAATGAAATGAAATAAAAATATTTGATAATTTACTTAAGAAACAGCACGTTGATTTTTCTTCCCTGCTCCTGGAAGAAACAGAACAATGGATATGGAATTATTAATCAAACATTTTCCGTTTAATGAAACCTCCAGTTTCAGGTACAGCTCCAATCAGGGTTATTTTTACCTGCAGCAATATAGTTTAGTTTGTATTGTAAAAAACTGTTCTATATGAATACGAGCTCAACTTGTGTTACATGTAAGAATTTAGGAAATATACTCAAACTCTCTGTTTCAAGATACTCTAATCTGTATTTTCTGCATGTACACGCTTCATAATTGAATGAGATACTTTATATCACCAGTGTCCATGGGTCCAGTCTTTCATTAAAGGCAGCATTTTCATTGCTGAGATTGTATTGGTTTTGTGGTCTTTTTGTTAGAGAAGAGAGTGGATGCTTTGGGAGACGATTTTTTGTGTGTGTGTTGTGGTGTTGTTTCCAAATCTACCCTAGATATGTTGCTATTCTTGAGACTTTGGATTTATTTCTTTCAGGGAGTATACAAACAGCTATATTAGGTCAGAATTCCATTCTTGTTGATGGTCAGGAAACACAAATTGCAATAACTCCACCAGTCTGAATCAACAGTGTCTCATCTACATTACAGATGAGTCAGAGAAAGAAAACAGCTCCCAACTAGTGGAGGTATTCTTTATTTGCATTAATCAGGACTTATCTGTGTTTTCACATTGCTGTTTTACTCACGTGAATTAGGACATGCCACTGGAACATTTTATGATTAGGTCTTTGTAACAGGGATCGCAGAGGACTTATATATAAGAGAACTCCAACAACAGTACATCTGAGATTGAGCATTTCTCAAGATAATTTTATCTATCACGCAATAATAACATTCTCTTTAGATAGAGAAAATTTGGTGATTTGTCGATAAATCTTTATTGTGTTTGTAAAACTCTGAGTCAAAACACTCCTTTGGGTGTGTAGTCTCCTTTTCTTCCTGTATATGTTGAATTCTGCGCATTATTAGAGTCATGGTTCTGGTAACCATTTTATCGTAAAGAGATAAATCAGAACTGTGATTCTAAAGATCTACCTTCCAAACAACATAGCAGTAAAATACATAAAATGTAAATTGAAGTTAAAAACTTTAGAAGAAATAAGAAGAAAACATAATGATAATAGAAAAACTTGCTTTATAGTTCTCAACACGTCTCTTTTAAGTAGAAAGCATAATTAGCACCATAGATAAATCTGGAAAAGAAAATTTATTTGGAATACAAACAAATAGGTACATGCTTTCAACGGGGAGCCTCCTAAAGCGCATACTAAGTAACTATTTGATAGAGTTAGTTTATTTCAAAAGGTTATTCCAAGAAGTACAAGGAGAGGGGAAAGGAGATTCAGGATGGAGAGACACAGAACAGGCCTTTCAGCTACCACTGTGGGTGTGTAACACTCAGTCCATCGAGGACACTCGGAAAATGTGCAGTAGCGAGAGGACAGAGAACCTGGACATGGACCCACCAGTCTCCTTCCATATTGGTTGTGGGTCACACCCCCAGGCTCTGGGGCCGAAACCCGTCTCATTTTTAGTTTGGGCTTGTTCAAGCAAGAACAGAGCAAGACCCCCTGACTATAGGATGAGCACCCCTGCAAATAAGAGAAACAAAGTTTGAGGTAGAAACTCTGAATTTGAGGGAAATTGTCTCTCAGAGCTACAAGTAAACTCACAGGTCAGCCAAGGAGGAGGGCATCAAGCTTCCTTTGCAAGAGTAAGTTCTTCAATTCAAATAATAATAATAATTAATAATAACAATAATGCAGCTGCTTTTCATGTGTCCACAAACTAATTACCAAACAGTAATAAATAGCAGAGGAAAAGGAATCCAAAGTAGAAAGAGAGAAAACGGAAATTCCCTCTTACATGTTGGCATGCTGGGGAATGACCTGAAGACCTTGGAAAGCATGGATATCTGGGTCCCATGCACAGAAATGCTGGTTCTAGAGACCTAGGGTGGAGCCCATAGATGTGCAGTTCTAGTAGGTTCCTGGGTAATGCTCATGATGTGGGTTACGGAGCCATATTTTGAGTAGCACTGATACAGATCCTATTTTCTGAACATACTGCATTCTAACAAAAAAAGTTAATAATACAAGTAAATTCCAAAACAAAACACAAAAGAGAACCACTTTGAAGAAAGCAAAAAATGCTTTCAGAACATCCCTTGGGTTAAAGAGTCATCAATGAATGCGGAGACAGTGAAAACATGACAATCAGTACCTGGGGGATGCAGCTGAAGCAACATAAAAGATGAGTCTTAAAAACTTACATTATTAACAAAAAAAAAAGAAAAATAAGAGGATTTAGCATTCTACCAAATGAATTATGAGAGAATCCACCAAACAAATCTAAGAAAAATAGGATAAACATGAATAAAAAAAATAAATACAAATATAATTAATATAAAACAGAAAAATATAGAACTGGTAATCAAATCTAAGAGATTTTTCAAAAATCATATTAAATGAACAACTACTTAGACTCATAAAGGGTGCAATGAGAAGCCGCAAGCACATCGTGAGCCGTGGGTGGGAGGATGGCAGCAGGAATAATCGGAGGTGCTCCCGCGTCGGTAAGAACAAGCGGAATCTCGGAGGTGCTCCCGCGTCGGTAAGAACAAGCGGAATCTCGGAGGTGCTCCCGCGTCGGTAAGAACAAGCGGAATCTGGGAGGTGCTCCCGCGTCGGTAAGAACAAGCGGAATCTCGGAGGTGCTCCCGCGTCGGTAAGAACAAGCGGAATCTCGGAGGTGCTCCCGCGTCGGTAAGAACAAGCGGAATCTCGGAGGTGCTCCCGCGTCGGTAAGAACAAGCGGAATCTCGGAGGTGCTCCCGCGTCGGTAAGAACAAGCGGAATCTCGGAGGTGCTCCCGCGTCGGTAAGAACAAGCGGAATCTCGGAGGTGCTCACGCGTCGGTAAGAACAAGCGGAATCTCGGAGGTGTTCCCGCGTCGGTAAGAACAAGCGGAATCTCGGAGGTGCTCCCGCGTCGGTAAGAACAAGCAGGAATAATTGGAGGTGCTCCCGCGTCGGTAAGAACAAGCGGAATCTCGGAGGTGCTCCCGCGTCGGTAAGAACAAGCAGGAATAATTGGAGGTGCTCCCGCGTCGGTAAGAACAAGCGGAATCTGGGAGGTGCTCCCGCGTCGGTAAGAACAAGCGGAATCTGGGAGGTGCTCCCGCGTCGGTAAGAACAAGCGGAATCTCGGAGGTGCTCCCGCGTCGGTAAGAACAAGCGGAATCTGGGAGGTGCTCCCGCGTCGGTAAGAACAAGCGGAATCTCGGAGGTGCTCCCGCGTCGGTAAGAACAAGCGGAATCTCGGAGGTGCTCCCGCGTCGGTAAGAACAAGCGGAATCTCGGAGGTGCTCCCGCGTCGGTAAGAACAAGCGGAATCTCGGAGGTGCTCCCGCGTCGGTAAGAACAAGCAGGAATAATTGGAGGTGCTCCCGCGTCGGTAAGAACAAGCGGAATCTCGGAGGTGCTCCCGCGTCGGTAAGAACAAGCGGAATCTCGGAGGTGCTCCCGCGTCGGTAAGAACAAGCAGGAATAATTGGAGGTGCTCCCGCGTCGGTAAGAACAAGCGGAATCTCGGAGGTGCTCCCGCGTCGGTAAGAACAAGCGGAATCTCGGAGGTGCTCCCGCGTCGGTAAGAACAAGCAGGAATAATTGGAGGTGCTCCCGCGTCGGTAAGAACAAGCGGAATCTCGGAGGTGCTCCCGCGTCGGTAAGAACAAGCGGAATCTCGGAGGTGCTCCCGCGTCGGTAAGAACAAGCGGAATCTCGGAGGTGCTCCCGCGTCGGTAAGAACAAGCGGAATCTCGGAGGTGCTCCCGCGTCGGTAAGAACAAGCAGGAATAATCGGAGGTGCTCCCGCGTCGGTAAGAACAAGCGGAATCTCGGAGGTGCTCCCGCGTCGGTAAGAACAAGCGGAATCTCGGAGGTGCTCCCGCGTCGGTAAGAACAAGCGGAATCTCGGAGGTGCTCCCGCGTCGGTAAGAACAAGCGGAATCTCGGAGGTGCTCCCGCGTCGGTAAGAACAAGCGGAATCTCGGAGGTGCTCCCGCGTCGGTAAGAACAAGCGGAATCTCGGAGGTGCTCCCGCGTCGGTAAGAACAAGCAGGAATAATCGGAGGTGCTCCCGCGTCGGTAAGAACAAGCGGAATCTCGGAGGTGCTCCCGCGTCGGTAAGAACAAGCGGAATCTCGGAGGTGCTCCCGCGTCGGTAAGAACAAGCAGGAATAATCGGAGGTGCTCCCGCGTCGGTAAGAACAAGCGGAATCTCGGAGGTGCTCCCGCGTCGGTAAGAACAAGCGGAATCTCGGAGGTGCTCCCGCGTCGGTAAGAACAAGCAGAATCTTTGTGCCCTGAGTGAAGCTTTAGGAATTACAACTTCTGAGACTGACCTGAGTTAGAGTAACAAAGTCAAAACCGGCAAAGAATTTAAGAGGTTGATGTAAGAGCCATCCCCTAGAGAGCAGCAAACCCCGATGGTGTAGAAAGCAAAAGTTGCAATTTAATATGCCCCATGCACAGAAAAAGAAGAAGCACTACTGATTTTTTTTTCACAAAACCAGCATTGAACTTATAGTAACATGTTCCAAAGATCATTAACAGACACACACACACACACACACACACACACACACACACACACAATCTTATTCATATTACCAGCACATATGTGTTCAAGCAGCCACAATCCAGTTAGGGAGAAGGAGACATGGCTGATTGTTTTACTCTACTTTGATATTAAGGAATATATGCATGGGTTGGATGTGCTCATAGGTCAGTGGAAGAAAAAAGCCATATTTTCTAGATGGCACATTTTTAGTGTGCCAAAAGAATCATGAAAACTCTCAATATTTTTGCAAAACAGAAATAGAGGTGTATTTCCTTAACATATGCATATAGAGCTGCCAATATTCGTGGGAGTGAGTACGGTATGCCTGTGTTTCTGCATGTGAATTGCAGGTCGATCCATCTTAGCCAGGCATGGATGGTATTTGGTAGCATGGGCGCATCTCCCCCTGTGATGACAGTGGGGTCCTGGGAAATGATTGAATTATGATCGGTCTTGCAGAAAGGTAACAGAATGTGCTGTGTGCGGAGTGTGAATGGAAGGGAAGCAATGAGTAGTTGCTTGGCCTGAGTTGTTAAGCTCAAGGTTAAAATGCAGTTGCTTTTAGCTGAAATGGGTTAGCCCGTGTGAAAGGGGTACGTCAGAAGCTCAGGTTGGGGCACATTCATTTAAAATAGCTGGAAAACAATGAATCGTGGATCACTACATCAAAAACTAATGATGTATGGTGACTAACATTACATAAAGTTAAATTAAATTTAAAAAAAGAAAAAATAGCTGGTCCATATATAGGCAGAGCCTCTGGGTCGTCAGTGGTTTCCAGAGTTCTGGATTTGGGGCTGGGCCAGCCTGGAATTTTGCACGTGGAAGTCAACAGCACATGAACCGTGTATTTTCTAAAAAATACCAAGATGCTCACAGTATGAGGAAATGGGAACAATAGAAACGGAAAGGGAGAGAGAAGATGGAGCAGGGCAGTCCAGTGACTGCTGGAGAGTCCAGAGCACTTATCTGGTAATTAGAGATCCTGGATTTGGGTGAAAACAGTTGTCCTTTTCTTCAGCCACATTCAGCTGAGCAGGTGCAGTCTTGGATGTAGCCAGGACCTGATTTCACCCACCATGGCAGTGACAAGCTGCAGCAAAGATGTGCTCGATCAAAGCATCTAGAACAGTGCCTGTCACATGGAAGATGCTCAATATGTATTTATTGAATTAATGAACGTGTGTTTACATAATGTCTCCTTTCTCAAATCATTATCTGGTCCCAGAACAAAACAGCCCACAAAGTGTAAAATCAAGGGAAGAGAACACACCTTCTGTCTTAACTTTGATATCAGATTTCTTCTAATTAAAGTAAACCAAGTAAATTAAAAAAATACCTAAAAAGGTATTTTTTCTGTATGAATATAATGTTGAATAACTTAAAATATAGTAAAGAATTAAAATGTCCTTAAATTAGTAAGTTCATTGGCAATATCATTGACACCTAAAGTGAATAACTTTGCAAAGTATAATCCAATATAAATTAAAAAATACTTTAAAAATATTAATATGGATATGGACTCTCTCAGAGTGAACTTAATCAGCCATGTTTAGTGATATATGATTAGTATAAAATATTCCTAGATTATATGACCCTACCAAATTCTACATAATATAGTCTCTTCATTTGAAGATGTTGGTCCCTAATAAATTATGTTCAATGCAGCCCTAGCAAATTAGCAATACTTTTATACTCATTAAAATTAAATGAAAGTTGAATATATAAACTTAGTCATGAAACTTTCAGGGAAAAAAAAAAAGAGTAGTGAGTGAGACCTAGCTTATGAGCTGGGAAGACCTACTGTTAAGATTTAGTAATCAAACAGCATAATTATAGACAGATTACCTGCATAAGATAAATAGCATGAAGAAATTATACAGAATTCTGTTCTGTATCAAGCTAACAATGAGTCAGTTAACGAATAGTGTGGACACAAACACAAATAACTATTTGGAGAAAAGGGGAGAAGTTGGATTCACCTGCTGTCTTAAACCAAAATATATTCTAGACTGGTCAACAAATTAATGTGTTTTTTTTTTAAGATTTTACTCAATGTGGGGTTCAAACTCATGACCCCAAGATCAGAAGTCATATGTTCTACTGAATGAACCAGCCAGACACCCCAACAAATTGTTTCTAAAAAGTGGAAAAAATAAAACCATGAAACATCAGTAAAAGTACTTTAATAAAATTAATATCATAATTTTAATATTTTATATATCAGCTTTTCTAAGCATAGCATTATTGCCACAATGCATGAATAAAATTATTAAAAAATATGAGCAAATGAAAATTAACAACTTGGGGGGAAAATAGTTGTTGCAGTATGACAAAGGTCTAATATTCATAAGTATGTTATTTTGCAAATTAAGCAGTAAAAAGGCCACCTCAGATGTAAAAACAGAAACCTTGAAAACTTTGAACTTCACAAAGAAATCTGTATGAGGATGATAAAATGCACAGCTGTAATTTTTAGAGGGAAAATTAGGATATAAGTTAAATTTCATCAACGGGAAATAATTATATATGATATAGCAATGTTGACTAATATTCAGCATCAATACAAAATAAGAAAGCATATCTAATGGATTGTAACAGAAGTGATTCTATTATACTGGTAAGGTATAAAACAGGAAAGTGGCGCCTGGGTGGCTCAGTCGGCTAGGCGTCTGCCTTCGGCTCAGGTCATGATCCCGGGGTCCTGGGATGAGCCCCGCATCGGGCTCCCTGCAGGGAGTCGACTTCTCCCTCTGACCCTCCTCCCTCTCATGCTCTCTGTCTCTCATTCTCTCTCTCTCAAATAATAAAATCTTAAAAAAGAGAGAGAGAAAGAGAAAAAGAGGGGTGCCTGGGTGGCTTAGGTGTTAAGTGTCTGCCTTTGGCTCAGGTCATGATCCCGGGGTCCTGGGATCCAGTCCCGCATCGGGCTCCCTGTTCTGCGGGAAGCCTGCTTCTCCCTCTCCCACTCCCCCTGCTTGTGTTCCCTCTCTCGCTGTCTCTCTCTCTGTCAAAAAATAAATAAAAATCTTTAAAAAATAAAAAAACAAATATCTTAATCTACTTACGTAAAAATGGTGATGTTATGTATTCGTATATAAGCACTTAAGCATATATATATATGCCTATGTATTTCTAAATGATTAAGTTATAAAGACCTGTGGAAGATAATTATGAAGCAAATTGTTGCATGCTAATTCACTAGAAGAAAAAAATATATATTGTAATACCTAAATGTGGCAAAACCAGGTAAATGCAAATTTTCGATACAGGTGCTTTTATGCTCATTTCTTTCTCTCAGGCGGCTCTGTAAGACGTTCCCTTCCCTCTGGTCATGTCATGCACAACCCACTCTTCTTCTGCCTCTAGACTAATCTTCATGTGGCTCCATTTTAGTTTTCTCCTTCATTGTGCCTTTTTCTTTCGTTCCTACGGTGACAACTTAAAAAATTAATTTGATTCCAATTTATCAAGTTTAAAATTCTGAACTGTTTTGATTCACTATCATAGTTGATGAATATAAAGCTAACGATAACTTAAGAAAGGAATCAAAGCACAATTCTCCACACTTTTGAAGAGTTAATTAGGTGACAGTCTGTGAAAATAAGAAATAATTATGATTTTTCTCTTGCTTTAAAGCTGGAGATGGTTTTTGCTTGCATTTGAGCAGGTGAAGACTGCACAGGCTGTTAGTACATCCATTGGCTTGGATTCCTGTCTATAGAATCTCTAATGAAATCCAAACGCCTTTAAAAATAGGCATTTTATTATTTTGTCACTAAAGACTAACCCCTGGATAAAAAATGTAGTGGAGGATAACAATGAACAGGTTTTGGAAAATGCTTCATTTGCATTGTTTAGATATTTGATTACATTCTAGTAGGAAAATAAAATGTATTTCCATTTTAAAATTAAGATAAATTCCACAGCCTTATGTTTTACAGCAGGGAACATGCCTCAAAGTACTTTTCACGGTTCAGTTTCTTGTACACAAAGCAATTTAAACATAGTGACCTTTCCCTGGAAGGAGCCAGAAGCTGAAGCTCTGCTCAGGAATTACGTTGTAGCATAAAATTCCAATCCAAGTTTAGATTATGCTTAAAAGGAAATGGATATATTTAAATTCCGTTGCCTTCTGGGGTCTGATGTCTTGAGCACATTCACTAGGCAGACCCATCTGTATTCTGTTTGGCAACTTTCTAGGATTGATTTTAGCATTTTTTTTACGAAGCTTATTCTCAAGACCCAAATTATTTACACATCATCTATTCCTGATGATTTTTGTTTTCTGTTTTTGAGAAACTGCTTCTTCAATAACTGACTTCTGACACTTAACAAATACCCACATTTGTAGGTTGAGGAAATAATTTTCTCAGTTGAGAAACTGCCATTAGGTGGATGGAAAGTGGGCCTGAAAAACTCATTTATTTTTAATTCTGAGTGAAACCTGTTGCTCTTTTTCTGGTTACTTCATTTACTTTTGCTAACTATGAGAGGTCATGGAGAGAGGCTGTATTTATTTGTAGAAGACATTCATGAATTTATTTTTATAAAAAATATGAGTTGATATGTTTCCATGTGTAAATATATATGCATATTTCTAAACAATTTGCTCAGAAAACTGGACAATCTAGGCAAGTGTATGCTTTCTCATAGCGTTAAAATAAATTTTGAAATTCTGTTCTATTTTCTATTTCAAATTTCATCACAGTCCAGATTTATGGAAGATTTTTGTATGTGAGGCCAGATTCTTCGCTTGGAAATCTCAGTGTTGGGAGCTCTGCTGCTTTGGAAAGACTGAGGGTGTCTGACTTCCAGGCTTGGCCGGCTTCCCTTCCGTCCTCCCCTGCAAACCTGTCTCTCTGGCGGCCGGTCCTCCGTCCCAGCGCCGCCCCTGGTTCACAAAGCCCGCTGCACCCAGCCCGCCTCCCCATCTTCTCCTGTTGCGTTTAGTCCTTTCAGACTCGGACATTGTCCTAGCTGCAGATCCAGTCTTCTGTTGAGAACCTGGGACATAACTATCCGTAAGCCGGGAACTCTGTCTCTGAGGACACGCTCAGTCCCTAGAAGAGACGGGCTCCCCAGTCGGTAGACTCCAGAGACAAGGGAGTGACAGGTGGAGCGTGTTCTGAGGGCAGCACACGGAGCGCTGGCCCTGGGCGGCCGGAGAGGTGACCGGCCATGCACTGTGGATGGGGACGGGGAGAGCACAGCTGGGGAGACGGGCTGCTTGCTCCCCAGGAGTCAGGGGCGAGCCCGGGGCACTTGGATAAGGCACTTGGTGAAGACTGCTTCTAGGACGAGCCACCAGCGAGAAGTCCAGGAGGATGAGTGGACAGAGTCCAGGGAGAGCGGGGACCACTTTGCTCCTTCCCCCATCACACTCTCCTCTGGGGGACTTCAGCTCCTCCCTGGACCTTCCACGGCCAACTGGACATGCACGAGCGGCCTTTCCACGCCAGACACTTGCCTTGAGCCCTCGCTCTCCAGTTTCCTATGTCCTAGTTTTATCTTACTTCCACTAGGAATCAGCCGGATCCCTGAAAGCGTCTTTAATAATTTATTCATCGCAGAGATGGTAATTATCACCACGTACATTCTGTGAGAAGTTCATTCCTGTGGGTGCTTCAGCAGCGTTTACTGTGTAGCTCGTGTAGCAGGTGGTGCGGTTACTCCCCATGCGGCGTCCTCACCTCTGTCGAGGCGCGAAGCCCCTGGAACGCAGGGTTATCGCTGTAGTGGGCATGATCTTGACAGAAAGGCTAGGCCAGAAGAGAGGGGTGATGGACGCTCGGTAAGGTTAATGGATGCTAAGTAACCTGACTAGTACCGTTTCATTTTCACTTTTCACACATGGCATATTTTTTTGGTTGATTTTCATCATTTTAGTCATGTTTAGAGTTTCCTGGAGCTACATGATTCTAAATAGGAAAAACCATTAACCAGCATGGATCTCGCATCGTCTTAACTTCACTTGTACTTAACACAGGTGCTCTGACGGAGCGTTCTGTGCTGAGGTAACACACCGATGTCATGTCGGAGAATGATTTGGGGTGTTTTCCCGCCCGCACCGAAGGCGATGTGAAGGTGTGCAGGAAGTCTGTGAGCCTGAGCAGCGTCTGAGCTGAGAGCTCTGATATGTGGTGGGCCGCACCTTTCTAATTATTTCTAGACCATCCCCCCCTTTATTCCCTGCAAAGCTGGCTTCCAACTCTAGATGAGCACTGGAGTCACCTGGGGAGCTTTCGGATTCGGACAGATGGAGAGGGGCTGGCATGAGTGAGTTTTCAGAGCTGGGCAGCTGACCCTGCTTGCAGTGGGGTCTGAGGGCCCCTGCACCGCACACCATCACCTCCCCCTCACCCCGATGATGCAGTGCACCTGCGATTGACCCGGTTGCCCTGGGAACCGCACTGTGGGCTTAAAAAGGCCCTACGGGCATCTAATTCCAGGAGGACTGCGTTCCTGCCCCGAGCTGCCTGTGGGCTCCGGACGGTGGTGTGCACGCTCCCCTGGGTCGCGGCTGGCTCGACCGCCCCACGGTCAGTGAGTCAACTCCTGACAACATACGTCTTTCCATGTATAAGGGTGACTCTTGAGCATTGCAGGGTTGGGGGCACTGGCCCTCATGCCGCCAAAAATCCACAGAGAGCGTTTGGCTCCCCAAAACTTAACTAGGAGCCTTGACTAAAAGCCTTACCGATAGTGTGAACTGCCAGTTAACACATGGTTTGTATGTTCCATGTATTATATTCTATATTCTCATAATTAAGCTAGAGAAAAGAATGCTATTAAGAAAATCACAAGAAAGGGAAAATGGATTTAGTGTAGTATATTTATCAAAAAAAAAAAAAAAAGCCGGGTGTATATGTGGACGTGTGCCGTTGAAGCCCGCGTTGTTGGAGGGTTGACACAGGCGCACGCACGTCCTGTTGGTTTTGTCTCTCTGGAGAACGCAGACTAACATCCAGGCTTTATCTTTAAGCCTCAGAACCCAACCTACAGGTAAGCAAACTAAAGCCCGGGCAGAAAGAGTCGCTTATCCTGGGTCACACAGCTAATTAAAGCTCCTGTTGTTTAAACCCACGTCTGCCTGACCCTGCAGACAGAACTGTGCGTAACCCTTTCTGGGCAGCGGTGCAGGGCAGGCTAAAACCCGACAGACTCCTATGGCACCGGCCGTGTTCCTAGGATGTAATCAAAGTGCTCAGGGCCACAGGAGGGTTTGGCTCTACCCCAGTCTCTTGTTGAGAGGAACAGACCCTTCAGTGTATCTTCCCCGATAGGAAACACCATACGATTTTTTTAAAAGACTTTATTTGAGGGAGCCTGAACAAGAGCGAGCAGGGAGAGAGGCAGAGGCGGAGAGAGAGGGAGAAGCAGGCTCACCTCTGAGCAGGGAGCCAGATAGAGGACCCCTATTCCAGGATCCTGGGATCATAACCTGAGCCAAAGGCAGGCACTCAACAGACTGAACCACCCGGGCGCCCCTAAAATGTCACACTTTCTTTTAATGGCAACCTATCAATTACTGCTAATTTCAACTTATAAACTGAAAAACCCAAAGCTTGGAATAACGCTTAAAATGAACAAGATGCTCGAATACAAAGGGCTACCTTGGAACTGAGAAATTTCTGCAAGCACACTTTCTCTCAATACGTTTACTTGCATAATGTTTGCCCCTACTTGCTATTTAGGCTGTTTTTATAGCTTTGGGGCAGATGTGAAGCAGTGTCTGGCCACCTCGGGGAGGAGAGGTGAGCTCTGTGAGTCTCACTTCCCCCAGGTGGACCCAGAACCTCTTTCTTGCCATCTGTTACTCAGGTGATCTGGGGCATCTACTTCCCCTTTCTCCCCCTCACTGTTTCCCCCATTCCTGCCATCCAGAACAGCATTTATATTTTTATTAGACTGCAAGATAACAATAAAAACCTAAAAGCCACTTAGAGGAAAAAAATGCTTAATCATAACAGCATTGTACCACGTATTCATCCTTCTGAGGTTTCTCAGCATCCATGTTTGGGTGCAAGTTTATAAATGCATACTTTGTGTTTTTTTATTTTTTTAACAATTTTTTGTTATGTTAATCACCATACATTACATCATTAGTTTTTGATGTAGTGTTCCATGATTCATTGTTTGTGCATAACACCCAGTTCTCCACGCAGAACGTGCCCTCTTTAATACCCATCACCAGGCTAACCCATCCCCCACCCCCCTCCCCTCTAGAACCCTCAGTTTGTTTCTCAGAGTCCATCGTCTCTCATGGTTCGTCTCCCCCTCCGACTTACTCCCCTTCATTCTTCCCCTATCTTCTTCTTCTTCTATTTTTTCTTAACATATATTGCATTATTTGTTTCAGAAGTACAGATCCGTGATTCAAGTCATGAACAATTCACAGTGCTCACCATAGCACATTCCCTCCCCAATGTCTATCACCCAGCCACCCCATCCCTCCCACGCTGCACCACTCCAGCAAACCTCAGTTTGTTTCCAGAGATTAAGAATTCCTCCTATCAGTGAGGTCATGTGATACATGTCTTTCTCTGATTGACTTATTTCACTCAGCATAACACCCTCCAGTTCCATCCATGTCATTGCAAATGGCAAGAGCTCATTCCTTTTTATGGCTGCATAATATTCCATTGTAAATATATACCACATCTTCTTCATCCATTCATCTGTCGATGGACATCTTGGCTCTTTCCACAGTTTGGCTATTGTGACATTGCTGCTATAAACATTGGGGTGCACGTACCCCTTCGGGTCCCTACATTTGTATCTTTGGGGTAAATACCCAGTAGTGCAATTGCTGGATCATATGGTAGCTCTATTTTCAAATGTTTGAGGAACCTCCATACTGTTTTCCAGAGTGGCTGCACCAGCTTGCATTCCCACCAACAGTGTAGGAGGGTTCCCCTTTCTCCACATCCCCGCCAACATCTGTCGTTTCCTGACTTGTTAATTTTAGCCATTCTGACGGGTGTGAGGTGGTAATCTCATTGAGATTTTGATTAGGATTTCCCTGATGCCAAGGGATGTTGAGCACTTTTTCATGTGTCTGTTGGCCATTTGGATGTCTTCTTTGGAAAAATGTCTGTTCATGTCTTCTGCCCATTTCTTGATTGGATTATTTGTTCTTTGGGTGTTGAGTTTAATAAGTTCTTTATAGATTTTGGTTACTAGCCCTTTATTTGATAAGTCATTTGCAAATATCTTCTCCCATTCTGTTGGTTGTCTTTGGGTTTTGTGGACTGTTTCTTTTGCTGTACAAAAGCTTTTTATCTTGATGAAATCCCAATAGTTCATTTATGGCCTGGCTTCCCTTGCCTTTGGCGATGTTTCTAGGAAGAATAGCTGTGGCTGAGGTCGAAGAGATTGCTGCCTGTGTTCTCCTTTAGGATTTTGATGGACTCCAGTCTCACGTTTAGCTCTTTCAAACATTTGGAGTCTATTTTTGTGTGTGGTGTAAGGAAATGCTCCAGTTTCATTCTTCTGCATGTGGCTGTCCAGTTTTCCCAAAACCATTTGTTAAAGAGACTGTCTTTTTTCCATTGGACATTCTTTCCTGCTTTGTCAAAGATGAGATGACCATAGAGTTGAGGGTCCATTTCT
Organism: Eumetopias jubatus; assembly: GCF_037043125.1. NCBI lineage: Eukaryota > Metazoa > Chordata > Mammalia > Carnivora > Otariidae > Eumetopias > Eumetopias jubatus. The sequence goes on along the minus strand of NW_028274823.1, from coordinate 86,650,848 downwards.
GGGCTCTCGATTCTGTTCCATTGATCGATGTGTCTGTTTTTGTGCCAGTCCCATCCTGTCTTGATGATGACAGCTTTGTAATAGAGCTGGAAGTCCGGAATTGTGATGCCGCCAGCTTTGCTTTTCTTTTTCAGTATTCCTCTGGCTATTCTGGGTCTCTTCTGGTTCCATACAAATTTTAGGATTATTTGTTCCATTTGTTTGAAAAAAGTGGATGGTATTTTGATGGGGATAGCATTGAATGTGTAGATTGCTCTAGGTAGCATTGACATCTTCACAATGTTTGTTCTTCCAATCCATGAGCATGGAAAGGTTTTCCATTTCTTTATTTCTTCTTCAGTTTCTTTCATGAGTATTTTATAGTTTTCTGAGGACAGATCCTTTGCCTCTTTGGTTAAATTTATTCCTAGGTATCTAATGGTTTTGAGTGCAGTTGTAAATCGGATAGACTCCTTGATTTGTCTCTCTTCTGTCTTGTTGTTGGTGTATAGGAATGCCACTGACTTCTGTGCATTGATTTTATATCCTGCTACTTTACTGAATTCCTGTATGAGTTCTAGAAGTTTTGGGGTGGAGTCTTTTGGGTTTTCCACATACAGTATCATATCATCTGCAAAGAGTGAGAGTTTGACTTCCTCTTTGCCGATTTGGATGCCTTTGATTTCTTTTTGTTGTCTGATTGCCGTGGCTAGGACTTCTAATACTATGTTGAATAGCCGTGGTGAGAGTGGACATCCCTGCCACGTTCCTGACCTTAGGGGAAAAGCTGAAAGCTTTTCCCCATTGAGAATGATATTCGCTGTAGGTTTTTCATAGATGGCTTTTATGATATTGAGGTATGTACCCTCTAACCCTATACTCTGAAGCGTTTTAATGAAGAAAGGATGCTGTACTTTGTCAAATGCTTTTTCTGCATCTATTGAGAGGATCATATGATTCTTATTCTTTCTTTTCTTAATGTATTGTATCATATTGATTGATTTGCAGATGTTGAACCAGCCTTGCAGCCCAGGGATAAATCCCACTTGGTCATGGTGAATAATCCTTTTAATGGACTGTTGGATCCTATTGGCTAGTATTTTGGTGAGAATTTTTGCATTCATGTTCATCAAGGATATTGGTCTGTAAGTCTCCTTTTTGATGGGGTCTTTTTCTGGTTTTGGGATCAAGGTAATGGTGGCCTCCTAAAATGAGTTTGGAAGTTTTCCTTCCATCTCTATTTTTTGGAACAGTTTCAGGAGAATAGGTATTAATTCTTCTTTAAATGTCTGATAGAATTCCCCTGGGAAGCCATCTGGCCATGGGCTTTTTTTTGTTGGGAGATTTTTGATGACTGCTTCAATTTCCTTAGTGGTTATAGGTCTGTCAGGTTTTCTGTTTCTTCCTGGTTCAGTTTTGGTAGTTGATACATCTCTAGGAACGCACCCATTTCTTCCAGGTTATCTAATTTGCTGGCATAGATTTGCTCATAATATGTTCTTATAATTGTTTGTATTTCTTTGGTGTTTGTTGTGATCTCTCCTCTTTCATTCATGATTTTGTTGATTTGGGTCATTCCTCTTTTCTTTTTGATAAGTCTAGCCAGGGGTTTATTAATCTTGTTAATTCTTTCAAAGAACCATCTCCTAGTTTCGTTGATCTGTTCTACTGTTCTTTTGCTTTCTAGTTCATTGATTTCTGCTCTGATCTTTGTTATTTCTCTTCTCCTGCTGGGTTTAGGCTTTATTTGCTGTTCTTTCTCCAGCTCCTTTAGGTGTAGGGTTAGTTTTTGTATTTGAGACCTTTCTTGTTTCTTGAGAAAGGCTTGTATTGCTATATACTTTCCTCTCAGGACTGCCTTTGCTGTAACCCAAAGATTTTGAACACTTGTGTTTTCATTTTCATTGGTTTCCATGAATTTTTTTAATTCTTCTTTAATTTCTTGGTTGACCCATTCATTCTTTAGTAGGATGCTCTTGAGCCTCCCTGTATTTGAGTTCTTTCTGACTTTCCTCTTGTGATTGAATTCTAGTTTCAAAGCATTGTGGTCTGAAAATATGCAGGGAATGATCCCAATCTTTTGGTACCGGTTGAGACCTGATTTGTGACCTAGGATGTGATCAATTCTGGAGAATGTTCCATGGGCACTAGAGAAGAATGTGTATTCTTTTGCCTTGGGATGGAATGTTCTGAATATGTCTGTGAAGTCCATTTGGTCCAGTGTGTCATTTAAAGTCTTTATTTCCTTGTTGATCTTTTGCTTAGATGATCTGTCCATTTCAGTCAGGCGGGTGTTAATGTCCCCCACTATTATTGTATTGTTGTCAATGTGTTTCTTTGCTTTTGTTATTAATTGCCTTATATAATTGGCTGCTCCCACATTAGGGGCATAGATATTTACAATTGTTAGATCTTCTTGTTGGATAGACCCTTTAAGTAGGATATAGTGTCCTTCCTCAACTCTTATTACAGTCTATGTTTTAAAATCTAGTTTGTCTGATATAAGGATTGCCACTCCAGCTTTCTTTTGGTGTCCATTAGCATGGTAAATGGTTTTCCACCCCCTCACTTTCAATCTGGGGGTGTCTTTGGGTCTCAAATGAGTCTCTTGCAGACAGCATATGGATGGGTCTTCTTTTTTAATCCAATCTGATAGCCTGTGTCTTTTGATTGGGGCATTTAGCCCATTTACATTCAGGGTAACTATTGAAAGGTATGAATTTAGTGCCATTGTCCTTCAATATTTCTCTTTGTCTCTGAGACTCTTAAGTTTTACTATTAGATTTCGGGGTGTTGACCTATTTTTATTGATTTTGAGAGGGGTTCTCTGTGCCTCCTGGATTTTGATGCCTGTTTCCTTCCCCACATTAGGGAAGTTCTCTGCTATAATTTGCTCCAATATACCTTCTGCCCCTCTCTCTCTCTCTTCTTCTTCTGGGATCCCAATTATTCTAATGTTGTTTCGTCTTATCATATCACTTATCTCTCGAATTCTGCCCTCGTGATCCTGTAGTTGTTTCTCTCTCTTTTTCTCAGCCTCTTTATTTTCCATCATTTGGTCTTCTATATTGCTGATTCTCTCTTCTGCCTCATTTATCCTAGCAGTTAGTGCCCCCATTTTTTATTGTACCTCATTAATAGCCTTTTTGATTTTGATTTGGTTAGATTTTAGTTCTTTTATTTCTCCAGAAAGGGTGTCTCTAATAACTTCTACACTTTTTATAAACCCAGCTACTATCTTTAAAGTCATCATTCTGAACTCTAGGTCCGACATCGTACTAATGTCAGTATTGAGTAGGTCCCGGGCAGATTGTACTACCTCTTGTTCTTTTTGCTGAGGTGATTTTTTTCGTCTTGTCATTTTGTGCAGAGGAAAACAGATGAATGAGAGAACAGAATGCTAAGAGGTTAACAATTTCTCTAGCAACTATACTCTATACAAATCAGATAAGACCTGAAACCAGGGGACAAGAAAGGGAAAGAAAGAAGAGAGAAAAAAAAAAGGAAAAAGAAAAAGATAAAAACAAACAAAAACAGAACAAAACAAAACAAAAAAAAAACAGAATATGATCCAATATGATCAAGCTAGTGCATAGATCAGCGCCACACACTAGCTTTTGGGCATATTTTGGTCTGTTAGAAGAAAGTGCCTGCTAAAATTTTAAAGGAAGAAAGACTTATATATGTACAAAATAAGGGTTGATACAATGAAGGGATGGAAGATGACTGTAAAGATGAAAATTATAAAAGATTTTATAAAAGGAATTGATAAGTTGTTCTTTAAAAAGAAAAGTTTTAAAAAGAAAAAGAAAAAAGAAAAAAAAAGGGAGAGAATGTGATCAGGCAGGAGAGTAGAACAAAGCCATACACTAGTTATTTAGGGTATATTTTGATCTGTTAGAAGAAATTGTATCTCAAAATTTTAAAGAGAGAACAACTTATATATATATGCCAAAAATAAGGGTAACTACTATGAAGGGATAAAAATATGACTCTAAAAATGAAAAATAAAAAAATGTTTTTTTAAAAAAGGGATTGATAATATGTTTGATAAAGGGAAAAAGAAAAATTCAAAAAAAACAGTTAAAAATTAACTTTGAAAAACTAATGAATTGTGGTAAAAAAGCCATGAATTCTATGTGCAGTATTCCCCTAGCGCTGGAGTTCTCCCGTTCTCCTTGATCGGTAAACTTGGTCTTGGCTTGCTGGCTGTTCCTGCTGATCTTCTGGGGGAGGGGCCTGTTGCCGTGGTTCCCAAATGTCTTTGCGGAGGCGGAATTGCCCCGCCCTTGTGAGTCCGGGCTAAGCAAGCTGCTCGGGTTTGCTCTCAGGAGCTTTTGTTCCCTGCAAGCTCTCTGTACAGCCTTGGAGGACCAGGGCGAAAATGGTGGCCTCCCAATCTCCACCCGGAGGAGCTGAGAACTCGGGGCCCCGCTCCTCAGTGTGCCCCCAGAGAAAAGCAGTCACTCCCGTGTCCCCGGTCTCCGGCCGCACTCCGCGCTCACCCGGCCTGTGACCGAGCGTTTCTCTCTCTGGCACCCGACCCCATGTGGAGTCTCCAAACCCAGCAGATCCCTGCGGTGCGTTCCCGCGCCGCTCCTCCTGGGGGAGGAAGGGGAGTCTCCCCGGCTCTGCCGCTTGTTGGGTCCCTGCTGGAGGAGCAGTGGCCCGACTGGGCCGCGGATCACAGTTTATGGCCACCCCGAGCTGAGAGCCCGCGCCTCGGCTCCGTCTCTGCAGCAGGCTTCCCCGCTCCGATACCCGGGAGCTCTGGCGCACTCAGGCACCCCTGGTCTTTCTGTGACCCCGAGAGTCCTGAGACCACACTGTCACACGAGGGTTCCACCCCCCGCTTAGCCACTGGAGCGACGTCCCTCAGCGGAGCCGACTTCTAAAAGTTCCGATTTTGTGCTCCGTGGCTCTAGCACTTGTCAGAAGCGGCCAACAGAGGCCCCCTCCCCCGCCATCTATCCTCCCGAATATCGCCTCGGATTCACTTCTCCGCACGTCCTACCTTCCAGAAAGTGGTAGCTTTTCTGTTCAGAGTGTTGTTACTATTCTTATCTTCGATCTCCTGTTGAGTTCGTAGGTGTTCAGAATGGTTTGATCCCTATCCAGCTGAATTCCTGAGACCAGACGAAATCCAGGTCTCCTACTCCTCTGCCATCTTTCCACCTGTCATAAATGCATATTTTGTAATAATTATAAAGCCATGAAACACATTTATAGGTTGAAGCAATGGACTGCAGGCTCATTCCTTGCTCCTCTCTTAAAAACTTAAAAGCACGGTCTCTGCTAAAAATGAGTTGATAAAGTAAAGGGTGCTCTGAGGATCACAACGCTTATGTTCCTATCTTCTATGGATTTTTGAATGAGCTGGGAACCTGTTTGTGTACGTACACACAAACAATGGCTTTCTCACTTTTTTGTCCTATGCATTTCTTCTGGGGAGTTTTGTGTAATTCCCTTCATGCTCTTAGTGATTAGTGTGTTACCCTTGAACACTGATGGATCCAGCCCTCATTAGAGCATGTCTTCTGTTTAGGCCTCAGTCTTCTGCAACCCAGCTGGACCAGAATACATATTATCCTGTGATCAATATTGACAGCATGATGAACAGGTAGATTTCCTATCAATGTAACTCGACTCACTCTAGTATGAGAAATTTGAAGTCTGAGTACCTTGCTTTGTTTACATTTGTTCTAGAAAATAGGGCTGATACATTCATTCTGAAATTACTGAATTGTACTTCAGGTTATTGCTGATTTTTCTCCTTTGTTTTTTGGGGTTTTTGTTTGTTTGTTTGTTGTTGCTATTGGGCACTGACACTTCCTACATTCTGTTTTCAGTTGCTTTTACCACTTGTTTGCTCACGTGCAGAGAGATGCAGGTGATAGGTGTGCAGTCAGGATTTTGCCTCAGATCAGCACTTACTACATAAGACATCCACATGTGCCATTGGAAAAAAATCCTCTACATATTTCTCTTTATTTAAAACAAGCTCATTAAGGAAAAGTAATAAACTTATGATTCTACAGCTACTGCAGTTTTAGTATATCCTATATTCCTTACACTTACTAGAGTTGGCAAGCTTAGCAAACTTAAAGGTTTATTACATCTGTCAAAGCCTAAGGAACAAATATGTTGGTTAAAGCAGATTTTGCATTGACTGCAGAAGATGACAGGTGTAATCGAGGCCAGACTAATGACGAAAGCAATACTGGGGCTGGAATTGAACAGGTGCTGTGCATTTAGCAGCAGGACCCCTAACAAGCACTTCTAAACTCATGGTGTCATATACATTTTCATACTGGTTAGCAATCTGAAAGGACAATATTACTGATTGAGATCGGTTATGAATGCGTTAAAGCAACAATGGAAATATTGATAAGCTTTGCCATGCTTGGAAGAATTTCTAAATTTCTGGCCGGTAAAAAAATTCTTATAGTCCATCTTTTTGTTACTTTCTAGAATGAAATTTTACTTGTCCACTGTATGTTGTGATGTATCATAGGAAAAATACCAAAGGACTTGTGGTTTATTGGTTATCAGTCTCCTTGAAATAAGAGCAGAGTGGGAGTTATAATCCTAGTTTGGGCATATAAACAAGCACATCCTAAGGATATGAACACATGTCACAAATTTTTACATGAGTTGCATTTGAAGATGTTTTATGCCCATAAGAATGCCTTCTATTCAGCAAGTCTTGAATTAGTGAAGTGGCTCTACGTGTGGTAGTGTATTTATGTAAGTCGATATATATTTACCCTTGTCTCATAGATTCAGTGAAAGAACCATCTCTTCAGATTAAAGATGGTAGATCTGGTCATTTATTGGGATGACTAAATTTTCTAAAGTTGGCCATGGCATAGTGATCTTTACATGGTTATAAAACTTCATTAAAAACAGAAACCTCACCTGAGACACTCTTCTGAGTTTGATTATTTTGGCAAGGATATTTGTTATGTCTAAGTGAGAATTAAAATAGACCAAGAAATAGGTCCTAGGAATCAAAATAAGTATTTGGGTGTTATATTAAAAATTGTAAAGCCTTGGTCCTTGGTCCTTCAGTGTTGTCCTATAAAGTAAATAGGCAACTTAAAACTTTAGGGTGTTTGATACCTCTTTGTGAATGTTAATTATATAGGATTTTATTATATAATTTTAAAATGAGCCACAGAAGTCAGTTAAAAATGAAAGCAACATGATGTGCCTCCTAAGAACAATAGGAAATACACAATAAAATCTATAAAAAACCCAAAAAAGAATTCCCTAGATCTCAGCATAATTTAAAGGATTATAAGGGATACAGCAACATCTTAGAACCTCTGGCTGTGGACGTCTGTCTTGGCTAAGACAGCACTAAGGACTACATCTGAAGCAGGCTGCTGCTCGGAGAGTGAGTGGACCGCAGCACAAACAGACGGACCGCGGCACAGACAGACCACACAGTGGGGCATGCCCATGCAGAGACCTTTGGAGGGCCACTGCCTGGATCCAGTTCCTTACTGATTGGTGTGTGTATCTGGGGAGACCGTCTGACCTTAGAACAAACCCAGACGATCAGAGAGAATAGTTCCTGGGGCTCAGAGGGCTGAGCATGGGGATGGTCCATGACAACCATGCTGGCAACTTTGAAGAATGCTCTTGCCTCCACAGGGAGAGAGAATTGAACCAGGATGAGGACCACGTGGGTCCTGCCTACCAAATTTAAGCCATGAAAGTATCAACATGTTTGCAAGTAACAACTATGCTCCCCATCAGAGTTCAGAATCATTAGAATACAAACGTGCAAAGCACCCAAGGAGGTAAAATACACAATGTCTGGCCTTTGATCTAAGGTAGGCCGGTGAAGACACAGGTGAACATGACCCATAATGTGGTGGTAAATCACACAGCTGAAACCAGCCCAGGGCTGACTCAGATGTTAATAGTAGCAAACAAACCGACTAAGGCATTTATCATAACCATCCCATGTGTCACAAATAAGTAGACATGTCATCTATTTAAAGGACCAAAATTGAACTTCTGAATATGAAAACTGCATAAGTTAGCCGAAGAAAACTTTAATGCATTGAAGTACTCTCAACAAAATCTGTCCAGCGTGAAACTTCTCCATGGTAGGCATCCCCTTCCAGAATTCTTCCTACAGTCTGGTCCCTACCACTGCACTAAACGTGCTTCCAGATGTCCCCAAAATCTCTCCTCATCATCACTATGGATCACTTTTTCTAGAACATCTTAAAGATCTTCTGTTTTGTTTTTTTAGAAACCATCTCTTGTCTACAAGTGACTCCGCTCTCCTGGTTTTTATTCTCCCCTCTTGTAGCATTTCCTTCCTGCTCCACAGTTACTTATGTTTTGCAAGATTCCATTCTGGTCTTCCTGCTCTTCTTGTGACCGTGTTCTGTCTGGGTTACATTATAGAATGTCACTGTCAGGTGCACTGGCCACATGTCTGCCCCCCCGAACCTTTCCCCCAGTGTCTTTGTTCTTCAGCCTCCTGTTTGCACGTGTACAGCCATGTGAGTGCGTTGCCATGGACATGCCCGCTGTACCTTTCAGACCTTCAACTCACCAGCACCCAACCATCTGCGTAAACTTTCCTATCTTCCTCTTCCAGCCAAGAATCATGGATTCCAGCCAAGAATCATCTTCCTAGTCCCCCAGTCCAATCTTCCTCTTCCAGCCAAGAATCACCTTTCTAGTCCACCAGTCCAATCTCTCTTTAGTTCGCCACCTTCTCCAGCCCTGTCCCCACCACCAGCTAGGAGACTCACGGCCCCCGCCTCTAACGACTCCATGTCTAGTCTCGCTTTCCCCCTTCGGCCTTGCTCACAAAAAGCACAGGTGACACTTTACTAGTTAAAATTACTCAAATGTTCCTCGTCTTTCTCCAGATAGAATTCAAACTACACACAGGTTTAAGAGGCTGATAATCATCGGTCTGTTTGACTTTCTAGCCTCAGCTCTTTGTTGTCACACCAGTGCTGCAAATGCATTTCAGATAAGTAGGAGGAAACTTCTTACCTGGCTGAGGATTGAGAAGTTTACAGAAATGGAATAGCTGCATAGGTTGGGTCACCTGCAGGGAAGATTTGCAGGGTCCTTTCCTTGCCCCCAGGCTGTGACCAGGAACGCAGCTGGCCTGTGGTCCTGTCGGTTCCCTGGAATTGAGAATGGAAACCAGCCCTTGCCTCAGCACTGCTCCACTCTACTTAGGTCTGTTTCATTTGCGAAGAACCTAATAATCTCTATACTTCCATTCATCTGGTTCTTAAACCAAACTCTGCATAGCTGTTCTGCATTCTTGTGCAAAACAGAGCAAAATCACAGAACAGCTGTTCTCAAAACCCATCTGTGCATTAAAGTTACAGTCCATATAGCCTGCAAGACTGCTGTATGTTCTCAGTTACAAACTGTTAAAGGTGGGTATTCTACATGTGCTCTCTTGAGTCTTTTGCTATCTATTGTCTATGATTCAGCAATTCACATTTAATAAATACTTGAAAGAAGAGTGTTAATCTGCGTAAAGGACTCCTTTTCTTTCTGTTCATGGTCATTTTATCCCTTATCTCCTGTTTTTGCTTGTTTTTTGTTTTGTTTTTTGAGTACAGTTGACACAGTGTTACATTAGTTTCAGGTGTATAACAAGGTGATTCAACATCTTTATACATCACCCTGGGCTCACTGAAAGTGTAGCTACCATCTGTCACCATATGATGCAAAAACAGTATCATTGACTATGTCTTTCATCCCCATGCCTTATTCATTCCAAAACTGGAAGCCCCGTCACCCCCTCCCCTCTGACAACCAGCAGTTTGTTCTGTGTCTATGGGTCTGTTTCTGCTTTGTCTGTATTCATCTGTTTTTAGATTCCACGTGTAAGTGAAGTCCTAAGGTACTTGTCTTTCTCTGACTTATTTTACTGATGTGCTACCCCCCCTGGTTACTTATTTCTGATTTTCAGCTTAATGATTTTACTTCTTAGGGATCTTAATCCTCCTGTTCACATTGTTCTCCCTAGAAATGCCCATCTATATAGTTTGGGGTCTGAATCCTGAGATGTTGTACACACTAGGATTTCTGAATTATCTGCCTCCCAAAAGACACTAATTATATTGAATGGGACATTAGGTTACTTTTTTTCATAAAGATTTTATTTATTTACTCGAGAGAGAGAATGAGAGAGAGAGCACATGAGAGGGGGAAGGGTCAGAGGGAGAAGCAGACTCCCTGCTGAGCAAGGAGCCCGATGCGGGACTCGATCTCGGGACTCCAGGATCGTGACCTGAACTGAAGGCAGTTTTAAGACCATGTCCTAAATTCATATTTTCCTGTAAAATCTAAATGTTATCATTATGTAGAATCATAAGATCTTTTATAAACATTTTACAGATGAGGAAAGTTTTTGTTTGAAATCAAATGGCTTCTTTACAGGAGAATCTGAAGTAAATCCTGTCACTGCATCATCATTCTGTGTTCTTGTATTCTATTCAAGTCATCAGCAGGCGTTATGAGTGTAGATTTTTTTTAAGACTTTATTGAGTTCTAGTTAGGGTATATTTGAAAGAGAAGATACTGAGATTAATGATATTTAGGATTTGTGACCAAACCATGTAAAAATTTACCTTATACATAATTCCTTTTAAGCAAGCCAATGTTGGAAAATAAATGTGGGAAAGTCAATTTTTTTATGAAATAACAAAAAAAAAAACAGCAAGACTTACATTTAACCAAATACAACTTTAGACCCACCAGATATGCATTCAAAGATTGCTTGTCTCAGTTGTTAAATCACTAGTAATCTACTAAATCTGTGCTTTTTTTAATACTTAAAAAGCCCAAAAGAGATTTCTCCTTCTTCCCTACTAATATAAGGAAGTTGTTCTTCAGGTAATTTATTAATATAGTGACATAATGACATTCAGTGCATACATAGACTCCAAATGTAATTTTTCCTTTGATAATGATTTGTAGGAAATATACTTAACTTGAATAACTAATAGGTTAACTCCAATAGGTGATATTCTTTAATGTGTAGAGATAATCTTTGTATCAGAATAACGGTGAACAGCAAGTCACAAAGACCATCTTTGTGACCACTTAATAATTAGGACTACTTAGCCCTTGAAAGTTTTGTTATCTTTTTTACAACAAAGTGTCCATGACCTAGGTGGTCTTAATGAATGTACCGGTGGGACACCTGGGTGGCTCAGTCGGTTAAATGGCTGACTTGGTTTCGGCTCAGATCAAGGTCTCAGGGTCATGAGATCGAGCCCCACATGGGGCTTCGTGTTCAGCGAGGAGTAGGCTTCAGGATTCTCCCTCTGCCCCTCCCCCTGCATGCACACGTACTCATTCTCTTTCTGTAAAATCTAAAAATAAAGTAGCCAGCAAACAAAATTGTGAATGGGAGTTGTGTTTAGAGACTATAAAGTTTGATGCCTCTGGAGAGTTGCTGTGGGTCTCTTCCAAGTCCTGAGATGTCTCATGTGATCACATTATTTGTATTTTTAATTTGTAATATTACTGTTTCTTAAGTACTTTCATATCCAAATTTCTTTTCATAACTTTATTGTCCTTTATTTAAGGAGGACCCCTCCAAATAGAGGAGAGTTTTGACTCCAAGCCTGAGTTTATCCCTGATCATGTACATGAATTGTGTGGCAAATGTGGCTCTTAAGCCGCATAACATCTCCTCCTCTCTCAATGGCAGAACATGGATTTTATCTGGGGATGAAATGCATTTTTTAATTTAATTTTATTTATTTGAGAGAGGGCACAAGAGGGGGTAGGGTCAGAGGGAGAAGCAGACTCCCCACCTAGTAGGGAGCCCGATGTGAGACTTGATTCTGAGACTATGGGATCATGACCTTAGCCAAAGGCAGTCGCTTAACCAACTGAGCCACCCAGGCGCCCAGAATGCATTTCTTTAAATCTACTTTTCAGACCTCCATTGCTGTTGCAGGGTAGATATATAACAGAAACTTGTCCTAAAAACCCAAGCAAAAGTTTTCTGTGGATCCTGGGAAGTCATGATAGAAAAGAACTCCTCTCGTTTGTGTTCCTGCCTAGCACTAGCCGACCGTGAGTGGGACAGATGTTTTCTTCACATGAGGCAGCTGTGAGTTTGGAGAACCCCTAAGTGGAAACCGAGGGCATTCAGGACATGAGCTACTAGAGCTAGAGTGATTATTTGCAAGCCTCTTAAGCGAATAAATAAATACCCATTTGGTTAAGCCAGTGTGGTTGGATTTCTGTTAAACACCATGAGATTCAATACCAATCTTGTACAAAATATTTGACCTGCTGGCTCCTCTATGTCTCAACTTTCAGTTTTCCCTTCATTTAACCGTCTAGTGCGAGATTTCAACGGCCCCAAATCAAGCAAGCTTCTGTTAATGCAGAATATGATCACAAGCTAAAGAATTTTGCCATTTTCCTTGAAAGGAAAATGTTTGACTTCACAGAATAACATATTGGTCACCTATTTGCCTGTAAAGTATTGAATATTCAAAGAGTCAAGTTTATAACCCAGATTTACTGAAAGATCAGCTAGGTTACACAGGGCAAATAAATTAGATAAGGACCATAACATTTGGTTAAGAGTGTAAGGGGGCTGGGATATTTTAAAATACTCCATCACTGAAAGTGTGGAAAACTGAAATTAATTCAAGAGGAATGGCTGGGTTCTATGTGAGTTAATTCCATGTAGTCATGGCTAGGTTTTTGCAATTGTACTTAATTCTTAATTTTACACATGTGTGACTAGAATCCATTTTAGGCTGGGAAGGAGAGTACACCAAATATTTTGTGAGCAAGTACAGTTGACCTTAGAACAACATGCAGGTTAGGGGCCCCAACCCCCTGTACAGTTGGGAAAATCTGCATGTAACTTTTTTTACTTCTCCAACCCCCCCCCAAAAAAAACTTAACCAGTGGTAGCCTACTGTTGACCAGAAGCATTACTAGTAACAAGCGAATAACACATATTTGGTATGTTATATGTAGTATATACTATATAATCTAGAGAAAAAATGTTGAGAAAATAATACATTTATAGTGCTATACTGTATTTATGGAATATCCATGTATAAATAGGTCTATGCCATTTAAACCTGTGTTGCTCAAAAATGTGTTAACGTATTTGGTAAACACGGGCAAAGTGGTTTGGAAAAGACCCAACTATAATGAAGTTGTCAGTATGTAATAAAGACAACTGAATGCTGAAGAGAAAAATCTGGGAGATCTAGTTAAGTGATGGAATCTGTTTCTATAAATAACTTGACAAGTATCAACTGATGGGTGAACTGTAGCAAAGTGAAGTAAAATACATATTTTACTTCAGAGAGAGAAAGCAATCAGCATTTGAGTGAAAACAAGCACAAAACGAGGAAGTCAAGTATCAAGCAATCAAAACATCAACTGAAAAAAAACCATGTAAATGCATAAAATTCTAGGTCATTATGATTTGGAGACCCTGTGTGTTAAACGTGGCCCATGGGTGCACACTTGCGCTGGGGTTGGTTGCAGCCTCATGTGCTCATTAGGGAGGGGACCCTGTCTGTCCCCGTCTGCTGGAGGACTGACTGAAACAGTAGAGGGAATTCGGAGTTCTTCCTTACCCAGTCTAGTGGTCCTCAAGGTTTCCTCCCCAGATTAGCTTCAGTAGCATTGAGGAAGTACTGGAAACATAAATGCCACCATCTTCCTGCCCACCCCAAGCATTCAGATTCTGGTTGTTTAGGTGGGCAGCCATCGCTGGTTTAACAAGCCCCTTCGGGTGATTCTGATGCATACTCAGGTTTCAGAATCCTGCTATGCTCCCTGTTTTTCTTTTCTTTCTTTCTTTTTCTTTGCTCCCTGTTTTTCAGTAAAGGTCCTAGACCTGGCATACCATGTTCAGGGGGTAGAACTCCTTGGAAAAAGTGAATGTTTGAGCCCAAGGTATATATAAAGTTCACACATTGTGTATGATTTTTTTCACTTGGAAGCACATTTTAACATAAGGAGAACTTTCCATTGGTGAGAGGAGATTCTCAAGTTTTAGAGCACATAAAATCCCCTTAGAACTTTTTAATCATTTCGGGGAAGGTTCCATTAACCAAGATTTTTCACAAGAACCAAAGTGGTTTCAAAATCGGGAGCTCTTCTAAGGACTCTCTCAGAAATGAAATGAGTGAATGGTCAGGGAGATGACACGGTTTTCATCCCTAGCCATTGGGAGTGACAACGTTCCAGAGGTTTCATGCCGGAAAAAAAAAAAAAAAAATTGCTGTTATGCTGAGGTTTTAGGACTTTGTGTCGAATTTCGGCTTTGTGTGACTTAAGTAGATAACTGAAGTGTTGATCAAATCAATAAAAATGGTTTGTAGGTTTGATGAGTAAGCAGCTTTCTGAATTGATAGCTGGTTTTTTGACTGATTTGTCCAGTTGTGAAATAGGCACTAACCTCAGTCCACAAAGGTTTCAAAATAGATAACCGGGTTCGAGAAAGACCCTATCATTATAGGCAGTAGGTCTTGGGTTCGAGTTCTGACTATGCTTCTTACTACCACAGTGACTTTAGACTAGTAAGTCTTTGATTTTTCTTCTCTTGAATCACAATCACACATTGAATAATGCCTGCATTGTTATAATCATTGCTACTACTGAATAAAAAATGTTTCAAGCTTCTAGATCCAAGAAATTGTATTTTTAATGAAAATACACCCTTGGTAAGCCCCAGATTTTTGTCTAAATTAGGTGATGTTGGTGTCATGAACACTTAGTTGGTGAGGTATTGTTACAGTGCAGTAGTTTGAATTTAGGGACAAATGTCCTGTTTGGCTTGTAGGAATAGCGATATTCTAAAGGGGAATGAGAGAGGACAGCTGGTTTGACTTAGCATGTGCAGTCTAGCTTGGGAGTCTGACTTCTCTATGTAAGAACCATAATGAAACCCCTTTGGTTTCTAAGCAAACCATCAGCCCCTCAGGACTATCTGCTGGAGCTCGTTAAATTAATTGCTGTCTCCTTAGGACATTAGAAAGGGCTGGCCCTTCTTGGGGACTTGGAGCGTACTGTGGGGAACATTAAGCAGAAGACTTTAATTCTAGAAGTTCTGTGCCTTTTGTCTGATAGCTGTCTCCTCGTGAGGGGTGCTGCCCCTCTGCCTCCTTGATCACGTGTGGATGCACGGAGAGTGCATGGTTGGGTACACACACAAATTATGTAACTTGTGCATTACTGTTTATGTCTCATTGCACATTAATGCAGAGCGCACGGGTCACTTGGGCAGATATTGATTTTAGTTGGTTGTTTAGACTGGCACCAAGCAAGAGACCATTATTTCTGGTTTATTTTAAAATCTCGAATTGTTCAAAGTGAAGAAGTCTAATTATATGGATGATGTCTGCTTTTCTTAGGCTATTCAAGTGTGCATTTTCCCACCCAAGCCCTGTCCCTCTTTGAACTGCAGTGTGTAATTTGCCTTGTTGACTTTTAGTTTCATGTTGTATGTCATGGAATTCTGCATTTTGGTCTCCAGTAGTGTTTTAAAAAGATATATTTCCCCACTTTTTTTTCTTTTTCAAAATTTCACTTAAGCCCAGTAGCATGAATGATTTTGTAATCCACTCAGAAAAATTACCGTTCTGTCTAGTATTTTACTCAACCAGAATGATAAAGCCGCACACACTAATTACCAAATTACTACTCAGGACTTTGACAAGATGAAATGTTAACAGAACAAGACTTGATAGCATTATCACCAGTAGTTTCAGTTTTTCTTGTAAAATGCAAGAATGAGTTTAGAGCAAATTGTGGTCAGAGTCTAGTAAAGCTGTCCTACTGGGCTCTGCCTAGACATTCCTAAATTCCCCAATACCTAATTCAGGTAAGTGGAAATTTCAGATCTATTTTCATCTGATATGTAAGCGCATCTGTTGGTTAAGTGTCTAACTCTTGATCTCAGGGTCATGAGTTCAAGCCCTGTGTGGGGCTCCATGCTGGACATGAAGCCTACTTAAAAAAAAAAAAAAAAAGTATTCTTAAAATATTGTGTGCTTGGTGTTATGGATTGGAAAATATTCAAGACCACCTTCTTCCAACCTATCTAAATGGAAGCACTCAGTTACATTGATGGGTTCCTGCTTCCTCAGGATACCTTCTACCACAAGCACAGGAGAGTTGGGGAATTTAATTAAGATTTTTATCTGACAGAGAGGGAGAGGGAGAAGCAGGCTCTTTGTTGAGCAGGGAGCCCGATGTGGGGCTCGATCCCAGGACCCTGAGATCATGACCTGAGCCGAAGGCAGTCCCTGAACCGACTGAGCCACCCAGGCACCCCGAGCTGGGGAATTAAAACCATTACTTATATTGGGGCGCCTGGGTGGCTCAGTTGGTTCAGGGACTGCCTTTGGCTCAGGTCATGATCCCGGAGTCTCGGGATCGAGTCCCGCATCGGGCTCCCTGCTCGGCGGGGAGTCTGCTTCTCCCTCTGACCCCCTTCCCTCTCGTGCTTTCTATCTCTCATTCTCTCTCTCTCTCAAATAAATAAATAAAATCTTTAAAAAACAAACAAACAAACAAAAAACCCATGACTTGTAAAACTTTTGAAACGGATATGAAGGAAACAAGTGATCATAATATTGTCTGTCTGTTTTAACCATTAAAATACAAAATACAGTTAAAATTCAAACCACATGGACAGACAAGATTAACTTTCTCCTGTTCACCTTTCTAGTGCTTCTTCATTGGTAAGGACTGTTAATATTTTCCTGTATTATTTCAAAATACATATGCAAATCAAATGTACATATAGACCTGTACATGCATATACCAGGATATTTTTGATTACACAGAAAACATACCATACATAAAATTTCATATTTCATCTTTCTCATCTCATATACCCCAGAGTTTTTAAAACAGGCCCTGAATTGATACTTTATACTCTAATTTTTACAGAATCCTTTATATATAAATATATTAAGACTAATTTGGAATTAGTAGGTCATTAATAATTATATTTTTGATAGAGGCCAATGTCCCTGAAAAAGAGGTATACAAATTTGTATGAGTTTGAATTTGAATGAATGTTATGTTTACGTTCATATTGAATAGAAAGTAAGCAAAACTACCGATTTACTTTTCTTTGTGGCAATGAAGACTATATTATTGATGTCTTTAAAGTTGTGTAACAGCTGATAATGATTTTAATATTTATGCTATGATTTCAGTAAATGCTAAATGTTGATATTGTAACTTCACACCATTTTGTAGTAGTATATTGAGACTCTGAGGTGTAGAATTTGCTTGGTATAGCAGAAGATGAACAGTAAGCCTAAAATAAGCTTAGGGATAAATACAGTCTCAGTACACAGATGTTTTATCTTCCATGGGTATTTCACATTTGAGTTAATGAACTATCAGTAATTGACAATCTCTGGTTCCATGTTTCACAAGACAGTCATATTTGAGTCTTACCAAGACCCTGTAGGTTGGGGTTGTTGCTTAAAAATGAGTCATTAGAAGCAAATGAGTTTGTGTCTAGCTAGATGCTAAACACAGGAAATGGCCTATTGGATTTCAATTCAGATTTCCTCTTTCAAAGACCAGTGGTACTCTGACCACACCACACTACACAACATTCGGCATTGATTGAGGATATAGGGCAAAATGTTGGTACTGTTTGAAAGCACTATCCCAAGCATAGGAGATGGTGTTTGTATATTTGTGTATATATCTATGTGTATAAATAGCTGTGTGTGTGAGTGTATGAATATACACATATGTACATATATAAATCACTTGTAGATATCACTATTAGGAGATTATATATGTGTCATAAACTCCACTATTAAATTCAGGAAAGGCAAAACTTTGGCAGACTTAATGAGTGTTACAGCATCATTTATATTTTATTTGCCACTATGGTATACGTGTATATATAATTTAATTGTCATGCTAAACTTTTAAAACAGATGTAAATATCACTGACCACTTAAAAGGCAATTATGTAGATTATTATAATTTGATTTCCACTATGGTTTTGCCTTTGTCAATTGCAAGAGTATGAAACTATTTAAATTGGGGATAAAAGTTGAATATTTACTGTATTTCCTTAGTTTTTAAGAGCTGATGCAGCAGTATTTAAGCTGATTAGACTGGCAAAAACTGTGCTAAGCAATTTTTAATTGCACTAAATTGCTTTGCATGTACTTTGAAAATTTCCTTTAAATAAAACGTGGACATAAATGAACCTCTTAGCTTTAGATTATCAGTGTATGAGTTATTTTGAATATGGAATGAGCCATATCCTCAAATATAAATAGCCATATTACCTTTCTATATTCTGGGCAATATCCTTTAAAACACAAACACTATTAGGTGAAAGGAGACCTTAGTTTCTCTTCTCTGGCCCTTTATGTGTATCCCATTTATACTAAAGAACCAAACCAAATAAAAATACTTCCAGCTTAGTGAAAACATTCATTTTTCCTGCTGTTGATATATTGGATTCTCTTCTGGGAAAGATTAAAAAGTACAGTTTCTGTAGTTTGACCCTCTTAAATTGTCCAGATATGATAGGAGCTCAGTGAGTTCCACCAACAAATCATCTTTCAAGATATACAGAAAGGGTACGCTCGTTATGGAAAACAGTGACCATCAAAAATTACAGAACTATGTGATCCAGCAATACCCTTTCTGGGTATTTATCCAAAGGAAATGAAACCAATATCTGAGATCTCTGCATGATGACATTCATTGCAGCATTATTCACAATAACTAATCTAAGGAAACAATGTAAATATTTGTCAGTACATACCTAAAATGTATGCACATGTGTATGCATATGTTATATACATACACGTAGAATGGAATATTCAGCCTTAAGAAGGAGATCTTGCCATTTATGACCACATGGATGAAGCTGAAAGATACTATGTTTAGTGAAAAGAACCAGATACCAAAAAGCAACTTTTGCATGATCCCCCCTTGTGGAATCTAAACTAGACTCAGGAAGCCGGGAGTGGGAGGGGGATGGGGGGGTGGGGAGGTGTGCGTGGAAGGGTACAGTTTCATTTATGCAGGTTGGGTAAGTTCTGGGGAACCAATGTACCCCGGGGTGATAAATAGTTCAAAATACTGCATGGTATACTGGAAATTCGCTGAGTGGGTACATCTTAAGTGTTCTCACCGCACGCGCGCACACGTGCCTGCTTGTGGGGATTATTTCACAAAGCCTACGTTTGTCAAAACCTCAAGCTGTATACCATAAATCTATGCGATTCCTAGTCGTCATTTATACCACCAAGTGGATGGGAAGCTGAGAAGCCGTGTAATGCAGGTGTGAGCATGATGGACCTATGGCCAGGGGCGTAGAGGGAGGAGAGCGAGAAGGCGGCTTGGAGCTGCAGTTTGGGGATGTTTGTTTGTGGCGAGTGCCACACAGCCCAGGCCAGTAGCTAGCCTGACTGTCCAGAGAAGGCATCAACGCCAGGGAAAATGGGGGTGAAGAACAAACCTGAAGACTGGTTGCCCCCCTTTACCCCAACTAGGAACAAGTGATAAGTCAGTATGTGGAAGAAACAGGCTTCAGTAAAAGGAAGTACCCTGAAAGGTGCACAAAGGGAGAGAAGACGCAGGAATGAGGACTTAAAGTAGCTACGAAGCTTCAGTAAGCAGATTGGCTTTGGGTGTATTTCATGGGTAAACGGAGCCTCCTATTCAGTGTCTTTTTCTCTCTTTTTTTTTTCCCTTAAATAAGAGTTTATTTTGTAATATCTGAGAGATGCAGTTTGAGACCTGCAAACTAGGGCAAAACCATGGGCAAGTCCAACAAATGAAAGAACATTATTTTCTGTAGGAGGTAAATGGGGGCCGTGGTTCTGAGTGAAAGCCCCTTGGGGAAGAGCAAGAGTTCATGGTGGTGATGGTTTCTCCTTGGCTGAGTTGCAAGGGAAGTAGGTTTCTTACAGGAGATGCAGTGTTCATCTTTTTCTGTCGGGGCCTATAAGTGAGATCTTCTTCCTCTTCATGGTTCTTTGTTGGGGTCTGTGATTGACATTTCTGCTGGAGTTGGGGGCTGGCTGTCAACGAAGTGACGGTACCTCATCCCTACCTCTTCCTCCTGCTGCTGTATCCCCAGGCTCCCACCAGGCAACCCCTACAGGCTAGGTAGGGGCAAGGGAGGCAGGGCCAACACTTTCTGCTTTCCACCCATGCCTCCCCAGCTCCTGAGCGTGCCCTGCTGCCTGGCTTCATC
This sequence comes from Eumetopias jubatus, assembly GCF_037043125.1. Taxonomy (NCBI): domain Eukaryota; kingdom Metazoa; phylum Chordata; class Mammalia; order Carnivora; family Otariidae; genus Eumetopias; species Eumetopias jubatus. The sequence goes on along the minus strand of NW_028274823.1, from coordinate 86,630,615 downwards.
CCTACAAGGCTATTCATGAGCCCGCTCATCTGGTTTGATTCTCATGGCAGCCTGCACAAGGTGGACAATAGCAGCTGGGGGAGGGTCAGGGGTGTATCTTCCTTCTGTGGAGCCTGGGGTTGGAGAAAGCAGGCTTTTGCCAATCCAGTCGCACTTTCCCTCTGCCCTCCCTGGGGGGGCGGGGGGTGGGCAGCTCTTTCATGCCGCCTCCACACCCTCTCTGAGTTTCCAGAAACCGTGTGGGATGGAGACAGGAGCAGCTGTTGTTCTTTTTAACACACATAAATAACGACTTTCTCCCTGTAGACGTTTACGTGCCCTGCCCAATCCACTGCCTTCAGGAAATCATTTCTTGTTTCCATTTCAAATAAAGATTTGGCATCGAGAGGGCGTCTACCCCACTGCTCCGCGGGCTGATGGTCTCTTGTTTTCACGGGAGCTGTCCCAACAGAACTCTTCACAGAATGCAGACACTGGAAAGGCAGGCAGAAGGCGTGCTGCTAAATCCTGTGTATGTGATAACACATTAGCCCCATTAACCTGTAAACAACTTTCAGAGAAAGCGTCTGTTGAGGAAATGGGCACGGGCAGAGGTATTTATCTGTATTTCTACAGTTTCTTCAATACACTATAAACTGAAGAGACGCACAGATGGTTTAAATTCCTTGAAGTCCTTGCCCACTGCCTACTTTTACTCTGCTCCAAGGCCCCTCCACATGAGTCCTACAATGCATTTAATATTTTAAAAATGCGGACTCTTCGTAGTGGGGGTACAGTTGGTGGTACGAGGTCGATGATCTGATCTCCTTTATTTCAGGACTTGGCACTGCTACTCTTCTCAATAGCAGAGTCTCTGCATGCGCACCTGTTCTTGTGGCTATAAATACACTAAGATGGGGGGGGGTGTCTTTTGTTGTTGCTGTTGTTTTGTTTTAAAGCTAGTATTTGTGTCTCAAACTCAAAGGAGTGAAGTAAGAAAATTTCGAATGCAGTATTTCAGATTCTGCGCTCTATAACGAAGGGACAGGACACTGATGTGTAAAATGCATCTCAATTATTTTCTCAAAAGTAGGATGAATTATTCACTCAACTGTGGGCTCAGTGTCAGGTTGAAGGAGGCAACTGGAATCTAGGTTCTTTTATTATATTTAATTTCCTTTCATTTCATTATGTTAGTCACCATACAGTACATCATTAGTTTTGGATGCCTTTTAAAAAGTTTGGAGCATAGCTGGGTATTAAAGCAGACCTCCTCGGCGAGTTCAGAATGCAACAACCACTCTCACCTTGGCCTGTATCTGCCCTCCGGGGTCCTGTTATCTCTGCATTTCCCTGCATTAGTTTCTGGCTGTGGGTCAAGATGACATGCAGGCCAAACATGTGGATAATTAGGTTTACTTCAGAGACCACCTGTCACAATGTGAGTTTTGCTCCAGTCTTTGGGTTTTAAGTGACACTCATAAAATGCAATTTCATAGTATTTGAAATAGGCATGTAATCATTTCTCAGAACTTACCCTCTTTCAAGGGTATCCTTGACTATATCTGTAAATCAGAAAGTTACGTCTAATGCTAGAGTATGCAATAATGGAAAGACAAAGAATTATCTCTTCATCTGTAATGTGAAATGCTTAAGATACTGAAGAACTATGTGGTCATATTAATATCAATACATTTTCTCACAGCCCATATAATTTCACAGATGTCACCTCCTTCTTAGATATCTAGGAACGTGTTGGGGTAACTTGCTTTTATTGACAATAGAGCAGAGAGACCTATCTGGGGAAATACAGCTAAAGCTGTATAATTCTAAGTGTTTAGAAACAGCTGGGTAATCTTTAAATGTAGCTACATAGATAGATACCTATGAACAGGCATAGGCTTTGTTTGAATTTTTTTTTTTTAAAGATTTTATTTGACAGAGAGCTCAAGCAGGGAGAGTGGCAGGCAGAGACAGAGGGAGAAGCAAGCTGCCCATAGAGCAGTAGGAGCCCGATGTGGGATTCGACCCCAGGACCATGACCTGAGCTGAAGGTAGACACCCAATGACGGAGCCACCCAGGTGCCCCTGTTTGACTTTTCCATAGTGTAGATAGGTCACCTGGGCAGCAGAGCTAGAAATAATAAAGGTTTTCTTGGTCACAAAGATTTTTGCACCAGGACACTTTGGTTGATCTCAGATCTTTGACGGGACTGTCCATGATTCATGTGTTGGTCAAGGAGTCCACTCTGACAGCATACGGTCAGATCTGAGCATGCCACAGCATGAACACATTTGTCTCTCTCTTCTGAGACGGGGGATGTGGAGCAAGGTTTAGGTCAGGGCAGGGTGGTCTAATGAAGAGCATGTGGGCTCTGGATTCTGAAATTTGAATGTCTGTTGTGCGGATTCCGTCTGTCTGACTGGCCTGTCATGCCCTGTTGCAGCTCTGGTAGAACCTTTGCAAGGCTCTGCTTATGTGTTACAGCTGGCTTATGTGGCAGGATTCGGAGAATACCAGATATACGGTAGGTGCTCCTTCCTCCCTCCACCTGTTTCTTTAAAATAGTATAATTCTTTTTTTTTTTTTTTTTTTTTTTTTTTTGGAGGATTGGGAGCTCTGGAAGAGCAGTGGTCTGCCATAGGAGTTGGGGGCATTTGTGAGATTGATCAGCTAGTTAGCGGGAATCCATCTGTTCTTCATGTCAATATGAATTTATGCAAGACCAGAAGAGACCCCTTGGGAAAGCACACACCTTGGCAAACAGCCAGGAAAACACCTGTCCTTGACCAAGAAAACCTTGAAGTAGAAAATGTATACTCCTCTTAACGGACCATATCAAGACTCCTGTCTGTACAGTAGTAACTAATTAGTGGAAATGCTAGTGAATCTCAACAGTTGACCAATTTGAGAAGACAATCCCAGAATATTTAGTGTCTCCAGTTATTCTCCTGTAGCTCCCAGGGAGTTGTTGTTTGGCTCTTTGGGTAGATGCTGGAGAGGACCTGACTGCATGAACCACTAGTAGACGGCTCCTGATGGGTTCAGAGCTGTCCCCACTCACGGGGCCCTGTGGGTACTTTCTAAGTTGGTTCCACTTGTCTCCAACCCTCTCCTCAGATGGGCTGTAATCTCCTATCCAAAGCAACAGTGTCTCTCATGACTGACCACTTTTTAATTCCTTCAGACTATTTGAGAATAGGATAACCTTTATCCCATGCATAAATGAGCCTGAGAAATAATTACATTTTATGATTGCATTGAGTGGAGCTGTCCATTTTTCCCAGATTTTCTCAAGTTTATTCCTGCAGGGAGATGTACTTCCTTAACCTCTGGAAAATTAACTAGATTTTCCAGATTCCATGCGGGGGCATTATCTACATTTTGCATTTAGCTTGGTATTATGGAGCATTATTGTATCTTCCTGTAGTGTCCTAAAAGGAGCAGATATCCGTCCTACATGATAAGCAAATGTTAAAATGGGGGTGGGGGATATTTTAAGCCAAGTCTGGGCCATGGGTGTCTGTTTTTGTTTAGATCTTCCTTGAGTTCCCAGAAATACCTCTGCTCCAAAAATTGGTTAATCAAAAAAAAAAATTGGTTAAACTAGTGATGCTATCAAGTTCTCATTAATATATTGGTGTTTGGGGTGGACTGGATTACTGAGATTTTTTTTTCATAAAACAAATATTTCCTTAAAAAAATTGGGGAGAGACAATTTGTGAACGGAGGATTATTGGGCTCACCTTTGCTTAAATTGAGAAAAAGCTAGAAGACCTAAAATGTTGCTGTCGAGTAAGAATAATTAAAAGATGTGCAGATAATCTTATGAGGTTTCCGAGGCCCTTAAAATTAATATGGAAGTCCATAAAATCTTACTACTCCTATTATATTCTGTGATGTGCAGACACTTTTACTGAAGCTTTCTGTCTTTTCATGTCCAACTTTGTATCCAATTCTAGTTTTATTTCTTTAAAAATTGCATTCCTCTGTTATTTTGCATATATCTCAACTACCATAATTTTAAATCTCATTTTAAACAGGTCAGTCTAATACCTTTAGTACAGGTAGGTAGACACTTCACTGTAGGTGTGCCCTTTGGATTTTTCGCCTACTGTCAGTAGTTTGCTATGATTTAACATGTTGAACTCTGAGAACTGCCTTGCTTCCTGGAGTACTGGAGAATCACCATTTTTTCTTGATGCATCTAACACTGTACAACATAATGAAGAGAATTCTGAAGTCCTGAAACATTGAGAGACTAGGAAGTAAGCAGAGCTTTGGATTGAAAAGCTGTTGTAACTGAAATGAAATGATTGGTGATGTTTTTGAGATTTTCTTTGCATTTAAAACTATTTAGAGTTTTTATTCACATTTAATGGTGATCTCTAATGAAAATCCTTACCCAGGGTCTATCAATATGATGCATAAGTGATTATAAACATGGTATTAAGCATATCTATTGATACACATTGGGGAGATAGAAAGTGTAGGATTTAGAAAGTGATTGCATAGTATTATAAAAGCAAAATTGGTGAAAGGATTGACCATTTTGTTTAATTTCATGACCATTTTGACTTACTAGTCCTGAATAGAGTAGCTTCCTAATACAACTAGAATGACCAATTAACTGATTGCTTTGAATTCCTAAGTTTGGTCTTCTCAGTACATAAGTCTGAATGTGTTGCTTGTTATATATTTCCTGGCTCCTTTGGGACCTTCAGAAATATATTTTGGACGTTAGGAATAATGATTACATAAGCAATAATGTTGGACAGATTTGCATCAGACAGAATCTGACTATGCATATAAACAAGTTTGTATACATAATCATTGTCCTTTCACATTTCAAATTCTGTCAGTAATAACAAATCATAAGTTAAAATTTCAAAACGTTAGCCTAAAAGTCTTAAGTTTTCCACTAGAAACAATCTTTTGTTGTAAATATCTGTGGACTCCATTCTTTTCTAAATAGAGGATTGTTTTTTTGGGAACAGACTAGTCCTATAACCTATCCTCCCTGGAGGTAGAAGAAAAAAATATTTTTGAAAACAAATTTGCTATTTGGAAATACATAAATTTTGATTCATTGTAGATAGGTGAGCAATTTATTACAAAGGGTACTGTTAACCTACAGGACAATATGACTCACTCTGGAATTTTATTGTCTTAGTCTCCTAGAAAAGGTAGCCCCGTGTGTCTGATTCCTGACAACTGACGACAGTCGGACCAGCTTAGCCAGGCCCTTGTCTCCTTTTCTTTAGCAAAAACTCTCTATTTTAAGCCATTGTCCTTAAGATGTTTTCTCACATAATATGTATACAGGTTCACATATGAAATAGTATGCAAAATTCATACTGAAAACGCCCACTGTATGTCCCTTCCCAAAATGACTCCCATGGCTCAGCGTTGACTAATTTTATTTGGCTTTTCCTGGAAGCTTTTGTATGCATCTCTTTCTTGATTTTCCCGTGTCAGATGTTACTTGTAGATGTACTCCTGTGAAAAATAATGTGGTCCTTAAACTGGAACATCTCTGTACAAACTTTCCCAGCTCCTTCATCTTTAATACCACAGGCGTTTGATTAGTAATATTCTGACTATGTAAATGTACTTCTCTCCTCCACATGGTTTTTACTTCTTTTATTTCACAACTCTTTACAAGTGTGGAGGTGAAAGAAACAAGTGCTGACTTTTTCATTGGGCTTAGTTTGCAAGGACTCTGTGTCATTCTGAAATTATCCAGTCTCTTCTCTTCTGCTTCTGACACCTGCCTCACGTTGGTCCTCCTTGGATCCAGTTGCTTGGTAAGAATCTGCCTTCCTGGAGACCCAGTACTTCATGGATCCATCTTGTGAATGCTTTCCCCTCTCTCCTTTGGGGGGACAGCCTTTAGGAGTTGCCTAAAGGAGCACGTTTGGGAATGAAACATTCTGAGATCATACTGACCTGACATCTCTTTATTCTACTTCTATCCCTGACCACAGAGTTTCTGGATACAGAATTCTCAGGTGAAGATAAATTTCCCTTATTCTGAAGTCCTTACCCCATTGTCTCCTAGGTGCTTGTCCACTTTTTGTAAGTATAATAGTCCATGATTTTTGAATTCTCTACGTTGTATGAAGATTCTTACTAATCGTACCATTACCAATGCTCTTAAAAAATGTGGAGGGGGCGGAGCAAGATGGCAGAGGAGTAGGAGACCTGGATTTGCTCTGGTCTCAGGAATTCAGCTGGATAGGGATCAAACCATTCTGAACACCTACGAACTCAAAAGGAGACCGAAGAGGAGAGTAGCAACAACTCTCTGAACAGAGAAGCTACCACTTACTGGAAGGTAGGACGTGCGGAGAAGTGAATCCGAGGCGATATTCGGGAGGATAGACGGCCGGGGAGGGGCCTCCGTCGGCCGCTTCTGGCAAGTGCTAGAGCCGCGGAGCACAAAATCGGAACATTCAGATGTCGGATCCGCGGAGGGATGTCGCTCCAGTGGCTAAGCGGGGGGTGGAAACCTCGCGGGACAGTGTGCTCTTGGGACCCTTGGGGTCACAGAAAGACCGGGGGTGCCTGAGTGCGCCAGAGCTCCCAGGGATCGGAGCGGGGAAGCCGGCTGCAGAGACGGAGCCGAGGCGCGGGCTCTCAGCTCGGGGTGGCCATAACCTGTGATCCGCGGCCCAGTCCGGCCACTGCTCCTCCAGCAGGGACCCAACAAGCGGCAGATCCGGGGAGACTCCCCTCCCTCCCCTGGGAGGAGCGGCGCGGGAGCGCACCGCAGAGATCTGCTGGGTTTGGAGACTCCACACGGGGTCGGGTGCCAGAGATAGAAACGCTCGGTCACAGGCCGGGTGAGCACGGAGTACGGCCGGAGACCGGGGACACGGGAGTGACTGCTTTTCTCTGGGGGCGCACTGTGGAGCGGGGCCCCGAGTTCTCAGCTCCTCTGAGTGGAGATTGGAAGGCCACCATTTTCGCCCTGGTCCTCCAAGGCTGTACCGAGAGCTTGCAGGGAACAAAAGCTCCAGAGAGCAAACCTGAGCAGCTTGCTTAGCCGGGACCGACAAGGGCGGGGCAATTCCGCCTCCGGCAAAGACGTTTGGGAACCACGGCAACAGGCCCCTCCCCCAGAAGATCAGCACGAACAGCCCGCAAGCCAAGACCAAGTTTACCGATCAAGGAGAACGGGAGAACTCCAGCGCTATGGGAATACTGCACGTAGAATTCATGGCTTTTTTTTTTTTTTACAATGATTCATTAGTTTTTCAAAGTTAATTTTTTAACTGTTTTTTTTAATTTTTCTTTTTCCCTTTTTCAACCAACATCTTATCAATCCCTTTTTTTAAAAAAAACATTTTTTATTTTTTATTTTTAGAGTCACATTTTATCCCTTCATAGTAGTTACCTTTATTTTTGGCATATATATATAAGTTGTTCACTCTTTAAAATTTTGAAATACAGTTTCTTCTAACAGATCAAAATATACCCTAAAGCACTAGTGTATGGATTTTTCTAGTCTCCTGCCTGATCACATTCTCTACCTTTTTTCTTTTTCTTTTTTTTTAATCTTCTTTCTTTTTTAAACAACTTATCAATTCCTTTTATAAAATCTTTTATAATTTACATCTTTACAGTAACCTTCCATCCCTTCATTGTATCAACCCTTATTTTGTACATATATGTCTTTCTTCCTTTAAAATTTTAGGAGGCTCTTTTTTCTAACAGACCAAAATACGCCCAAAATCTAGTGTGTGGCACTGATCTATGCTCTAGCCTGATCATATTTGATCATATTCTGCTTTTTTTGTATTGTTCTGTTTTGTTTTTATCTTTTTTTTCTCTTTCTTTTTTCTTTCTTTCCCTTTCTTTTCCCCTGGTTTCAGGTCTTTTCTCATTTGTATAGAGTATATTTTCTGGGGATGTTGTTACCCTGTTATCATTTTGTTCTCTCATTCATCTATTCTCCTCTGGACAAAATGACAAGATGGAAAAAATCACCTCAACAAAAAGAACAAGAGGCAGTACCATCAGCCAGGGACCTACTCAATACCGACATTAGTAAGATGTTGGACCTAGAATTCAGAATCATGACTTTAAAGAGACTAGCTGGGCTTGAGAAAAGTGTGGAAGTTATTAGAGAAACCCTTTCTGGAGAAATAAAAGAACTAAAATCTAACCAAGTCGAAATCAAAAAGGATATTAATGAGGTGCAATCAAAAATGGGGGCACTAACTGCTAGGATAAATGAGGCAGATGAGAGAATCAGCGATATAGAAGACCAAATGATGGAAAATAAAGAGGCTGAGAAAAAGAGAGAGAAACAACTACAGGATCATGAGCGCAGAATTCGAGAGATAAGCGATACAATAAAACGAAACAACATTAAAACAATTAGGATCCCAGAAGAAGAAGAAAGAGAGAGAGGGGCAGAAAGTATATTGGAGCAAATTATAGCAGAGAACTTCCCTAATGTGGGGAAGGAAACAGGCATCAAAATCCAGGAGGCACAGAGAACCCCTCTCAAAATCAATAAAAATAGGTCAACACCCCAACATCTACTAGTAAAACTTACGAGTCTCAGAGACAAAGAGAAAATCCTGAAAGCAGCTTGGAGAAGAGATATGTAACCGACAATTGTAGAAATATTAGAATGGCAACAGACCTATCCACAGAGACCTGGCAGGCCAGAAAGGACTGGCATGATATCTTCAGAGCACTACACGAGAAAAATAGGCAGCCAAGAATACTATATCCAGCTAGGCTTTCATTGAAAATAGAAGGAGAGATAAAAAGCTTCTAGGACAAACAAAAATTAAGGAATTTGCAAACACGAAACCAGCCCTCCAAGAAATATTGAAAGGGATTCTCTAAGCAAAGAGAGATCCTAAAAACAGCATAGATCAGAAAGGAACAGAGACAATATAGAGTAACAGTCACCTTACAGGCAATACAATGGCACTAAATTCATACCTTTCAATAGTTACCCTGAATGTAAATGCGCTAAATGCCCCAATCAAAGACACAGCCTATCAGATTGGATTAAAAAACAAGACCATCAATATGCTGTCTGCAAGAAACTCATTTTATTTTATTTTATTTTATTTTTAAAGATTTTCTTTATTTATTCATGAGAGAGAGAGGGAGGGAGAGAGAGAGAGAAGCAGGCTCCCAAGGAGCAGGAGGCCCGATGCAGGACTCGATCCCAGGACCCTGGGATCATGACCTGAGCCGAAGGCAGATGCTTAACCATCTGAGCCACCCAGGCGCCCAAGAAACTCATTTTAGACCCAATGACACCGCCAGATTGAAAGTGAGGGGGTGGAAAACCATTTACCATGCTAATGGACACCAAAAGAAAGCTGGGGTGGCAATCCTTATATCAGACAAATTATATTTTAAAACAAAGACTGTAATAAGAGATGAGGAAGGACACTATATCTTACTTAAAGGGTCTATCCAACAAGAAGATCTAACAATTCTAAATATCTATGCCCCTAACATGGGAGAGGCCAATTATATAAGGCAATTAATAACAAAAGCAAAAAAACACATGGACAACAATACAATAATAGTGGGAGACAGTAACACCCCCCTTACTGAAATGGAGAGATCATGTAAGCAAAAGATCAACAAGGAAATAAAGACTTTAAATGACACACTGGACCAAATGGACTTCACAGACATATTCAGAACATCCATCCCAAGGCAATGGAATACACATTCCTCCCTAGTGCCCATGGAACATTCTCCAGAATTGATCACATCCTAGGTCACAAATCAGGTCTCAACCGGTACCAAAATTTTGGGATCATTCCGTGCATATTTTCAGACCACAATGCTTTGAAACTAGAGCTCAATCACAAGAGGAAATTTGGAAAAACTCAAATACATGAGGGCTAAGGAGCATCCTACTAAAGAATGAATGGGTCAACCAGGAAATTAAAGAAGAATTAAAAAAATTCATGGAAACCAATGCAAATGAAAACACAACTGTCCAAAATCTTTGGGATACAGCAAAGGCAGTTCTGAGAGGAAATTATATAGCAATACAAGCCTTTCGCAAGAAACAAGAAAGGTCTCAAGTACACAACCTAACCCTACACCTAAAGGAGCTGGAGAAAGAACAGCAAATAAAGCCTAAACCCAGCAGGAGAAGAGAAATAATAAAGATCAGAGCAGAAATCAATGAAATAGAAACCAAAAGAACAGTAGGACAAATCAATGAAATTAGGAGCTGGGTCTTTGAAAGAATTAACAAGATGGATAAACCCCTGGCCAGTCTTATCAAAAAGACAAGAGAAATGACCCAAATCAACAAAATCATGAATGAAAGAGGAGAGATCAAAACAAACACCAAAGAAATACAAACAATTATAAGAACAATTTATGAGCAACTCTATGCCAGCAAATTAGATAACCTGGTAGAAATGGGTGCATTCCTAGAGATGTATCAACTACCAAAACTGAACCAGGAAGAAATAGAAAACCTGAACAGACCTATAACCACTAAGGAAGTTGAAGCAGTCATCAAAAATCTCCCAACAAACAAAAGCCCAGGGCCAGATGGCTTCCCAGGGGAATTCTATCAGACATTCAAAGAAGAATTAATACCTATTCTCCTGAAACTGTTCCAAAAAATAGAAATGGAAGGAAAACTTCCAAACTCATTTTAGGAGGCCACCATTACCTTGATCCCAAAACCAGACAAAGACCCCATCAAAAAGAATTACAGACCAATATCCTTGATGAACATGGATGCAAAAATTCTCACCAAAATACTAGCCAATAGGATCCAACAGTGCATTAAAAGGATTATTCACCACGACCAAGTGGGATTTATCCCTGGGCTACAAGGCTGGTTCAACATCCGCAAATCAATCAACGTGATACAATACATTAACAAAAGAAAGAAGATGAATCATAGGATCCTCTCAATAGGTGCGGAAAAGGCTTTTGACAAAGTACAGCATCCTTTCTTGATCAAAACTCTTCAGAGTATAGAGATAGAGGATACATACCTCAATATCATAGAAGCCATCTATCAAAAACCTACAGCGAATATCATTCTCAATGGGGAAAACCTGAGAGCGTTTCCCCTCTCAGCTTTTCCCCTAAGGTCAGGAACGCGGCAGGGATGTCCACTCTCACCACTGCTATTCAACATAGTATTAGAAGTCCTAGCCACAGCAATCAGACAATAAAAAGAAATCAAAGGCATCCAAATCAGCAAAGAGGAAGTCAAACTCTCACTCTTTGCAGATGATATGATACTGTATGTGGAAAACCCAAAAGATTCCACCCCAAAACTGCTAGAACTCATACAGGAATTCAGTCAAGTGGCAGGATATAAAATCAATGCACAGAAGTCAGTGGCATTCCTATACACCAACAACAAGACAGAAGAGAGACAAATCAAGGAGTCCATCCCATTTACAATTGCACCCAAAACCATAAGATACCTAGGAATAAATTTAACCAAAGAGGCAAAGGATCTGTACTCAGAAAACTATAAAATACTCATGGAAGAAATTGAAGAAGACACAAAGAAATGGAAAAACGTTCCATGCTCATGGATTGGAAGGACAAACATTGTGAAGATGTTATTGATTCCTAGAGTAATCTACACATTCAATGCTATCCCCATCAAAATGCCATCCACTTTTTTCAAAGAAATGGAACAAATAATCCTAAAATTTGTATGGAACCAGAAGAGACCCTGAATAGCCAGTGGAATATGGAAAAATAAAAGTAAAGCTCGCAGCATCAGAATTCCAGACTTCCAGCTCTATTACAAAGCTGTCATCGTCAAGACAGTATGGGACTGGCACAAAAACAGACACATAGATCAATGGAACAGGATCGAGAGCCCGGAAATGGACCCTCAACTCTATGGTCAACTCATCTTTGACAAGCAGGAAAGAATTTCCAATGGAAAAAAGTCTCTTCAACAAATGGTGTTGGGAAAATTGGACAGCTACATGCAGAAGAATGAAACTGGACCATTTCCTGAGACCACACACAAAAATAGACTCCAAATGGTTGAAAGACCTAAACGTGAGACAGGAGTCCATCAAAACCCTAAAGGAGAACACAGGTAGCAACCTCTTCGACCTCAGCCGCAACAACTTCTTCCTAGAAACATCACCAAAGTCAAGGGAAGCAAGGGCAAAAATGAACTATTGGGATTTCATCAAGATAAAAAGCTTTTGCACAGCAAAAGAAAGAGTCCACAAAACCAAAAGACAAGCAACAAAATGGGAGAAAAGATTTGCAAATGACATCTCAGATAAAGGGCTAGTATCCAAAATCTATAAAGAACTTATCAAACTCAACACCCAAAGAACAAATAATCCAAGCAAGAAATGGACAGAAGACATGAACAGACGTTTTTCCAAAGAAGACATCCAAATGTCCAAGAGACACATGAAAAAGTGTTCAACATCGCTCGGCATCAGGGAAATCCAAATCAAAACCTCAATGAGATACCACCTCACACCAGTCAGAATGGCTAAAATTAACAAGTCAGGAAACGACAGATGTTGGCGGGGATGTGGAGAAAGGGGAACCCTCCTACACTGTTGGTGGGAATGCAAGCTGGTGCAACCCCTCTGGAAAACAGTATGGATGTTCCTCAAACAGTTGAAAATAGAGCTACCATACGATCCAGCAATTGCACTACTGGGTATTTACCCCAAAGATACAAATGTATGGATCTAAAGGGGTAGATGCACCCCATTGTTTATAGCAGCAATGTCCACAATAGCCAAACTGTGGAAAGAGCCAAGATGTCCATCAACAGATGAATGGATAAAGAAGAAGTGGTATATATACACAATGGAATATTATGCAGCCATCAAAAGAATGAGATCTTGCCTTTTGCAACTACGTGGATGGAACTGGAATGTGTTATGCTGAGTGAAATAAGTCAATCAGAGAAGACATGTATCCTATGACCTCACTGATATGAGGAATTCTTAATCTCAGGAAACAAACTGAGTGTTGGTGGAGTGTTGGGGGGTGGGATGGATGGGGTGGCTGTGTGATAGACATTGGGGAGGGTATGTACTATGGTGAGCGCTGTGAATCGTGCAAGACTGATGAATCATGGATCTGTACTTCTGAAACAAATAATGCAATATATGTTATGAAAAAGTTAAAGAAGAAGATAGCAGGAGGGGAAGAATGAAGGGGAGTAAGTTGGAGGGGGAGACGAACCATGAGAGACGATGGACTCTGAAAAACAAACTGAGGGTTCTAGAGGGGAGGCGGGTGGGGGGATGCGTTAGCCTGGTGATGGGTATTAAAGAGGGCACATTCTGCATGGAGCACTGTGTGTTATGCACAATCAATGAATCATGGAACTCTACATCAAGAACTAATGATAAGGTATGGTGATTAACATAACATTAAAAAAATTAAAAAAAATGTGGAGTGTTTTCTTACAGCTTTTTACTGTAATTGTGTCACATGATTTGTATATATTGTGTTCAGTATTACTCATTGTGTTTGACACTTTTTTTTAAAGATTTTATTTATTCATTAGAGAGAAAAATGAGAGATAGAGAGTACGAGAGGGAAGAGGGTCAGAGGGAGAAGCAGACTCCCCGCTGAGCAGGGAGCCTGATGCGGGACTCAATCCCGGGACTCCAGGATCATGACCTGAGCCGAAGGCAGTCGCTTAACCAACTGAGCCACCCAGGAGCCCATGTTTGACACTTTTTAATGATTTTCAAACTGCCATATTAAATCTACAGCTCCAGAAAAAGTTCGTTATTTCTTTGGTAACTTGATGAATTTTACTTATTAGCTCTGTAGCTCAGTCATCAGGTAGTATGTAACGGACCTCCTTAAAAATAAGAAGCTTCCTCAGTGCACAACAGAGCCCACTCCTCACCTCTGATTTCTCACTATGGCTTGACTGACCACATGTAGCTTAGCTCCGTGGCCGCATGCTTCCCTGCGCGTGAGTTCGCTGGGGTGAGTCTGCCCCGTGTGGCACTCCGACTAGTGGCCTATTAGTGTTTTCCTCACATGCCGACAGCACACTGTCCTTGCCACCCACGTAACATCGGTAGCGAAGTACCCTCTGCCTATGGTGTGTATGTGCGAGGAGAGGACTTGGGAGAATTGGGGCCGCTAAGGCCATCCATCGCCTTCTGGGAATTGTATTCACTGGGTCTTGTATCTCTGCCTTGATTACCTTTATCCCCACTCCCCTTTTTTCTCTACTGTACATTTTGGGAAATCCCCTTTGACTTGCTCTTTTAACCCTTCAATTTATTTTTTAATTATATGTTTTTAATTTCATAACACCTCTGTGAATGTTTTATTTTTATAGTATCTTGGTTTTAGGAGACATTTTTGTCTAAGAGAATGTTAATTATGTGTACATATACATATGTGTATGTGTGTGTGTGTATATGAGAGAGAGAGAGCGCTACTCTCATTCTTGGACAGGATGGTTTCTTTAGGACTCTTCTGTTCTTGTTGTCTCTGTCTTCCATGTCAAAGGTCTTGTCAAGTATCTGGTGATCCTCATTAATTGATTTGCTCTGAAGATGGAGAATGAGAAAGTGAAGGAGAACTCTGCCTGTAGGACTAGTCGCAGACCGGTGGGCCCCATGCAGAGATGGACACTGTAATTTCTGTTTGTAGGTGAGGCCTGGCCTCCAGTGTTCCAGGTGGCACGGGACAAAAGTGTTTGGTGTCTCGCTGATTGATACAAAAGTCTCAGTTAAAGCCCTGGTTTCTAGTAGGTTCCCTCCTCTGCATCTGGTGTTCCTCGGGTTATTCTTTGGTTTGGTTTTTCCAAGGAGCAGCTCTACTCTGATCTTAAGGTGGAGGAGGGTTAGTTGTGTAGCCGCTCAGGGTGGGTCAAAGGACCTCGAAGCCCCACATAGAGACTTGCACCAGATTCTGCGGTTTTTCAGCCCCTGCTCACATCCTGCATTTACAAGCACATGATGCCTCCGTTTATAAAGTCTCTGGAATTTTTACATATTTTTTGTACTTTATTATTTTGGTAGAGCTTGACGGAGCATGTTTCATTTCTCGCCACGTTTTCCTGAAGCCCCGAACAACTTGTATACAAAAGGAAATTACCAGAATGCGATCCAACCCTGCTGTTTTAGAGCAGGTTCTCCTGTCTGTGCCTAATTATTATGCAATATTGGCTTTGGTGTATAGTTGATACAACTAATATCTCCATCTTTAAGATGAAGAAGTTGAGGCTCAAAATGGTTTGAGTATTTGCCCATGTCTCCCAGATGGACGGGCAAGGTTGAGACAGAACCCCTTTTTACCTTCGCTTTCTGGTGATAGAAAGGGGTTCAATGATATTTTTCTCTGGCTTCGAATCTTCATCCCTTTGACTCACTGTAATTTAGATAATTCTCCAGGGAGGCAGAAAAGAAGAAGCAAGAAAATCAAGGTATTCAGGCACCAATTTAGGAACTTAAACAGACTTCTGCCTCATTAAGCAAACATTGAAGGCAGAAGAGAAAATTGACACTGACATTTCTATATTCACCATTTCTATATATTTTCAAACTTAGACTTCCCAATAGGCGTGATTGGAAGTTTAATTTGCCCCTTCTTTTTTGACAGCTTCATTCATATTTAATCTTCATGTGAATTTTTTTTTTCACTCACCTCTATTCACTCTCCATTAAATGCTATGCACCCTTGCCTATAGTACAAATACAGGGTATTTTGTTCTAAATAGCTTCAGCTTAACTCCTATTTTTTTTTTTCATCTGTCATAGGATGGGTGCATGTTTAAACATCATTTGGCGTAGTTATGCATGCTTTTCAGTATTTTCAGCTAAATTTCTAGCGGATCTGTTATTCACCACCTTGCTATTTTTAAGCAAGTGGATGGAAGAGGGCTGCGACTCCTAATGTTGAAAGCACCAGTCACATGAGAGCCGTTACGGACCGCACTCCAGAATGTTTCCATCTCTGTCATTGGGAACAGTGCTGGATTTTAGATTTCCTCTCTCAGTTTTGGCAAGAGATTTTAATTTCCAATAAATTTGGACAATTGCTGCATTTTACTTTTATAAACAGCCCAAAGGGAATGTTTAAAATTTTAAAAATTTATTTGAATTAAATATCCATTTTTTAAAAGTATCTTAGTATGAGGAGTATCTGCATGTGAATAGCTGATTCTGGAATTATCTTTCATATTCCTGACTATAGCTGATCTTAACAGGTCCTCACCACTAGTAATTTTTAGGAAACCGGTGACTTGTAATGATGGATAGCAGTGTATGTGTATAGATATATGCTTATGAGGTAGAAAAGGCTTTAAAACTTAAAAATACTACTCCCCCATTATGTTTGCCAAAATAATCAGTAAATTCTAAAATGTTAATTTCTCTAACCTGTGTTTTCTTTTTATTCTGGATTTCACAGTGCCTTTTTTCTTGCTCTGAAATGTTAATTCCAGGGGCACCTGGGTGGCTCAGTTGGTTAAGTGTCTCTTGATTTTGACTCAGGTCTTGACTTAGGGTCCTGGGATCGAGCCCCGTGTCCGGCTCTGTGCTCAGCACAGGATATGCTTGTCCCTTTCCCTCTGTCCTCCCCCTGCTCCCCTTCTCCATTTTTCGCTCTCAAATAAAATCTTAAAAAATGTTAATTCCCGTCTTCTCCTTTTTTTAGTGTTGGAACAGTGTGTGCTATAAGATTATCATTACTTTGGTATCATTGAAAGTAAATGTAATCTCACCAAATTATATTGTTTAATTTTCATTTTTGATATTTTCCACCATATGCAAAAGTGGAAGGAACAGTATGAGTATCTGTACATTCATAGTCTCAACCATCAGTATCATTTGCGATCATGATTGGAATATATGGTTTGATGCTTTGGCTGAATTAAAACTTAAAGCTAATTTTGAGTCCTAGAGATATGGCTTTCCCCAGTCACAGATGATGGAGATGATAAAAATGAATTTATCACAAATTCACCCATGATTTTCTAGTAGTTGTCTTTTCACATTTGTATCTTAGGTCCATATGAGGTTTATTTTGTGTATGATCTAAGGAGTAAATCAGTTTATTTTATAAAATGCCATCGAGTTTTTTAAAGCCATGTATTAAGAGACCGAGTTCATACCCTAAATTTCTTTATGCACTCATGTTTATTCCAGATTCCGTATGCTATTCTGTGGACACAGACACCTATGTGGCTCAGTTAAGACTTACATGTAATCTGGTAGAGGAAGTTGTCCTTTCTTCACTTTGTTCCTTTTTTAAAACGTTTCTCCTTTTATGATTTTTTTTCAGCACAAACTTTATAATCAACCTGTCTAGCTTAAGCAAACTGTAAATATAACAGCAACCACACACATACAAAATCTTGGTACTAGTGTTAATGTCATTAAAAACAATTGGGGAGAACGAGTATCTTCTTGACCTTTTCTGGTCTTCTGTAGAAATATTTAATGCCATCCTATTTGTCGAAGTCTCTTGGTATCATTTGACACTTTAAATCTTTTTTATAGAGATCCCTGTAAGTTTGGCATCCTTTAAAAGTTTTTTTTTCTATTTTTTGTTGCTGTTGTTATGATAAATTAGATCGCTCTTTCCCTTATGTAAACTTTGCTTCTTTATATATAGGATAGTTGTTGACTTTTGTATATTATTATCCTGCTTCTTCTTTTAATTATTATTATCCTGCTAGTTTTTCTTTTTCTCCATGTAGTTTATTAAATCCCAAGACCCTGAGATCATTACCTGAGATCATGACCTGAGCTGAAACCAAGAGTTGAACACTTACCAGACTGAGCCACCCATGTGCCCCATTTTGGGTGTGATTTTAAGCAGCATTAGGATTATCTGGTTTTTGAAGATAAAATTCCTCTGTAAAAATACGAGACTGTTTCTAAAGAATGTGGGTTAGAGTATAATTCTTAGATAAATTCCATTTCTTTTAGAAAATTGGAATTTAAAATTTCTATCTCCACTGGTATCAATATGCTGAATTACATTTTCTGAGAAGAGTAGTTTATTTCGGTTCCTTCCTTCTTTCTCTTCCTTCCTTTTGGTCTTTCTAAATTTGTTTTTCAAAAGTTCCACCATATACTTATTTCCCCTTGTTGGTGGTGGTGTCTTAGTGCCTTCGTGTCTTTTTAGTTTTAAATTTTATGGATATTTTTCCTCAAAGAAACAGCATGTTTACTTATTAGCTTAGTGTATTTTAATAGAAAAAAATTATTTCTACTTGCATCTTGATTTCTTACTCTTATTCTGTTGGTTTGCTTTATTGTTGTCTTTCTAATTCTTGGGTTAGGTGTTCAACAAAATATCCAAAAGAACTACCTCATTAACTATGTTGTTTGGCCCTTCTGCATGCTTTCGCTTTTATATCCACATGATTTGTTTTGCATTGAGAGGGTGTAGAAAAGTTGCCTAAAATCAGTTCACTTTTGTTGTCTTTTCTTCTTTATCCATTGTAATCCTTTGCTTTACGAAGAGTGTTGCTTATAATTTGGCATCCTACTTTGGTTCCCTTTTTTTAAATTCTGACTGATCATATACCCATATCACTGCCCTAATTTGTTTGCGTTTGTCGGGCATGCTATTGATTCTTAATTTTTTAACCATTCTGATTGTAAATAAACTCTTTTACACAAAGTAGAATTAAGTTTTCTTCTATATACTACTAGGACAACACTTACCTTTTAGTATGTGAGCTAGGTGTGTTTGCATTTATCAGTACAGCTGATCCTTGGTCTCAATTTTTTAATATTTTGTTACTATGCATAGTGTGTTCTGTATAATCCCTATCATGAACTGTGTTGTCTATTTTCCTTGCAATTTTAAGTTTTAGAGTTTTATTGTTCCTTTTTCCCCTTAAGAATAGCTTTCACTTGAGCGATTATCTTTATACCAAAACCTTTATATTTTGCTAGCCTGTTGGTCAGAAATGAGATTCTGCACTTACAGCCTATCAAGTAATCAATGAGCTATTTTTTGCTTTCCTCTTTCTCCTTCATCTATGTTAATTTTTTTCTATAATGCATTTTGACACCTACTTCCATATTTGTTTTAATCTTTTTTTTTTAAAGATTTTATTTATTTGACAGAGAGAGACACAGTGAGAGAGGGAACACAAGCAGAGGGAGTGGGAGAGGGAGAAGCAGGCTGTCCTCTGAGCAGGGAGCCTGATGCGGGCTCGATCCCAGGACCCTGAGATCATGACCTGAGCCGAAGGCAGATGCTTAACGACTGAGCCACCCAGGTGCCCCTCCATATTTATTTTCATCTTAAATCTTCAATTTATTTTTGATTCAATTCAATTGGTATTATGTTCATGTTTACCCAACCATCTTTTATAGAATGAAGGCCCTTCTCTAGTAGAATCTGCAGGATAGCTCTTGGGCACAATATGCGTTGAATGCATTTATTTAAAATTGCATTTCTGTAGCCTTGATAGTTAAAGGTCAGCTTGGGTGGATATATATACTTGTCTAGTATTTCTTTCATTGGATTTCTTATTACTCCATGCTGTCATATCATGTGTAATGCTGTCCAGAATGCTGATACACATCATTTTCTTTCTGTTGTATGTGACTTGGTAGTTTTTGCTTGGGGATCCTTATATTTTGACTATTCAAGGCAGTTTTTCCCTAGCTTGTGTAGACGCTTCCATTATGTAAATTCAAGCCACCACACCTTCAAGGACCGTTTTCTTGAGTTACTGGTCTTATTTATTTCATTTTATTTTTTTTAAGGATCTTATTTATTCGTTGGAGGGTGGGAAGGAGGGAGTAAGGGAGGGAGGGAGGGAGAGGGAGAGAGAATCTGAAGCAGACTCTGCACTGAGTGCAGAGTCCAACATGGGGCTCGATCCACAATCGTGAGATCATGACTTGAGCTGAAACCCAGAGTCAGACGCTTAACTGACTGAGCCACCCAGGCGCCCCATTGAGTTACTGGTTTTAACATTAATTTTGTTCTGTTGCCAGATGTGAATTTTTTTTTTTTTACTTTGATGATTTTAGACCTGTGACTTGGCTTCTACTTCTTGACTTTCTATTTCTGTATTCAGTGTCCTTTGCTGCACTGTTAGTTCTATCTGTTCTCGGGCATCTTCCAGTTTTTCCCTGTGCCCTATCATCTGTGTTTTACCTCTTCCTATTGTTAGCTCACTTGAGAATAAGCTTTTTAAGGCCTTGTAACCAATGGCATGAGGGCAAAAATATATTCAACCATTACACTTTAGACTAATTATCAGATTTTCATAAAGATACAAAACAATATGGATACTTAGCTGACTGTTGATGTTTCTACTTTAACTTCACTCATATTGATTAAAAATTCCTCCAGTTTTATGTACTTTTTCAGAGAGAAATGTTATTTTGTATCTTACATAGACTATTAATAGTTGTACCATGCTTAGCTGGAACAACAAAGTAATATTTAATGAGCACTCCGGTACTTTGTGTATGCAATTCATTTTTTTAATTTAATTGCATAGAGAAAAAATTAGTCTATTATCTTTTGTCTTCTTGTACCTTTTAATGTTTGATTCTCTTCTTTCCTTTTTACGTGTATTTGGTTTTTTGTTGTTGTTTTCTGGTTTAGCAAGAAATAACATGGGAGATGGAATAGGTGACATGCTTAGTTTGGTTCTTGGTTCCGTTACTGCCTTGTTTGTTCCTAAGTAGGTGTGCAGTTTCTTTATAAGTGGTGCTTTATAAACGTTTGTCTTCTAAAACTCTAACACTTCTGGGCGCCTGGGTGGCTCAGTTGGTTAAGTGACTGCCTTCGGCTCAGGTCATGATCCTGGAGTCCCGGGATTGACTCCCACATCGGGCTCCCTGCTCAGTGGGGGGTCTGCTTCTCCCTCTGACCCTCCCCCCTCTCATGTGCTCTCTCTCTTTCTCTCATTCTTGCTCTCTCAAACAAATAAATAAAATCTTAAAAAAAAATTCTAACACTTCCATCAATAGAGCCCTTTATTTCTTTGTTATCCTTCATCGCCCAAAAGAGAGACCTTACCATCCAGGTGCCCCCTTTGCAATATTGTCATCTTGAGCTCACACACTGCCTTCCCAAGCCCCTTCCTTTTAGTTTCCTAGTAGCTGATACTCTGAATCTCTAGAGTTGAGACACACTCCATCATTTCCTGCATAGGTGTGGTGGATAACCTTCTGAGTGCAAACCCCAGATCCCCCACACTCTCCTGTCTCCTTTGCAGATGGTCTGATTCTCTGCAAAGGGCCTACCTCCGCTGGTCTCACCTTTGTTTCTCCAATGATAGATGCCTGGAAGCTTGAAGTCCTCTTGCCATAGTTACTTTTTAAACTTGATATGAGTGGAATTTGATTTCCTTATTGATGTGCATGGTTTCAAAAAAAATAGGTGGCGATATTTAAACCATATGGCCACCATTATCTCCATTAAATTTTTGTATTATTGTGAAGTCCAAACTTGGACAAAAGCACATGCACAAATCACCAAAAAACCAAATTACTGGAACAAAATAACACTTCTGGGCTAAAATAATGTATAAAATATGTATAGAATTGAGAAATTAAGATGGAAATTAAAAGGATGACTTTTTTATTTTAACATGAGAAGACCCTTCATAGAATATTTATTTGCTACAATAGACAGAAGTTTCTTTTCCAAAGGATACAGTGGAATTTTCCTGGCACAGTAAATAGCCTCACTTAATAATCCCCTATCTCCTCAGTTAACAATTCCAAAATTATCTGAACACAATTGTTCTTTAAGTACTTTGAACTTGCCATAAATGCATTCTCTTTATGCAAACTTGCAGAGACAATTAAGTGTCTGCAGACTTTATTTTATACATATAACAGTCTTCTCTAGCATGGGGCTTTGCAAACTGAACTTCTCATTGATTGTACATCAGATCTCCTAAGGTAATTTCCTTTTATCTTTGTCAATAATCAATAGAGAGTTCTCTGGAAAATGACCTGAAGACTAAGAGAATACAGAACTAAGTAAAACAAAACAAAAAAGCAAAAACAAACCCACCGTCTATCAGACATTATACAAGACATAAATAAATGGTAGGTCTGTAACATTGAAAATGTTTAAAATGCAGCATTGAGAATACTATTTAATAAAATTTAATAGGCATTAAAATTATTCTCTATTTTTGAGGGGGGTGCCTGAATGGCTCAGTCGGTTAAGTGTCTGCCTTCGCCTCAGGTCATGATCCGAGGGTCCTGGGATCGAGTGCCGCATCGGGCTCCCTCCTCGGCGGGAGGTCTTCTTCTCCCTCTCCCTCTGCCATTCCCCCTGCTTGTGTTCCTGCTCTCACTGTCTCTATCAAATAAATAAATAAAATCTTAAAAAAAATAAAAGTAAAGCTATTAAAATAACTATTAGAATTTATGGGACATATAAAGATTCCTACATAATCCTTTGCTTAACTAAAATCTTATTTGCTCAGCTTGGTCTGCCTGACGCATATCAAGATGTAAGCTGCATGTTCAGATTCTCCATAAGATCAGGAAATGTCTAGCCTCTGTCATCCAGTAGGTGGTAAGGGTTCTAACCTCTAATAGGTCCTCCCTCCAAAAGCTCCTACAGGGAAAGCAGTTAACACACCTGCCCTAATCAGAGGAGTTTTTTTTTTTTTCTTTTTTGCCTCTTTAAGTCTAATTAGCTTTGGAAACCGTGTGCACTGCAAAGATACAAATGTAGGGATCCGAGGGGGTATGTGCACCCCAATGTTTATAGCAGCAATGTCCACAATAGCCAAACTGTGGAAAGAGCCAAGATGTCCATCGACAGATGAATGGATAAAGAAGATGTGGTATATATACACAATGGAATATTATGCAGCCATCAAAAGGAATGAGATCTTGCCATTTGCAATGATGTGGATGGAACTGGAGGGTTTTATGCTGAGTGAAATAAGTCATTCAGAGAAAGACATGTATCATATGACCTCACTGATATGAGGAATTCTTAATCTCAGGAAGCAAACTGAGGGTTGCTGGAGTGGTGGGGGGTGGGAGGGATGGGGTGGCTGGGTGATAGACATTGGGGAGGGTATGTGCTATGGTGAGCGCTGTGAATTGTGCAAGACTGTTGAATCACAGACCTGTACTTCTGAAACAAATAATACATTATATGTTAAGAAAAAAAAGATAGCAGGAGGGGAAGAATGAAGGGGAGTAAATCGGAGGGGGAGACGAACTGTGAGAGTCGATGGACTCTGAAAAACTGAGGGTTCAAGAGGGGAGGGGGGTGGGGGGATGGGTTAGCCTGGTGATGGGTATTAAAGAGGGCATGTTCTGCATGGAGCACTGGGTGTTATGCACAAACAATGAATCATGGAACACTACATCAAGAACTAATGATGTAATGTATGGTGATTAACATAACAATAAAAAATTTAAAGTGAAAAAAATAAAAAAAATGTAATGTATGGTGACTAATATAACATAGTAAAATTTAAAAAAAAAGTGTGCACTGCCTTATGGTGTGTGCACCTATGTAGGAGTTGTCCATCTTTCCCCCAACCATTTATTTCTTCTAACACTGCAAGGCATGTATGTATGCAGACTCTCTGTCTCACCAAATATCCTTATAGGTTGGCGTGTTACTATATAAGTAACGTGACAAGATTTGTACGTTCCCTCTGTCTATAGCCACGTCTGGTACCCTTCAGTTACCAGTGACTGCAGCCTACCACAGGCACTCCTGATGGTTTTTCCTTCTTTGCCCTTCCCCCACAGGCTGGTCTCCCATTCCCAGGTCCCTCCATTGTTCCTGTTGTCAAGCCATGCCTGGAAAATTCCACAGCCAAGTGCAAGCCCAGGGAGTCTGTGGGAACGTGAGCTAGAGGTGGGAATTCCACAGCTAGAATGAAGTTTTAAGGTTAGAAATGGAAGATGATTTCTAAATAAACATCTCTAACTCGAGTTGCTAGAATAGACTTAAGTAACCTAGACGCACAGATTTGCAGAGCCAACTAAGTCAAACCGGAGTATTTCCTAATCAGGTAAAAGGCCAAAATTTTAGTCACCCAAGGATGTAGCAATCCAGAAGACCCAGGATAGGAACTGCAAGCAGAAGTACATGGATCTGAGAAAAAGAGCCCTTATTAAGGAGACATGAAGGTCCACATGCATTTTTCTAACCTATACAAGTTATATAAACAAAGTTGGGGATGAATAAAATCCATGTTCACTTCATGGTCTGTGTTCATTTAATTCTACAGGGTATAGTTGGAGTAGCACAGATTCTCGTGGGAGGGGTGGATGAGGGAGAGAGAGTTCCTGGTAGATTTTAGCAAAATTCGTTTTTTTTTTTTCCTCCCGTAGGCCCTCAAATTAGAATTACACATATCTGCTGCTAAATCTATGCAGTGACGTTAAAAATACATGTTGTTACTTACTAATATTTGAATGAATGCAAATATTATATTGAGAACTTTGACCTCCGTTCCAAAGGTAGCATTCAAATTGTCCCCAATAATGCAGTAAATGTCAGAACAATCACTTTTATCAAATGTAGCAGTCTTGCTATAGAAGAAATTTGAACTTTGTTTAAACAAGTACATTTGACGTAGTTCATTTTCTTTGTTGTCTATTCTTAGTCCCCAGGCAAGTGTAATTAATAAAACAAAGATTAAAAATGATTAAATAACTTACGGATTTAGGATGGCTTACAAGGTGACCTCCTTAGGAAACTTAATCTTCTTTTAGGGACCACATTTATGTGTAGGTGCGGGTTGCAGCTGAACAGAAGTAAGCTACGTTCTGAATTCTGTGGTCTTCCCCTTCAGTAGGTCATGTGCATTGTTTGTAACATGTCAGTACTTGATGCTGAGTAAGAAGTCTCCAGACAGGTGCAGCAGCAGTAGGTCCTTATTTTTCCTTTGCTGACCCATGGTGATGCATTTGGGTAAAATGGTGAACTGTGACATGTTTTCTTGTATTCTTCCATTCTCATCTGATCGGGTTATTGGGCTACACGGCATACACTGAGTCCCCTGGCCCACCCTCCACCGAGTTGCTTTAACATTCTCTGCCTTTGTGTCCCTAACAAAGACTGATATTTTTGTGGGCTTTCAGGTTGGAAACAATCTGTCAGTTACTGTTACACGGGGGTATATGCTGCTCAACAGGATTTATGACAGGATTATTTTTAATCCTAAGTAGTTATGAGACCTCTTTTGCTGGTTAATCATTGACTAAGTTTATCATGTTTGACCTGCAAATTGTACCCCAGAGGAGACCACTTCACCTGCCCTCAATCATTCCCTGCTAACATATTAAAACCATGCCTCTCTAGGTCAGTTTGTGGTTTTTCACTGTTGGATTTCATAGGAATAAAACAACAAAATATCCTGCACTTCCATCTTTTCATTAACATTGTATGGAGTTCTCTTCTGTAAAACTTTCTGCTTACTATTATTTATGATGTCCTTGAACGATTCTAGTTACAAGGTTCTCATAAAATGAGCATCTACTCTCTGTAGTCCCTGGATGTAGTAATTTCCACTTTTTATTATAAATTATTTTTGTATTCCAGTTTTAATCCTCCACAGGCTTTTCTGTCGTATTACTTTCTCTTACTGGTAAAGCCATGAAGTTAGCCAAATGCTTTCCATTTTCTTTATTAATAATCTGTCCTAATAAGATGTTATAGGCTTCCTCTTTATATTCTTACAATTATGCCACAACATGAGCTACACTCAGCATACCGTGTAAGGTTTACTCAAGTAAAACTATGTTTCCAAGAAAAAAATAACTGCCGAATCCACCAGCTAACCCACCTGTTGCAACTGTTTATCCTTTTCTGCTAATTGTGTGACTCCTTAGAACAGAGGTCAGTCTCTGTCCTATTGTCTGTCAGATTCTCTTGCCAGTATTCATATTCTTTGCTGTTTTATTTATTAGCAAGAAGTAAGGTTTAATATGATTTTCAAGGTATAATTCTATTATTTTCATTAGTTATTAAAAAGTCTACTTTGCCATTATCCAAGTGTCCCCAGCAGGATCTGAACTCCCTCTGATTGTGACACACAATCCAGCATCCAGTTAGTCATGGTGGTTCAATGGGAGAATGGGTTCTCAGCCCCAAACGCTTACAGTCATGGAGAGAATTCATTTAAATTATGTAAACTCCTAATTTTCAGTGCTCTTCTTTATAGAATGGGATAAAATATCCCAACTCTTCATGTTGATATTAGAGTTGACCTATCTTTATTTTTTGGTTTATAGGATTTTTTATTTTTTGGTTTATAGGATTTTTTATTATGTATTTGGAATAGCAGATCCTGGTCAGATATATCTGTTCCAAAAACCTGTTACATTCGATGCCTTTTTCTTTTCAATTTTAATGGTATCCTAATTTTAATGTAATCAATGTATTACATTAAAAAAATCTTTAGAGTTAAAACTGTGTGTGTCTTTAACATTTCTGACACTAAGTCATGAAGCTCTTTTTTTTTCAATATTTCTAAATATTTTATGGTTTTTCTTTTCCATGTTAATCAGTAATCTGGGATTCATTTCTGTGTAGAGTGAAAAGTATGGGTCATGATTCATTCTTCTATTTGGGAATCCAGCTGATCCAGATAAATTGAGTTCCTCTATAGTAGATTCAAGCAGTCTGATTAAACTCATAGCATCTATGGGTATGTTCCTGTGAACGTGTGCACAAATGTGTGGTGGGATCAATAATAAACGAAAATGCAAAAGACCAAAAATAATAAGGGTAATTTTTAGAAAAACGTGGATGTCTTAAGACTTCTATTAGTTATCTGGGCGCCTGGGTGGCTCAGTCGTTAAGCGTCTGCCTTCGGCTCTGGTCGTGGTCCCAGGGTCCTGGGATCGAGCCCCACGTCGGGCTCCCTGCTCCGCGGGAAGCCTGCTTCTCCCTCTCCCACTCCCCCTGCTGGTGTTCCCTCTCTCGCTGTGTCTCTGTCAAATAAATCTTAAAAAAAAAAAAAGACATACTAGTTATCAAAACATAGTGGGTTAACAAAAAAACATGAACAGAAACATATCCACATGTCGGGTCACCAGATTTATGAAAGGTTAGCTAACCTTGAATTAGAAACACAAGTCTTTTCCATAAATATTAACTTTTGAAATCACACCAGGAACCCTAATCATCACCATTACATCCCAGTTACACACTCTCAGTCTCTGCTAATAACCATTTTAAGTGTTCTTGTATTTTGTTACATTAATTTATTCCTCATTTTTATAATTTTAAATGTTAGCTCCTATTTTTGGCAGTCAAATCATGTAACACTACCTTTGTTAACAGGATCTTGAGTACTAATACCATGTGTTGCAACTTATTTTGTAGTTTGCACCCAGTAGGTGCCCAATAAATACATGGTATTAAATGTGAAGTTTACGTGTTATGTTATGAAGTAAAAAAAAAAAAAAAAAAAAAAACCTGGTGATGAATGGCTTGGTTAATTTTAGAATGGCATTTTTATTGGGGGTACTTTAAGAAATGTTAATTTTTACCTTTTGTAAGTACAGTAAGTACACTTTAAGAAATTCTAAAAAGGGTGAGATCTAGGACCCTGTCTGAATACTAATCTTAGGAAATTTCCATTAAATAAATACTGATTTATTGTCAGCAGGAGGGGTAGGAACAGGAGTATTTGTGTTGTCAATATCCACTAATGAAAAGAAGCACTTTTGAAATGGTGCAGAAGGGACCTTCAAAAGTTGCATCTTCTGAAAAAGCATGATTTTAGAAGATGAAAACCAGTCAGAACCAGCTTCTCCAGAACTCTGAAATGAACCAAAGGTTTGTAACAATCTGAGGAGCATATAATCAGAAACCCAGCCAAAACAGGCGGCAGCACCCCTAGCAGAATCCTAATAAAAATAGGTGGGGGGTGGGAGGGATGGGGTGGCTGGATGATGGACATTGGGGACGGTATGTGCTATGGTGAGTGCTGTGAATTGTGTAAGACTGTTGAATCACAGATCTGTACCTCTGAAACAAATAATGCAATATATGTTAAAAGGAAAAATGAAGGGGGAGGGATCGGAGGGGGAGATGAACCAGGAGAGACTATGGACTCTGAGAAACTGAGGGTTCTAGAGGGGAGGGGGGTGGGGGGATGGGTTAGCCTGGTGATGGGTATTAAGGAGGGCACGTTCTGCGTGGAGCACTGGGTGTTATGCACAAACAAGGAATCATGGAACACTACACCAAAAACTAATGATGTAAAGTATGGTGACTAACATAACACAATTTAAAAAAAATAGTTGGCTTTTTAACATTTTAACTTACCCTGTTCACATGCACCTCTTTGTAACTCTGAGGTGGACTTGGAAAACCTTAGCATCAAAACGACTTTAGCTATGCCAACCAGCATGGCTAACATAGACTGGATAGGAGTTGATGGAATAGGGTTTTTCCTGTTCTGTGTGTAAGGAGGGTTGAAGTCTCCAGTCCTTCCTACAAAGAGAGAGTCCTACTGATCTGGAGAAGAGAAATGAACCCCCATCCAGCCAGCTCTAGCCTTCTATGTGGAGGAAAGAAAATGCTCCACTCAGGCGTACACTACCCATCTTGATACCCTCTCCAAAAGGGAGTAGGAAAAAAACTGAAGTTCACAGTCCAGGAACATAGATTAACTAGAAGACTGAGGTCTAATCACAGGACTATAGAATGCTTATTCCCCCTCCCCACCTCCATCACTACCACATCACAAGAGACCTTTATAGAGCAGTTCCTTCCACTTGGTATGTCCACCACTCCACACCCCTGGTCAAGAAAATAACAAAATGAATGCCTAAAGGCAAATGACATGATTTGAAGGGACGCAGCAAGTATCAGGACCAGACATGCAAGGGGTGTTGGAATTCCCAGGGAATTGTTAAAGCTCATACGGTAAGAGCTCGAATAGACAAAGAAGACAGCATGCAGGACAGAGGGGCACTGTGACCAGGGAGGTGGAAATCTAAAAAGGAACCTAAAAGAAAGGCTAAAGAGAAAAAACACAGACATGAAGACTATCTTTGGGCTTCTGAGTGGAGTGGACATGGCTGAGGAAAAGAATCTGAGCTGGGATGGATCTGGATCTTTTTTCAGGACAGGAACATGCCTAGGCTCACTTGCTTGTCTGATGAGAAGTATGAAGCGTCTACGCAGCAGACACAAACTGGCCTGGATCAGTCCACAGTCATCCAACCAGCAGACTTGGGCTTGAAATAAACGTATAGGGGGACCACGGAGTGCTTGCTAGTTTCATTAAATGCAAACAGCTATTAGCTCGCGGTCCGTCCAGAAACAGGGTGGCCATGTTCAGTCACACCCCCATTCTGACACCTAAGCCTAGTTCCATTTCTAGTTTATCTCTTTACTCTTGGGTGGGGGTTGCGCGTGTGCACGCATTCATGGATGCAGCAATCTATGAAGGTAGTTTTAGGATAATTTTTTTAAAGATTTTGACAGAGACACAGCGAGAGAGGGAACACAAGCAGGGGGAGTGGGAGAGAGAGAAGCAGGCCCCCCGCGGAGCAGGGAGCCCGATGCGGGGCTCGATCCCAGGACCCTGGGACCATGACCTGAGCCGAAGGCAGACGCTTAACGACTGAGCCACCCAGGCGCCCCTAGGATAATTTTTTAAAAGGAAACAAATTTAAATTCTTCTCCCAGGAGGTTTCTCCTGCAAAGAGGGTTGCATAAACGAAGATGGTTTTACATAATGGACGTAATACACGTTTTTTTGTGTTGGTAGCAGCACTGGTGAGACTCCGTGGGCCCGTCAGCCATCCTTGTTGTCTTCTGACTTGCTGTTCTGTCACTGATGTTTGTGTAAGCCATTTCCTACCGCCCCGGAGCTTCAGAAGTCTCACTGATGGGCATGACCTGTCATTCTGAACGAACAAGATCTTTGGCCTCCAAACCGCTATGGCAAGAATGACCTCACCCCTTCGTCCTGCCTTAACACCACTGAGGACTGCAAGTGTCCCCCTGGTGCGTTCTCTGTCCCCGGAGCCCATCTCTGCCAACACTGACTTGGAGACAAATGAGGAAAATCTCTGATGTTTTCTTTTTCTTTCACTCTTGCTCCTGTTTATATGACTTGTTATTGCTACTTTAAAAAAAAATAAGTCCCTGCTATCAATATCCTAGCATGGTGCCTTCCCAGACAGAAAATTTGTTTGGTGTCTCAGGAACAGATTGCATGATTGGGCCTTCAGCAGTTTTTGCCTCTGGCCCATCAGACCGCCCGCCTAGCCCTTTCAGGCTTGTGTACTGCCTTACAATCCTAAGCCTGCATTCTCAATTCCTAGGAATTTGATCATCCTGTACTTGAATTTACAAACTGAAAGGGACAGAATGTTCTCTGTAGGTGATAAAACTTTCCATATGTTAAAAACCATTTTTGTTCTTTTGTCAGCAAAGAGTTTTAGAAAATTCAGTATCCTGAGACAAATGTAACACATGACCCCTGTGGAGACATCAGAAGGCGAAACTGCTGGTGAGGGAAAGGTGGTGATCCAACCCCTCCTTTTCCTCATCCAGAGGGAGACTTTGGAACTTCTGCTCTGAGTTTTTTTAGGGTTTTCCTCCAGCATTCTGAAAACATTTCCTTGATCAGTCAGCAATAAAGAGAGCTTGCCATCAGAGATGCTTGACTTGATTATACTTTCCTTTGTCTTTCTCCTCATATTCTTCTTTTATCTTCGTTTTTCCTCTTGTTTGTCTTGTAACCTAGGAGCCTATAAAAATGGCATCCAAGAGTTAGACTCATCTTGCCTGTGTGTTCTGGGTGGCCCACATGATATCTGGAAAAATACCATAAATGTTAGGTTGGTGCCTGGTTACACTATTAATAGCCCAATACATATTTTCTTCTGTCCTTTGCTTGTGTTCGTTCATATCACATAGGCATTAGTCTGTAATTCCCATTTGAAATTGAAATTATTTTCTTAGGTCTGTATTTTCCAACTTCTAACCAGCATCTTGATTCTGTTCTGCACCCAGGCCAGTATCTTGTTCCACTCTATGAAGAATGAGACTATGGGTCCCCTGCCCTTCCCCTCCAACTTCAGTCTCCCACAGTCAGCAAAACTTTTATTTTCACATTTTCAAGGTTAATCGTTATGTTCTGCATTGAAAATGATAACCAAGACAGTCCTGCTTTGTTTATAGGCTAGCTATAAAGGCTGAACATGAGAAAACGGCATTTATATTATTATGACTACTATGACTTTATACCCTTTATTTCTTGACCATATAGTGTTCTGTAAATGTATTTCCTTTATTATGACTTCAGTGTTTTGACTCGTAAGCATTTTTCTCCTAGACATTCCTCTTTTATAATTTTTGATATTTTAGGTTTCTTTATATTGGACTATGAGCTAATCGGATTTTCATTTTTTTGAGTTTCTTACTGCATTTTTTTCCTTGAAAATCTGTTAAAAATAATAAGACACACTGAAAGGTGATACACAGCTGTAACCCCGACATTCTCTTCCTGGTGTTCTCAACTCAAACTACTGTTTGAAGAAATGGATGTCTTCACATTTCCCCCCTCCAGTTTGCTAGAATATATCCTCAAGTAATATCTCAAGAATGGATCAGAGATGATAAATTTTCTGAATCCTTATGTTTGAAAACACGTTTATTCTCCCTTCTATTTGAGTGTTATTTCTTCAGCTATAAAATTCTAGTTTAAGAATCATTTTATTTCTCAAAACTTTGATAGCAACTCTCTATTTTAGCATCTAATATTGCTGGTGTTTTTTTTCTTTGCATTATGCCTTGTTGTGGTGTTTTTTTTTTTTTTTTTTTTATTAGAGAACAGCCATTAGCAAATGTTTCCTGTGAATATTTTAGACTTTGCAGGCTGTGGAGTCTGTCTCTGCTGTTGTAGTGCTAACATGGGCATGAATGATAAGCAAGCAATTGGCTGTGGCTGCATTCCAATAAAACTGAATGGAGAATGAATTTGATTTTCGGGTAATTTCTAAGTGCTTAAATATTTTTTTATTTTTTCAATAATTCTTAAAGTATTCTTAGCTGTTAGGCTGTATAAAAATTCAACATGGAGACAATTGACTCATCAGAAATTTATTAATCATTATTTGGAAGTGTCTGTCTTTCTTTAGAGCCATCATTAGTAAATTTCACTATGTTGTGTCAACAGATCTCCCCACGGAGCCCCTTCTACTTTCTAAAAGGCACTGATTAACCCACAAGTGCGGACCTGGGAAAATGCAAGACCGTTTGCTGTTTGTGCTGTGGCAACATGGGCTGTGAAGGGTGCTGGCGTCGATGACCGCTTATGTTCAAAGCTCAGCATCACTTGCTGTGGCAGCTGGGAACATGCACACAACAGCACAGCCCTCAGGAAAGGACTGAGGTCCTGGTCCCGCCTCCTCAGGACCCCTCCTGCTAATGGGATTTGAACCACCCACCCACGCCCAGGGCAGACTTGATCCAGCACCCATGGCTCCGTATGTTTCTCATCTTTCTCAAGTGTCTTGTGTTTTCTCTTCTGTGGATAACTCCTCCCCACCCGTGAGCCCCATTTTCTTCTTTTCAGTCTTGCTGATTTACCCCGTTCAGTGTTTTCAGTGTTCTCAGCAGGGCTGTAGACGAGGCAGGGTTATAGGTAAGGCACATATGTGTAATTACGTAGCCCCCTTGACCGGACACGGCGTACTAGACATGTTTAGCCTTAAGTGACAATATGGTCTCCGGGTCACGGTGGTTATCGAGGCTCAGTCCTCCGCATCGAGGCCACACAGGACAGTGGCTCAAATTCCAGTAACAAGAACCACCTGGATGTTCTGTTTTGTTGGTGGTGGGGAGGTTGTAATGAAAGGAAGAAAAAAAAATCTTCCATGAGATCTATTTTACTGATTATAATTTTCCACTGAAAATTACGGTTTAGTGCTTATTTTCATTTGCATGTTCTATATGCCTCTTTAGGGGTCTGTGATTATTTTGTCATCTTTCAAACTTTTAACAGTGTGGTTTTTACCAACTGGGTAATGTTGGACTTTTATTCTTGAGATTTGCTACCGATAAGAGAAAATATAGATACGTCTTTTAAATATTGCTAAGACAAACTATAGAAGCACCTCAAAGTGCAGTGAGGCTCTTTGTTAGTAACTTCTTAGAGCATTTATGAATGCATAACTCCCTCTTCCCATTGGACTGTCAAACCAAGATCCTGGACCATAAGTCACTTCACTTTCCTTCAGCATAATTCTTGAGTGTCTATGACAACTAAAAATCCTAGCCAACTTACAACTCCAAAATTATATTTGGCATTAATTTGGTAGGGGTTATTGCTTATATTGTACCCTGGGCTCCCATCCCCTAGTTTGAACTGACTTGTAAATCCATGGTTAACTACCTCTATGTATCAGATAGAATCGGTGACCCTTGTTTACTATGCTGAGAAGAATGGAAATTTGAAGAATGAGATTCTCTTAATCTGGAACTGAGAATCATACTCAGTCCCTGAACTTGATTTCATCTTCTCCAGTTTTTAATCCCAGTATCTGAAATACGAAATAGAGCTTTTAAGTGAATCTCATAATGGAATAATTGGAAGAGGATTGTTTAATCTTGTTTATGAAAAATCTGTATATATACACACACGCATATAATCAAAGAAATGAGTATTTTAGCATAATTGACACGTTATGAGGCCATAGTCAGTCTGTAAGTTTCCTTTTCTGTAAAACAAAGAACATCTTACAGCTGAAATGTTGGAAATTAAGGAAAAGGAAGCTTAGTCACTTGCCACCTGTGAAAGACTGGAAGGCGTTAGTCTATAATTCCTATTTCTTTGAACGGTGAGACTTCCCAGAAAGACAGATAAATCATTAGGCTTACACTACAGAATTCTCATTTCTGCTAAAAGTCAGCAGTGATGGGTTAGCCTGGTGATGGGTATTAAAGAGGGCACGTTCTGCGTGGAGCACTGGGTGTTATACGCAGACAATGAATCATGGAACACTACATCAAAAACTAATGATGTAATGTATGGTGATTAACATGACAATAAAAACATTTATAGAAAAGTCAGCAATGATATGGTTCAATAGTTGATATGCTCATTTTTTAAAAATGGATTTATTGTCAAATACAAGTCTTAATTAAAGGTAGGGCAGGGTGCCTGGGTGGCTCAGTCGGTTGAGCGACTGCCTTCGGCTCAGGTCATGATCCTGGAGTCCCGGGATCGAGTCCCGCATCGGGCTCCCTGCTCAGTGGGGAGTCTGCTTCTCCCTCTGGCCCTCTTCCCTCTCGTGCTCTCTATCTCCCATTCTCTCTCTGACATAAATAAATTCTTTAAAATAAAATAAAATAAAGGTAGGGCAGAAGATTGTTTCTTCTGGCACTGACACAGACATCTCAGGACTCTTTCCTTACCCTGTCTGTAAAAAGTGAAATATAATGCCTCAGGACACATTTTGTTGGCAGAACACTAATGCTGCAAGGCTCTTGAGGTTCAGCATAGGAAGTATACATATGTGGTGATTTTTTTAATCTTTCTGGATGCTTTGATTCACTCAGAAAATATAAGGAGGCTGCTTCTCTGAGTTACACTTGCAGAGCCAGAAGGAGGGAGGTAGTTTGCCTGAAAGTGTCTTCTTAATATAAAAACAAGAATTGCTTTCAAACAGAAAAGAATCAATTTTCCAACTGTAAGTGGTTATTGAAAGAAGGGACACATCTTCTAAGCAGTATTCCAGTGAGGAAATACCTGGGTTTTGGTGAGGCCAGTGCAAAGGGAGACACAGAGAGGGAGGCAGTGTGGATGGTGCTGAGGCCTGAGTCTCGTACCAGAATGACTGGACTTGGTTTCAGGCTGGTCTGGGGCTTCGCTCTGAAACAATGCTACCTGGTCCCGTTCTTGGATCCTGTTTACCCTTCTCTGCTCCTTTGTCCCTAAAACGAGTGTAGCTGTGAATGCTCAGCACATATTAGGTAATTGTATTATGTGTGTACAAACGATAGGCACAAAATAAAATCCTGCTTAAAAATAATGCGCTAAATAGCTTAGCGCTATCAACTCCCTATTCTGATTTCTCTTTCCCTTCTGCACCCTGTGCCCCACAGCGGAGCAGAGGGGATACCGCCTAGACTTACCTTGTTCAAATCCTTTTAGGCCGCTTCTGCAGAGACGCAGACATCTAAATTAACGCCAGCAGAGGGGAAACTCTCAGGACATAATGTAGCCTCTGCATCCCCTGCTGCGATTCCCAAGTCCATGGACCCTGTAGACAGTGATTTTCCCTGTCTCTTCCTTAGAGCAGCACCGTTAAAATGAACTCCAGCTGCAGGATCTAGTGGCTAATTCTTAGTGATTGGGAAAATTAAGTGATTTCTGGATAACTATTTCATTGTACACTCAAGGTGCTGCTTTTGCTCTACAGTATTATGGCGTGATTGCTTTGGTACCCAGAAAGGGTAAATCACATTTACTTAATGCTGAGCTAAATGTTTAGCAATGATCTTTTTTATATTTTTCCTATGAAAAAAATTTCAGGGTAATAAAAAAAAAAGACGCAAAGTGCAACAAAGCAGAGGACAGCCCACATGAAATATACGTAAAGAAAATTAGGGTAATTATTTTAAAAGTTTCTGAAACTATATTTTTCTTTCAAGAGTTAAGTTTTTCTTTTTCAAAAGCCAATTTGTGAAGTACAACTGCTGTGCAACAATAAATCCACGACAAATGGTAAAAAAAAATAAAGGCATTCAAAATCTAGAACTTGAAATTGCAAGTGTGGAATGCTGATTCTCTTTCCCTTGTGAATTAATCACTGTGAATAATTAAAGTGGCAATTACATAGGCTGTATCATGACTGTGACTGTACAACCAACTTGTGGAAGTCTTCATTGAAATTAGAAAGCAGAGCATCTGAGAAACTCATCATTTCCAATTGCAGTTCAAGAGTTCTGTCCTTGATGTTTGAAAGTGTGACCCACCAGAATCAAATCTGGAATCCACCCCTTTCTACCTGCGGTACCTTGGAGAAAAATTGCTTACCTAGTGCTGTATCCATGTGTAAAATGGAAATAGGACTAATCGGGGACTTTTTACATAAATTAGTCAAAATACATGTGTAACAAAATCACTAGGAGGCTTGTCCAACCTGCAGGTAAAAATAAAATACCTGAAAATGAAACTGTGTGATAGTGCTCCCCTGTGTAACGGCAAGGCCTTGGCCCCCGTATTTGTGCCTCAGGTGACCGCTCGGCACTGTGGGGTGATCTTTTTGTATGGAGAGAAGTTTCATTCAGGTTGCTGTGCAGGACCTCACTCTGTGTGCTGCCAGGGATCTCCAAAGGAACACACTTCTTTGTCATTTGGCAACTTTTCCATAATCTTTACTGGGTGCAGGGGTGGGGGATGAAGTCAGATTTCCAATATATCCCTTCTCCCACATGCACAGCCTGCCAATTACCAACCTCCGCACCATCATTTATTGCAACTGATGAACCTGCTTGGACACATCGTCATCCGACAACCATTGCTCATACTAGCGTTCACTACTGGAATGGTATGTCCTATGGGTTTAGACAAATTCCTCTTGAGCTGTATCCACCATTCTACCATACAGAAGAGTTTCTCTGCCCTAAATAAACTCTGTGCTCTGTTTCTTCATCCCTCCCTCCCTGCAACTGCTGATTTCTTTACGGTCTCCATAGTTTTACCTTTTCCAAAATGTTCTATAGTTGGAATTCTGCGTTATGTAGCATTTCCAGATTGGCTTCTTTCACTTACTAATAAGCATTTAGGGTTCCCTTTTGCACAGCTTATACCTCATTTCCTTTTAGCACTGAATATTCCATTGTCTGAATATACCACAGTGTCTTTCCTTTAAAAAAATTAGTTCCAGTATAGTTAACATACAGTGTAGTTTTAGTCTCAGGCATACAATATTATATACAATATACAATACAGTATAACAATTCTACACATTACTCAAGCTCATCACAGTAAGTGTACTTTTTTTTTTTTTACATTTTTCTTTCAATGTAACTT
Source organism: Eumetopias jubatus (assembly GCF_037043125.1). NCBI lineage: Eukaryota > Metazoa > Chordata > Mammalia > Carnivora > Otariidae > Eumetopias > Eumetopias jubatus. Next base: position 86,593,641 of record NW_028274823.1, on the reverse strand, counting down.
TTTTTTTTTTGGCTGTTCAAGACCATCTTTTATTCATAGCACCAATTTTTCTTGTACTTTACATTTTTACAGCCCTTTATTTTCTTTTCCTCCAGTTTTGGTTCAAATTCAAGTTAGTTAACATAGTGCAGTTTTGGTTTCAGGAGTAGACTTCAGTGATTCATCACTTACATACAACACCCGGTGCTCATCACAACCGGTGCACTCCTCAATCCCCCTCCCCCATCCAGCCCACCCCCACCCACCTCCCTCCATCAACCCTCAGTTCTCGATAGTTAGGAGTCTCTTAATGTTTTTATCTTATTTTTCCTTTCCTTCCCTTATGTTCATCTGTTTTGTTATTTAAATTCTACATTGGAGTGAAATCATACAGTCTGTCTTTCTGCCTTATCTTACTTTGCATAATACTCTTTAGCTCTATCCACATCATAGCAAATGGCAAGATTTCATTCTTTTTGATGGATGACTAGTATTCTAGTGTGTGTGTGTGTGTGTGTGTGTGTGTGTGTGTGTGTGTGTGTGTGTGTATTTGGACATTTGGGCTCTTTCCATAGTTTGGATATTGATAATGATGTAAACATTGGGGTGCATATGTTCCTTCAAATCACTGTTTGTATCCTTTGGATAGATACGTAGTAGTGCGATTGCTGGGACATAAGGTAGTTCTATTTTCAACTTTTTGAGGAACTTCCATACTGTTTTTCAAAGTGGCTGCACCAGCTTGCATTCCCACCAACAGTGTAGGAGGATTCTACCTTCTGTGCATCTTTGCCAACATCTGTCATTTCCTGACTTGTTAATTTTAGCCATTCTGACTGGTGTGAGGTGGTATCTCATTGAGGTTTTGATTTGTATTTCTGTATTTCCCTGATGCCAAGTGATATTGAGCATCTTTCCATGTGGCTGTTAGCCATCTGGATATCTTCTTTGGAGAAATGCCTGTTCATGTCTTCTGCCCATTTCTTTACTGGACTACTTGTTTTTTGGGTGTTGAGCTTGATAACTTTTGGATACTAACCCTTTATCAGATATGGCCTTTGCAAATATCTTCTCCCATTCTGTAGGCTGACTTTCAGTTGTGTTGATTGTTTCCTTTGTGGTGCAGAAGCTTTCTATCTTGAGGAAGTCCCAACAGTTCATTTTTGCTTTTGTCTCCCTTGCCTCTGGAGACATGTCTAGTAAGAAATTGCTGCAGCCTGGATCAAAGAAGTTGCTGCCTGTGTTCTCTAGGATTTTGATGGATTCCTGTTTCACGTTTAGGTCTTCCATCCATTTTGAGTTTATTTTTGTGTATGGTGTAAGAAATTCGTCCAATGTCATTCTTCTGCATGTGGCTGTCCAGTTTTCCCAACACTATTTGTTAAAGAGAATGTCTTTTATCATTGGGTAATTTTTCCTACTTTGCCGTAGATTAGTTGACCATAGAGTTGAAGGTTCATTTCTGGGGTTTCTGTTCTTGTCGCATAAATCTATGTGTTTTTGTGCCAGTACCATACTGTCTTGATAATTATATCTTTGTAATACAGTTTGAAGGTCAGAATTGTGATGCCTCCAGGTTTGCTTTTTTTCAGGATTGCTTTAGATATTCAGGGTCTTTTATGGTTCCATACAAATTTTAGGATTGTTTTTTCTAGCTCTCTGAAAAATGGTGATGGTATTCTGATAGAGATTGCATTAAATATGTAGATTGCTTTGGGTGGTATAGACATTTTAACAATATCTGTTCTTCCAGTCCATGAGCATGGAATGTTTTTCCGTTTCTTTGTGCCATCTTCAATTTCTTTCATGAGTGTTCTATAGTTTTCTGAGTACAGAGCTTTTACCTCTTTGGTTAGGTTTATTCATAGGTAGCTTAATGTTTTTGGTGTAGATTTCTGTATGTTGATTTTTATATCCAGCGACTTTGCTAAATTCATGTCTTCTAGCAAATTTTTAGGTGGAGTCTTTCAGGTTTTGTACCTAAGTGTTATGTCATCTGCAAATAGTGAAAGTTTGACTTCTTCCTCACTTATTTGGATGCCTTTTATTTTTGTTTTCTGTTTGCCGAGGCCAAGACTCCCAGTACTATGTTAATAGTAATGGTGAGAGTGGACATTCCTGTCTCATTCCTGACTATAAATGAGAAGCTCTCCATTTTTCCCCATTGAGGATGATGCTAGCTGTGGGTCTTTCATATATGGCCTTTATGATGTTGAGATATATTCTGTCTATCCCTACTTTGTTGAGGGTTTTTATCAAGAATGGATGCTGTATTTTGTCATAGACTTTTTTCCCCCAACTATAGGATCATGTTTCTTATCCTTTCTTTTATTAATGTGGTGTATCACATTGATTGATTTGCAAATATTGAACCACTCCTGCAACCTAGGAATAAATCCCACTTGATTGTGGTGAATGATTCTTTTAATGTATTGTTGGATTTGATTCAACTATTATCTTGTTGAGAATTTTGCATTGGTGTTCATCAGGGATATTGGCCTGTAATTCTCCTTTTTAGTGGGGTCGTTCGTTTTACAATCAAGGTAGTGCTGGCCTTCATAGAAGGAGTTTGGCAGTTTTCCTTCCATTCTATTTTTTTTTTTTTTTTTTTTTAAGAACAATTTGAGAAGGACAGGTATTAACTCTTCTTTAAATGTCTGGTAGAATTCCCTGGGAAGCATCAGGCTCTGGACTTTTTTTGTTGGGAGATTTTTGATTACTGATTCAATTTCTTTGCTGATTATGGGTCTATTCAAATTTTCTATTTCTTCCTGTTTCAATTTTGGTGGTTTGTATTTTTTGAGGACTTTGTCCATTTCTTCCAGATTGTCCAGTTTGTTGGCATACGATTTTTCATAGTCTTCTCTTACAATGATCTATGTTTCAGTGGTGATGGTTGTGATCTCTCCTCTTTCATTCATGATTTTATTTGGAACTTTTCACTTTTTGATAAGTCTGGATAGGAATTTATCAATTTTATTCTTTCAAATAACCAGCTCTTAGTTTCATTGATCTGTTTTTTTTCTATATCATTTATTTCTGCTCTAATGCTTATTATTTCACTTCTGGTTGGATTTATTAAATTAATTAAGTAGGCTATTTGCTTTTAATTTTCTAGCTCCTTTAGATGTAAGGTTAGGTTGTGTATTTGGGACTTTTCTTCTTGAGGATATCCTTCCCTCTTAAGACTGCCTTTGCTGCATCCCAAAGATTTTGGACTGTCATGTTTTCATTTTCATTTGCTTCCATGTACTTTATGTCTTCTTTAATTTCCTGGTTAACCCATTCATTCTTTAGGAGGATGTTCTTTAACCTCCATGTATTTGTGGTCTTTCCAAATTTTTTCTTGGGGTTGACTTCAAGTTTCATAGTGTTGTGGTCTGAAAATATGCATGGTATGATCTCAGTCTTTTTGTACTACTTAAGACGTGATTTGTGACCCAGTATGGTATCTGTCCTGGAGACTGTTATATGTGTACTTGAAAAGAATGTGTATTCTGCTTTAGGATGAAATTTTCTGAATATATCCATTAAATCCATCTGGTCCAGTGTGTCATTCAAAGCCATTTTTACCTTGTTGATTTTCTGCTTAGATGATCTGTCCTTGAAACAGATTTCTGTACATTGACTTTGTATCCTGTGACTTTACTGAATCTGTGCATCAGTTCTACCACTTTTATGTTGGGTCTTTCAGATTTTCTATATAGAGTATCATGTCAACTGAAAATAGTGAAACTTTTCTTTCTACCTTGCTGATTTGAATGCCTTTTATTTCCTTTTGTTGTCTGATTGCTGTGGCTAGAACTTCCGGGACTATGTTGAATAAAAACGGTGAGAGTGGACATCCTGTCTTGTTCTTTACTGTAGAGGAAAAACTGTTTTTCCCCATTAAGGATGATGTTAACTGTGAGTTTTTCAAATATGGCTCTTACTGTGTTGAAGTATGTTTCCTCTAAACCTATATTGTTGAGGGTTTTTATCATGAATGGATGTTGTACTTTGTCAAATGCTTTTTCTGCATCTATTAAGAGGAACATGAGTCTTACCCTTTTATTACTGTGGTGTATCACATAGGTTGATTTGAGAATGTTGCAACCCAGGAATCTCAAGTGATGGTGGTGAATGACTTTTTTTATTGTTGTACTGGTGGATTCTGTTTGCTAATATTTTATTCTGGATTTTTACATCCATGTTCAGGGATATTGACTTGCAGTTACAGTTTGTTTAGTAGTGTCTTTATCTGCTTTTTGTATCAGGGTTATGCTGGACTCATTGAAGAAATTTGGAAGTTTCTCTTTTCTATTTTTTGGAAGAGTTTGAGAAGAATAGGTATTAACTCTTCTTTAAACGTTTGATGTAATTTGCCTGTGAAGATATTTGATCCTGGACCTTTTGTTTGTTGGGAGTCTTTTGCTAACTGATTCAGTTTCTTTGTTGGTTATCAGTCTGCACAAGTTTTGTATTCTTGCTTCAGTTTCCGTAGTTTATATGTTTCTAGGAATTTATCCATTTCTTCTGAATTGTCCAATTTGTTGACATACAGTTTTTCATAATATTACCTCATTGTTTTTCTGTGTTGTTGGTTCTTTTTTCTCTCATTGTGATTTTTTTTTTCTCTTTTTGGTAAGTCTGGCCTAGGTTTATCAATTTTATTTTTTTGAAGAACCAACTCCTGGTTTCATTGATCTGTTCTATATTATACTTTCTGTATCCTTTATTTCTGTTCTACCCTTTATTATTTCCTTCCTTCTTCTGTCTTTAGGGTTTGTTTGTTCTTTTTCTAGTTCCTTTCGGTATAAGGCTAGGTTGTTTGAGATTTTTCTTGCTTCTTGAGTTAGGCCTGTATTGCTATAAACTTCCCTCTTAGAACCACTTTTGCTGCATCCCAAAGGTTGGACTGTTGTGTTTTCATTTTCATTTGTTCCCATGTTTTGTTTTGTTTTGTTTTTTAATTTCCTCTTTGGTTTCCTGTTTGATTCCTTTGTTCTTTAGTGGAATGTTCTTTAACCTCTGTGTATTTGTGGTCTTTCCAGATTTTTTCTTGTGGTTGACTTCAAGTTTTATAACATTGTGGTCAGAAAAGGTGGATGGTATGACTTCAGTCTTTCTGTATTTGTTGAGGCCTGTTTTGTGACCTAATATGTGATCTATTCTGGAAAATCTTCCATGTGCACTTGAAAAGAATGTGTATTTTGCTGTTTTAGGAAGGAATGTTCTGAATATTTCAGTTAAATCCATCTGGTCCAGTGTGTCATTCAAAACTGTTGTTTCCTTGTTTATTTTCTGTTTCGATGATCTGTTGTTGATGTAAGTGGGGTGTTAAAGTCCCTTAGTTTTATGGTATTATCAGTTCCTTTTTGTTATTATGTTATATATTTGGGTGCTCCCATGTTGCATGCATAGATATTTCAAATTGTTAGATTTTCTTGTATTATCCCCTTTATTATTATAAAATGTCCTTCTTTGTCTCTTTTTACAGATTTAAAATCTAGTTTATCCAAAATAAGTATTCATACCTTGGCTTTTCTTGACATCCATTTGCATGATAAATCCCCCTCACTTACAATCTGCAGGGGTCTTTAGGTCTAAAATGAGTTTCTTGTAGGTAGCTAGATGGGTCTTGCTTTTTTTAATCCATTCTGTCACCCTCTGTCTTTTGACTAGAGTGTTTAGTCCATTTACATTCAAAGTAATTATAGATATGTATGTATTCCCATTTTACTACTTGTTTTGTTAGTTCTGGAGATTTTTTCAGATCCTTTCTAGTCTTTGTCACTTTTGGTCTCTCCTTTGCACTCAAAGAGTCTATTTTAATATTTCCTGCAAGTCACAATAAATGTACTATTAAATCCCTTCAACTAGTTAGTCCATTCCCTTGCCCACCTCCCCTCTGGTAACCTTGAGTTTGTTCTCTATATTTAAGACTTTATTTTTTGGTTTGGTGTGTCTTTTTTTTTTTTTTTATCTTTGGGGTATTTTATTTCTTCTACATGAGTGAGATCATGCAGTATTTGTCTTTCTCTGACTTAGTCTGCTTAGCATTTTGCTTTGTAGGTCCATCCATATTGTATAAATGTCAAGATCTTACTCTTTTTTATGGCTGGGTAATATTCCAGTGTGTGTGTGTGTGTGTGTGTGCACACCCATGTGTGCACACATACACACATATGTAAACCACATCTTCCTTATCCATTCGTCTGTGGATGGACACTTGGGTTGACGACTGTAAATAATATGGCAATAAACTTACGGGTGCATGTATCTTTTCAAATTAGTGTTTTTATATCCTTTGGGTGAATACCTAGTAGTGTGATTAAAAATAGAACTATCCTATGATACAGCATTTTCTTGAGGAGCCTCCGTACTGTTTTCTATGTTCGCTTCACCAGTTTATATCCCCAAAAACAGTGCATAAGGGTTCCTATTTCTCCACATCCTTACCAGTATTTGCTGTTTCTTGAATTTTTTATTTTAACTATTCTGACAGGTGTGAGGTGATATCTTGTGGTTTTGATTTGTATTTCCCTGATGATGAGAGATGTTGAGCATATTATTCTGTATCTGTTGGACATCTGTCTTCTTTGGAAAAATGTCTCTTCATGTCTTCCCATTTTAATTGGATCATTTTTTGGTGTTGAGTTGTAGAAGTTCTTGATTTTGGATACTATCCCTTTATCTTATATGTCATTTGCAAATATCTTCTCCATATATTAGGTTGTCTTTTAATTTTTTGATGGTTTCCTTTTCCTTGCAGAAGCTTTTTATTTTGATGTAGTTTCAGTAGTTTATTTTTGTTTCTATTTTCCCCCTTGCCCTTGGAGATATGTCTAGTAAGAAGTTGCTACAGCCTAGGTCAAAGAGGTTGTTGCCTGGGCTCTCTCCTATGGTTGTTAGGTTTCCGGTCTCACATTTAGGTTTGTAATCGATTTGGGGTTTATTTTTGTATATGGTATAAGAAAATTGTCCAGTTTCACTCTTTTGCATATAGTGGCCCAGTTTTCCCAACACCATTTGTTGAAGAGACTTTTTCCAATTGCATAATTTTGCCCTTTGGTCAAAGATTAATTGACCATATAATTGTGGGTTTATTTCTGAATTTTCTATTCTTGTCTATTTATGTTTCTGTTTTTAATGTCTGTACCATACTGTTTTGATTACTATAGCTTTGTAGTATAACTTAAAATCTTGAATTATGATATGTCAGCTTTGTTTCTCTTCAAGATTGCTTTGGCTATTCTGGGTCTTTTGTGGTTCCATACAAATTTTGGAATTATTTTAGTTCTGTGAAAAATACTCTTGGTATCCTGAGAAGGATGGCATTAAATAGTAGGTTGTTCTGGGTGGCATGGACATTTTAACAGTATTTGATCTTCCCATCGATGAGCATGGAATTTCTTTCCACTTGTTTGTGTCATCTTCAGTTTCTTTCATCAGTGTTTGACAGTTTTGGAGTATAGGTCTTTCACCTCCTTGTTCAAATCTATTCCTAGGCATTTTATTTTCGGTGCAGTTGTAAATGGGATTGCTTTCTTAATTTCTCTTTCTGCTGCTTCATCATTACTGCATAGAAATGCAATGGGTTTCTATACATTGATTTTTGTATCCTGCAAACTTTTCATTTTGCAGTCCTACTAGTTTTTTGGTAGAGTCTTAAGGGTTCTCCCTATGTGGTATCTTGTCATCTGCAAAGAGTGAAAGTTTTATTTCTTCCTTGCCAGTTTGGATTCCTTTCTTGTCTGATTGCTGTGGCTAAGACTTCCCATACTATGTTGAATAATAGTAGTGAGAGTGGACATCCTTGTCTCATTCCTGACCTTAGGGTAAAGTCTGTTTCTCACCTTTGAATATGATGCTAGTCATGGATATACCACTGTTTCTTTAACCACAACCCAAATGGAGGACATGTTGGTTGCTTCTAAATTTTGACAATTACAAATGAACCTCTGCTGTGAACATCTGTATGCAGGTTAGTGTGTGAACATAAGCTTTCAAGAACTCCTTTGGGTAATACCACCAGATATGATTGGTGGATGATATTTGTTTGAAATATGTGAAATATGTTTAGTGAAATATGTTTAGTTTTGTAAGAAACCACAAACTATCTTCCAAAGTGGCTGCACCGTTTTGCATTCCCACCAGCAACACATGAGAATTCCTGCTGCCGCATATCCTTACCAGCATTTGGTGGTGTTGGTGTTTCAAGTTTTGGCCATTTTGATGGTGTGTAGTGGTAACTCAATGTTTTATATTGCATTTCCCTGATGACATACGGTGTGGAGCATCTTTTCCCATGCTTATTTTCCATCTGCATATCTTCTTTGGTGAAGTGTTAAGTTCTTTGGCCCATTTTTTAATGGGGTTGCTTATTTTCTTGAGTTTTAAGATTTTTTTGTGTCATTTGGAGAACAATCCATCATCAGATGTGTCTTTTGCAGATACTGTCTCCCAGTCTGTGGCTTATCTTTCCATTCTCTTGATCTTGCTGAGTTTAACATTTGGAGTATAGGGACATTTGAGAATGAGAACACAACTAAGAATTCTTAGGAGCTACTACTAGGTGGGCACTTCCCTTCCCCCCACCTCCCCCAATGTGGGTGACCCCCTCTATTTGTTGCTTCTTCTAGCCAGGTCTGAGACCCTTGCATTTCTCACCTCTAAGAGTAGTAATGAGGAAGGAGGGTGAAAGCTAGACTACAAAATTACGGAAAATGAGGGCTGAGTTTCCTTCCCATTAATTAGTTTGTTCTTAAACTTAATAGGTAGTTCTATCACATGCTTCTATAAATACTAACTTACAAGGGCATGTATGGGGAAATCATTTTTCCAGCTTGGCCAACCACAACTTAACCACATCTGTTTCTTTGATACTCCCTTCTATTAGTTTGTGTTTACTTAGATGAAAAGTTTTATATTAAAACATATGTAAATACATAATCCCCTTTTTACACTGAAGTTAACATAACACATAAACTGCCCTGCATCTTGTTACTCTGTTAATAGTATATGTACACTTTGATTCATAATTTTTTTGTCCATTTTGCGTAGTATTCCAGTACATGTATATACCATAAGTGAACCAGTCTCATTTTGGTGGACTTTCAAGTTTTCCCTAATACTTAATTTTTAAAAATACTACAGTGTATGTATGTGCATGTGTGTATATTTATGTGTACATATATCTATATCACAAATACATATATATACAAGTTGCAATATATATGTATATATATTTATGCATGTTATTTCCATATGTATAAGTTTACATAAAGAAAAATTCATAGAAATATAACTGGTGGGGGAAATAGAATGTGTATTTTTTGATAGGTATGTAGAACCACCCTCTGCAAGTATGCACTACAGTATACTTAGTGTACTAAGTATGGTACTTAGTGTACTAAGTATACTATACATACAGTATACTACAGTATGCACAACAGTAAGTGCTTGAGAATACCAAGTTACTCAGGTGTTACCACAGTGGTGTCAAACAGTGGGACCTTTGTTAATCTGAGCTGGATCTTTTACCACACTTTTTTTTTTATTTTCTTAATGAGAAAGCACACTCAAATACATTCTTTTAAGGACGGCAAGAAAATTCTGTTAAAAACATTTTATGATTTTCAAATTAAATAATACATAGCTATTCCTTTAATATTTATAATTTAACTCATATTTTAAACTATTATCATAAAGTAAAATGTACTAAAACATTTCTTAACATGGCTTGTTAGTTGCACTATTTTGTCATAATTATGTTTTTCAAGAGAGCAAAAAGAAATTTTATTCCATTAGGTCCTACTGAGTGCCACTTTTTGAGAAATGTTAAATGCTGTGGTATATGCCTCTTGAGAGCAGTTACAGATTTCTCTAAAATTTGTGCAGTATTTTACTCTTGTATGTCTTGAACAAATGACTCTGTAAACATGTGGTTTTTCATGGAGTGCTGTTTTGTAATGTGAGTTAGGTTCAGGCTGGATGGAAACTTGACCACCTTTCAGTGTTTGAACATTCAATTTGTATTTCATCCAACTTACACTGTTCGAATGAGAATACATTTTTCAGGTCTGCCTTTCATTCAGAAGTTAAACAGACTTCTGAGACTGAAGGGTGTAACATAAAACTTCAGCACTTGCTAGAAAAGAGAGTTTGTAGTTCAGACAATGCTTCATATGTCATTTACTATCAAAATTAGACTAGGCCATTGTGGGGAAGAGAATTAAATACTCTAAAAATGTAGTATTTGTTTGAGGAAGTGACTTTTTACATCTGAAACCCTCTAAAAACTTGCAAATCTTTTTATATATGTATGCATGTTAATGTCAGAAATAGTGAAGATTGACTTCAAATAACTTCTTAAAGAACATGAAATTAGGAAGACAAATAGTTCAGGAAATAAAAAATCTCTTGTGTTCATACTAATTGATAAGAACCCAAAGAGACTGCTCCGAGTTGGCTCCCTGCTCTTCTGTGCTATTTTGGCAACTGGTTAAGGGTCCCAGGCAGTATCACTGATGTTAAATATACCAGGGAGTCTGTAATTCTAGAATGTCTTCTCTACAGCCTCATGAGAATTACCTGCATGTGATATATCTGATGAAGATGAAGTCAAATCATTCTCTTTATCAACTCTGTTTCATTCAAAATTATAAATCTGTGGGGTAATGTGTTTTAGGAACCTATTGAAGACTACACCTGTATTCAGAGTCAGCCCCTGAAGCATTGACTTTTCTTTTATAATATCCGAACCAATACACAGAGAATGAAAGCTTATGAAGAGGTGGTCAGAGCTCATAGATTTATGGAGGGTGCGGTGATGTATGCTTACAAAGCCTTAGATTGCATCTTCCAAGTTCAGTAGTCCCAAAAGTGTTTGAAAACATCCCCCCTCCCACTTTGGAGAAGAGGTCATCTATGCACTTGAAATGCAAAGTTTGAATATCCTAGCTCTTCTAAAAATTATAAACTCCTACCCCATGGGCATCCTCTAAAACTATACCTAAATACTTCTTCACTTTTAAATATACTCAGGAGGAGGAGCAAGATGGCGGAGGAGTAGGAGACCTAAATTTCATCTGGTCCCAGGAATTCAGCTGGATAGGTATAAGACCATTCTGAACATCTACAAACTCAACAGGAGATTGAAGAAAAGAATAGCAACAACTCTCTGAACAGGAAAGCGACCACTTTCTGGAAGGTAGGACGTGTGGAGAAGTGAATCCAAGGCGATATTCAGGAGGATAGCTGGCAGGTGAGGGAGCCTCCATCAGCCTCTTCTGGCAAGTGATACAGCCTCAGAGCACTAAATCGGAAATTTTAGAAGTCGGCTCCGCTGAGGGACGTCGCTCTAGTGGCTAAGCGGGGGGGGGGTGGAACCCTCGTGGGACAGTGTGGTCTCAGGACCCTCAGGGTCACAGAAAGACCAGAGGTTGGCTGAGTGCGGCAGAGCTCCCAGGTATCGGAGCGGGGAAGCCGGCTGCAGAGACAGAGCCGAGGCGCGGGCTCTCAGCTCGGGGTTGCCATAAACTGTGATCTGCGGCCCAGTCGGGCCACTGCTCCTCCAGCAGGGACCCAACAAGCGGCAGAGCTGGGGAGACTCCCCTTCCTCCCCCAGAAGGAGTGGCGCAGGAGCGCACCGCAGGGATCTGCTGGGTTTGGAGACTCCACTCAGTGTCCGGTGCCAGAGATAGAAACGCTCAGTCACAGGCCGGGTGAGCACAGAGTGCAGCCAGAGACCGAGGAGACAACAGTGATTGACTGCTTTTCTCTGGGGGCACACTGAGGAGTGGGCCCCCGAGTTCACTGGGAGACCGCCATTTTCACTCTTTTCCTCCAAAGCTCTCCGGAAAGCTTGCAGGGAAAAGAAGCTCCGAGAGCAAACCCAAGCAGAGTACTTAGCCTGGACCTGCAAGGACGGGGCAATTCCGCCTCCAGCAAAGAGATTTGGGAACCATGGCAACAGACCCCTCCCCCAGAAGATCAGCAAGAACAGCCAGCCCAAACCAAGTTTACCGATCACTGAGAACGGCAGAATTCCAGTGCTAGGGGAATACTACACATAGATTTCATAGCTTTTTCCCCATGATTTTTTAGTCTTTCAAAGTTAACTTTTTTAATTTTCTTTTTTTTTCTATTTTTTTTTGAATTTGTCTTTTTCCCTTTTTCAAACAACGTCTTTTCAATCCCTTTTTAAAAAATCTTTTTTATTTCATTTTTATATGCATATTCTATTCCTTCACTGTAGTGAAACTTAGTTCTCTTTTTAAAATTTTGGGATATAGTTTCTTCTAACAGACCAAAATATACCCTAAATCTCTAGTGTATGGCTTTGTTCTAGTCCCCTGCCTGGTCACATTCTCTCTTCTTTTTTTTTTTTTTAATTTCTCTTCTTTCTTTTTTCAACCAACTTCTTAATTCCTTTGATAAAATCTTTTATAGTTTTCATCTTTACACTCATATTCTATCCCTTCATCATATTTACCCTTATTTTTGTACATATATAAGTTTTTTCTTTCTTTAAAATTTTGGGAGGCACTGTCTTCTAACAGACCAAAATACACCCAAAATCTAGTGTGTGGCACTGATCTATTCACCAGCCTGATTATATTTGATCATATTCTTTTTTTTTCCCTTTTTTCTTTCTTTCCCTTTCCTTTCCCCCGGTTTCAGGTCTCTTTTGATTAGTTTAGTGTATATTTTTCTGTGGTCGTTGTTACCCTGTTGGCATTTTGTTTTCTCATTCATCTGTTTTCCTCTGGACAAAATGACAAGATGGAAAAACTCACCTCAAATAAGAAGAGGTAGTACCGACTTCCAGTGACCTAATCAATACAGACATTAGTACGATGTCAGAACTAGAGTTCAGAATGACAATTATAAAGACACTAGCTGGGCTTGAAAAAAACATGGAAGATACTAGAGAAACCCTTTCTGGGGACATAAAAGAACTAAAATCCAAAAAGTCGATATCAAAAAGGCTATTAATGAGGTGCAATAAAAAATGGAGGCTCTAACTACTAGGATAAATGAGGCAGAAGAGAGAATTAGTGATATAGAAGACCAAATGAAGGAGAATAAAGAAGCTGAGAAAAAGAAACAACTACTGGATCACGAGGGCAAGATTTGAGAGAGAAAAGTGACACCATAAGATGAAATAATATTATAATAATTGGGATCCCAGAAGAAGAAGAAAGAGAGAGAGGGGCAGAAGGTATATTGGAGCAAATGATAGCAGAGAACTTCCCTAATTTGGGGAAGGAAAAAGACATCAAAATCCAGAAGGCACAGAGACCCCCCCTCAAAATCAGTAAAAATAGGTCAAAACCCCAACATCTAATAGTAAAACTTACGAGTCTCAGAGACGAAGAAAAAATCCTTAAATCAGCTTGGGACAAGGGATCTGTAACCTACAATAGTAGAAATATTAGATTGGCAACAGACCTATCCACAGAGACCTGGCAGGCCAGAATGGACTGGCATGATATATTTAGAGCATTAAACGAGAAAAATATGCAGCCAAGAATACTATATCCAGCTAGGCTGTCATTGAAAATAGAAGGAGAGATAAAGAGGTTCCAGGACAAACAAAAACTAAAGGAATTTGCAAACACGAAAACAGCCCTACAAGAAATATTGAAAAGGGTCCTCTAAGCAAAGAGAGAGCCTAAAAGCAACATAGACCAGAACGGAACAGAGACAACATACAGTAACAGTCACCTTACGGGCAAGATAACGGCACTAAATTCATATCTTTCAGTAGTTACTCTGAATGTCCCAATCAATGACACAGGGTATCAGATGGGATAAAAAAACAAGACCCATCGATATGCTGTCTGCAAAAGACTCATTTTAGACCCAAAGACACCCCCACATTGAAAGTGAGGGGGTGGAAAACCATTTACCATGCTAATGGACACCAAAAGAAAGCTGGGGTGGCAATCCTTATATCAAACAAATTAGATTTTAAACCAAAGACTATATATAATAAGATGTGAGGAAGGACACTATATCCTGCTTAAAGGGTGTATCCAACAAGAAGATATAACAATTGTAAATGTCTATGCCCCTAACATGGGAGCAGCCAGGTATATAAGCCAATTCACAACAAAAGCAAAGAAACACATTGACAACAATACAATAATAATGGGGGAATTTAACGCCCCCCTGACTGAAATGGACAGATCATCTAAGCAAAAGGTCAAGAAGGAAATAAAGACTTTAAATGACACACTGGACCAAATGGACTTCACAGATATATTCAGAACATTCTATCCCAAAACAACAGAATACACATTCTTCTCTAGTGCCCATGGAACATTCTCCAGAATAGATCACATCCTAGGTCACAAATCAGGTCTCAACCAGTACCAAAAGTTTGGGATCATTCCCTGCATATTTTCAGACCACAATGCTTTGAAACTAGAACTCAATCACAAGAGGAAAGTCGGAAAGAACTCAAATACATGGAGGCTAAAGAGCATCCTACTAAAGAATGAATGAGTCAACCAGGAAATTAAAGAAGAAATAAAAAAATTCATGGAAACCAATGAAAATGAAAACACAACTGTTCAAAATCTTTGGGATGCAGCAAAGGCAGTCCTGAGAGGAAAATATATAGCAATACAAGCCTTTCTCAAGAAACAAGAAAGGTCTCAAATACACAACCTAACTCTACACCTAAAGGGGCTGGAGAAGGAACAGCAAATAAAGCCTAAACCCAGCAGGGGAAGAGAAATAATTAAGATCAGAGCACAAATCATTGAAATAGAAACCAAAAGAACAGTAGAACAGATCAATGGAACTAGGAGCTTGTTCTTTGAAAGAATTAATGAGATTGATAAACCCCTGGGCAGACTTATCAAAAAGAAAAGAGAAATGACCCAAATAAATAAAATCATGAATGAAAGAGGACAGATCACAACCAACACCAAAGAAATGCAAAGAATTATAAGAACATATTATGAGCAACTAAATGCCAGCAAATAGATAATCTGGAAGAAATTGGTGCATTACTAGAGATGTATAAACCATGAAAACTGAACCAGGAAGTCCTAGAAAACCTGAACAGACCCATAACCACTAAGGAAATTGAAGCAGTAATCAAAAATCTCCCAAGAAACAAGAGCCCAGGGCCAGATGGCTTCCCAGGGGAATTCTACCAAACATTTAAAGAAGAATTAGTACCTATTCTTCTGAAACTGTTCCAAAAAATAGAAATGGAAGGAAAACTTACAAACTTATTTTATGAGGCCAGCATTACCTTGATCCCCAAACCAGACAAAGACCCCATCAAAAAGGAGAATTACAGACCACTATCCCTGATGAACATGGATGCAAAAATTCTCACCAAAATACTAGCCAGTAGGCTCCAACAGTACATTAAAAGCATTATTCACAACAACCAAGTGGGATTTATTCCGGGGCTGCAAGTTTGGTTCATCATCCGCAAATCAATCAATGTGATACAATACATTAGCAAAAGAAAGAACAAGAACTATATGAGCCTCTCAAGAGTTGCAGAAAAAGCATTTGACTAAGTACAGCATCCTTTCTTGATTACAACTTTTCAGAGTATAGGGATAGAGGGTACATACCTCAATATCATAAAAGCCATCTATGAAAAACCCACAGGAAATATCATTCTCAATTTGGAAAGCTTTCAGCTTTCCCCCTAAGATCAGGAACATGGCAGGGATGTCCACTATCACCACTGCTACTGAACATAGTACTAGAAGTCTTAGCCACATCAATCAGACAACAAAAAGAAATAAAATGCATCCGAATGAGCAAAGAAGAAGTCAAACTCTCACTCTTTGCAGATGATATGATACTTTATGTGGAAAACCTAAAAGACTCCCCCCAAACTTCTAGGACTCATACAGGAATTCAGTAAAGTGGCAGGATATAAAATCAGTGCACAGAAATCAGTTGCATTTATATACACCAACAACAAGACAGAAGAAATGAAATTAAGGAGTCGATCTCATTTACAAATGCACCCAAAACCATAAGATACCTAGGAATATAAGCATAGAAGCAAAGAATCTGTACTCAGAAAACTATAAAATGCTCATGCAAAAAATTGAGGAGGACACAAAGAGATGGAAAAATGTTCCATACTCATGGATTGGAAGAGCAAATATTGTGAAAATGTCAACGCCACCTAGAGCAACCTACACATTTAATGCAATTCCTATCAAAATACCGTCAACTTTTTTCAAAGAAATGGAAAAAATAATCCTAAGATTTATATGCAACCAGAAAAGACCCCAAATCACCAGAGGAATGTTGAAAAGAAAAACAAAGCTGGTGGCATCACAATTCCCGACTTCAAGCTCTATTTCAAGTCTGTCATCATCAAGACAGTATGGTACTGGCACAAAAACAGACACATAGATCAATGGAACAGAATAGAGAGCCCAGAAATGGACCCTCAACTCTATGGTCAACTCATCTTCGACAAAGCAGGAAAGAATGTCCGATGGAAAAGAGACAATCTCTTCAACAAATGGTGTTGGGAAAATTGGACAGCCATATGCAAAAGAATGAAACTGGACCATTTCCTTACACCACACACAAAAATAGACTCAAAATGGTTGAAAGACCTAAATGTGAGACAGGAGTCCATCGACATCCTAGAGGAGAACACAGGCAGCAACCTCTTCGACCTCAGCCGCAGCAACTTCTTCCTAGACACATCGCCAAAGGCAAGGGAAGCAAGGGCAAAAATGAACTATTGGGACTTCATCAAGATGAAAAACTTTTGCACAGCAAAGGAAACAGTGAACAAAACCAAAAGACCAGCAATGCAATGGGAGAAGATATTTGCAAATTATGTATCAGATAAAGGGCTAGTATCCCAAATCCATAAAGAAATTATCAAACTCAACACCCAAAGAACAAACAATCCAATCAAGAAATGGCAGAAGACATGAACAGACATTTTTCCAAAGAAGACATCGAAATGGCCAACAGACATATGAAAAAGTGCTCAACATCGCTCGGCATCAGGGAAATCCAAATCAAAACCTCAATGAGATACCACCTCACACCAGTCAGAAGGGCTAAAATTAACAAGTCAGGAAACGACAGATGTTGGCGGGGATGCGGAGAAAGGGGAACCCTCCTACACTGTTGGTGGGAATGCAAGCTGGTGCAACCACTCTGGAAAACAGTATGGAGGTTCCTCAAACAGTTGAAAATAGAGCTACTATACGATCCATCAACTGCACTACTGGGTATCTACCATAAATATACAAATGTAGGGATCCGAAGGGGTACGTGCACCCCAATGTTTATAGCAGCAATGTCCACAATAGCCAAATTATGGAAAGAGCCAAGATGTCCATCAACAGATGAATGGATAAAGAAGACTTGGTATATATATTTACAATGGAATATAATGTAGCCATCACAAAGAAATGAAATCATTCCCTTTGCAATGATGTGAATGGAGCTAGAGGGTATTATGCTAAGCGAAATAAGTCAATCAGAGAAAGACATGTATCATATGACCTCACTGATATGAGGGATTCTTAATCTCAGGAAACAAACTGAGGGTTGCTGGAGTGTTGGGGGGTGGGAGGGATGGGGTGTCTGGGTGATAGACATTGGGGAGGGTATGTGCTATGGTGAGCGCTGTGAATTGTGCAAGACTGTTGAATCACAGACCTGTACCTCTGAAATAAATAATACATTATATGTTTAAAAAAAAAAAAGGAGATGGTAGGAAGGGAAAAATGAAGGGGGTGAAATTGGAGGGGGAGATGAACCATGAGAGACTATGGACTCTGAAAAACAAACTGAGGGTTCTAGAGGGGAGGGGGTGTGGGGATGTGTCAGCCTGGTAATGGATATTAACAAGGGCATGTGTTGAATGGAGCACTGGGTGTTATACGCAAACAATGAATCATGGATCACTACATCAAAAGCTAATGATGTATGGTGATTAACATAATAAAATAAAATAAAATACTGAATAATTCCCTTCTAGAACATAAGGGCCATGAAGATAGGGGCATTAATCTGTTTGGTTCCCTGCTGTATTTCCAGGACCAAGAATGATGGAAGACAATCAGTATCTAACACGTGTATATTTCAAATGAATGAACATAAATTAATTTGAATTGCTCTCAGACCAATTGATGATAGTTGACAGAAGGCGTTTTTGTTCATCTCTTCAGGTCTCGTATCTAAATACCACACACTGCGTGGCTTATTAAAAATGGGGTTTTATTTCTTACCCTTTGGAGCTGAAAGTCTGAGATCAGGAGGCCAGCATGGTCGAGTTGAGTGTCCTCTCCCCATCCCTCAGGGCGGCAGGGATGAGGGAGCTCTGTGGGTCTCTTTCCTAAGAGCAGTGATGTCATTCATGGGGGTCCCCACTCATGAGCTCCTCACTCCCAAGGCCCACCTTCTAACACCATCACCTGGGGTTATGAATTCAACATATGCATTTGAGGGAACACAAACATTCGGGGAACGGCATTATTGCTTAATATTTTCAAAATTGTGGAATAGATTTATAAATAGTATTTAAAATATATACTAGATGTGTTTAACAATCTAAACTATTTTTGTTTTTCATCAAGATGCAGTTTACCCATTAATGATATACCTGCTACCTAATGATCATCATTTATAATGTATGGATCCTTCACTTGCAGCTGGAAGTGACTAGTTCTTTTGCACTTTAATTATGCAATTCAGTAGTCCAGTTAAATTTGCTATATATGTGTTTTATTGTTATTGATTAAACCTTTTGGCAGGAATCAAGTTTTACCTGAGGACAGAGTATTTAAAGAGACCTATATAACCACATTTATTCTCCCAAATAGTTGAATTTTCCCCAAACAATAATGAAAATTTGATATCCCACATAACTCTGGAAATTTTTTTTTATTCTTATAGACTGGTAGCCTAGCAAACACACAATATTTTTTAGATTCTTAAATAAATCTCTCAAGTGTTCTTTTCCATTTTAATCTTCAATTTTACCAATCCCTCTGCCTTATACACAAAACCAGTCTTCACCATGTGTCCCCGAAAATCATTTCCATTTCCCCTTTATCTTGTTACTACTTGATTACGTATCCATTCTTTGAACAAGACCTCCTTTTCCAGATTTCTGTGTTCACACTTCCTTCCATACTGCCCAGTACATTACCACGCTCCTGGTTACCCATTATTGTGCCTCTGCTGGGATGTTTGTGTCTCTTGGTCATTTTTTTAGGCACGGAATGGATGGCTTGTCCAGACCTACACAACCCGTGTGAGACTCCAAAAAGCTGGGACTGTGGACATAAGAAACCTGAAAATCCGTATTTCTTTACAAACATGTCTAAACCGTGGGTCACTCTACCAGCTTATCCACTGGAGCTCCGACCTCTCCTTGGTACTGCATACGTTCTGCTCAGTGAGAGAGGGGGGTGCATTTTGGTTCATACTTGATGCAGGAGGAGGCGTGCTAAAGCAGAGAACTTTGTAAGCCCTTGTCTGTTGGGTGCTTTCACATTCATGGGCCCATTTTTTTTCTCCTCTGACCAGAATTCTCTTCATCCTTTTCTCTGTACAAGTCTTCACTGCCCACAGTCTCCGGCACCACGGGCTATGAAAGGTCTCTGTCTTCCCACATGACCTGTGGTTTGGGATTCCAGAGCTCTCTGTACATCTCTTTATGCTCCCGTATGTACTAACTTGCCATAGTCGGCCTCATGAATGTGAGGCTCCATAGGAAGGGGGCTGCATGGTGTGGTGGATTCATGAGCTACATGTACAACAAATCAGTAGCTGTTGACTATTTTGATTAAACCACCACTAACAGTGACTTAGGGGAGAACCGGGGTAAATATATTTCTTTGTCTGTTTACTTCCTAGTGTGTGATACACTATATTGAAAACTGAAGGCAGAAGACTAAAAGGGGGTCATGGTATTGAGAATATTGAGAATAAATTCCATGTTAATTGCATTAATGCATTTTCAGAGCCACTGAAAGATACTCCTTGACAACTGTTGGGCCAAAAAGCTAGAAAATATTTTGGGACAGAATTGTTAACTATGCCTTGGACAAAGTATAGCCTAATTATAGTATCTGACAAGTAATAATGGGATTCATAGTTGTTTTACTACTTATTAAATAACACAGTATATTATTTATAATTAGTAAAATTTTTTAATCTTAGCTCATAATTATATTATTTACTGATCCTGTCATGCACTGGGTGTTAGATTAATCAGTCTACATGAGTAATGTCATTTAATTATTCAAGCGACACTGGACCCAATTTTACAGCTGCGTAAACTGAGATGTCGAGGGGTCAACTGAATTTTGTAGGGTCAACTCCCAAGTAAGGAGTAAAGTCAAGATTCCGGCTGTGTCTCTAAATTCAAATCCTGCCTGTTTACACCTAGAACTGCCACTCCAAAGATGGTAGGTCTTGGTTTTCTTCTTGTTCGTCATTTCTTTAATATTACTAACTCTTTCTCCTTATCTTCAATTGCGGTTTCTTCACTAGTAACTTCATTAAAATTGCTTATAAATCACAAATATTCACCCTGTTCAGTGCTTGGTTTTCTATTCCGGGCAGGCATTAAGTCCGTCCAAAGTCCTCGGCGAACGCTGGAAAGACCGCTACCAGAAGGGCCCGTGGGCACCGGTAGCTGTCCCTGCACACACGTGTGGTAATAGCTCTAGGAAAAGCAAAGACAGGCCTCCACGCGGTGGTAGGGTGGGGCGTGAGGCTGTGAGGGGCAGAAGAGGTCAGGTTGCTTCTTCCCCCTGCAGTGTGGGAGGGCTTAAGGACTGAGCCCCGTGATTTCCTTCCCTCCCTCAGACGGCCTCCTGAGGGCAGGCAGAACTGGCAGCCCACTTCCCAAGGAGAGCTACTGACCTCTAGCCATAGTTTGGCCCGATGAACTGAGCTTTCTGCCTGGGAAGCATCACATTGTGTGGCCTGGGATTTCTTCCAGCATGCATCCCATCAGGTAGCATTGCTTCATCATATTAGTTTTGACTGGCTGGGGTAAGACTCCAGGCTTTGCTTATCTGAAAATCAACCTGCAGCAAATCAGCTTTGTTGTATGGATTGAATTTATAAAGCTGTTCACTCCTCATTTCATTCCCTGGTCTCAGAAACTCGAGAGTGAAATCCAGCAGGCTACCACATTGTGTCATATCACCTAGTTTCCAGCTTCTGAACCTGGCTGGAGAGGTTTTGTTTTTGTCTGTTTTAACACAAGTGAAAATTCACTCTTGTCATATCATTCAAAAAGTGAACCTGTTCCAACTCCCCTGTCAGTTTCAGGGAAGCCAGTAGAATATTAAGATAAACTGCATACTTTGTTTCTAAAAGTAAGTCACAGCTTTGTATCAGTCGCTCTTTGTGATACTTGGTTTTAGAGGAACTTGTGGGGAAAACAGCCCTGGTGGAAATGTCCACTAAAGAATGAAAGAAACAGCAACTATAATCACAGTGATGATAATTATGACAGCATAATATCATGTATTAAATATTCCCTATGTACTAAGCTGGGCTAAACTCTTTAAAGGTATTTTCTAAGTTAATTTTCACAATAATCCTAGTAGGTAGGAAATACCGTTTCTCACTTTGTTTTAACCACAGATTTAGAGACTTGAGTTAATGATACTCATCAGTTCCCGGCACACTTCCATGACTGGCCTGTGTATGCGAATCCCCCCTTCTTGCTAGGCATGCATTTTTAATGTTTTCTTCCTTTGTTCCTAATCTCTGTGCCCATTATCTTCCTCACCAGGCAAATCAACACTTAATTGTGTCAGTGTATGTCCCTGGATAAGCATGTATTTACCTATCTTTGCTAAACACGGAGCTGTATGTGTTTGTACTTTATGTAACTGCTATTAGAGATTTCTTTTACAGAATCATTTGACACTAAGTTATAAAGCTGTACTTGTGGTGTGGACTTGTGTACTGATTCTGTTGGTTCTAGCCACTACACAGGATTATTATCGACCACATTTGACCTCACCGTTCTTCCCATGATAGGCAACTGTGGTATTCTACTCCCCACCATCAAAACTCTGCACAATAGTGAATATACAATGGAAGTCACCATTTGTAGGTCAAACATCGTTTAATATTCACAAGATCATGCTATATTAAGATAGAACCTTAATATCTGGACAAGCTATCCTCAAGATCGTATAGACTTTTTAAAGACTTTGGGAGCAGCTGTAGGTACACAGCAGAATTGAGAGGAAGGTGCAGATTTCCCCCATGCCCCCTGCCCCCACACATACACTACCCACACTATGCCCGAGTGTCTGCAGCCCCACCAGAATGCTACATTTCTTACAACTGGTGAACCTACACTGACAAATCATTATCACCAGCGTCCATTATGACTCTCTCCATGCTGTGTATTCTGTGGGTGTAGACAACCCATAATGACACGTATCCATCGTGACCGAATGGTACAGAGTAGTTACGCTGCCATAAATAAGAGTCCTCTGTGCTACCTGTTTACCCCTCCCTCCCCCAACCCTTCATCTTTTGACTGTGTCCCTAGTTCTGCTTTTCCCAGAATGTCCTGTAGTTGGAATCCTGCAGTAGGTAGCCTTTGAAGATTGGCTGCTTTTACTTTGTAGTATCATTTCATGGCGTCACAGCTCATTCCTTTCTCACATGCGTATTTGGTTGTCTGGTTGCACCACTGTGTCTTTATCCACACCCCTGATGAAGAAAATCTTTGTTGCTGTCAGGTTTTGGTAATTAAGAATAAAGCTGCTGTAAATCTGTGTACAGATTTTTGCATAGACCTTTTTCAGCCCCTTTGGACGCATAGTAAGGGGCATGATTGCTGGATCCCAAGCTAAGATCCCAAGCTACATTTGGTTTTGTAAGAAACCGCCACAGTAGCAGAATTTTTTTGAAGGGCCATAGGTCATACAAATCTTAGTTTCAGTAGGTCCTGTAAATTCTCAGCAGAATGATTATAATGGTTTTGTCAAATCAGCAGTGTTGGAAGGTCACCGTTTCCACATCCACCCTTCCTAATAGTATTATCAGGATTTCTAGTTTTTGAAGCTCAGATTATGTTCATACAGAGAGCATCTAGCTATTTCTAATTTCTGTTTCTCTGATGCATGAGGAGGAGTGCATCTTTCCCTCTGTTAGCCATTTGCTTTTCCTTTTTCTCTGCACAGCCTGGTCACTCTGCCCATTTTTCTGTTAAACATTCTCTTTTTCATGTGTTTTTTCAGAATTTTTTAGTTTCACATATGGATCAATTTTCAGTTTTATATGTTGTACATATTTTCTCCTGGCCAGTTACCCTCTCAAACTTAGTTTATGGTGTCCAACAAGTTGTACTTTTGATGTTTCATTTAACAAGTGTTTCTTGCCCGGGGGTTAGATTTTCTTCCATGAATTTTCTATATTAAATTTTAGTTTTGATATTTGGGTATAAATCCAACTGAATTTCATCTTGGAAGAATGAAGTACAGCTCAACCTTGGTTTGGTTTCCCCCAAACCAACTCTTAGACAAGAATTCCAGACAATGCAAGTGATTTATGAGATAATATCTTAGGAAAAAACATCAGCGGGGGAGTGGTTAAGTGAAAAAAGGAAGAGACCCAGTGGAAGATGTGTCTTCCAGCAAGCCACCATGGTGTGTAACTGGAGCATAACACCACCCCAGGGTCATGACCCACCGAGGGCCATTTGGACTCTCTGCCACTTCTGGGTCACCCTGCCAGTGGATAGGGTGGACTTTGGCCCTCACAGAAAGCTCTCAGAGGGTGGATGCTGTGCGCTGCCAAAACCAAGGGGACTTGTCCTGCAACTCATAACAGAGCTCCTCATTTTCTCATTGATCGATTTTATGTTGCCATGTTTGTCATATGCCCTTTTACTAGATGCATGGATCTGTTTTCATGATCGTCATGTTTATGTACCTGCAGGCATATTTAAAAAAACAGAACTAAGACTAATGGATGGCATTGCACATGATTTGTTAGGCTGTTTCGCAGATGAAATGTTGATTTGTTACTGTCTTATTTCTTCCCCTTTCAGCCTTAGTAATTGCTAATGATGAAGTGGGGGGATATCCCTGACTTTTCAAAGTTAATCCTTCATACAGCCAATCTTTTTTTTTTTTTTAAGATTATTTATTTATTTATTTGAGAGAGAGAGAGAGAGAGAGAGAGAAGATGAGAGGGGGGAGGGTGAGAGGGAGCAGACTCCCCGCCGAGCAGGGAGCCCGATGTGGGACCCGATCCCGGGACTCCAGGATCATGACCTGAGCCGAAGGCAGTCGCTTAACCAACTGAGCCACCCAGGCGCCCCATACAGCCAATCTTTTAACACTCATTCTCTTAATTGATTCTGTTGCATTTTCTATGAGATTTTATATCACTTGCAAAAAATGTTTTTCACCTTTCCATGTATTTACCTGTTTGTGTTTCAAGTAATATTACATTAGCCAGGATCACTAGTACCATTTTATACAGTGGCAATGATAAAGTATCATCTTGTATGTCTAATATAAGAGGAGTACCTCTAAAACTTTTATATGTGGAATTAATTTTACTGTTCATTCTGAAATCAGCTTAGGTTGTCTTTAGGTCTAATTTTCTGAGAATTTGTATCATAATTGAAAGTTAATTTCATCAAATTTTCTGTGTCTGACAGAATAATGTCAATATCTCAGTTCATTGATAGGAGTTATTTTAACAGATATACGGATTATATAATCACCTTTTGTATATCTGGAATGAATCACACTTGGATATTATATTTTTGACCTAGGTCAGCTGATGTTTTTTTAGTCCTCTAAAATTCAAATCTGTTTTCATTGGCAGTAAGATCACATTTCAGATACTTTCTTTGAATGCACACACACATATATACCGGGGATTATTTCATTTGGCCCTTTGGTTCACAATGGTTTTACACTAAAAACATGTATTAGACATTCATACCTATTACAGTTCTGATTTTTAAGTAGACCTATTTTTAACCATGAAAGCTTTATGTGCGGTTCTCCATGTGAAATGCCCATTGCAGGTCCAGAAACATCCTGACGCACCGGAAAGGGGTTTGGTGAACTAAATCCTTGCGCTCTTAAGATCACAGAAGGGTTTACTCTCCTCGGGTTTTCCCCGCCATCAGATGATCTGAACAATGCACAGACAGGCAGTTATTTTTCCTAAGTAAAAAGTAAAGCCTTCCCCGGACCAGTCTTGCCCGTCAGTTGTCTTCCCATATCTCTGCTCACATTTTCTGCAAAACTGCTCAGGTATTTCCAGCTCTGCAGCTTGTGTTCTCCCTTTCATCCTTTCCCACCAGACTTTTTCATCCCTGTCACATCCCTGCCCCATCTGCTCAAGGTCACGGGGATCCTCCTTCTTATACACCCACGGTCCATTTTCAGCTCTCAGCTTTATTCACCTCATCTTCCTTTTTTTTTTTTTTTTTTTGTTTCCTTTCTTTTTTGAACCAGTTTTCTTTACTGGTCATTATGTTTGTATCCTCTTTCACTTGTCACTTTGTCTCATTTTCTGACATCTCGTTTTCTGCTCGTCATCGTTGAAGTGCCCCGGGATTTCCCTTCTCCGTGCGTCCAGGTAATGGGACACCGCTCCCTCTCCCAGGGTCCGCCCCACTCCATGCCGTAAGTGCTCTCTGTACATAGTGACCCCCCACACGTCTGTCTCCAGCTCACAGCTCTCTCCTGAACTGCACTCTCGAACCTCCGACCGCCCACTCCACACCTGTGCTTCTGTCAGACCTGCCTATCTTCCCCCAAACCTGCACGTGTCATGGCCTCCTTGGGCCTTCCCAGTCCCCAAACCTCAGTGTCCTATTTAACTCCCACCATTGTGTCTCATAGGTGATTAACCCATTATAAAATTTCTCAAGATATATTCTGACCAATTTTACCATTTTCACTGTAACCAAGGTCCAGGGACCTCCTCTCTGTTAGATGATTGCAGTGGGCTTGTGAGTAGTTTCCCTGATTCTACTCAACACATGACCAGAGTCCTCTATGCAAGTGTGTGCTCATGTTACCCGTCTGTCAAACACCCAGCTCCGTGTGCTCACTCCACCCCCGGTGAGGGCCCAGTCTTCTACTGCCCGTAGGCTCTTAGGTTAGATCCCTGTTCTTTTCCTGGCCTCATCTCATGCTGGATTTCTAGCCTACGCTTCTGCAGGCACACTGACCTCCTCCTGTTAGTGAGCACAGCTAGACTCTCCTACTCGGGAACCTTAGACTGGAATGGCCAGCTAACACCTTCTGGTCCTTCACGGTTTTGCTCAGATGTCATTTTCTTATCAAGGGTGATACTACTCGATTTCAAACCACCCCCACCTCCTCCTACCACTTAAATTCCCTATTCCACTTACCTGGATTTTTTTTCCATAACCTTTCTAGTCTTCTGACATACTGAACATTGTCCTGTTATATCTATTTGTGTTGTCTAGGTTCCACTGCTAGAATCATAAGTTCCAAAAATGCAGGGATTTTTTTTTTTTTGTCTGTTTTTCCACCAGTATATCCCAATAGTATAGAACAGTGCAGTCTCCCTGGGAAAACAGTTGTGGAATTACCAGAGCATCTCTGGCTCATTAGATCAAGGAACTGTGGTGGTCGCTCCATTGATGTAAAATGTTCTTGATCTTTGTCAACATGGGCTACTCCGCTGTTTGAGTTAGTAATTTGGTCTTCCGCCATGGGGCTCACAGGTATATTCTCCAGGCTCTGCCCTTCCTAGATACTCCAATACACCAAAAAGGAAATTGGGAATATTTTTACTGATCTAATTTTGAAAGTTACATTTTGGCTGTATCTATAACTTAGTAATTGCCACTGATAGCGTGAATAACTGCCAGTGTGACATGACCATCCTCCACTTTTAAGGAATTGCTGACCACCTGAACTTCTGTTACCAGAGACAACTCTTAGAAAGTGAATACAGTCAATATAAACGTGATCTGCTCCTTTCATCTGGTGTTTAATCTGGGAAGCTACTTGAGTAGTTATCATTGGCTCTGAAGTTATCCATAACCTAGAAATCTTTAAAAAATCCCTTGACATTAATTGGAGTTTTCTTCCCCAAGGGTTCATGCCAAATCACTCTATGAGGCATCAGTAAAAAGAGCAATGGGCTTATTCTGCAAATTAAGAATCTTTTCCTAAGAAAGCGAATCTATATGAAGCACCGTGTATCACCCAAGTGTGAAGTGATAAATAGGAATATGTACCCAGCCAGGGACCTTTGCAATTAGAGAAAACATCCTTTGCTTCATCTTGCAAGGTCGGATTCAATTAGCATGTTCAGTGGACAGTGGAGTCCTGGCTTTTCTTTACAACCTGTAATAGACTCAATTATTTTTCAGGGTTGCTTCCATTCTGTAAATATGCCAGTATTGCTTGGTTGAAAACCAAGCATTTTGACAAGAACTATAGCTCCTAATTCTTCTCATTTCTGGAAATCTCCTACAGTGGCAGAAATTCCATACCAAGCATGATGAGTAGCCAAACAGTAAATGGTTTTGCCCAAATGTGCATTGTATATCAAGTGTATACTTGGTGTACTAATAGAAATTCCAACCTTACTTTTGGTCATCTTCCCTTTCTCTAAATTGGGGTGATCATTTTAACACAGTAGCATGATCAGGCAGATATGTGTAAAATAATGGAGAGTCCACCATACTTCTATCAAATGTCAGTGTGACAAACAAGTACGTGAGAAAGTAGGGAGTTCTACCTGTCAGCAACTCCCCATCTGTTCTCTGCCACAAGAACAATCTACTGGAGGAAATCATCAGGGCTCGGGCCTCTGGATTACAAATACGGTGATAGACTGTGGACAGGATCACGACAGCATAGCTTCTGTCCCCTTTTCTCTATCATTTCTAGGGCCCAGTTCCTCCCATATGGCTGTGAATTATGTAGCAGAAACTGACAGAAAAAAAATGGAACCTCCTAAGTGAATGCTACAGGCTGCTCTAACAGATAGTCTCACCATTTTTAAGCTACCATGCTTGTCCACAGAACATAGCAAACCGGGGTCTTAGCTCTTTGTTTCTGGACCTTGCTCGTTCTGCCATGCAGGAGTCCACATTTTGAAAGCTGGGAGTGTTCCACAAGTTAATTTGTGAATCAATTGTTTGGAACTTGGCATACATTTTCTCATAGAAACAATATTAAAAATGGTTAGGTTCCCAGGACAACCTATAACATGCCTACTGAATCTGTAATAAACATTAATCTAGAACCTAACCAAGCTGGATAAAGCAGTCTTGATTTATTAGTTTCAACGGGGATATATTTTTACCAGAGAGGGAGGCACAACTCTGTCTTAGCTCCCGCCCCGTCTCAAATGTACACACGTAGGCGTATCCCAACTCCTCGGTACCTGGATTGTGAGAGTGCAGAGCTAGGCTGTGGGGCCACTGTACCAGTCAGTCAAGGCTTCATCCAAGAGATGAAAAGGGGGCATTTAGGAAACTATGGAAGTTAGGGAGAATGATACATGCAAAATCACCAAAACACAAAAATGCGAACAAAAAACAAAAAGAACCCTGAATAGACTGTGCAAAGAATGTTTGTTAGAGTGTGAGGCCCTTTTTTGACCTCAGCTGGAGGTGCTCTTCAGGTGACCCCAACTGATAACTGCTCGGTGCATGCCTGGGAATGGCCATGAGCACACCCAGGTATTGACTCTGGAAAGCTTTATACTTAGAGAAGTCTAAATTATGTTGCATAACAACCACACCAACTTTAATCGCTTAAAATAACAAAGCTTTATTCCTCACTCCTATTACGTATCCACCACATTTTGGAGGCAGGGTTTGGATGCAGAGTTCCTGCTGAGTGTCATCACTCAGAATCCCAAGGTAACAGCCCAGCCAACATCACGGTTTCTGTGCATCACGCCAGGAAGAGAAAGCTCAGGAGGACCCCCCTCCAGCAGTGAAGTCCTCAGCCTCGAAGTGGCCCTTGTTTCCTTCAACTCATTAGCCAGAACTAATCACGCATCTTCCCTGCCCAGAAAAGGACCAGGGGTGCCATCTTACCATGTATCTAGAAGCAGCGTTAGATGAAAGCCTGGGAAGGAAACCAGAAATAGTTGTTGAAGGTTTAAGACTGCCACACGATGATTAACAAACTATACCTAAGCAGGATTGAATAATTACTGTGCAAATTTCTTTTTGAAGATCTCAGGTAGGTGCTAGGAGGAGGAGGATAAGCAAGGCTTGGAAGCTCAAATGCCTGAGTAATTGTTGAGGCTGGATTCTGAATGTGCTTTTATAGGCTGTTTTTACCTATATTATAGAACTATCTTTGTGTTCCACTGAACCAAACAGTGAATTTTTCTCACAAGACAAATGCACTCTAACAGAAGGAATTGACTTGAAGCCTTCTCCTGCTGCCAGTGTGATGGAGAATCAATTTCATGATTTTCCCTTTTGTCCTTCAGTAGCACAAGAGGCCGCTTCTCATGCCTCAGGTTTTCCTCAGGAACCCTTGATCTGTTCGCTTTCTTGTGCAAAATCAAGCATGCATTGTGAAGTGAGATTTAGTACAGTCCGTGGGTTCAAAAGCTACAGTCCCTCTGATTCTCACAACTTCTACGGCGTGAAGGAAAGTTCATCATGCAGAGAGTGCTTAGTGCTTATTAGTCACCTAACTACTGATCTTTAAAAGAAAAATTTTTTCTGTTCATTATAAAAGAAACTATTTCAATTTACTGGGTGGAAAATACAATTTTTTTTTAAAATTTTAAAATTCTGTGTGCTGAGCTGTTTATATGGGGAATATACCAAATAAACCAAATATTTCTGAAAAATACTGTTTTTCCATATACATAAAAATTTAAAATTTTTATTACAGTGGCCTGATTTTTTTGGCAAGAGGAATAATCAGGGCATGATTGGTTCATTAAATCATTTGGATGTAGTAGTTATATTTTTCCATTTGTGTATGTGTGTTAGAGAGTATGAATGTTTTACTTATCTGATAACATTGTTTCTTATACTAATTTATCCTTTTAGTAGTTGAGCAAAAATTTATTGAGTATGTACTATGTAACCACCATATAAGAGACCTATAAAAACCCCTACGTTCAGCAAGGGTAATTTTAGTGTGATGAGATGGACAGTAAACGATTAAATGAGCCAAGCATATAATATGCCAGATGGTGAGGACGCAATGAAGAGAAATAAAATCAGAAAGGAGAATGGCTCTGGCGGTTAAGTCTGATTCTTTGAATTGGCAAATTATACTTACCAAAATATGGATTGATTTATTTAGAACCATTCTATTGTTTAATACAGGCTGAGAGGGAAGGCAGAGAAAAGGGGAGATAATTTTCAAGAAAGGATTTTTTAGCAATAAGCTAAAACAAATTTTTAGCTTATTTCAGCAATAAGCTGAAACAAATGTCTCCTCCACAGAGAACTAACATCTTTTTGGATTGTGTTCATCATGCGTCACAGATCAGAGCACCAAAGCACTTTCTGTTGACCTAACTCAGCATCTGAGGGTCTGTCCTCTAGAGAAGTGATAAACCTGAATACCTTAAATCTCTCTCCCTTCTATTTATTCTCTTGACTCTCTTGGGTTCATCCAGCAGCCTAAAGGGTTTCCATGCTGAGCTCCAGTCACTCATTTTTCAAGTGTTACAACACAAAAGCAAAACCTTTAGGGAATTTATATATATTTATATATATACACAGATCAGGTTTAAAACAGATGAAATTTGTGACATCCAAAATAATAAAAAAGGAGATCATTTGGGTTGGGGTGTGAGCGAGAGGACCACAGGCACACTCCAGAGCTGCCGTGGGCTCGGTTACAGACAACCACAATAAAGCAAATATTGTGATAAAGCAAGTAAAATGAATTTTTTTGGTTTCCCAGTGCATATCAAAGTTATGTTTACACTATAATGTTGTCTGTTAAACGTGTGAGAGCATTATGTCTAAAAATGTGTTCATACCTTAATTAAAAGAATAGCTTATTGCTAAAAAATCCTGTCATCTGAGCTTTCAGCGAGTTGTAATCTTTTTGCTGGTGGAGGTCTTGCCTCGGTGTTGATGGCTGTTGATGACCGACCAGGGTGGTGGCTGCTGAAGTTTGGGGCGGCCATGGCAAGTTCTTAGAATGAGACAACGGTGAAGTGTGTTGCATTGATTGACTCTTTCATGAACAATTTCTCTATAGCATATGATGCTGCTTGATACGATTCTACCCACTATAGAACTTCTCTCAAACTTGGAGTCCATCCTCTCAAACCCTGCCGCCGCTTTATCAACTAAGTTTATGGGATGTTCTCAATCCTTTGTTGTCCTTTCAACAATCTCCACAGCATCCTCACCAGGAATAGACTCCTCTCAAGAAACCACCTCCTTGCTCATCCGTAGGAAGCCACTTGTCCATTCAAGTTCTATCATGAGATGGCAGCGATTCGGTCCCATCTTCAGGCCCCGCTTCTGATTCTAGTTCTCGTGCTGTTCCCACTGCAGTGACTTCCTCCCATGAAGTCTTGAAACTTCAATTTGTTTTTAAATAAAAAAAATAATACCTGTGAAGTACAAAGAGAAGCACAGTAAGATGAGGTGTGCCTGCATTTCATATCCTGTTCTAGCACATAGACTTCCTACATCGTATGTCAGCAAATAAAAATAATCTTTTTACCATTGGCAATGTTAGAAATGGAAATCGTCCTTTTCATCCACCCTTTTGGACGATTAGTCCCTTCATTAGCATCTACTCTCACATCAATCACTGGGCCTGCTCAGATTTGAAAGGCAGTGTAGAGGAGAGCCAGTCAAAAATGAAACCCAAAACTCAAATGAATAAAATGAATAAATAGTCTTTATTTCCTTAAAGAACTTGCTATGAAAAACGAAACGAACACACACAACATGATAAACGATGACAAAGGAATGCCTCACACTTTTCGTGAAACATTTACGGGTAACATCCATGACTACATTTACAAAGCAAGAACCATGCTAAGAGAGTGGAATTATTTTGTAACCTGTCCACTTAAACCCAAGTGTAATAAATTCAGATTTTTTAACTAAAATGAGGGAAATGATAACCGTTCTCAGCGTGGAACAGCTTTGGAAATGTATGGGCTGTGTGTTTTGTCTCCTAGATTTTTAAGAGTGTTTTATTGTCCTCAAGCTTAAGTCAATCAGAGAAAGACAAGTATCCTATGATCTCACTGATACGAGGAATTTGAGAAACAAGACAGGATCATAGGGGAAGGGAGGGAAAAATGAAACAAGATGAAACCAGAGAGGGAGACAAACCGTAAGAGACTCTTAATCTCAGGAAACAAACTGAGGGTTGCTGGAGTGGTGGGGGGTGGGAGGGATGGGGTGGCTGGGTGATGGACTTTGGGGAGGGTAGGTGTTGTGGTGAGGGCTGTGAATTGCGTAAGACTGATGAATCACAGACCTTTACCCATGAAATAAATAATACATTATATGTTAATAAAAAATGAAAATGAATATTATGAATGATAACTAAGCCGATGCATCAAGCTGATCTTTGGTAACCTATGTAAAATTTTACCTACTGAGCCTGGTTCTCACAGTCATTGTTGAGTAATTGATGTGTGTGTGGGGTCAGTATAAAATATTCTGAAGTGGGTTGAATATAATCCCCCAATACGGGCATGTTCCCGTTCTAAGGACACGCACACTGTGTGATATATTGTCAGTTAGAATGCCTACGTGTGGAATCAGTTACTTAAGGAAGAGGAATCTTTTTTCTTTCATGGGGAGACTGATCCACCCCAGTGTGTGATACGGCACTAGGCTCCTGGTCAGAAGGGGTCTTAGGTTTCCGTAGTCTGTGGGGGATGGTTATCTTTGTTCTCCACTTGAACTTACCATCATTAGACAATCCCTGATGATTCTTCTCTCTTCCTCACACAGAACTACCCAAATACGAAGCATCTTTACTAGAAACTGAAACTGCAAATCAAAGTGTATGCCCTTGTGAGTTTGAATGGCAGCAAACTTACGGAACCAAAGTGTGTCTCGTCTGCCAGTGTTTTTCCAGTATTTCTGGCATGGCTCTTTGGGCAACCCTACCTGTCTCTGATTAGAATTCAGTTTTAGCACTCTGAGGGATGACTGCTCATCTGATGCCACCTGCATGTAAATCTTGAAGACACCCCATAAACTATATCTTAGACCATACTGTTAAAACATCTAACTTTAATGAAAATCCACCCAGCTGTATTTTGGCTGGTGTGAGTATTGACAAAAGGGGAAGAAATTCAGTTATTGTAGCTAATATGCTTCCAACAGCAAAAGGCCATGCTTTGCTTGATTTCCTTAAAATAACCTAGGCCAGCATCTTCTCTTTCCTCTACAAGGTGAATCAGGCAGTGGGGCCGTGTTTTCAAAGTGCTGGAATGACCAAGAGGGGAGATCTCCATGCTGCCCTTCATTCTACTGATGCTGAAACCTAGTTTACTTGAGAAAGAAAGCAGCTTTCCAGAAAGCATTAAATCAGTTGTACTAAGTACCAAAGACATTGATACATAAGTCCTCAGTTTTTTTTTTAACACTCCTGAATCCAAATGATACTAAAACTTATTTTTTTAATTTATTTTTTATTATGTTCAGTTAGCCACTGTATAGCACATCATTAGTTTTTGATGTAGGGTTCAATGATTCATTAGTTACTTATGACACTCGGTGCTCATCACATCACGTGCCCTCCTTAACACCTATCACCGGGTTTCCCGAACCTCCCACCCCTGCCTTCCTTAACCCTCAGTTTTGTTTTCCAGAGTCCAGAGTCTCTCATGGTTTGTCTCCCTCTCTGATTTCTCTCCCTTCAGTTTTCCCTCCCTTCCACTCTGGTTCTCTGTGCTATTGCTTATATTCCACCGGAGGGGATTTTGCTAAGTAAAACTTACTTTTTATGTAAGTTTGCATTACCATGCTTGTGCATGTAGCATTCATGAGATGAATTGTTGCAGGCAGATGTGTTTCCTCTGATAGAATTCAGATCAAATTCAGGCATTACTGTCATTTTATATACACTGGGCACAACTGCACTATAGAGTTCTTGGTGACACAAGAGGGTGCTGACCCTAAGTTTGAAATGGAAAGAAAACCCAAGAGAAGATAGTTTCCTTCATACCATGTGCCTGTCCAGATGCACTCCTTCTTCTTCTTCTTTTTTTTGTTCGTTTTCTTTTGCTCATTTGACAATTAGGGTTTATTATTTACTGAAAAAATTTAAAACACTTTCTATGGAGCTTTATAGCAATCCTCTAAAAAAATACTTTACGTGAAAAAGTATGTACACTTAAACATGTTTTATTGATTTTCTTGCTAACGTACCCCATGACTTCACCTTTCTGTTTTTATGGAATCAAAATTTGTTTTTTGAAAATGCACTTCAAATAATTCTTCCAGAAATGTGTCCCTGGTCATAATATTTCTGAGTCTTTGCATGTGAATGTGTTATTTTTCTCTCCCATTTGAATGCTCATACTGTATAGTACAGAAGCTCATTTTTTAAACCATTTTTGCTCAGAACTTAGAAAATATTTTCTACTGTTTTTCAGCACTTGATATTGTTAATTTGTTTCTCATCCATCTATACATAACTTAAGTTTGCATTCTGGAGATTTTTTTGATATCTTTTCTGTTGGCATAATGAAATTTCATCATAATGTATCTATCGAGATGTTTGGGAGTGTTTTTGGTTTTGTTCAGATCCACTCCTTCTTTTACTTAATAGTGTTAAATAACACAAGAGAGCTGGATTTCATTAGCTAATGTTAAACTGAAGATTTCCAAGCTTGCTTACCTGTTTGAAGTTTCCCTTATCCTAGATTATACGAGCTAGAGAAAACTCAGACTGTATGTTTAAAAATATAAAAATATTCAATTCTGACAAGTTTAACGTGTTCAATCTTAATTTTCTTTACGAAGCTGGATTTCATTAGCTAATGTGAAACTGAAGATTTCCAAGCTTGCTTACCTGTTTGAAGTTTCCCCTATCCTGGATTATATGAGCTAGAGAAAACTCAGACTGTATGTTTAAAAATATAAAAATATTCAACTCTGACAAGTTTAATGTGTCCAATCTTAATTTTCTTTCCTTTATGCATCATTGAGGGACCATTAATACCAGCTTTTTATTACATTTTTAGTGTGAAATTTTATAATCAGTACCTTTCAGTAAACTAGAAAGGAGGTGATCTGATTTTCATACATAATTTAATCTATAAATAAGAAAAATATTAGGAAATTGAATAGTAGTTTGAAGATCAGATTCAACTATTAGTAACTGGTACATTTAATGGATAGCTTAAGTCAGATATTACAAGTCCTTAAACAGATTTAGAATATTTAAAAGTTAGAACCGTAATACTTTGCCCATGAAAAACATACACACACACATTTTTATTTATTTTTTAAAAAGATTTTATTTATTTGAGAGCGTGCACAAGCAGTGGCGGAGTAGCGGCAGAGGGCGGGCAGAGTGCCCGCGGAGCAGGGAGCCCAAAGCAGGGCTCCACCCCAGGACCCAGAGATCATGACCTGAGCCGAAACCGAGTCGGGCGCTTACCCGACAGAGCCACCCAGGCGCCCCGCATGTGAATTCTTCATGAAGGAAATCACATCTGGGATTTGCTTTCAAATAGTCTCCAGAAAGACGGAAGGAAAAAAAAAAATGAAGGGAAACAGAAGGGAAAAAAAAGTGAAATTGGAGAAGTGGGACTCCCCTCAAAAAATAGAAAACAAGGAAAAGAAAAAAAAAAAAGAAACTTTAATATATAAAACAAGATGGTCCATACTTGTTGACATTGGCTAATTGATACATGGGGTTCCTTCTCCATACATTTTCCTCTGGTGGCAAAGTTCAATTAAAACAACAACAAATGTTCTATAGATTTTAATTCAATACACTGAATCTATGGTTTCAAGGGTGGTGTCCAGGCCCCTGACATCACCTGGGCACTTCTTTGAAATAGAACTAGTTATGGGGCGCCTGGGTGGCTCAGTCGTTAAGCGTCTGCCTTCCTTCGGCCCAGGTCATGATCCCAGGGTCCTGGGATCGAGCCCCGCATCGGGCTCCCAGCTCGGCGGGAAGTCTGCTTCTCTCCCGCTCCCCCTGCTTGTGTTCCCTCTCTCGCTGTGTCTCTCTGTCAAATAAATGAATAAAATCTTTAAAAAAAAAAATAGAACTAATGGAATCTACTCCAGATCTACTAAATCTGAAACCCTGAGATTGGGGCTCAGTGATTAGTGTTTAAAAAAAAAATTCATGTGACTCTTTGCATGAATTTGAGAACCACATCTAAGGTCCCAGAGTGGTATTATATTTTAGTCCTATAGGTTATCTAACATGCAGGTAGCAGTAAGAACCCCTGGGTAAGGTGATCTCTGAATGCAAGGGCCCTAAAATCTCATTTTAAAAGAAAAGTTGAAACTCAATAAAAGCTAGAATACACACACCTTACCTCTTGGATTTGTTTTGCTCTGTGATACAGATTCCTCAAACAATTTTCATTGAAGATTAAGTAAGCTAATACATATAAAAACTTTAGTGCCTGACATAGGAGCTAAATAAATGTTATTTTAATTTTTATTTTGGTTTCTGTTGCTCAATTATATTACTTTGCAAATGTCCTCTGTAAATTTTATTATGAAAAAAGCTGTAAAAAGTACTTTTTAGAAAAATTCTGTTTTGTACTTTCTAATATGACTTATACTAATAACCAAAAAGTCACTTACCTGTAATGAAATATATTATTTTCCATGAATATTAACTCCTATGCAAATCAAATAACAATAGGTCTTTGATCACATGACTTTGGCAGACCTGTATCAACATTTATTTCCTTCATAACTGATTGTGAGGAGCGTCAGGACCATTGGAATGATATTGTTCCCGGTTACGTAGGAAAGAGCAGAATTTAAGCACACTGTTGTATCTCAGTGAGCATTTTTGTAATTACCTAAATGGATTCGCTTTCCTTCAGCACTGAATCATGGATCATCTATTTCAAAATATTTTAGCTATCATCTTACATTTACTTACAGTATCTGTCTCTAATATAGGGCGATATGAACTCCTAGTTTAGCCAAAGACTACATTTTGACCATTAACATGTCAGTGTTTTTTTCCAGTGAAGTATAGGGTTTGCTGGTCATTATTTCCTATTTTCCATGGTCTTTTAGTCATTAACCCGATGTAAACCATTAAATGCCATGGATGTTAAGTTTCTTCATCTATAATATGAATATTTAGCTGCATCACTGTGAAACCTAAAATGTTCAATAATTTTAATGAGAAGACACCTTGCTTTCTGTTGTAAAGATGTCCACAACTAGTTTTATGACCTTTGATAAGTCATGTAGCCTTCAATTCCCACATATATAAAAGGGAAGATGAACCCGATGACCTCTGAGGTCTTTTTCAAGTCTGGGTGTATCTCCACCCAGGCTCCCCGTGGAAAATGGACCTTGAGAGAAAGTTACAGAATCTTATAAGCAAATAATTTTGAAAGGATGGTGGTGCATGGGAGCCAGATTTCTCACTCCTGGAGTGAGAGCTTTTAGGTAAGTGGAGAGAGAAGACTAGAATGATCTGTGCATGAACTCGTGTTTAGCTCAGTGTAAACCTGGCTGGATGCATGGATATATTTGCATACATTAGTGAGTTCACACACAGTTCTTTGTTCAGGCAGTCGGGAGAGCCTGGAAGCCACCAGACTCAGTAGCAGTGTGCACACTTGGTACCCAGACCTTGGTTTCTAATGGCATTCTCCAACAAAAGCAAATAAGATGCCTTGGGGAAATGACTGGTTCTAGGGCGCAGGCAAGAAATATGTAACATGAGCCTGGAACATCTGATTTTTCCAGAAAGTCAGAAAGTTCTGAAAACAAAGCCCGCAATCATGGGGTTATGTCATAGGGACTCAGGAGCTTCCTGAAAGAGCTGCTGATGGCCAAATATGGAGAAATATGAACAACACAATAGAGTAATATTGGAGTGTGTAACCCAAAATATAAAATATCCTTACACCCATGCTGATATAAAGAAATGACTGAATAAATATTAGGGGAGAAAAGACAGACCTCACCTGTGGAAGAATTACCAGTAATTTATATAAATACTGAAGTCTCCAGAGGGG
Organism: Eumetopias jubatus; assembly: GCF_037043125.1. Classification (NCBI taxonomy): domain Eukaryota; kingdom Metazoa; phylum Chordata; class Mammalia; order Carnivora; family Otariidae; genus Eumetopias; species Eumetopias jubatus. Next base: position 86,555,493 of record NW_028274823.1, on the reverse strand, counting down.
GAACATAGCTCCCCATTCCTGCAGTGTGGGCTGCTAGTGACTTCCCTCCAGAAAGTCCTGTATGAAAGGGGCAGGGAGATCAATTTACAGCGGATAAACCTGAAAAACACTGAGCCTAATGATCATGATCAACATCATGAAGTCATGTCATTAGTATGTACCTTTGATAAATGATGAACATGGCACGTCACCACTGTGGTCTTCCTCCGTCAAACCAGTCACCCCGATCGAACCATGGAAAAACATTTCTACAATCCCAGTTGAGGAACAGTCTACAAAATACCTGACCAATCTACTTCAAAACCGTCAAGGTCATCAAAAACAGAGTTTGGGAAGCTGTCACATCTGAAAGCCTAGGGAGACATGACAACAAATCTGTGGTATCCTGGATGGCCTGCTGCAGCAACAAAACCGCAGAACGGGCCCTGGGTACCAAATAGGAAATCTGAATACAGCATGAATTTAAGATTAAAAGAGTATATCAGTATTGATTCATGAGTTATGATAAATGAACCAGAAGGAAAGATTTTAATAATAGAGAAAATGGGTGTGGAGTATGTGGACACTCTGTAATCTGCCCCCAATTTTTCAGAAAAATCTAAAAATATTCCAGGGTGCCTGGGTGGCTCAGTTAAGCATCTGCCTTCAGCTCAGGTCATAATCTCAGGGTCCTGGGATCAAGTCCCGCGTCAGGCTCCCTGCTCTGCTCCTGCTCATGTGCTCGCTCTCTCATGGTTGCTCTCTTTCTGTTAAATAAAATCTTTAAAAATTATTCCAAAATTAAAATTTTATTAAAAGAATTTTATTTTATAAATGTAACTACTAAATCAGGATTTGTAATGTACTCAACAGTTTGCAAGATACCAAAATTTCTTCTGGATGTTTAAGTTTTTTTCACAGAGACATTATTTTTGGGTATTTAAACTTCCCCCAGACTTTAAAGACAAGACATGAGTACTGTTTCAGATACTGGCTTCAAGATATGAGCGGGTGGCTGAAAATTACAGTTCAGTGTTTAAGAGGCTTTGTAGGTATTTTGCTAATATGTTCCTCTCAGGAAGATAAGAAAAATGAGGCAACTTCCCAGCGTGCCAAAGTTGTCCCACTAGGATTACAGAGATATTGGGAATCTGGCTTAATAAGAGATGTGTATGGATCTTGAACACTTTCTGTAAGGATGTCTCATTTCTATTTTTAACGTCACTCAGGACTGTGTTATCATTCCATTTGGATTTTGTTAACCGTGTTCTCGATGCTTCGGAGGAATGACATTGTTGCAAATTAGCAACTGCAAAGATTAGTGCTAAACTGTACGGAGATAATTGAGAATTAAGCAAGGATATTGCATTCGGGGGATGAGTTATTTTTTGAGATGGAAAGTAGTGACTTTGCTGGCTTGTATAAAGTAGCAGAGCACAGCTGATTTGCTGGAATATTCCCTATATTCTACTTTCCCTTTCCAGGTGACAGCTCACCTCCACCCCCCAGACAGCCTGCTGACTGTCTTAGGCTCACCCCGCCCCTCACTTCACCTCCACTCTCCCTCTGCGAAGCTGAAATGTCGGCTTTGACTCTGAAAAAGATTGATTCACTGTAGGATGTTCATTTCTCCTTTACACCATTCTTCACTATATTGTTTAGATGTGCATGTGCAATTATATTAACACAACTATAAGGAAGGTATGTGATCCTTATTGTTAGTTGCCTTCTTTAATAATCCAGTTAAGACGTCTCCCAGAATTATTTAGAGAGGGGACTGTTTACCTCTGATGATTTGATTCCCCTACCTGCCCTCTATCTACTAAAAACAACAACAAAGCAGGATAGCTTGCAAATTTCCAGTGGCTCAGTTCCAAATGATGAGGAGACTTTAAGGTTTAATCCATTCCTACAAACTACATGGCACTGCTCTACCTAACAGATTGGTGAAGTTTAGGGAACTGGTCAATATTACTGCAAAAATCAAGTGTACCAGAGTTTATGGTAGAGAAAACTTCCACTTCTTTAATTTTGTAGTAAAAGTATGGTTTCTGGCTGTGGGCTTTTGATAACAAATGTTAAGTTCCCCATTAATATCTAGTTGGTTTCTAATGAAGAGTCTTTGCAGGGTGCTTGGGTGGCTCAGTCTGTTAAGCGTCTGCCTTCAGATCAGGTCATGATCCCAGCCAGAGTCCTGGGATCGAGCCCCATGTCGGGCTCCCTGCTCAGTGGGGAGTCTGCTTCTCCCTCTGTCTCTGCCTCTCCCCCTGCTTGTGCTGTCTTTCTCTCTCTTTCTGTCAAATAAGATTTTTTAAAAAGTCTTTGTGATTGTACATATAGAATAACATTCAGGATTTAAATTCTTACTGTTGACCCGACAGAATTTCAAAACTTGGATTTTGTTTGAAAATCCTGTGAGACCTCTCCTTCTAGGTGGATCGAAGGTCATCTTATCTGGGATCTCAGTAGAGCCTAGAACAAGTGAAGCCATCAGTTAGCCTGCAGATAGGAATGTCCAAGGAAAAGTCACAGAGGTGTGGCCCATGGGAAGGGATCAAGGGAAGAGTAATTGTGATGAAAATTAAGTCCAGAAATGAAGATCAACTGTTAGAAAAGGATCAGGTCCCAGGAGTTATTAGACCTCTGAGTAGAATGCAGTGGAGAAATGTGACTGAAAAGGGATGTTATACATAAGGTGGGGAAGTGACAATTTATAGGAATTATGCCTTGCGAGAGACTGGTATTTGAGCTGTTGTGTGTATCAGGAGCATCAGGAGAAAATCCTGCTCAAATTACAGAAGATAGGAAGAAACCAGTGTCCATAGAAGCTCTCTGTTGCACAGAGCACTGTGCTTAAGGAAGCAGGTGTGGGTCTCGGACATACAAGCAGAGGCTGTGCATTCGGGAATAAAATACTGGAGCCAACACACTGTAAATGATAGCCAGAAGTAATGTGAGAAAGAAGACCTATTTAGTTGCGGTTAGAAAAGGAATATGATGCAAGCATAGGCCTATTTAAACAGCCGAGACTTCACATCTGAAAACTCTTTTTATTTAGGAAAACATCAAGTTGTAGTCTATGAAGTTCTAGATTCCCATGATTGGTTCCTCAGTAAATGTGACAAGGTTATAAAGGCGGATGTGAAATTATTCTGTTATATAAAACACAGGAAACCTTACAGAATCAAATATAAAACATGTATTGCTTTTGTTTGGGTTTCTTTTTTTCCCTGTTTGGAAATTTGGTGAATAGAATGCCAATGCTTTTTATAGATACTGTCCCATAATCAGAATGCATTCAAAGAGAGCTCAGTAGGAGACTATGATTTGTGTCAGCTGCATATATTTATAAAGAATCCTTCAACTATCATGGAATGATGTAGGTTAAAATCAAACTAGCCAGCTATGTCTTGTATCACAGTTCACAGCTAAGGGATATGTTGTTACTGTATTCCTATATGTCAAGAATTCTCAGACTTATCTAACAGTGGAATTTTCCCATTCAAAGCATTTGTGTAGCTGCAAAGTATAATATTGATAAAAGCTGAATGCTTTGATTGAAGCTGATGAGGGTGAGAGGTAGAATTTTGACCACTTTGCCTCCCCATAGGACTCTGCAGTGGTACCAAGTAACTCTGGGGGATTCTGGGGTTCTCTGGAATGTAACTACACAACCCCTAGCTCCCAAGATACTGCATTTGTGTATTACAGTTATTTTGTTGCATGTCATTTGGAAGCCTTTGGGAAATCATTGAATTTCTCCCCAACCCACTAATTTTAGAGAGAAATAATGGCATAGATAAATAGGAAATATTTATTTCCTATTAATTCCTATTTCCTATTAACCTCCCAGGTAACCCACACAGTCCATAGACATAATAAACCTTTGTTGTTTGAAGGAAATAAATAAAAAGGAAATTTTATTGGGGCAATAATGGTTTTGGTAAGCTTCTGAAAACACTTAATAGATAAAATAATGATCTAAATATTTAGATTTAGATCTAAATAAATAGGAAAATTTATTTCCTGGGGGGAATAATCTGGGAATCTGGGGGACCCTGAGGGTTCCATGCAGTGAGGAAGCTTGCAACAGAAGACCAATTGCAGAAAGATTCCAGGACCGGTCCCATCAGTCCAACCAACTGAGCCACCCAGGTGCCCAAATATTAAACCTTTTTAAAGGAAAGAATATAATGTAAATATATGCTTTTTTCATGCATTTTTTTTTTCCTGAAAGAGTCTGCAGGTTCTTTGAAATTAAAAAGTTCTTTAAAGACTGCTTCTCGGGACGCCTGGGTGGCTCAGTCGGTTAAGCGTCTGCCTTCGGCTCAGGTCATGATCCCAGGGTCCTGGGATCAAGTTCCGCATCGGGCTCCCTGCTCTGCGGGGAGCCTGCTTCTCCCTCTGCCTTTGCCTCTCTCTCTCTCTCTCTCTCTCTCTCTCTCATGAATAAATAAATAAAAAAATCTAAAAAAAATAAAGACTGCTTCTCTACTATACTTATTATCCTAAAAACAGTCTTTTTCCCATTTATAAATGTATTTATCTCACGTGATTTGAAAATAGAACAATGAGGAAGGTCGAGCCAATAGAATCATGTGCATTCTTCAGGCAGAACTGATGAGGCTCAGAATTTCCATCACACATGCAAGTTGCACAGCTGATTTGTGGCTGAACAAAGACTAGAATCTGGGTGGTCTGCCTTCTCCATAGGCTCTCCTTCCAGAACCACAGCCTCTACAGGCTCAACACTCGTAATCTGAGACTTCATAAAATCTCCACAATAACCCTATAAGGTAGGGGCTATTAGCCTCATTTCTCAGATGGCAAGATTGAGGTTAAAAGGGGACACATAGCTTGCCCTAAGGTCCTAAAGCTGACCAGTGGCGGAGTGGGCAACTGAACCCAAGTTTGTCTGCATCTGTGATAAATGAGCTTTCCATCATGCTCCTTAACCTTCCTTGGTAGGTTATGTGGACACACTTCCATTAGTGTTTTCAGAAGCTTACCAAAACCATCATTGCCCCAAGATTAAGGGCTTGAGCAGGTACGGAGTTGTGTATGTACTGTCTATTCATCACCTTCCCTTCCAATTAGCCATCTCCCTCTCTCTTTCCTGCTTTTGTGGTTTTGTTTTTAAAAATTCTTAACCTCTGTTATTTTTATTCTGAATGAAATTATCTCATTGAGTTTTCAAACCCCCAAAAGCAGAAAGCCTAGGACAGTGTGAGAATTCACCACTGGGATCGAGGACTTTAAAATGATTTGTGACTGTTCTTCAAACAGAGCAGAGGGAGTTAGGAATTATTTACTGTAAGGATGATGCTGATTTTCATCTTTTTAAAATCTTGCCAGAATAGAAGCTATATTCATTCTTCACAAGCCGAAATACCTTTGTCATATATATATGGGTGCTAAGATTTTTTTTTAACTCATCTTTCTGAGAGCTTATTTGGCCAAGAATTAGAAATAGAATACATTTGTGAATAAGTGGCTATCGGTTCCAGTTACTCAGTTTGGATTCACTAAAGAGAATGAAATAGAGTGCCCCATAGTTCTGTTCTGGGGGCCATGGATTGAATTAGTATAGGGATCAAAATAACTGTTTTCCTTTCAGATAGGGAATCTAGTTCTTAGGTCCTTCTCCATCCACACTCCTTGTTCTATTAAGTGGTTAAATCTATATCATTTTAATTATACTGGGATTAATAATTCCAGTGTCAACACATTAATTCTCTGACATTGAATCAGAAATAAGATGAAATTTGTTAAGAGCTTTTAGTCTAAGAATGTATCTGAAGGTTGGTTAGGGCTCAAGGTCATGGACCTTAAGGGGAATGACGAGGGCACCTCATGACCCAAAAACTCATGTTTAATTTAAATCATTACATAGTTATCAAATATGGACCTTTAAATAGTTTAATTAAAAATACTTATATTAAAAAATAAGGTCATTTTGGTTTAGGAAAATGCGATGTTAGAGAAAAAAATGCTTATAAGCTGTGAAATATAGCTTATAATCTTTCTTGAGTCACTATATTTTACCTACGATATTAGCCTACCCATTCACTTTCTGTAAATGTACAGAATTTTTCTTCTATCTTGTAATTCTTTGACTCACTTGAGCTTTATCATAAGAGCATGTGTTACAAATTTCCTACATTAAAGGTGATTTTTTTTTTTTTTTAAGAATTTGTTTGACAGAGAGAGACACAGCGAGAGAGGGAACACAAGCAGGGGGAGTGGGAGAGGGAGAAGCAGGCTTCCCGCTGAGCAGGGAGCCCGATGCGGGGCTCAGTCCCAGGACCCTGGGATCACAACCTGAGCCGAAGGCAGATGCTTAATGACTGAGCCATCCAGGCGCCCCTAAAGGAGATTTTCACTTAGGTTTTCAGGTAGTTGTTAAGTCTGTGAACATGTATCCTTTATAGATGTCTGTGAACCACAGTGTGTATACTTTGAGCACTCTGAAGAAGAGATTCCCAAATCTAATCTGTTTCAAATCCTAATTCCATTTACCTTTTAACAAAATATCACAAAACTATTTGTACCCTTGGAGTTTGGAATAATCAGTCTAGGGAAAACCAGCTCCCAGAGCATCTTCCGGCAGGAATGTGCTGCTCCTTATCGTGGGGGACCATTCATCTCTTTAGAAAACCACAAAGATTTTTTTTTTTTTTTTTTTTTGTCAAGTCATGACAGAGGTTTAGACATGTAGCAGCTGAGTGAGAGTCCTGGGAGATCTTGCTCTTTGGTGCAGTAAACCTTACACGTACCGACATCTTGCTGATGTGATGTAGTTCCAGTAACGGTAGCGTTTTCCCTGCCGATACCTACTTGACTGTTTAATCTTTTTAATGAATGCTTGATAAGTTCCCGGGTGATGATGAGGAAACTGAGCCTAGTCTATTCATTTGGATTTGAAAGATTAGAGGTCTTGGCTGTCTTTGCCCCCAAGGGAGCTCTCTTTATGTTAAAAGAAAGAACACTTTTTGGAGTCCCAGGAGATACACATGGGAAGATTATTAGTTGGTACTTTTGTGGCTCATTGTTTTAAGTTGCTCACGATGCTTCCTATTTGAAATCAACCTCTTGCTTCTGTATCTGAAGCTGCTAGTATGAGTTTTCTTTGAGAGTGTGCTGTGGTTCTTAGCTGAAGCTTGTGTAGAATTCTTCTAGCACTTAGCAGTATCTTCTTTCCTGAGTGATCTTGTGGGAGCATCTGCTCTTTGTAGTACATATATGCTAATTGAAATGAATAATTATTTTGCTGTAGACGCTGCCTCTGCCATAGCTCTGATGATGTTTGGCACTCTGTATCCAGTGAGTGTGTCCAGTGGCTGAGTGTCCCACCAGACACCACCCCAAGTTCCTGGTCAGTTGGACAAAGTTATCAGAGAGGAATCTACCATGGATGGAGTTTTAGAAGTTCAAAATGAGCATTTTTGGGGTCCTAAGTTTTGGCTCATTGGCTGGATCAGAGCATAAAAGAATTCGATGAGATGCAAACAAACACAAGGTTCTTGCTCAGGTGACCAATAGGCTATACACTCTAATGTCTACTTTGTTCAAATTCTCAGGGATGATTGGATTAGACCTGTTGCAGCCAACGTCCTACACTTTTCAGATCGTCACTTAATTCCAGTGCCTCCTTTAAAGGATGCTAATGATTCAAACTTTGTCGCGTTGACTCCAGCTAGACCTAGTAGTCCACTTCCAGAATGTTAATTTAATACCCCTGGGAAAAACATGAGCCCTGTTATTCTGCTAAACACCCAGGACTTTATGGTTTGGGTCTTAATCATGGACACACATCTTATAGTATCATGCATAATCAAGAACTTGGAGTAGCAGGATTCAGGACTGGTTTTAAATTTTGCCGAGTAGATCTGGAACTAACAGTAGAATTGGACAACCAAGACCATGATATCCTATAATTTAATTTATTTTTATGAGAAATATAGACTCCTTGACTTTCAATTTACTTAGTAATCCAACTGTGCATTGACTGTTCAATCATTTACTCAAAATGTTAGAGAATAGTAGGTTCACATTACACAAAACCGATGAAACTATTTTTTTGTGAAATGTATTCAGGGCTCTGAGAACTTTCTAAATGTTATAGGGTTTAAATAGGCTTCCCTTAGAAAGAGTGTTTCTTTAAATTTGAATTTTGCTGTTTTTGGTTTTGTAGTTGACTGCAGTGCAAAAGATGTTTTCTAGATAAGAGAACCACTTGATGGAGCACGTCTATTACATTATTAAAATATAATTTCTGCAGTGAAATTTATAAACATGCTTCTTGAATAATAGACATTTTAGGAAAGGGAAAAATGTCCATTCTAAAAGCAAAAGTCTCTCATATCTTTTCCAAACTTTATTGCTGCATTTTTCTTTGAGGTCCTCCAGATTTATGTCCTGCAAAAGAAAAGCAAAAAAATTTACCTGAAATTTTAGAACATATTCTATTATCTAGCATAATTTAAAACTTTTAATCAGTTTTTTGTAGTTTTTCTCATTAAAATATTTCAATACATGTATGAATAATCTGTGGTTCTCAAAGTATTTTATTTTGGTTGAATGAATACCAAATTCTTTGGTAATGTGCAATGAAGGAATTCCAGTTTTCTGTCTTCTATTTAATCAAATACATAATTTTAAATAATAATAAAAAACACAAATATTGGTATAATGATGGAATTATCTTTTTTGTCACCTTTTCATTGATTGACTTCTGAATCTTTCTATTAACAAAATATCAAGTATATATGGAATTCCATGCATAATGCAGGATTTGATATCTTTTTAAGTTACATAAACAATTTGAGTTTATATTGTATAATTTTACCAAAACATAATAGACCTTAGCTTGTAAAATACAGTATTGTTAGGTCTGTACCAGACAATTTTTAACTTACTTGGTTTTGCTTTGTGAAAATCATAAATTGTTAACTGTGATAAAGTGTGAGAATCATGTGGATTATTTTATTTTTTATTTTGATTATTTTCCAAATGCAAATATTAAGAACTTGCCAATATGGCCAGTATTATTACAAAAACTGTCACAAGAAGTGGTCACAAATTTAAAAAAATGTTGGAATAGTTTCTTAGGTAGCTTTGTTCAACTAGATACACCTAGAGAAAACAAGAAAGGACGAAGAGGAGAAAGGGAAGCAGAGGGGGAAGAGTTATTTATTTACTTCTTACCAAAAAAACAGATAACTTAAGTCAAATTCATTGGTTATTAATGATTTGTTTCTCCATCAGAATATGGGTGTTTAAGATTTCGTTTATAATTAACCATAAGTTGAGTGTTCTCATTTGAGATAGTTACAACTTGAGTATTTCATAGCCTTCTTTTCAGGTTAAATTTTATTTTATTCTTAAAGATTTATTTTTGAGAGAGAGAGTGCACATGTGCATGAGTGGGGAGAGGGGCAGAGGAAGAGGGGAGAGGATCTCAAGCCGACTCCCTCCTGAGCATGGAGCATGACACGGACTCAATCCCATAACCCCGAGATCATGACCTGAGCTGAAACCGAGTCAGACTCCACCCAGGCGCACATGAGGTTAAATTTTAAAATATAAATGTATTAAATTTTTACAAAAGTAAACTATAAACAATTTATCACATCATACACTGGTAGTATGAAATGTTATGAGTCCGAGTTTAAACTTTTGGAACATAGTTTTCTTCAAAATCAGAAGAGTTTCATATCTTCTCAAAATCTTGCCAGCACGCCCAAGGGGTATAGTTGGTGAGTAGAACAATAAAAGTCCAAGACTGACCTCGATTTCCTCCCACAGGCTTTTACTTGCAAGAGATGTAAACAAGTCAATGTACTATCATTTGACACTTTATTACCTATTAAGGAACCTTTTATCTATACAATGCATTGGGAATCTGAAACATTCTGTACTCCTAATGATTTTTTATATAATAACAGATCCTTGTATTCTGTTACATATGCTGTTATCTCATATGGTCAAAACATAATTGTGTATATTCTTGGATGTGCTTTTATGTGCTATTTTGAACATGTTCACTCCACAGTTACCTATGGACAGGACTGTCTGGTTTCTCCATTATAAGAGGGAGTGACATGGGCTCTAGTTCTCTTCAGCCCAATCAGGTATCTTTTCAAGGTTAAGACATAGTTCAGGGCAGCAGGAGATGGGGATGAAAGCACATTGATGTAAATGTGTGTGAGCATCACAGAGATTTAAGCAGTCGCTTCAGAGCCAGGACAACCTATGAAAACCTGGGCAGCTCCCATTCTTCTGCAAAGTAGACTCTAGCTCGCTGTGCCGTGGGAACTCGTTCCCTAGTCAGGACCCTCCACAGTGACAAGACAAAGCTCCCACGGAGGGATTCATGGCCACAGCCTGACTTTTCTTCAAGTTCCCAGAAACCTAGCATCTTAAACGACACCGATTTTTTACCTTAGAGTTCTATAGGAAATAATCCGATGCAGGTCTCATGGGGCTATTAACTGGGCTGTGTACTTTTTGGAGACTCTAGCTGGGAATCCGTTCCCTTCCTCTGTCTTCAAAGCTAGCAGTGGTGAGTAGAGTCCTTCTCAAGCTGTGTTACTTGGGCCCCTTCTCTGTTTTCCTCTTCTACTTGTCGAGACTGCCATCATTGTTTTGGGCCCATCAGGACAATCCAGGATAATCTCTCTGTGTTAAGGTCTGCTGATTCTCTTTTTTCCTGTAACATACTCGCAGGTTCCTATGGAGACTATTATTCTGCTCACCTTCTTTATTATTAATCATCTGGCTTACAGTATCAGCTCTTAAACTCTTTAAACTGTGGCCTAAAACCAATTTGTTCACGTATTTCTTAATTTATTTCCCTACGTATTTTAGTGTTATTTTTATCTGTTGGCCACTGAGTATTTGGACAACTGCAACATCATCACTCACTCTATAATTCTTCCTTCCTACTAGATCCACACCATGCCCGTCATTTCAAGAGAAGTTGATAAATTGAGGGTAATAGACAATACACCACTATTTTGAATACTATATCTTGAAATCAGGGATTGTGATGCCTCCAGCTTTTTCTTTATCAAGATTGTTTTTGCTTTTTGGGGTCTTTTGTAATCCCCTACCAGTTTTAGTATTCTAGTTCTGTGAAAATGCGGTTGGTATTAATAGGGATTGCACTGGATGTGTAGATTGCTTTGGGTGTTGTATTATTTTCCCCTTTCTTCTGAGTAAACTCATTAGTGCTGTTAAACACATAGGGACTAGCCTTACAGAAAGCCAAGCTACACACCCTGTTTTCAAACAGTTAAGAACTGTGCATGTGTGGGTAAGTATAGTATTTTAGGGTGTAGATTTTGGAGCCATACTATGTAGGTTTGACCAATAGTTCTAATACTTATTTAGCTGTACAGCCTTGAGCAAATTACTTAATTTATCCCTGTGTTAATGTGCTCATCATATGTGAAGTAGTGCTGGTCAGTAAGTAGGTGGTTAGGCCTCATTTGGCCAAGTTCATGGATTGCAATTCTTCTACTGATGCTTCATCCATTCACTCAATGCTGTCTATAGCTGTGGAATTGGTGAATGCAAAAGTGTTTTATTCTGGAAACAAAGGGTTACAGATCTTCGTTCGTTCCCTTCCTAAAATATTTCTAATTTTGTGTTGACTTTTAGGCTGTACTGGTTTAGTTTTTAATTATCATGATCATTAATATTACTTGTTTTCCCTAATTAAAACTGTATACTTTATTATTAATTTTTAAAAAGATTTATTTTAGAGAGTACAAGCAGAGGGAGGGGCAGAGGGAAGGGAGAAGCAGATTCCCTGCTGAGGAGGGAGCCCCACGTGATGCAGGACTCGATATCACCACCCTGAGATCAGGACCTCAGCTGAAATCAAGTCAAACGCTTAACTGCGCCACCCAAGTACCCCTAAAATGTATACTTTAATATAAAAAGTATAATTTATAAATATACTTGATAAGACAGTTATTTTGCCATAGTGTTCATATCTGGTAACAAAATCTTAAAACATGGCTAAATAAAAAATATGTAAACATTTTTACTAATGACTAGGTTTAGAAGACTTAATTCAAAATTACTAGCTACATAGAGGAGGTAGAAGTTATATTCTAGGCTTTGTTGCTATCATTCAGTTCCTTTTCTGAAACCGGTACTTCGACTTCTGAGCCTTTACCAAAAATGGGAAAAAACTCAGTCCGTGAGAAGTTAAGCATATCCCTTTAACTCTTGTTGCTACATCAAGTAGAGTTTCAAATGTGTAGCTTCCTTTAAAGAGAGATTCATTCCTGTTTCACGGCATGCACAAAACAAAGTCTGAGAATAACATTGAATTGCAATACCGATCTCTTTCTTTTGAATTCCCAGGGCAGTTCAGCGTTCTCCCTTCCGATCGTTGCTTACGTCTTTGTCTCCTATCCAAGTATATTCTGTAAGCTGCTTGAAGACAGGTTTCCTTTTGAAAACCTCTGCCGTAGCTAGCAGAGTGTCTTAAATAGTAGATGCTCAGAAAGGATGCTAAAATAAAAGCATAGAAGAATGTTGATTAGTCATACTAATCAAGGTTAGCCCAAGGTAAACCAAGTTGTCCTGACCTCCAGGAGCTCAGTGTAATGATCTAATAGAAATGTGAGGAATGCCTTGTTCTGTACAGTCTTCTGTGGAAAACTGGAAACATAGCAATAGTAAGCTATTTTGCCTAGAAAGGTTTATGCAAACCCACATGATCCTTTTTTAAAGATAAACATCAAGGAGACCTGTTTTCCTTTCCAGATTACAAATTAGTGAATAACTTATTTTAACATTTTAGAATTTGAAATACAGTCGTCCTCTCTTCTATAGAGACAATGCAAGGTAGAAAATAACATCCTTATAACCTATAGCAAAGAAAATGACTGTAGAATAATGCTTCCCTCCCTTTGTTTTAACAAAATTGCCTTGAGAATGTGACATCCCGAGTCTGAGGTATCAGTGACCGTATTTCCAGGCTGTCCTTTGAAATGAAGGAAAACTTGCTACAAGGTTAAGAGCCAAGAAGCGCTTTACAGTTGTGACACCATTACCCGTATATGAACTAAATGTTCTTACTGGTGGTGCTTCCTCATCATTTAAACACTTAAATGCCTTGCTTACTATTGAGAAAATGCATTCTTTTAAAATTTGGCTAAGTACCTAACTTTGTTTTTTAAGATAGGTGAATAATCTTAGGCCAAGAAACAAATATTTAACTTTGTTGCTTAGAACTTTCTACTATTGATATCCCATCAAATAAAGCATTAATACTTTATTTTGACCTACTTAGTGAATCTGAAGGCACTAATGTGAATCAATAACCTAAATGAAATATTTAACCCATTTTTAGACAGGTCCTATATTTTTCAGTGTTATTTCAAATTTTATTTGAAGCATTAATTAATAGATACATTGTCTCCCTGAGAACAAGAGTAAAATCCAATTTGGAATCTTGAGCCTGTAGGAAAGTTTAGTTGAGAAAAAGCCAACAAAATTAAAATATTAATTACTAAAAGGTCATGCAGGAATATTACAAACCTTTCTTCTCTGAGTAATCAAAGCTAAAATTGGGAGTCTGGCAAATAGAAGCAGAACATGATTCAGCTGAAACCCTCCTGCTCCTTGCTGAAAGGAAGCATTGCTTTAAAAACCAAGGGCAAGGCGATAAGCTTAAACAGAAGCCAAAAATCATCATCTTCCGTAAATGGTGGGTCTTGTGATGAGACCTGAGAAGCCAAGGGCAAAAATTCTTCTGAGGTCCAATTTTCTCAGAGTAGCATGGCTCCGAGTCCTGCAGGTCCTGCGGGATAATGTACCTAGCGTTTATCTAATTAAACACTGGGTTTGCCTGTAAGAAGTAGAGGATTAAAGACTGATTTTTCCACATGGTATTTGGTTGTCTGCAGAGTTCTATACACTATCAGATGTAATTTCGAACAAAGCTTCTAGATGAAGGGCAGCAAAGATGAAAATTTCAAATATGAGGAAATAATTATCATCTATAAACTGTTATCATTTTTAATAACCACTTAAGGAATATAAGTGGGTGTCAGAGCCATGATCTCAATTTGATAAATATGGCCCTGAAATGTTACATTGCTTCTTAATAGGGATAGACTTCTACTTTAAGCTTCTTTCTTAAAAACTGTTATTTCCATGTTACTTTTGAATGTTACCTACTGTTCTAAGTTGCATGTCTAGGACTATAGTTTTAAAAAATCAAAGTGTTCCTATTTTACGATGTTCATTAAATTTCCTTTTCATTAATTTGAGTGTCTTTTTCAAGGACAAATGTAAATGTCAGGTATGTTAATGAGCTGGGAAGAAAAAAAAAAGTCACCAAGCTGATTAAGCAAATGGACATCACCAGGGATCTTGGGCGGGCTAAAAGGAGAATTTTTTATTTTGGTTGAGGCGGGGGACCAAGCCCAGGTACTTTCACCTCCCGGATGCAGGCAGAACAAAACTGATTTGGAGTCTCAGAAAGCAGACTAGACAGGACCTTCTCTTCTCTGCCTTTAAAGGGGTGAAAGAGTGATGTTAGCCTTTGTGACAACAGTTTCCACTACCAAAGTTGTGATGATGCTGACAAGAACATTTAACATGGGAATCAAAATTTTAGACAAACTTGGGGTAAACCAGGGTTACAGGAAACCTGACTGAAAGGAAAGAGAGATGGGGGTGATGTGACTATCACAGAAAGTCACATTTCACTCTAACGACATGCTGTATCCTAGGTATCACTAGCGTTGGCTAATTTTAATCTTAGAATGCCTCACTTAGGAATCTCCTTAAACATCACTTCCATACCATCTATGTTTTATTCTTCCTTAAGGAGATTTGGCACCTTTCAAGCACAGTCACTGGAAAAACAGCCACATATTCAACACTTTTTGGCGTAAGGAAATTGAAACCATGAGTTCTTAGCACTTTCTGTGGCAAACTCAAAATTTGAATTGACACCAGAGTCAATACCAGAAGAAGTGACTTGCCTGCTTTAAATGACCTCTGTGTGGCCAACACAACCCGTATGGGGTGATGAGTACGGGGACATGGTTGAACAGGACGTGCAGGGGACAATACACGATCATTACCTAGTACGTGGAGTCCAGCCTTTGTACCGATTTTGACATGGTTCCTCATAGTGATTAAGTAGAACTTCACTTCACAGAGCGCCCCTTCTAGGATAATTTTATATTCGGGGTCAGATTAGTTCTCACTCCATTTATTCATTTGTTGTTGTGCAGTAAGCTTATCCAGAGTTGTGGCATGCCGGTGAGGTGCCGGGCCCCGGCCACCTGCCTCTCTCCTCACTTCCTCGGTGACAGTGGCATGTGGGCATCTCAAAACTAGGTTGATAATTAAGTTGAAAATATTACAGTCCCCTCATCCATTTTTGTATTTATGGTAGTGACTGCACAGAATCTTGTTTTCTTGCATATACAAATATGTATTTGATTTATAAATTTGAGATAAAATCCATACTGACCTATAGCTGGGCTTCCCTGTCTTGGGTTTGCCTCTTTTGCGTGGATTACGGGAAGCTATCCTGCTTGTCATCGGCTGCAGTTATGCCACATGATTACTGTGATCTCTCACCAGCAGGGTTACCACGGGTGATTCTCCTTCTCTCTCCTTACCGTGCTAGTCTTTTATATATTAGTGTGTCCTGGATGTGATAACACAGAGCTTTCTTTTATCTAACTGCAGTTAAAAATAGTGCATGCTACCATGTTTAGTCCATATCCCTACTTCCAGCTATGTCTTTACAGAAGAAATCCTGTACTTCTAGCACAGCAATATGTAATTGATTTTCCCCCTATGTAAAGACCCTGCTCCAGATAACTAGTCGACCTCATTGTGGTTAAAGAAATCATGGGCATTCCTCCTTCTGTGACAAGCATTACTCCCATCTGGAGTGGTCTCTCTGTCTATGGAAATCATTAAAGGTCCAGCCCATCACCCCTCAGGTATGGAGCTTTCCCTTTTGGCAGCACAAAGTTACTTCCTCCTCTTCTGAATTCACAAGACACCTGTTGGACTCTTGACATACCTGCCTGGTAGGGTTGCTGCAATCTCCAAGTTACTGGTTCTTGCTGGAACATTGATAAGCTCCTGGAGACGCTCCCATTTTGCATATTCACAAAAACACCTCCTTGTAGAGTGATAGGCGTCTCTCAAGTTGTTCCAACTTATATTCACCTTTATAAATGCTGTAATAAGTATAGTATATCAAAACTAATACCATATAAACTATTACCATATATCACCATATAAACTAATACCAATATTTTCTAAACCATATATATATATGTGTGTATATGGAAATTCATAGCTCTTGCAAGAAGGATTCTGTGTTCTCAGTGTTTATTAGCTACTGGGAGTGAATGTAAAGGAAATGAATGTGCGTAAAGTGTTCTATGATGGAGGAAAGCTACCCCAGATTTTTAACATTTTGAAGACAGAGCCCTACAACAACAACAGTAGTGTAATATAACATTGTAGCATTTTTAGGAGATTTTGGTGATTACTGAGGGAATGCTAATTGTGTATAGATTGCTTGCCGTTTCCCAGGATGCCACGTTCACATCTCTTTGAGCGTTTGCTGTTATTGGTTACTGTGGTGCAATTTATCCCCTCTAGGGAACATTTGCAAGAGGTCCAGGAAGGTTTATGTTTGTTTGCTGTTTTATTTATTTTTTAAGGGTCACCTGGGCGGCTCCATCAGTTAAGCATCTGCCTTCAGCTTGGGTTGTGATCCTGGGGTCCTGGGATCGAGTCCCATGTCGGGCTCCCTGCTCAGTGGTCTGCTTCTCTCTCCCTCTGCCCCTGCTTGTGCTCACTCTCTCTCTTCTCTCAAATGAATAAGTAAAAAATCTTTAAAAACAAAGATTTCTTTGAGAGAGAGCACATGCAAATGTGGGGGGGGCGTGGAAGGACAGAGGGAGAGAATTTTAAGCAGACTCCTCACTGAGGCTTGATTTCATGACCCTGAGATCATGACCTGAGCTGAAATCAACAGTTGGATGCTTAACCAACTGAACCACCCAGGCGCCCCATGTTTGTTTTTTTATTTTCAATCATTAACATAAGTGAGGGCAATTTTGAACTTAGGTACTCAGGGATTGGGGTGCATAGCAAGAAGAATCCCCCTCCCCAGCTTTGAGAATCGGATTCCTGGATCATCTCCTACATCTTCACTTGGCTAATTTCTTAGTCCCTACATAGATGCAGGTTTTATTGCTAATCCCCCATAAAACACAGAATCCTGGGTGAAAAATTTACTATTCCATAAAAACTGTAAAATTCTGGATGGTATTTGTCACGTTTTAATGTGGCACATAGTTTATTTTTTCATGTTCCGATGAGATCAATAAAGATGAGATTGTCCTCTTCACCTGTGCATCATGTGTGTAACACAGTGCCCTCCCAAATTTCCTCAAACATTGCAGAAGGAATGGAGCAATTAATGAACACAAATAGTCTGGCATATCTTTCTGACTTTAGTAGATTTGTTGAAAGTTTAAAGATCATTCTGGTGAACTCAATGTGCCACCCAATTACTGTGAGTAGGAAAACAAACATTAAAATGGAGACTACAAAAATCACAATATTTTATATCAAATGAAGATTGTATAATTAATGCCATTTCTTTCAGCTATATTAGGTTGTCTTTAAAATAAGTAAATGATCTTTTGTGATACTGCAATTAACAAAGCCCTTTATTATAGAAAAATAGCATTTTGGATCAATATGGTTTTGATATTTTAATAGGTATTTTATATGGTATTTTTTAAGACCCCCACCTCAACAGAATTTAACTCTATTTTTCTGGCAGTGCCTAACATCATGCTTTGCATATGAAATGTGCTCAAAAACTGCTTGCTTGCTAAATTTAATTTAAATTAAATATTCAGAAAACAATTTTATAGGCACCGTGCATGAGGGAACTTTAGACTCATCAACATAGGAAGGCCAGTATAAATCCTGACTTTGATCTGACTTCAGTCTGGAAGTCTGTCCAGTGCCAAAAGTAATGAAAAGTCTTGCTTGAGGGATAGTACTCACTTCATAAAAGATATTCTACTAGATATCATAGTTCTAGTGTTCTCTTTATTGGTTATCTACCATCTGTCTCTCTGCTTATATACATCACAAGTGAAAAAGTAATAAGACTGACTATATTTAACATATATGTTTGCTCTAGTAAGGTTTACTTTTCTAATTGAAAAGTTGGTTTATTTGCAATTTATTATACAAACACTTTTAATTCAGATGTGAGTGGAATTGGACGCTTAAAGGGAATTTGAGAAACCCTAATCTCTCTTCACATTCCCACGAGGTCTTTAAATCGTTAAGGTCAGAAAAACGAAGCATCAAGGGGTCTGTGGATGGCCCAGTTGGTTGAGTGTCCGCCTCTGGGTTTGGGCTCAGTTCACGATCTCAGGCTCCTGGGATTGATCCCTGTATCGGGCCCCATGCCCAGTGGAGAGTCGGCTTGAGATCCTTCCTTTTGTGCCTCCCTTCCCCACCCCTGCCCCGCTTGCTTGAAGGCTTGCTTTCTCAAATAAAATGGATAAATAAAATCTTTTTAAAAAAGAATCAAGTCTCATTTGCCCATATTAAATATTACTATATTTCATCTGTAGAATTCTCTTTTTATGAGTGACACTGCTTTCAAAATATCTCTTTAAAAAAGACCTAGCTTTACTGGCTTAGAGGACGAACACACTAACCCCACTAAACTGAGATTTGCTTGAGGTCAATCAGCCTTTATTGTTTTTTGGATCTTAATGTCTACCTCAGTACTAGGCTCAGAAAAGCTACTAAAACCTACTTATCGTGTGTAGTCTCATTACCATGCATTAACTTTAACACATTTTCTTTCTCTTGGTATCTTCTAGACATGAAGTGATAGAGCCTTTCTATGAGGAGAAACTATAGAGTAGTACTTTTTTTTTCCATTCATTTGAGAGGGAGCACAAGCAGGGGGAGCAGCAGTGGGAGGGGGAGAAGCAGACTCCCCCCCAGCAGGGAGCCTGATGCGGGGCTCCATCCCAGGACCCTGAGATCATGACCTGAGCTGAGGCAGGTGCTTAACCGACTGAGCCACCCAGGCGCCCCAGAGCAGTACTTATAAGGTGTGCTTTCTGGAGCACTAGTCTAGCAAGACACTTACGTGAAAAATACCTAATGGTTTTACTCACAGAGTATCTACCCCACATTAGCATCACTTCCCAGTTTTGCTTAAATCCATTTTCTGTGCAGTACTCAAAATTCTTTGGAGAAGACTGAGCTTCTGGGATGATGTGTCCGGTGGGGCATCTTTGCAAGGCCCTGGTGGCTGGAGAGAAGCAATGGCAGAAGTTAGGGAGTTCGCTAAGTGAGCCCAAGTGCAACCATGTTCTCATTTTGGCTAAGTTTGACCTTGCCCCACTGTTGAAATTTAAACGAAACTGTTGAAAGTGCTCTCTTTGCTCTGAAATCACATAGCACTTACCTAATACATACAATTTTAACTATTACCCCTCATGGTCCCCGCATAGATGTTTACTCTCAAAAAGTGATAACGTAATTTAAGATCAAGACCCGTGTTTCATATTTGGCAGGCTGAGAAGTGGCCTCAGTAGCATCAGTTAGTTGGTGGACTACCTGTCTGAGGGAGTGTGAACTGGATTGGGGTGGGTGTAGGGGACGAGGAGGGAGAACGGAGATGGGTCAGCAACTCTGGGATAAAGTCGCATTTCTGATGTACTTTAAAGGTAAGAGTACATTTAATAATAAAGCACCTCCGTGCTTTATTTCAAAACATTAAAAAATATGGTGCTAACATAAAAATAAGAGACTCATAAAGATCACTGGATATAACATGCATTATGATTATGAACTTTAGATGTGATTTCTGAATAGAAATTTTATAACTTAGGAAAGAACACATTTATCCGAAAGAACAGTTGGTCACAGAAGCAGTAATTCCCTAACATGAGGGAGTCAGGCGTTGTCTTTGTTCCTATAAATTCTGAAAAGGTGCATTTCTATGTGGCTGTCCAAAAGGGATGTATGACACACGAAAATGACATAATGAGCAGTTAATTTAAAGTAACTAAAGTGTATTAGCTTTAGTCAAGTGAACAGTTTTATTTTTGTTGCTGTCTTTAGTAATCACACATGTATGAGTCATTAAAAAGCCAGTCTGGTTGGTTCAATGCATGCTGTTTTATCTTGTTTTCTCTCTGCCAGCAAGCACATTTACCAGTAAATGGCTCACATCTGTTCTTTGTAATTTAGTGATTATGTGAAGGCCTCTGTGCCCCCTTGTTTATTTTAAAGGGACAATGGGAGGCTTCATTTGCATGTGATTTGAGGAAAAGCTTTGATTTCTGAGGTTCTTGGTTATTTGCAAACATTCTTTGCAAGTGGGTATCCACTCTCTACAAAATATTAAACATTTAAAATGTGTAAGTTATTGTCTATGATCTTGCCCAATTTAGCCTCTGTCATTTGATGGATGGCCCCTGATATTTTTCAAGCTATTAGCAGTACTTGGCCATTTTGATTCCTGTTCAAAGAAAAACCTGGTTCACTGGAATAACCATATGTCTCAGTCCCAAGGCAGTCCCTGTTTACACCTGTTGTTCTGATGTAATTATTGATATTCCTCCTTTCACTCTCAAAATTGTACACAACTGGATGACCATTTCTGTGGTCATCCTAGATCTGAGGCCATAACTGTGGAATCAGCAAAGTGAGGTCTTAGTAGAGGGGCTGTTAACTCTTAAATTTGTAGGAATCAAAATGAAAGGTTTGGGAATTAATCTACTTGAAAAACGGTATAAATTATAGCGTATTCTGGTATATTTTAAGTGGTATTTCTGGTTTGCATTTATGTGGTCTGTTGTAGGCTATTGGATATAGTGCAAAGTGCAACACGATTTAATATGCTCCACTGTCCCGTTAGAGAAATGCTTTCTTAGGCATCACCCAGTGTATTTTTTGGTATTGGACTAATACCATCTGGTCTTGCCTACTGTAGGTATTCCATATACGCCTTACTGATTTCCACTCTGTTACTTACAGAGACCTCCGCCATCTTTTAGTTTTACTGGAATCAGTGGGTGGAGAGAGCCAACAGCTCGACGGAGGTGAAATTGCCCCTCCAGGTGAGGGGAGAGCCAGGTACCTGGCATTACAAACAATTTCATGTGTTAGTTGAAGAGCTGGGTCTCCTCCTGGGGCGTACGCCAGGCATTGAGACGTTTCTGTGTCAACGTCTTCTCCTTGCTTGCATTGATAAGGTTACGTTAATAATTATCTAAAAGCACCGTGGACACACAGAGATCGGGTGTTGGGACACAGGCCATGAGAATGACCCTGGGACGAAGAGAAAGGCGTGACCTTCAGACCACAGGCATGTCTGTGATGTTCCTGCGACATTTCCTTCTCTCAGAAATGAGCGGCGGACCCATCCAAGCTCTATCACAAGTCATAAATGGCAGTTTTATAAACTACCAGGGATAACAACATCTGTCTGCCTTCCCCATTAATGGTCTCAACGCACATCCTCCTTCAGCCACCTGTAGTTGCCTACATATAAATAAGACATCCGTACGGTTTCAGTAAAGCATTCAGCAAGAACTACACCTGAACCAAATGTGAAATAGTGACATTTTCTTAGAGTTATTCATAGCCTTGGAAAGGGCACATTATACGCACTTACAGGGCTTTCAGCCAATGCTGATTAAGTCTTACTGTGTAGACTGCAGTGTTATTCTTAGAACTACCAAGATTACAGATAGTATTAGCGATCCATTTCACAAATTATAAATAATGGCAAATACCTTTCAGATTTCAGCCTGGGTACTCTAGCAGACATAGGCCTTTTTGAGTGATTCTGAGAGCTATCTGTTCTGCAGATAGAGCAATCAATACTAAATACCGACGTATTTTAAGATCACACAGAGTTTTAGTTTCTTAGGCTTCCAGAGTGTTTTAAGGTGATTTCTAAGGAAATTCAGTGCAGAACTTCTTAAAGGTAGTCATTTTTAATTTATAAATACGCCTAACTGGGGAATAGGGGGAGTTGCATGTGTTTGTGGCTTATGTATGTGTAAACACATATGTTAGGACAGTACTTTTGAATTTTTTTAATTTAACATAAAATGATGTGATTTGTACTTTAAAAATGTATCCCTTGCTATTGTCGATTATACAGAACTATTGACAAAAATGCTATCTATGCACTAAAAGAGAGAAGGAGTAACTTTTGTATTTATTGCTCATGATATGATTTCTAAGGTATTTTGCTCTATATCAAATAAACTTTTTATCTGGAATATCCAGTTATAAGTCATAACTGACACAGAAGACAAAGACATTAAGTAGCCTTAATCTTTTTTTTTTTTTTTAAGATTTTATTTGCCTGTGTGAGAGAGTGAGTGAGCACAAGCCAGGGTGAGGGGTAGAGGGTGAAGGAGAAGCAGCGTCCCCACTGAGCAGGGAGCCCGATGGAGGGCTCGACCCTATGTCCTGGGGCCGAAGGCAGACGCTTTACTGACTGAGCCACCTAAGTGCCCCAGTTAGACCAATTTTAAAACTGAGGGTATTTCACTTTGAATTTATATTTCTAGTTTTTCTTGAATAATTGAAATTTCTGGCAACATATAACTCACAAAGAAGTATGACCACAACCAGAAGAACCTGAAGAAAATGTTCATGCTTTGAAAGACATGTACACAAATGCGCACTCAAATTTCCCTCAAAACCCATTTTTTTAAGATTTTATTTATTTGAGAGAGAGAGAGAGACAGAGCATGAGCAGCGGGGAGGGTCAGAGGGAGAAGCAGGCTTCCTGCTGAGCAGGGAGTCCGATGTGGGACTCGATCCCATGACCCCAGGATCATGACCTGAGCCAAAGGCAGACACAGCCCACTGAGCTACCCAGGCAGCCTAAGTGGATTTAATCTTTATGTATCAAGAGAAAAATGTATGTGTGACAGGATAGCAAGAATTTTTATACTTGAATTATTATTTAGGAAACCCTGTATTTGGAAGAAATAAGTAGATAGGTGAACACTATTAAACTTCACTTAGGAAGTGAAGAATATTAAAGTTCCAAATGACCAAAGTGGGGAGGGGTGTGGCAGAGAAAACGTAAGAAACCCAATGGTCTGTGACAGAGAGACACAGACAGTATCCATTCCCAAGGTCCTCCTGATTTCTATCCGGCGGGGTGGGGGGGGTGGGGGGGGTGCGGAGGGAGACAAAGAGAAGTGTGCAATGTCGCAAGTAAGCACCCACCTCTAACTCCCCTATGAAATTTTTACAGTCAAACAGAAGACATACCAACACACACCAAAAACAGCTGTAGCAAAACACTTTGAAGAGGGTGAATATATATTGGATTTTTTTTAAGTGGCAAATTCTGCATTGAGGTCTCTCCTGCTGCACCAACTGCTGAGGTATCACTAGAGACTAGGTTTGGTACCTGAGCTTCATGAGTAAAAAGATGGCAATACAGAACTTCTGAGATCAGTGTTGTTATTAAGGATCATTATGTCAGAATCTAATAAACCTCCTGAGTTCGCAGTGCTTATGCAGCAGGAAAAAGGATATATTAGCTCCTGTTTTGAAATACTTTCAGGTTATTACAGTTAGCTTTACAAGAATGTGACAGCTTATTGAAGTTTGCTAAGAAAAATCTCTTAGGTGTGTGTAAGATGTCTGATGACGGTATACACATCATGCTTTATCGCCTATCTAGAAAGGAAAACAAAAGCACTTTATTATCAGGGACAGGAATGTGAATGGTTTCATTAAAATGTTAGAGCAGTTTTAAAGCAATTGTCTGTAATGTTTATAATTATCTTACAAATATAAAAATGAATCAGTAGTGTTAGAATTACTTACGTTTTATTTTGTGGGTCTATTATTGTAACTGTCACCCCATCATTAAAAACAATCAAAAAATGTTGTATTCATTTGCAGTGAAGATAGAAGAAACACTCTTCACCCTACTTTTGCCTAATCGTGGGGTGGGGGGTGGGGAAGGGAGTCCCTATGGGATAGAACAGTGTCTCACCAGTTTGCAGTTAAATGGTCAGCCAAAGCTGCAAGCACCTGAAGGCCTGGCCTGTCTTAGGAGATCTATGTCCATACTCACACACACAACTGTTTGTAGGAGGCTGCGGGTTGTCCCAATGTGGGCCTCTCCATAGAGCAGCTCATGACATAGCAGTGTATTCCTTCATAGGGGATGATCCAAGCAGGGGGAAGGAAGAGAGAGAGTGCCCAGCACTCTTACCGTAACTTCACTTGAAGATACCATTACTGGGGCACCTAGGCAGCTCAGTCAGTTGAGCACCCAACTGTTGCTTTTGGCTCAGGCTATGATCTCAGGGTTGTGATATTGAGACCTATGTCAGGCTCTGTGCTCAGGGTAGAGTCTGCTTGCATTTCTCTCTCCCTCTGCCCCTCCCCACAGTGTGTGCGAGCTTGCTCTCTCTCTCTCTCATATAAATATTAAAAAAGAAAAAAGATAACATTACTTCTGCTTCAATCTGTTAGTCAAACGCATCTCTCCTACTTCAGCATAGGAAGGGATTAACCAATGGTTGAATACCAAGGTGGGTGTGGTACATGACGGGCATCTTGTCACCTCTAAGCACAACCTACAAAGAATCCCAGAAGTCGGACATACTGTCAAAGGAAAAGGCAATCAAGTGATGTCAACCCTGAGAAGGACTATATGCTCAAATATTTGGACCATAACTAAGATACTGTAACTGTGCTCCATGAACAAATGGCAAACCTGTTGAAACAAATAGAAATACAAAAAGTCTCAGCAGACTGATAGAAGAATTAAAAAAAAAAATACATGGAAATTTTAGAACTGAAAAAAAAAAAGAATCACTGAAAGTGCTCAAACACAGAATGGAGGTAAGGAATGAGTAAGAAAACTTGAAAATAAACAATAGATATCTTCCAATCTGTAGCACTAGGGGTCGGGGGAAACATTTAAAGAAAAAATTAACAGAGCTTCAGGAATCTTTGAGGACAATATCAAGAATTGTAACATTTATGCCATAAGAATCTTGAAAAGGAGGAGAAAGACAATGGCCCGGGGGGTAGGAATAATTGAAGTCCTGAAACTGAAAACTTTCTAAATTAGGCAGAGGATATGAACTTGCATAATCAAGTGCTTTGGCAAAATTCAAACAAGATAATTTCAAAGAAACCTATGTCCAGTGCATCAGAATATAGCTGTTGAAAGCCAAAGGTATTGGGAATAAGAATCCTGTAAACATCCAGAGGAAATGATATGCCTGGGAGAACAAGGGTCCAGATGACTACAGATGGCTCATCAGAAACTGTGAAAACCAGATATCATTTTTCATGTGTTGATAGAAAAGAATTTTATATCCAGTGAAAATATTCTTATAATGAAAATAAAAATGTCAGATGAAAACAAACTAGAGGAATTTGTTGTCAGCAGATCTGTTCTAAGTAAACACTAAAAAACACTCCTCAGACCGAAAATGAGAACACAGATAAAAATGGACCTTCAAAAATGAAAAAAAATGTGCAACATCAATTGCAGATTTGTGAGTAAATATGATGAACTTCTTTCTCCTAAGTTTGTAAAAATGTATGCAATAGTTGAAAGTAAAAGTTATAACCACCTGGTAACATTTTCACATATACAATATTTGCAAACTAACAAAAAGAGGGATAGCCATGAAATGATACATTTATATTAGTAAAGTTTCTACATTTCTAAATTTACTTGAAGTGGTAAAAATACTAAGTAGACTATGAAATGTTAAGCACATATATTATCCCTGAAAAAATTACATAAAAACTATACAGTCAATATATAAATTTAAATAAAATACTAAAAAATTCAAATTTCAAGAGACAGAAAATGAGAAACAGAAGAAATAAAAAGAGCCAAACAGAAAATGTCATAAAATGATGCACACCCGCAAAAAATGATGTGTCCAAATCCATATGTATCCATAATTAAATATAAATGGTTTAAACACACCAATTGAAAGATTCAGATTGGATGTTATTTACTATTAGATGTACATTAAAACCACAGTGAAGGAGAGACTTTTGGTCTGATTCCAACACAGCTAGGAAAATTAACAATGAAGACCACATATATATTTATATATACAATGAGCATGGATAGAAACTGGAACACTCCTATATCCCTGATAGGAATGTAAAATGGCATAAGCTCTAGAAGAATTGTCAGTATCTAATAAAACTATACATGCATGCACCGTGATCTAGGAGCTGCATTCTTGGGCATTTATACCAGAGAAATGAAAATTTACATCCACACAAAAACCTGCACATGAATGTTCATAGCAACTTTATAACAGTTAAACAGGGAAAACAAAGCCAAGTGTCTGTCATGGGTGAAGGGTTAAACCATCCATGGTGAGTTCCTGCTGTCGAGTACTACTCAGCAATGTAGAGGAAAGAACTATTGATACATTGGTCCATGCAGGTGTGGGGATGGGTCTCTAGGAAATTACGCTGGGTGAGAGGAAAATGTATCTCAAATACTTAACAGAGTGTGTGATTCCACTTACATAATGAGTTTTAGATGACAAAATGGCGGAGCTAGAGAACAGGTTCCTGGTTTCCAGGGATTAGAAAGAGGAGGGGTGGGGGCAAGGAGGCAGCCGTGGTGTAAAAGGGCATCATGGGGCATCCTTGTGCTGATATTCTGTGTCTTGACTGTGGTTGTGATCACCTGCATGGACACATGTGAGAAAATTGCACAGACCTAAACACATGGGCACATGCATGGGGTAATGTAAAATGGTGAATCTGAATGGGTCCATGATGACATCTACCTCGGTCTCCTGACTATGGTATTGTGCTGTGTTCATACAAGATCTCACTGCTGGGGGCGTGTGGGTGCAAACACATCTGAACACATCAGGTTCCATTTTTTCTATTTAGGCTTATGTAGAGCAGGTACAGAGGAGACCACTTCTCCCTGAAAGCTGGCACCACCGTCTGCTCTATGACTCAATATACCATATTGTTTATAAGCCTGACCTTCTCCCTGAAGTGTGAGTTTATTGAGGAAGGCCATGGTGTCCTATCTGTTTTTGTATTCCCAGAACCTCGTCTTGTGCTCAGCACATTATAGGCGCTTGATAAATATTTCTGCAAGAATGAATACATGAAAGAGTGAGATGCCACAAATTAAAAAAAAATGTACTCTAAGGAATTTCTTAGGCCTCTAGAGACCCATTTATTGAAAAATTATTTTAAAGAGAAATGCCAAATTTTAGGTGTTAGAATCTTGATATGGTTTCTTCTATTATGTGGAGTCTGTTTCTCTATGATGAAAGGAATTCTGCCTCATGAAAGTACGGTCTGTGTTCTATCTTGAATAGCCACAGCCAACATGACCACATAATTTCTATTAAGGTGTGCAAAGGGAGCCAGATGCATGGCTCTCCCAAGTAATTTTTCATCCAAGAGGAGGTACTTGCTTTCAAGAGCTAGCCTAGAGGAGATGCATGGTAAATGTAGTATGCAAATTATGACTATTGCTCTCACTTCAAAAACATATTGTATTACCTGGTCTTAGGTATTCTTTTTAAGAATACTAAAAACAACACGTATTCAATGTAACGCTGTTGTATGGTATGTGCTGGATGGCTGCCGTGTGCAAGCGGGCCCTGAACAGCCTTGTTAATCACTGTCTTCAGAACGCAGCGGTCCTCTCCTCCCTCCATATTCCCATTGAGCGGAATGTGCAGAACACGTTCAGTGTTCAAGGTCGGAGGCTCTGGGGACGTCAAGCCACAGCATCCTCTTTATAACAACGAGTGTCTGTATGGCAGGCCCTGACCTCCTGGGAACGTGGGCTGTGCAGGGAGGGAAGTGAGTACTCAGAACCGTTGCTGCACTTAGTTACTGGGATCTGACAGCTTGCTGCAGGTGCATCCCAGCCGCGGATGTCTGTCCAGTCAGCCGCTCCTGGACTCCCTGTCCGTCAGCTTCCCCAAAAAGCCTAAGCCTCCACTGCTGTGTCCGGGTCTCGCCTTTGGCCTCCCTGGACCATCCCCCGCTAGGCCTGGAGTTTGCTGGCTTGCTTGAATATCATTGTTCATCCTTGATAAAATATCACTTCCTCCGCTCCCACTGGTCCTATACTTGGGCCCGAGATTTAAATAAAAATTGAAAAAAAATTAAAGATCTCCTTCACATTCAATAGTTTAGATAATGTTATATTGATGAGGTACACATACTCCCTAGATTGTTTTATCTCTTCTATTTCATTTACAGAGACGTTATTGCGCATATATTTGAAACTACTTTCTATGGTTGGCAACTATCAAATATCCCTTTATCTTTGAAACTTTTTAAATCAAATCATAGCACAGTGAACAATGAGATTGTTTGTAATAAAAAATAGTGTTAGAAGAGGCTTATCAAATTTCTGAACTTTGTACTTAGAATATGAATGTTACAGATTACAAATTTATATGAAACCACAGAGCAGAATCATGGCTAACTGATTTTTTTTGGTAACATTTGCCTATTAATACTTTCTGTTTAATAAAAGAACACAAAGGTACACGCCAGTGAGAATTTATAAAGTAAACATAGGTAAACCAGCCATGGCAGATAAAAGAAACAATGTCGCCTGGGAGCACCCTTAAGCTGTATCTTGTCTCACTTTACCTTACCGCACCAAGGGTGGCCATTGCTCAGACTTCTAACACCCTAGAATAACTCTATTTTTGAACTTTAAGAAAATTATGCAGTGTCCTATTTTATGAATGGCTTATTTCATTCAACATGGTTTTGGAATTCCTTCGTGTTCTTGGCTATATTCGTAGTACATTCATTTTATCGCCGTGCAGTATGCTGTGAATTCCACAATTTGTTCATCCCTTTACTATTGCTACCCACTTGGGATGTTTCTGGTTTGAGGTATTTTAAAGAGTGTTTTTATGAACATCTTATGTGTGTCTTTTCGTGAGCTTATCTATGCATTTCTGGGTGGTGTATGCAAGGGAAGGAAATGCTGGGTCCTAGGCAATGTGTGGGTTCAGTTTAGGTTAACCATCAAAACGTTCCCCAGGGTGACTGTACCAATCTATACATTCTCTGAAAGAGATCCGGTCATTGGATATTCCTGCTGCTTCCCTTAAGCTTTTGTGGGGAGCACTTAGAGATATCCTGTTATGGTTTTAATTTGCATGGTTGTGATGATTAATCCAATTGAGCACCATTACATGATTATTAGCCATTTGGATATCCTCTTTTATAGAGTACATGTTCACATTCCCCTGTTTTCCTGTTACCTTTCTGTTGTGTATATTCTCCAGATGATTCAAATGTCTTCTTCCGTCCTGTGTCCTTTCACTATCTTAATGGTGTTTTGTTTATAGTGAACTGCAATTAACTAGTTTTCCTCTTCATTAGTGGTTTTTATGTTCTAAGAAATATTTGCTTATCCTCAGGTCAGGGGTTATGAAGATATTCTTATATTTTAAACATATTTTATTATATATAAATATTTGTATATATTATATGCATATATATTTTATATTACTATTTATAAATTTGTTTTATATGTTTATATTATAGACTATATATTACATATTAATATATGTTATATATATATTTTTTTACTTATATGCATGTTATATATATATATATATATAAATCTTGTCACATTTATTTCTATAATGTACCTGGAAAATTTTTTTGTATATGGTGCAATATAGGAGTCAAGAACCATTTCTTAAAGATTCCCATAGGGATAACAAAAAGATCCAACACAATTAACTGGGGGGAAAAAACACATTCTTTTCAACTGTACTGTCATTAATCAGGTGACTGTCTACGTGTGATCTGCATTTTCTGTTTGGTTCCCTTTTTTGGTCTATGTTTTGCCTGTTCTGCATGGGCTTAAATGCCATAATTTTTTTTTAAGATTTTATTTATTTATTTGACAGAGAGAGAGAGAGCGAGAGCAGGAACACAAGCAGCGGGAGTGGGAGAGGGAGAAGCAGGCTTCCCGCTGAGCAGGGAGCCCGATGCGGGCTCGATCCGCGGACCCTGGGATCATGACCTGAGCCAAAGGCAGACGCTTAATGACTGAGCCACCCAGGCGCCCTTAAATGCCATAATTTTTAAAGAGGTGTGGATATGTATTTATTTTTCTAGTACTTCCTTTTAAGTGTGGAAAGTGGGCCATGTTACTATCCAGAGGTGCATTTGCAAGACAGATTTTGTTAGTGAACATTTTGAATAGTTTGCTTTTTTTGACAATTAGAATATAATTTTAAGAGTTGAACAGTTGTCTTTGATAAATCACATTACTTGCTGCAGCAAACATCGAGACTCCAGTGTCTCGATGCAGTAGAAACTTACTTTTCCTGGGGCAGCAGGCTCTTGAGTTTGTGCATTTAGCACTTGCCTACGCCTATTGCCTGATGTGTCCTCTCGAATGGGAGGACCGTTTTCTAGCCTTCACTTTATGCCATCGAAGGGGAACATGAGTGATGTCCTAGCTAGCCATCTGTGCCCTATCGGCCAAGAGTGAGAATTTTGCCTCGGGCCGTGGTACAAAACCAAACACTTGACTTCATAAACCTGCTCTGTGAGATATCATTTAGAAGCAATTTAGAAAGAACTTACTAATGAGCTATTCAAAAAATCTCGAGCACTGTTTAAAGTCACAAATCATCTTGTTGAAAGAACTTTAATTAGTTTAAGAAAGTTTTCAAGTGTTACGTTCAAACTGATAGAACAGAAACATTTTTTCACCATATCCCATTTACCTAATTGTGACTCAAAATTACTAATATTATAATGTAGAGACAATATCTTAAAGCCTCTGGGGTTGATTCTACTTTTAAAAATAGAATCTCATTTTCTATATTTCTTTATAGGATTGTGCCAATAATAGAGTGAATAGTGGAAGGATATTAGCTCAAGCCCCACTTCTGTAATTCATCAACAGTGCACCTCCATCTCTCTGGCGCTCATAATTTTCCTTGTAAATTGGAGATTTCCACACTATCTCATAAAATAGGTCAAATGGGAACAAAGTATGCAAAACACATTTGGGGGCATAGAACACACTACACAATATGTAAGTGATAATATTCCTTATCATTAAATACTGTTTTGAACTCTAACAGTGTGTTCAAGCACTTCATAGCATTGTCACAACAGCACTCCAGAGTAGCTGAAGCCTAGAGAGGGTGGTAGACTCACGGCTGAGGGATACCGTCCAGGACCCTCGTTGTCTGATCCCCAGGACACAGATGGTTCATGGAGACCCAGAAATCACAAATTACCTGCGATGCTCTGTGGGGTGTCTGGTTAAGAGTTGCATCACAGGAAAGTATTGCTGAAATAGGGCCTCGAGAAGAATGAAATCACTTCATTAATATGTGAGAAAACCTAGATGGTTTAGGTGAAGACCTATGTTAAAAACTTTAATCCCAGTTCAGTAGTAAACTACACTAAATTACAGCCATTTCCTTCCCAAAACTTCTCTCTCGTCAGATACCCTTGACAAAATTTTGACCATCACGACGGAGTCAGGGTATTATTAAAAGACTAAATATGGTTTCTGAGAAAAGCAACATTCTTAGAAAACTACCATCATTATTTGATTGGTTTTATGCAATGATTCTTAATCTCAGGTCCCTTAATTCTTACAGAGGTACGGGACGCCCTGGATGTTTACATGAAAAGTTTGCATGCATTTCTTAATTATATTTTTGTGACGAAAACTTCTGAATTTTTAATCTGATTTTCAGTCTGATCTGCATAATACAAGAAAGCAAGAACAGTAATTCTCAGTGTGGTCCTGGGATCCAGCCCGGAGTTGGTCGCCCTACTCAGCGGGGAGTCTGCTTCTCCCACTCAGTCGCTCTCTCAAATAAAATTAAAAAAAAAAAAAAAGATTAATCTTTTCAAAGAACCAATGTTGGTTTTATTGATTTTTCTGTATCTGTCTCTTCTCCATTTTATTTATCTCTGTTCTAATCTATTATTTCCTTCTGTTAGCTTTGGCTTTAGTTTGCTCTTTACCATTTTAAGTTATAAAGTTAGGTGGTTTTGAGATAATTCTTGTTTCTTTTTTTATGATTTATCTTAGATGAGAGAGCAGGGGGAGGGGTGCAGGGAGAGGGAGAGAAGGGAGCATGAGTGGTGGCGGGGTGGGGTGCAGAGGGAGAGAGAGAACCTCAAGCAGCCTCTATGACGAGCAGGGAGCCCGATGTGGGGTTTGATCTCTCAAAACCCTGAGATCGTGACCTGAGTCAAAATTACGAGTTGGACACTTAACCAGCTGAGCCACCCAGGTGCCCTAATCATTCTTGCTTTTTAATCTGAGGACTTAGAGCTATACGTTTCTCCCCTAGCACCATTTTTGCTGTGTCCTTTGGTTTTGGCATACTGTATTTCTGTTTTCATTTAAATGATCTCTAACTTCCCTTTTGATTTTTTCTTTGATCTACTGGTTCAGTATCCCGCTCTTACTGATGGATAGAACAACCAGATAAAAAGAGAAATAAGGAAATAAAGGACTTGAGAAACACAATAATACAAAAAGTATTGTTTACTTTCCACCAGTTTTTGAATTTTCCTGATATTTCATATTTCCATTTACTCTATTGAGACGTCCTTTTGGGCCCAACATATGCCCTAACCTGCAAAATGTCCCATGTGCACTTTAGTTTGTATTCTTTTGTTTTGGCATAGAGTGCTTTGCATATGTTAAATCTAGTTGGTTTATTGTAGTATTCATGTCGTTAATTTCCTTCTCTTTTATCTGGTCTGATATTGAGAGTGGAATATTGAAGTCTCCCACGATTATTGTGCAAGTGTCTACTTCCCATCTCAATTTGGGCAATTTATTCCTTTTTTTATATTTATTTTTAGGGCTTGTTACTAGGTCAGTGCTTATAATTGTTCTATCTTCTTGCTGCATTGGAACTTTTTTTAATATAAAATTTCTTTGTCTCTTACAACATTTTTGAGATAGTCTATTTTGACTGATATTAGTATGGCTACCATACTCTCTTCTTGTTACTATTTGTGTGGACTATCTCTTTCTATTTTATTTTATTTCTGTCCTTTTATTTTTGGTCTTTGTGTGTCATTGGATCTAATTTGAGTGTCTCATAGACAGCACATAGGTGGGTCATCCTTTTTGGTTTTAATTTTTGTTTTTTTAACCTTTGGCCAATCTCTGACTTTTGATCAGTTAATCTATTTTCGTCAGCACAATCACTAATAAGGAACAACTTGTATCATTTTGTCAAGTTTCTTGTGATCCTTATTGCTTCCCCCAGCCCCCTTTGGTCATTTATTTCTTAAATTACTATCATCTTTTGTATTTAGTTGTTGTTTTGTAAATAAAGGTTTAAATTCCTTTCCAATTGCTTTTGTGTAAAATCTATAGCTATATTTTTGTGCTTTCATGAGAATTACATTTAACATCCTAAAATTATAACATTCAAATTTATACCAGCTTAACTTTGATAACCTGTGAAGCTCTGTCACCACCTCCCTCAGTATTGCTGTCACAAAAATGTTTATGCATCATGTGTCCCAAAACACAATTCTTTTAATCATGTGAGCATCTGAAATTATGGAGAAAACTATGGAGTTACAAACCAAAGTTACAATAATACTATTACTATTTTTTAATGTATAAGTTTCTTAAATTATGTAAAACAAAAAAAGGAGTTAAAACTTAAAATAACTCAGGCTTTTATACTTACCTGTGTCCTCACATTTACTGAGATGTTCATTTGTTTTTATGGCTTTGAGTCACTGTCTAGGGTCCTTTCATCTCAACCTACTGGACTTGCTGTAGCATTTCATACTAGGCAGATCCAGTGGTAATACTTTCTGTGAGCTTTTTTTTTTTTTTTTTTTTTATCCTGGAATGTCTTCATTTCTCCCTCACCTGTGAAGGACAGTTTTGCCAGAGAGGGGATTCTTGGATGACAGTTTTGTCTATCTATTTCAGCACTTTGAATATATTAGCATATTACCTTCTGGTCTCCAAACTTGCTGATGAGAAATGTGATGATGGTATTGAGGATATTTTGTATATGATTGCTCCTCTCTTATTTCTTTCAAGATTCTTTGTTCTTGGCTTTTAAAAGTGAGTGCAATGGGGCGCCTGGGTGGCTCAGTTGGTTAAGCGACTGCCTTCGGCTCAGGTCATGATCCTGGAGTCCCGGGATCGAGTCCCGCATCGGGCTCCCTGCTTGGCAGGGAGTCTGCTTCTCCCTCTGACCCTCTTCCCTCTCGAGCTCTCTATCTCTCATTCTCTCTCTCTCAAATAAATAAATAAAATCTTTAAAAAAAAAAAAAAAAGTGAGTGCAATGAAGGGCGCCTGGGTGGCTCAGTCGGTTGAGAGTCTAGCTCTTGATTTCAGCTCAGGTCGTGATCTCAGGGTCGTGAGATCAAGCCCATTGGGCTCCGCTCCGAGGATGGAGTCTGCTTAGGATCCTCTCTCTTCCTCCCCCTCTGCCCCCCCCATCACCTGATAGGCTTGCTTGATCTCTCTCTCTCTTTCTCCAAAAAACAAAACAAAAAAGTGAGTATAATAATGCATGTCATTGTGGATCTTTTTGAGTTCATCTCAGTCGGAGTTTCTTGAGCTTCTTAGATATTTGTATTTACACCTTCCATAAAACTTTAGAATGTTTCAGTCATTATTTCTTCACATATTCCCTTCGCCCTTACCTCTTTTCATTCTCGCATCCCTGCAGTGTGTATGTTGGGCTATTTGATGGTGTCTCACAGGCCCCTTTGGTTCTGTTCGTGTTGTTGGTTTTGTTTAGTTTAGTTTTTATTTTTCAATCTTTTCTAATTCTGTTCCTCAGCCTTGATAATTTCCATTGTTTTAACTTCAGGTTAATGGAGTCTTTTGAATGCTCAAATCTGTCTTTGAATCCTTCTAATAAAGTTTTCATTTTGGTTATTGTGCCTTTGAGCTCCAAAGCTTCTCTTTGGTTTCTTTGTAGGTTTTCTGTCTCTTTATATTTCCATTTTGTTCACACATCATTTGCTTGTCTTTCTCCACATCTTCAGTTCTTCCAGCACCCTTAAGACCATTGTTTTAAAGTCTTTGTCTCACTGATCCACCGTCAGATCTCCTTCAGGGACAGATTTATTGTTTTTTTCTTTGAATGGGCCATACTTTCCTGTTCTTTTGTTGTATACATTTTTATTTTTGTCGTTGCTGAAAAACTGGACATTTGAATCTAATAACTTGGTAAATATAGAAGCCAGATCTTCCTCCTTCACCAGGGTTTGCTGTTTTCTTTATCATATTTGTTTCTCGTTTGTTGTAGGCACTCTGTCCAGATCAGTCTGTGGTGTCATCTGCAGGCTGTCCCAGGCTTTCCCAAGCGTGCACCCTTTCCTGGTCTTGCGCAGTGACTTCCTAGTTTCCCCTGTATGCATAGTTGTAGGCACGTTGTCCAGATCAGTCTGTGGTGTCATCTGCAGGCTGTCCCAGGCTTTTCCAAGCGTGCACCCTTTCCTGGTCTTGCACAGTGACTTCCTAGTTTCCCCTGTATGCATAGTTGCCTGTGAATGTCCTAATCCTTAAAGTCTGGCTCCAAGGAGGAGAAAAGAGAAATGTACAAAATATATATGGGAAAAGGGAATTGGCCCTTTAAATCCTCTAGAAGTCACTTTAGGGGGAGATGGGAAGATTTGCAAGGACAGTGAGTGGCCGTCCATCTCTTTGCAACTCTGAGCTTGGAAGCAGCAATCATCACAGATCCCTAATATTTAGAGACTAGGGCCCTTGTCTGCTCACCTTGACTCTCACAGGCTGTGGGAAAGGTGCTCCCGGAAGACAGGTGCACTGTCTGCCATGGATTGAGGGGTGGAGGTGCGTGACTGCTACTAAGCTAAGAGCGGAAATGGATTGAAATTAACTCAGTTTACTGTCCAAGTATACTTCCCCTGGATGTTCCAAGGCTTCCATAGATTCCAGAATTCCAGCATCCTTGTAACACATTCCTTCTTCTCGCGCAATTGTTGTATAGGTGGGGAAACAGATTCCAGGTGCTTCCTACCCCATTTTCCCAGAACCCACCTGTTTTGCCTGTTCTTAAGACATAACTACATTGTTATGTTTTCCAGCAAGTTATAAATGGCTGTTTAACTGAGGTCATGCTGATGGAGCATCTGACCCAATATATTAAGTTCATGTTTACTAAGTCATATTTAAAGAGCTATCTGTATTTTTCATAAAAAGTGATTTCTGAATTAATACAGTTGGTTGGAAATATATTTATTAGCAGTGATAGAAGAGGGACAGGGAACAAGGTCCTAAAAGTAAGCATTTCTGATATTTTGTCACAGTTTTAACTATAGGCTATGATTTTTGTTTTTAAACTGTGTAGTTTATTTAAATTATTCATGTAACATTTACAGTGATTTGATGATCAAAA
Organism: Eumetopias jubatus; assembly: GCF_037043125.1. Classification (NCBI taxonomy): domain Eukaryota; kingdom Metazoa; phylum Chordata; class Mammalia; order Carnivora; family Otariidae; genus Eumetopias; species Eumetopias jubatus. The sequence goes on along the minus strand of NW_028274823.1, from coordinate 86,519,001 downwards.
CTGAAAGTCAAAGCACTCCTCTGCTTGGAAGAATTTCAGATACAAATTCAGATATTAATTGAAAAATAACATTCTGGAGATCTCTGCTACAGAATTGCTTGCATTTGCACAAAGATTAGTCCATACAAACTTGCAGCTTTTTTCACCCTCAAGCAAAGCCCTAAAAATTACTTATATATCAAATGATATATTCAGTTTGAATAAGTTCATTCATATCCATTCAAGGAAATTTGTGTGGCCATTAAACAATAATTGAGGAACTTCATAAGAATACATATAGTTAGATTCAGTTTATGTGAAAAAAGATCTCATGTTAACATATGTTAATGTAAATAAGGAAAACACAAAGTCCGGAAAGATGCACAGTTAACTATTAATATAGTTTGTAGGAAAAGGAGACTTTCAATTATTGTTACATGTATCTTTGAATTGTTTGAAATTGTTAAAAAGTTGTTTTCAATGTCATTTGAATAACGAAAACAAACAACCCCAACAAGTCAGATGCAATGAGGCTTAATATTGAAAGTATTGAAGAGAAACTAGGTGCTCATCAAGTGAGAGTGATGATGGTGTAGAATTTGTGAACCTGATCATCATTTTCCTATATACTGGAAGTTCCATAGGCTGCGGAATTGTGGTGATATGAATTTAAGAAATCTGTAAGGGAAGTAACGGTACCTATAGTATTATTTATACCAATAAAAATGCAAGACTTTAAATAAGAGACATCTGTTCCAACCAAGGATTAGCAGTCCACACCTCTAAGCCTGCTAGTGCTTGTCAGAACACAGAAGAAGAGTAGAGTCATTTAAGGATTTGTATCAACTACTAGAATTGTAAAGCTATTTCATTGTGGACCTTTCTACATTTTAAAAGGGTTGCTGGTACATCCAAAACAAGGATAAATATATTCAAGTCAATTCAAAAAATATTTGAGAAGTGACATGAATTAAAAATAATCAGCAAATAATATGGAAAAACAACACTTCTGAAAGTTGGGAATCCAAAGCGGTAATACTATACTCTGAGGAAAATTGGATTTTTTTTTTTTACCAGTTTTTAGTCATACACTTTTTCATCTGAAGTCCATTTCTCTTTGTCTATATACTTGAGAGTCAAAGTTTATTGTGAACTTTTATATATAGTTGATCCTGAGGCTCCAGAAGACTTGTTGCTTTTATGGGCATTTCCCAAAGTTGTGGCATACTTATGAGGATATTTTGTTTGTTTATTGCCACACATATTCTGTTATTGTGTTGGGCTTTTATGTTTAAGTGCTGAGTACTATACATCAGAGAAGCAGTTTTCTAATATTTACCTTTCAGTTTAGAGATAAGATTATTGAAGAGATAAGAAATAAAAATCTGAATCACTAGCTTTGGGATTATACTTTATTGACATCTTGGTTTGCATCATCCCATATAATTGATGGCCAAGTAACAGGAAGCAAGAATGTCTGTGTCCATAGATTTATCCTCACTCAAACATGGTGCTGTCTTCATATCAAGTGTTATAAATATTGAGGTAGATATGAATAGTGCTCAGAGCAGGTATTTGGTTTGCTATATAGAGACTAAGACCATAATCTATTTAGTTGAAAATAGATAATGGACATATAATTATCTTCAGACAAATGCACAGATCAAGAAGAAAATGACATTCAGATTATTATTCTACTGAAATGTGTACCCTGCATTGAAAAGTTATTAGTGCCCAAAATTCAAAGTTCCATGTGCTTCAAACTATAGAATCCTCTGTAAAAGTCACTCAGGTGATGGACATCTTGGCTCTTTCCACAGTACTGAGGGTTGCTGGGTGGTGGGGGGTGGGAGGGATGGGGTGGCTGGGTGATGGACATTGGGGAGGGTATGGGCTATGGTGAGTGCTGCGAATTGTGCAAGACTGTTGAATCACAGATCTGTACCTTAGAAACAAATAATACATTATATGTTAAAAAAAAGAAGAAGATAGCAGGAGGGGAAGAATGAAGGGGGGGAAATCGGAGGGGGAGACGAACCATGAGAGACGATGGACTCTGAAAAACAAACTGAGGGTTCTAGAGGGGAGGGGGGAGGGGGGATGGGTTAGCCTGGTGATGGGTATTAAAGAGGGCACGTTCTGCGTGGAGCACTGGGTGTTATGCACAAACAATCATAGAACACTACATCAAAAACTAATGATGTAATGTATGGTGATTAACATAACATAATTAAAAAAATGGTAAAAAACTCAGGTGAAATGTACAAAATTGAGTGTTCCTTAAGAAAACAGAAATTTGAATTGATTCCATTATTTTATATACGTTTTAAAGATTTATTTGGGAGAGAACGAGAGTGAGAGATGGAAGGGCAGAGGGAGAAAGAGCCTTAAGCAAACTCTGGGCTGAGTGTGGAGCCCGATGCAGGGCTCAATCTCATGATCCTGAGATCTTGACCTAAGCCACCCAGGTGCCCCAATTCCATTATTTTAAATAGGGACATTTGTGTTAGAATTTCTTCTTATCTTTGTAGGACTTACTGAAATATTTTAAGAATTAGACTGAGACAGTTTGCTATACTATTGAAACATTAAACCTTCTGGGTGTTTGTATACTATGTTTTTTTTTTAAAGATTTTTTTTAAATTTATTTGACAGAGAGAGAGAGATCACAAGTAGGCAGACAGGCAGGCAGAAGGAGAGGGAGAAGCAGGCTCCCCGCTGAGCATGGAGCCTGTTGTGGGGCTCGATCCCATGACCCTGAGATCATGACCTGAGCCGAAGGCAGCCACTTAACCGACCAAGGCACCCAGATGCCCCTGCATACTATGTTTTAATTTTTAAAATATTATAAATGCAATTGAATTTATTGGTTAATTTACATCTGTTAAATAGTCACATATAAAGATATAAAGGTTGAGAAATTGCTTATAGATTATCAAAAGCTTAAGTTTATCTTTATAGTGTGCTCTACTGGCAGTCGCTTATTCAAATTTCTTCAGTTTTTGTGCACTGAAGCTTCTGCCTGAAGGATCTTTTGAAAGTAGAATCAGATGCTTTCATCTAATTAGAATAGAGCTTTGGAAGAAATACTCATTTTTGATGAAAAGATTTTCCTTCGTCTAGCATAAATTAAGCACTAATGTTGCAAAAATGAATTGATAGCAAGATGATCTTTGGAATCTCAGACTTTCTGCAGCTTATTGGAGGTTGAATGATTTTCTGGTAAATAAACAAAAATAAACGGAAACCCACCAACTAAGAAAAACTGTTACAAAAATATTTCATTAAAATAGAAAAATGAAAGAATATATTTTGATCTAATTCCTCTTTTTTCAAATTTAAGTGCATTCAATATTGGGTAGGAAACTTTTATGTTCTTTGATAGTACATGTTCAATATTATCATGCTCATTTATCCTTATTACTAGAATTATGGCCTACTTGTTCAATTCTATGATCAATCCTAGGTAGTAGAGCTCAGTTGCATTTTTAAGTGAATGAAATAATACTTGTAATACTTTTTATTAGGTAAAATTAAAACACTGTGAGAATCAGATTTTAAATGTCTAATTCATATGTTTGTATGAATTAATATACCCATTTTACTGCCATAGCAATCCAGGTATATAATATGTTCATCATATCTTTCTGGTTATCCCTACCCCCAGCAGTCAGTAACTTCTGTTCTCTATTACAATAGATTAGCCTTTTATTGAAACTCATATGAAATGGCAATGGAATATTACTCAGCCATCAAAAATGAAATATTCTGCAATGATGTGGATGGAATTGGAGGGTATTATACTAAGCGAAATAAGTCAGAGAGAAAATTATCATATGATTTCACTGATATGTGGAATTTAAGAAACAAAACAGAGGATCATAGGGGAAAGGAGGAAAAAATAAAGCAAGATGAAATCAGAGAGGGAGACAAACTGTAAGAGACTCTTAACTATAGGAAACAAACTGAGGGTCGCTGGAGGGAAGAGGAGGTGCAGAGTCGGGGTAACTGAGGGATGGACATTAGGGAGAGCACTTGATGGAATGAGCACTGGGTGTTATGTAAGACTGATGAGTCACAGACCTGTACCTCAAAACTAATAATGCACTATATGTTAATTGAATTAAAATAAAAGAAACTCATATAAAATGGAACATTAAAATTTATACTCTTTGCTCCTGACTTTCACACTTTTATGAAATTCATCCATGCTTTTGGGTAGCTCACTGATGCATTCCTCCATATTGCTGAAGAATATTTTATGAATGTAACATGGTTTCTTGTTCTACAGTTGATGGACATTTACATTATTTGTATGGTTTGGCGGTTACAAATACAGTTCCCTTATTCTTGGAGAGGCCTTTCATACAGATAGGTTTTTCTTATTTTTTAAATCTTATAGAGCGCCTGGGTGGCTCAGATGGTTAAGCGTCTGCCTTCGGCTCAGGTCATGATCCCAGAGTCCTGGGATGGAGTCCCGCATCGGGCTCCCTGCTCCTTGGCAACCTGCTTCTCCCTCTGCCTCTCTCTCTCTCTCTCCCATGAATAAATAAATAAAATCTTTAAAAAAAATAAATCTTGTGTGTGTGTGTGTGTGTGTGTGTAGAGTTGTTTTGTCAGAGAGCAGGTTGGTAGCTTTCTAAACTTGAGCAATTACATTTTTCAGCCCCCAATTTCTCTTGATAGTAGGGAGAGAAATCAAAGATTTGGGGGGGATAAAGAGCAGAATTAATATCAGTACCATGTCTGGCCCATAGAAGCCTCTCAATATGTGTAACTGTTATTTTACTTGTAATGAGTACAGTATTTATAAAATGAACCTCTTGAAGACGGAGCATGAGACTCAGCACCCAGGAAGATGCTGAGATACTGGGGCACTGGGGTCTTGAGAGGGGAGATTAAATCACATAAGACCACAGCATCGATGTCGTTTGGAAATGTCTGTTCCTTGAGAGGCAAACATAAGTAGCACAGATGTGGGAAAAGAGTATGACAGACAGGGTGATCAGTGTAAAAATAACTGAAAGACGATATAAAAGTTCCTCAAAGAGATAAACAGTTTGTGGTCAACAGAGAAAATAAGTGATGTCGATAAAAAGACTTGAAGTGACAGGGTTTGAATTTGAGACGAAAGAGGGATTTTAAAGATGAAATTTCAATCTAATAGAGTAGAAAGGGGATTGCTGTTAAATCCATAGAGAAAGCGTACTTATTGTTGTCTTATGTTTCGGATTATTTGAGCAACAACGGCACAGTTTATGTCCTTGCAAGATGAGTAGGGATGGAATCCATAGATTAAAGGCATGTGTTTTATATTGAATACAAGTATGAGAAAGAGGACATTATTTTTTCCATCCTCTGAAGTATCAAACAGAAAATTGTCATTGGAAGAATGCATATGGGGTCATGAAAAAAGAGGGGTTTTCTGAAGGAAAAAAAAAAAGTAGGAGCTGTTTCAAATGTAGGAACGGTTTGGAACATATAAAACACCAGTAGGAAGCAACTCAGCAAGAAAAGCCACTATCTGGGTAGACCTAAATTTGTCTGATACACGGTAAAACATTAAAAAAAAATACCATGAGGACCACGCAATTTAAAAATGGATTAAATTAGATATGTCGTGATCTTTTTTTTAAGATTTTATTTATTTATTTGACAGAGGGAGCACAAGTAGGCAGAATGGCAGACAGAGGGAGAGGGAGAAGCAGGTCTCCGCTGAGCAGGGAGCCTGACGTGGGCCTCGATCCCAGGACCCTGGGTTCATGACCTGAGCTGAAGGCAGATGCTTAACCGACTGAGCCACTCAGGCGCCCCTGTCATTATCTATTTTTAAACAACTGATAAATAGCCAGGTGGTGGAACCCATCTAGTTGAGTTAGGTTAACTTCCAGTATTACTAACAAAAAATTAAGATTCTTTGAGCATTTAAATCTGTATATTTGCTCAAACGTTCTGTTAATGAAATATTTTGTAGTCACTGTCTTGATTATTTGACTTCTGATCAAATCCGCTGCTACCAAGCAATCTGTGATATGCTATGAAAAGAGGAAACAGGAAGAAACCTGAAGAGTAGAACACACAGTATCTGATGCATCTGAGGTGGCCCTTACCTTTGAAAACCAAGAGCACCAGGAAGCAGTCACTTTGTGATTGGCCGAAGAAAAATGACCATTAAGATAAAGGGTATGAAGAGATGTGTCTCAATGTGACTAGAAAATGGTCCTCATGAGAAAAGCCATGAAAACTGTTGTTTCCTTGAAACTGTTAATGATTGGGAAGCTGTGAACGTCCGTTTTAAATGACCCTGTGCAGCCCGGTGTCTCAGAGCAGGCAAGGTCTTCCCGCACCGGTCATGAGTTAGAATCGAGAGCACCGGGACTGTAGCTCAGCGGGGATAATAATCGTGCATATTGTAAGCCTCGGACACTTTGTTGGTGGCCCAGAACTAGAGTGGACACACAGGGGACTCAGTCAAGATAGAAATATGCACTTATCTGAAGTCCTAACTTCTCTGGACTTCGATGCTCCCATATGGGTCCCTGTCAGCACCACCTGTTACCTAGCAGCCTCTCCAGCTGGCTCCCTTGTTTTCCTGCTCATTCCTGCCTACACCCACCATGTTCTGTCCTCCACACAACAGAGTAATGCTTTCAAAAAGTAAATCCTATCGCGCTTAACCCCACACTCAAACCCTCCAGGGACTCCGTGACATCTCTGTGTGTAATCCAGAGTCCTGAGCAGGACTTTGAGGACAAGCATGGACATAATCTGGCCCCCGTATCACTCTGTCCCTTCAGTAAAACGGGGTGTATCGCTCTTCCCTGACCCACAGTGCTTACCTACCGTTCCCACCCCATCGGGAGGAGTCCGATGCGGGACTACACAGAGCATGTCGACCCAAATAGTCATTGTGCGATCACGGTTTTTAAAAATTCCCCTTGGAATTTTTGCATTGCTCAAAATGAGTGCTCTGGTGTTATCCATTATCAAAATTTTCAATTTATGGGACGCCTGGGTGGCTCAGTCAGTTAAGCGTCTGCCTTTGGCTCAGGTCAGGATCACAGGGTCCTGGGATTGAGTCCCCCATTGGGCTCCCTGCCCAGGGGGGAGTCTGCTTCTCACACTCCGCCTGCTTGTGTGTGCTCTCTCTCTCTCTCTCTCTTCTTTATTTTTTCTTTTTGATTAATGAACATGAAAATGAAAATAGATAAATTTTGATCTTCCGAATTTTTTTTCAAGGTTTTATTTAGTTGAGAGGGAGAGAGTGTATGAGTGGGGGTGGGGAGGGCAGAGGCAGAGGGAGAAGCAGACTCCCCGCGGAGCAGGGAGCCCGATGCAGGACTTGATCCCAGGACCCCGAGAGCATGACTGGAGCCAAAGGCAGACGCTTAACTGACTGAGCCACCCAGGCTCCCTGATATTACAAATTTTCAAAACATTTATTAAACAATTATTTATAGTGTTGGCAGATCTTTCAATGGAATTATTTAAAATTAAACAGGTTGTTTACTTAAGTCCAGGTCTATAAATTTGCCGGTGAAATAATCAGATACAGGTTAAATGTGTTTGGTGTACAAGAATTTCCAATGAAACTATTATTTATAACAATGTGATGTGAGGTAATCCTTACAACCCAAGGATAATGGATTTATATGAACTGAAAATGCAGTGCATCGTATTGTTGAAGCACACATGTGGGACTAACCCACTGATTTTGTCCTAAAAAGAGTATAACATACAACAGAACCTTCTGTTTGTATGTAATAATGTGTATAATTTAGAATCGCTTAAGCCATCAATGGTAACTTTGTATTTTTCTGTTTCAGGAGACTATATTTCCAGTAACTGCACTGGCTAGAGTTAATTGTCTCTGAAGTAAAAACCAACAGTCCATTTGTCCTTGGTCTACTTTGTAGGGCTACCTCCCATATATCGTATAGCTTTGCATTTTCTCAGGTAAACCTCCTTCAACTTAACCTAAAAAGAAAAACTTCCACTATGTCCTTTTCATTTTCCTTGTAGGTTCTAATAACCTGTCAGTCTCTCCAATTTACCAGCTTGTCCTTGGGTCTCCCTTCTCTGTCACCTACACCTTCAGCTCAGAAGACCCTACACAGCCAGGGTAGACCTACAGCAGTCGAGATGTTTTTGTTTGCAAGAAAGATAACCTACGACTTATACTGACTTACACTGACCCCAGAGTTAATAGAAAGAAATATACAATGGGGTTGACTGAGCCTGGTTTCATGCATACCACAGGGGTTCAGAAGTCTGGCTTCGCTCCTGCCCTCCCCTCCCTGAAAGGTCCTGAGATTCAAAGCTTTCCGTTTGACCACGTGTTCAATGCTGAATTATTCAGTGGGATGCAAGTGGTTGCATCTGTGGAACCTGCTTGAACCTTGCAGTAAGGAATGGGATAAACTCTCCTGGATCCACACATACCTTGAAATAAAATTGGAGTCTGTTAGAAAGGATGAAAGGAAATGTTGATCCTAGGAAGAAAGCCTGCACGGTCAACTACAGAACTGAATTTCTACGCCCTATATTCCTGACTGCAGTGGGTCCCCCCACTATGAGAGAATGGTCCGGACACAAGCTGGTAGCAAAATGCATAAAACATAGCACTTCTTTCTATGGAACCACCAGATCTGCTCATTTATCTCTGATACTTTTTCATGCCCACAACTGTTTAGATCTTTGATCAGGGCTATTATTAACCGTATAAGTATTTATAGGTTTCCTTTGTGTGGGTTAGATGACAAATGAGGTGTGGTGTAGTGTTAAGTGTCCAACAATAGCAGGTTATTTGTTATTTTAGTCAAGGTTTGTTAATCTGGCATCATAGTTGTTACTGGTTTTTTTTGGGGGGGGTGGTTTGGTGTGTTTTTTTAAATTTTGTTTTGTTTTCCTGTAGGGATTGTTTTTGAAATCATCTTTGGTCTGGTGTTAGAGTACCCTGCTTGCTTAGATCAGCATCTACTCATAGGTTAATCGTGGCATGTCCTCCCATGCCTATCAATGTCATTTGCAGGAGACAGAACAAACATCACTATAAACTATTTTTGTGTTAATATAACAAAAAAACCACAATTTAACAAAAATAGTTATTTCGACCTGGATTTATGTATACTTTAAAAAGAAACATCCTTTCTAAATTTCAGATGCTTTTCCACCAGACTATATAAGAAAATAATAAAATAAAATGTAAAGGCAAACTAAGCTATTATAGAAAACATCAATATCTTCAACAAAAGGGAAAACAAAGTACATCGTAGAACAAGAAAACAGGAGCGTTGTACACAGTTTACCATTGCAAATAAATTAAGAATTGGAAAAAATTTTGTCTTTCCACCTGTGAGCTTTGAAGGTAGTGTAAATTATAGCTGGATGTTCTCTGAAATGATTTAAGTACGATTTATAGAGTGCAGGACTGACAAGAAGGTGTGGGAATTGCCATAGTTCAGCTCTGGCTTAGGGCTTTGAAGTAGTGTTATACCGTTATTCTCACAGTAAAATGGTTCACCTTCCATTTTATAGAGCATGATGATGAATGGCACTTAGGGAGCCTTGAATGAAGTGGTATGTGGCAGCCCCAAACACTGGGATCTGCTTCCAGCGTTTAAATAGCAGTCCGCTACTGGGCACCACAGATGAATCAGCTGGGCTTGGCGTGTTTTATTATGCCATCGGCATAACTACTAATCTCGTGTTACCGTGTTAATAATATTGGGGCGCAAAATAGAGATTGATTAAAAAGAAATAGGGAGACATGGGGCACCCAGGTGGCTCTTGGTTTCGGCGTAGGTCATGATTGCAGGGTCCTGGGGTCGGCTGCATGCTCAGCAGGAGTCTGCTTGTCTCCCTCTCTCTCTGCCCCTCCCCCACTTGCCCCCACCCTCTCTAAAATAAATAAATCTTTAAAAAACTACAAGGAAATAGGGAGACATACGAGAATGAAATATGGGAAAGCAGGGGCAGTGGACAGAAAGGTGGGAAGTGTCGTCCTTCAGAAGGGAGGCTAGTCCTGAGGATCAGGGCAAATCATCCAGCCCTGCTCATGAAGCACTTGGCGTAGTTAGAAAGGCTACTTGAGTAAAGACAAGCATGTTGGGAATAAAAGCTACAGAATCTACTTCTCAGGCCGCACAGAAAGGAAGAATGGGAACTGCCGGTTGGAAAAATCTGTGGGATATGATTGCTGGAGAGGTGCCCTTTGGGTGAAACATCATGAAATAGCATGAATCAACTGAGTAAGATGCGGGGTAGATATAGGAGAGAACTTCTTGATAATACTATCTGTTCCCAGAATTCTGCGTGAGGTAAGCGATAATCCAGGGAGCATTTGTGCGAAGTCCTTCAGAGGTAGGAAGCGAGGGTTACTAGAGTGTCACCCTTCTCTCATTGTCACCGTGAGGTCACCCTGCCCCCGTCACCTTCCACCCTGACTCTGCTCAGGGTCTCCGTGTGCGGTGTGGATGGGAGCTCTGGACTGTATGCGTATCCCCTGATGGCCTCCCCCAGGCTGAGAGCTTGACACCCCATCTGCACCATCGTCACTCCCAAATTTCTTTCTTCAGCACTAACCCATCCCAACAAGTCTACACCCAGTTGCCTAGTGACCTCTCTGCCCGTGTATCTCAAAGTCTCATGGAAACTGAGCTTCTGGTGGTTCTCTCTTTGCATTTGCCACTCGGGTCTTCCCGCCCAGGTTGTAGCAACTCGTCCCTCCAGTGGCACGGCCAGAGCCTTCTCTCTGCCACGAATCCCATGCAGCCCATCAGATCTTATCAATTCTACCTCCAGAGTACGTTCAACCCCATCCCCGCAGCCCGGCCTTACTCATCACCAGCTCTCCTGCAAATTATTATTTCAGCCCACTCCTAATTCATGTCTGCTTTCCCCCAAACTCCTGCATTTTATCCACAACACAGTTTGTACAGTGGAAACCTGTTAAAACACAAGTAAAATCATGTCACTCCTTTGTGTGAGACCCTCCAGTGTCCATCTCCATCACTCTGGGCAAAAACCAAGATAACCACAGTGGTCCACAGCCTCCTCATCCTCTGCCATCGAGGTCAGGCTCACCCCATTTGGACCCAACGGCCTTCTTGCTACTCCTTGAGGTTTTCCAGACGAACTTCATCTGAACCCTCACACACTTAACTCTCCCTCTTGCTGGGAAGCTTTTCTGCCTATGGCTTGTTTGCTCCCTTCTGTTACATGTTTACTCGGTGTTACTTCTCAATAAATATCTCCCTGTCCACCCTGGACATAACTAAACCCCTCTTCTTTATCACCCGCCAGTGCTTTATTTTTCTCTGTAACCCCAACCATATAACACTTGATACTTTTAACTTATGAATGGTTATTTTTGTTTCCGATGGAAGCTCCCACAAAGGCAGGGGGTTTTATCTGGTTTTGCTAATTGTTTTAGTAAGTGTGCAAGGAACATGACTGGGTCATGATATTTGCTTGCTTGAATGAAGGAATAAATGTTTGAACCATGTAAGTCCTTTACTTCTCTCTCCTGCCAGTGCAAACTGAGGAGGGTCGTGCACCTGCCTTGACACCAGCTGATTCCCAGGCTATAGTGACCAAAAACTTTAGGTGCTTGATTTCTCTCAAGATGAGCTGAATCACACAGATCTCTTTTTTCAGCAATTTGAACTGAGAACTGCAAGAATCTGGCCACTTTTATTGGGAACAAAGCCACGAAGGTCATTATCTAAAGAGAACAAGAAGAGGGGCTATGGGAAGACATAATGAGTCAGAGGGAAAAAAGAAGCCTCGAGTAAAGAGAAAAAGTATTTGTCAGAGGAAGAACATGGGACAGACAGAGGAAAGCCTGAGGCGATAAACGTTGCTCTCTAAAGAGCTTACCACTTCAACTCCAGTTTCCCTCCTCAGTTAACATTGGAGTAAAACATTTTGCTTGCTATAGCGTAAATATCTCCTCTTCTCGCAGTCTTCAAGGGCCTGCATTTCAGCCTGCCTGAGCTGAAGACATATTAATTCCTGATTTCTCCCTGCAAGCTGGCTGTGGACTGAAGTTTGGGTTCTCGCCCCTGTCAGCCCCCAGCTCTGCCTGCTCCGGTGGGGCTGTCCCCTGGGGCGGGGCGGGGGGGGGAGTTTGCTCCGTCCACTTGGCCTTGGCCCTGCTGTGCCACACTGGGAGCCTGGGAAACTTGAGTGTGAGCCCCGGCATGGGGCAAGGACTCTGCTTCCTAGAAGCCACCTGCAGCTCCCAGGTCCCACCACCTCCCTGCACGGGAGCAGTTCCAAGTCCTTGCTGCTGCTGGGGCAGGAAGCATCTGTAGCTCCCTGGGGTAATCTCATTAGAATCCCTGTGGCAAGAAGTCACAAAGCCTGGCTGGCTGTTTTAAAACACAAAAATTAATATGACTGCACAAGTGAATCTGACTTATGGAGTCTGTAGGTTTTGTCATATAGGTGTTTTTGGTAAATTCTATGGTCTTACACAATTTCTCCATTTCCTTTTCTTTTTTTTTAAGATTTATTTATTTATTTATTTGACAGAGAGAGACACAGCGAGAGAGGGAACACAAGCAGGGGGAGTGGGAGAGGGAGAAGCGGGCTTCCCGCCAAGCAGGGAGCCCGATGCGGGGCTCGATCCCAGGACCCTGGGATCATGACCCAAGCCGAAGGCAGACGTTTAACGACTGAGCCACCCAGGTGCCCCTAGAATAGACAGCATTTTGATGGACTCCTGTCTCATGTTTAGGTCTTTCATCCATTTTGAGTCTATTTTTGTGTGTGGTGTAAGTAAATGGTCCAGTTTCATTCTTCTGCATGTGACTGTCCAATTTTCCCAACACCATTTGTTGAAGAGACTGTCTTTTTTCCATTGGACATTATGGTGAGCGCTGTGACTGTGTAAGACTGATGAATCACAGACCTGTACTTCTGAAACAAATAATACATTATATGTTTAAAAAAAAAGAAAAGGAAGATAGTAGGAAGGGAGAAATGAAGGGGGGGGAATCGGAGGGGGAGACGAACCATGAGAGACTATGGACTGTGAAAAACAAACTGAGGGTTCTAGAGGGGAGGAGGGTAGGGGGATGGGTTAGCCTGGTGATGGGTATTAAAGAGGGCACGTTCTGCGTGGAGCACTGGGTGTTACGCACAAACAATGAATCATGGAACACTACATCAAAAACGAATGTTGTATGGTGACTAACATAACATAATAAAATAAAATTTAAAAAAATAAAATAATAAAATATTCAATTTAAACCTGAAATTAGAAAAAGAAACAAGAAAGAAAGAATAGACAGCATTTGTCCTTGGGCAACTGGCTTCGTTCACTTAGCATAACGTCCTCAAGATTCGTCCGTGGTGTAGCCTGTGTCAGAACGCCCTTCCTTCTTCAGGCTGAGCAATATTCCCTGGTGTGTATAGACCTCATTTTGTTTATGCGTTCACCTGCTGATGGACACTGGGCTGTTTTCCCTTTTGTCTATTACAAATAATGCTGCTACAGACATGGGTGTAGAGCTGCCCTGTTTCTTATAATCACATTATCCACTGTGGCCAGACTGCCCCATTTAGGCAGTTTCCCTTCCTGTTATTAAAAAAATAATAACAAAAACACTAATATATTTTATTTTATATTCTTTTTAAAAAAGATTTTATTTATTTGACAGAGAGAGACACAGCGAGAGAGGGAACACAAGCAGGGGGAGTGGGAGAGGGAGAAGCAGGCTTCCCGCCGAGCAGGGAGCCCGATGCGGGGCTCGATCCCAGGACCCTGGGATCATGACCCAAGCCGAAGGTAGACGCTTAACGACTGAGCCACCCAGGTGCCCCTCTCCATTTTTTTTTAATTTTTTGAAAACAGATAAAGCAAAAGACAAATTATTTTTTAAACTAAATACTTTATATTTGTATGTGCTCTTACATACTGTATAGTTTATTCAGATAATTTAAATAATCATCAATTTTATTAATCCCATAAATAACCGTAAACAAATTTGAAAAAAAAAATGGATTTCGCCTTGTAGATCATTCACAAAGCAAGAATGGTGGAAACAAGCCATTGAAGATATGAATAAAATTGACTCAGAAGATAGTTTGCCTTTGACATTAAGAAGATATGTGTACATATTAAAGTGCAAGTTTGACTTTCTTGACATACTTTTTTTCCTCCCTTGGCTGGTGTTAGTATCTGTACTACTAATCGCCTAATCCAATTCAAATCCAGTTACTGATACACATTACTTTATTCCAAACAAAACCGGTTGCTCATCTACAAAATGTAAATAATAATAGTACTAACCTTGAAGAAGACTGTGAAAAGTATACAAGTTGATACATGCAAAACACTTAGTTATTTATTAAAATGGAAAATATTCAGTAAATGCTTTTACTATGATATTAGTTTGATAAACATATTCTCATTAAAATCTTCATTTCTTATCATTCCACTTCTCGTTGAGTATTACAGTGACTAACTTTCTTAATGTTGTAGGTACTGCTAATTTTTTTTATGGACAGGATGGTATTTTAATTTCACAGTCAGTACATTTGATAGATACTATGGATCACAGGGCAGTAAAGAGTTACAGTAGTCTTTACACACAAAAAAGGTAAGAAGGCCTTTAAAAATAAACGTAAGCACTTGATTTTGTACCAAGGGTATGATATCCCAACATGTATTATTAAAGCAATAAATCTTCACTATTTGGCTAGTTAAGCTTATTATTAGAAGCCTTGATGTGATAAAAGGAGTTAAGGATGAATATAAGACCAATAAAGCTCTATCGTATAGAAAAACAAAACAAGAAAATGAGATTACAAAGTGCATAAATATTGAAATACTGGGTTATTTAAAAAGCTGTAGTCTACATATATATGAATTATAAAGTGTATTTGAAAATCATTGATTCACTGGACTTATCAGGCACAGAAATATTAGTAGGCACAGAAAAAAATTTACATAAGTGTTTATCAACATTTGCCTGAAACAAAATTCCATAATCATCACATTTCATATTATTGTCTGTAAAATATATAAAATCTGTCCATTTTTATTTTCCTGTACTTGGGAGAATAAGATTCTTGATATTCTGACTGATTAAATTAACTATTAATAATATTCTTGTTTCTGGAAAGAAAAATAATAGACATGAGATTTGTTCTATACAGATGTATTATATTGATGTTCATGAAGTCTTCTTACAATTACCCTATTTGTGCCATGCAGAGGAAGTTTTGCATGAAAACCATGAAGTCTTATATGAGCATCGCATATACCCTGAAACATAACAAATACCAACTGAGAAGAGACAGTTATGAAATGACTAGCTTCCCATCCTAACATAACCGTATACTTTATCATCTAAACCAGAATAATTTGGGTAGTGTAGGAGATATGAAAACAATTATACCAGTGCTACAAGCATAAACCTATATTGTCCCATGTAAACTGGGCTGCATGTCTTATGGCCATTCTGCCAATAGGTGTAGAAATGCCACCTATAAAATATATAAAGTATATGAAACATATATAATCTGTCTATTAGTATACACAACGAGAAATACATATTATAACACATATAGATCACATGTATACACATGCACACTATGCTTCCTTTTTTACTTAGGTGTTTGTATCTTAATACGAAATGGAAGAAGAAAGATAATTCAAGTTATGAGTTGCTTTTGTATGATGCTCTCTCTTGTGTGAATGGGGGCAGTCCTTTCATCTGTCCCTTTCACACAAAAAAACTCTATTTGTTTCCTTATTTATATTTCCTGGGCAACACTTTGCTGGTAGAAAGAGCTCCCTCCATAGCCAAACTTGGCAGGGGGGCAGTTATACGATACTTGGCTTAGCGCAGATTCCTCTTTCCTCTTTATAGTTTTTTCCGTGTACTCAAGTTTCTCTCATCACCTCTAGGTAAAATCAATACAAGTGGAAAATCACTTCATAAACTAGAAGCTGACAAGTCCCAAATTTCTATTTTTTTACTTCAGGCTGTCAACCATTCCTTATATAAAATGACTTCAAAAACAGTTTGGGGTTTTGTTGATAGTGCTCTGGGTGAGTTCCAGCTTATCAATGTTATTTTTCATACCTGACCTAGAACTATTAGAACACCCTTGATGTGATCTGATCAGTGCAAAAAGATCTGTCACCTCCTTTGTTTATACATAAAGGCAACTAAAATTGCATTAACATTTTGGTGTGCTTATTATGCTGCTGAAACATTGTTTCAAGTTGATTGAACCTTGTATGTACATGTTTGGATGTATAGAGCTAACATTCACCCTCCAGTGCTCACAGTGGCTGGCTCCTCGACCCAGACGTAGGATGTGGTGACTCCTTGTCATATTCTTCTCTTTATGATCTTAGGGTATTTCTCATCTGCCATAACTATCTCTTCAACCTCACGGACCTAGAAAATGTGATTTATGTACCTTCTACATCTTTATCAAAGTCACTGATAAATGCTAAAAGGATCAAGTCTTACAAGCCATCTAACATAGAACTAGATACTTATCCCTGGGCTAGCTAAGTATCAATAAATGCCTTTGGATGCATTTTTCACCCTGTTTAAGGTTTGGGTTGCCAGATTCGATAGGCTCATACAAGATGTATACATGTGTCTCTTGCCAAGGACTTGTCATTCTTGTATGTCACTGTAATTAATATCCAGCCCTCTTAGATCATCCTTTCTCACATTGCAGTTACAAACCGGAAGAATGAATGAATGGGCCATGAGTACTCCAGTGTTCTTCAGTTCTGCGCTCAAAGGTCATTTCCATACCAATGCTTTGGTATCACTAAACAATGAGTCACTAAATATCAAAACTCACTCTTTTTCACTGTGTAAGTACCAGATTCATTTTATGCTGAGTTTCTTGTTTTCCTCCTCAATAAGCTATAGCATCTGTACTCAAAACATGTACATTCTCTAATATTTGTCATTTGTCTTCAGAAATGTATTTCATCTCATTGTATTCTGAACTAGCTTGGGATAAATGGAATAATCTGGATCTTAGAATGCAAGGTGGTGTGAAAGACCACAATTTCAGAATGAGCTTGGCCTCTTAATCAAGCGGTGCCAGGAGCTAAAGCTGTACCAACTCTCTACCTCTCTGATTCCATATTGGTTTCTTTTATGTTCTTAGGGGCTTTCTTCTCTCGTTCACTAGAGAATGGTGTTCTTCCCTGTGAGGAATATGAGTGCCTGCCACCTCTTCTTGTTAATTTTATTTTCTACAGTTTAAACCATAGGAGAGGGATATATATATATATTTTTTCTTTTCTACTTATGAGGTTGGTGAGGGAATGGAGTGGAGAGAGGGAGAGATGAAGAGAGAAAAAGAGAAAATGTAGAATGTCTGCTAATGGGTCTGGTTGGGTGAGGTGACTCCTCTAGTTTAATGAAACTGGACTTTGGGAACAGAGTCAAAGAGAACACAGCAGGCATTTGGATGAAGTAGGAGGCCAGCAAAGCAGTTGTGTTCTTGACTCTGGTTTTCATTCCTCTGTTCCATGGAGTTACAGGCAACTTTTCATGCCTAAATAATTTTCTCTAGGAGTAAAATGGCATTGACCATCAGTCTCTAATGAAGCCATAGTTTTCTTCTTTCAACTCACTCTACTTTTCTATTTTCCACTTTATCTCCTGAGATTTTAATTTTATTTTTTATTTTTGAGACTCTATATGTTCCTTATTTTTTCTATAACAACACATTGTCTTAAAACTTTTTTTTTTGAGATTCTCAATTGTAAAATTCCACCCCCAGGGGATATACAGCCTTGTGTGGATAGGTTTTTAGCTGTTACAGAGCATGAGAGTGGGGCTGGCTCCTAGCACCTAGTGGGTAGGAGCTGGTGATGCTGGTGAATGTTCTACAGGGCACAGGACACCTACCTGCAGCAGACAATTATCTGGGTAAGAATGTCAATACTACTGAGGTTAAGAAACCTGATTGTAGAGAATATAAAAGTATTTCCAAAATTTTGGTGCATAGATCAACAAATTCGAGCCCCACCCAGTCATCATTGAATCATAATATTAGGGTGGGCATGGAGGCATGAAATCTGCTTTTTAACAGACTTCTGCACTGATTCTTTTTTTTTTTATGAATTTATTTGAGAGAGAGAGAGAGCATGAGCAGGGGGTAGAGGCAGAGGGAGAGGGAGAAGCAGACTCCCTGCCGAGCAGGGAGCCCGATGTGGGACTCAATCCCGAGACTCCAGGATCATGACCTGAGCCAAAAGCAGTTGCTTAACCAACTGAGTCACCCAGGCGCCCCAGAAATTAACTTTATTGCAGGTGTTTATTAATGATAGTATCTACAACCAATGTTGGTTACAATGACCACATATGATAATGTGTAATCTTTGAGTACATTTCAACGTATTCAGCATTCTGCACATAAATTACTTTCTACATTTTTAGCACCATTAATGTTATCCTCTCGATAGAACCATGTTTTAACAATGCTTTCACACCAAATTAAAATTATTACAAAAGAAATAAATAATTTAGCTCCTTCTTAGTATTCAAATGCATACATTTGGGGGGAAATTAGGCATTCAGTACCCCAGGTGGAGTGTCACTACTCCTTACAGAAAAGGAAACAGTGAAATATAATGCAGACAGAAGAATCGCAAAGTTTCAGAAACTTAATTTTGCACATCAGGGCAATGGAAGAGGGAACCTTTATCAAAGGCACACATCCAGCAGTTCAACTACTTGGAATTTATTTGGGTGTGGGGGAACTGAGTGATTTGTCCTGTAGAGTTTCTTGCATGCTGAGTTTTGCTGATTACATACTCACTCCCCTGTATTTCCTCTAAATTAGTGAAATATGGTTCTGATTCAGAGTTCTTATTTTTTTGTTTGCAGGAATCTGTCTTCTGTGGTATTGGTAACTTGTGTTGGTAGCCACATAAATTCTGGGTTGTCTTACTGTGATGTTAAAATTACAAATGCGTTCAGTTGCTACTAGCATGATTTATTATGAAGTTCCACATTGTTGCATTATGTTTCTTACTGTTTTATATCATTTTTGATTAAATTTGGTGATATTCTAATTGTCTTACCCTCCTTTATTAGCAAGAATACATTTTTTTCAAGAAATAATTTGCTCTCATCAACTTTTATTTCAAGATACATTTTATCTCAAGGTAAAACAAGGTTTTTATTCTTTACCTATATTATTTTTTTGATTAATGATTTGGCTTTCTAGCATCTTCCACATGTGACCATTAAGATAGGATTTTAGTGTCAGCCTGAAGTCATGACCTCATCTCATTCAATCTCTTGCAGCCTTATTGTTACTAATGTCCAGACTGCCTCCTCGTTGGCCAGTCAGGGCCTCTTGAGTCAGGTGGTTTTCTTTGGTATCTAGTTTTTGGCTCGATTCTTCAGTAGTCTCAAATGCCTGTTACCTGCCTCATATGTGAGACCTAGAAAACATGTTATGAATTGCAACAGTATCATATTTAATTTTGAAATAAAAGTTAACATATCTCCTAAAACTTTAATGAGAGTAAATGAATCAAGTCTCCCAAATGATCTATAATGTACCTTATTATTCCCAAGTAATTGACAGTCACGTGCAGAAAGACCTCTCCTGTCACTTGGTTCTATTCTTGCATGTCAAACTTCTACACTTCCTTCAGAGTGCTTGTATGGGGAAACCAGTGTTGAGGTCAACCCCCTACGTCATGAATGCTGTGTTGTGTATTTTGCATGCCCATCATCACTTTCTGCTTTTTGCTTTCCCCTCCATCGTCATGGAATACTGTGATGGTCACTATGCAAATTATACTGTGTTAAGTGCTAGTGACTCTATGGGTGTGTGTTTTACCATCTCTTAAGTCCCACTATCTGTCCAACTTTCAAATCCGGAGTTCAGAATGTTTGTTAAGAGCCTGCCTTGCTCAGTTGGTTGAGTGTCTGCCTTTGGCTCAGGTCATGATCCCGGGGTCCTGGGATCGAGTCCCGCATCGGGCTCCCTGCTCGGTGGGAGCCTGCTTCTCCCTCTGTCTCTGCGTGCTGCTCCTTCTGCTTGTGCTCTTTCTGTCAAATAAATAAAATCTTAAAAAAAAAAAAAAAGAGGCTGCCTTGCCCTTGATAGAGGTCACTCTTTCAGACCTTTTGCAAGTTGCAGAGGGTGGTAGTGATACAGACCCCATTTCTTTCTAGAGACCCGTTTTGCTAGTTTGCACAGTGAGAGCTGCGTGGCTGTTTTATAGCAAAGGGTGTCCTCGTCATTGTGCACAGAACTATGCCTTTGTGGAGTCTCTCCTCCAACTACTTTGTTAAACTTTCTGGTTTCTTAGGGCTCCTTGCTTTATGCTTTCCAGAGACTCTCCATGGGAAGGACTTAATTTCTTGGAATAAATACATATAGCTTTCCTTCCTTAAAAAATTTATTATTGGGGTGCCTGGGTGGCTCAGTCAGTTAATCAGCCAGCTCTTGATTTCGGCGCAGGTCATGGGATCGAGCCCGTGTTAGGCTCTGCACTGGGCTCCACACTCAGCAGGGTGCCCGCTTGAGATTCTCTCCCTCTACCTCTGCCTGCCCCCCACCCCGCACTCTCTCTCTCTCTCTCAAAATAAATACATAAATCTTTTTAAAAATTATTATTCCCAAACTAAAAAAAACATAGCAATCTCTAGAATATTAACTACATGAATAACAATTCTGGGAGGATAGAAGTTACCTAAAGTACATATGAAGGTTATGGTTGGTGAAACAGTATCCAGCACGTGTCACCTACAGTATGACTCATGGTTTTTAACAATTACAATTCTGAATTGTGTAATCTACTTTTGCAGAATACATGCTATTCAAATGGTAACGGTGTTTGTGCCTTGTTTCTAGAAAGGGAAGTTCTGGAAATATCTTGGGAAAAAAGAGAAATGACTTCTGATAGCATCATTTTCCTCTAGAGAAGAGAATTTCTTAAATACTAAATGAGGGGCAAAATGTCAGGAATAACTACACTAAGTGACATCAGGCAGGACAGTGGAGATGCCTCATCTTTCAAGATTTCCTGAGTCCACAAAGCATTTTTGAGAGTACAGAATTAACACTTGAGCTAGACTAAAGCTGAGAGTATACAGGTACCATGGAAAACAGTATGTAAGATTATCAAAAAAATTAAAAATAGAATTACCATATGATCCAATAAGTCCACTACTGGCTATTTACTGAAAGGAAACACACTAATTTTGAAAGATACATGCATCCCTGTGTTTACAGAAGCATTATTTTCAGTAGCCAAGAAATGGAAGAAGTTCCAGTTTCCATTGATCAAGGAATAGATAATGAAGAAGTGGGTGTGTGTTTGTGTAAACACACACACAATAAAACATTCCTTAACTAGACAAAAAATGAAATCTTGCCATTTGTGACAACATGGATGGACCTAGAAGTTATGCTAAGTGAAGTAAGTCAGACTGGAAAAGACAAATACCCTATGATTTCACTCACATGTGGGATCTAAAAAACAAAGCAAGTGAATAATCAAAACAGAATCAGACTTATAACAAACTGATGGTCGCCAGAAGGGAGGTGGGCGGGGAATGGGGAAAATGGGTGAAGGGGAGGGGGAGACCCAGGCTTCCAGCTATGGAATGAGGAGGTCACAGGGATGAAGGGCATGGTGCAGGGAATGTCATCAGTGATCCTGTAATAGCGTCATATGGGGACAGATGGGAGCTTACACTTGTGAGCGCCGCAGAACTTAGAAGCTGAATCACTATTTTGTGTACCTACTAACATAATGCTGTGTCCCCACTGTACTCAATTTAAAAAAAAAAGGAAAAAGGAAAATCAACCAGCTTCACTTATTTCCATTCATAATGCAGAATCCCTTGGCATTAGGAACAAAAAGCTAAGCTTTTCTGGTGTTCATTTTACATGAACACTGTAATAATATGATGAGTCACACATGGGCAATTTTTATAAAGGGCCTATATGACTATTATCTATGAACAATTGTAAACCTGTCATGTAAAATACATGGGATTGCTTAATTTGTGTTTAAAATAACAGCTATAATTTGCAAATAATGCATGAGGACTTGACAACCCTGTATATTTATACTCTCTAATAGAAATGCATGTAAAAAAACATAGAAGGCAATTAAAAAGAACATTTTATTCTTTAGGAAAAGAAAAAAAATCACTGCCACTAAATCTGAAATATTTTATATAATACTTTATGATGGTTTTTTACTAATAATGTTCCTTTCATTTGTTCAGTTGGGTTTTGTATGTATGTGTGGCTTCATCAGCACCATCTTTTATAATGACAAGTGTAGACCAAGTATTAGTTGGGCAAGTGAAGCTTGTTTTTAGCCCTTTAAAAATCTGATGAACTGAGGATCATGTGTGAAAGCCTCAAATACCTAGATACTAATCAGGTGAAATTGTCTGGTTTAACTCAACTATTAAAAGAAGTTGAATCACTGAAGTAGGTAGCATAGATTTTGTAAGGAAATCTGATGTTTTTTGTCAAGGGTTTTATTATACTTCAGGATATTCGAGGTATATCATTTACAATGAAAGGAAGCAATGTGAATGAGGGAAACAGTCACTTGTTACCATATGGCAGTTGCATTCTGAGGTACCCACGTTGCACTAATAGAACAGACCCCTGCCACAATAGTAGGTCTTGGGAAGGTGTTAGCAAGGTAGCCATGTCTCCATTTGTCTCTTGTATAGAAGAAAGTACAACTAACTATTTGGTGGCCTTGTTGCAGTGAAAACTCTATGATTAGCCCATATTTGCCATTTAAGTCTGTATTCTTGAAAACTGTATTGTGGTGGTTTCCTGTCGTTGCCTACAAATCCCTTCCTTCTTTTGAAACCTTTGCATTCTCTGTAGGTTTCGATGTCATTGGGTGATGAGAAGGTTGAACACACCAGAGTCAGTTATCAGGGATAACCCCAGTCTAACTGAGAAGTCCCTCCTCTTGATCTCCCTTAATGCCTGGATTTTTCTCAGTAATTTTTCCCTTACTTCCCCAAACACCTTGTCATTTCTTCATAGAATTAACACACATAGAAATGACACTTGTGTATACAAGTGTTTCTCAACCTTTTTTGGTTGCAGGATCCCTTTACACTCTTAAAATTATTAAGGACCCCACAGAGCTTTTGCACCTAGAAACCATTTTGAGCACAACACACAAACACATATTCTACTAGACACAAGAGCAGTGATGCTATCACAGCACATACAACCTCCCGAAAACCCCAATGTCCTCATGAGGAACAGACACTGAAGATGGCAGACAATGCACCACAAGTATATGGACTTGAATTAGGTGCTCAGGTCCCATGAAAGGGCCTTGGGGACCCCAGGTGCCCCCAAAACACGTTTTCGGAACTATTCTCTGCCACAATTGTTTCACGTGTCTCCTCTGCTCCATGGCTCTTGTTTCCATGGAGCATATATTATTTAACTTTGTTTCCAGAACCCAGTAAAATGATTAACTCATGGTAAACTCTTGGTCAATATTTGTTGGATGAATCAATGTATTATCCATATTAGTGTATCACAAAATCGTTCGACAAATTATGCCTTAGAATCATTACATATTTGGCTAAATTTCTTCAGTATTTTCTATATGAACGGAACTCTGTAGTTTTATATAGTTTATACCATACACGTAGTTGTATGCATACATAGACATATACTTTTTATTGGTACACACGGGTGTTAAAGTTATGCCTTCGTTCCAGTATTTCTAGAGATCCCTGATTACTGTGATCTCAACAGGAATAGATCCTTCATGTGCGGGATCACAGCTGTTTCTCCACAGTACTTGGGGAACACAGCTTTTTTAATGAGGCTTTGATTCCCGGTTCCTACAGCCCTACGTCCACCAGCTCATCTTGACACCATGTCCTCTACACATTAGCCTTTCCCAAGACCATGAAGACAGGCGAAGCTCTTCATTAGTGTACTGGTGTGCTCTTCTCCCTTAATCCGAACAGCTATTGTCCACATCTTCACTCTCTGCACTCTTTTTCAGTTCATCCTTCAATATAAACTATTCTCACACACTGTCTCGAAGAAATCAAAAGAAAAAACAGTGGATCAGTGGGATTTAGACATGTCCTGTCTAACCCCATATCAACATGATCTCTGAGCGTAGAACAAATTGGACAGAAATTTAATTGAGATGGTTAAGTTTCCTCCTAAGAAATGTTTACCAGCCATTGCCTTGTTTCAGTCTTGAGGCCACGTATCAAATAAAACTGCAATCACTACTTTATTACGTTTTGTTGTTGTTGTTGTTTTTTAGCGGTCCCTAAAATTATTATGGAGTAAAGCAATTAAAGTGAGAAAAGTTGACACTCAAAATCCTGCTTTAGGGGGCGCCTCGGTGGCTCAGTCGGTTAAGTGTCTGCCTTCGGCTCAGGTCATGATCCCAGGGTCCTGGGATCGAGTCCCACATCGGGCTCCCTGCTCAGTGAGGACTCTGCTTCTCTCTCACCCCCCAGCTCATGCTAGTTCTCAATCTCTCTCAAACAAATACAGTCTTAAAAAAAAAAATCCTCCTTTAGTGAATACAATTAAATTTCACTTGAAATTGAGATAACATTTCTTGCTACATTAAATAATAGTACATTTTATTTTTATGTGTTTCCTCTTTTTAATATATAGCATATATATATATAAATAGGTGCAAGCCCAGTATTTCCACACTGGTGCTTTATCACGGAGAACGCAGCTCTGTAACAACGGTGTTCACACCAGGGAGGACCGTGTAGCCTGCCTCTCAGCATTCCTCCTTGTTCTCACACAACACACTACTTTCCTGAATTCTGTGGAAATGCCTCCTCTGTCCATGTTTTTCCATGACAAACTAAGTATGCATTCCTAAAGAGTATGGCTTAGTTTTACCTTTTTGTTTTGACTTTCCATAAACATACAGAATATATTCTTTTGTGTCTTTTTCTTTCATGGCCAAATATTTGTGATATTTATCCCTGTAGATAATTCTTGTTTCTTTGAAATGTGTATTGCTACATATCTTTGTATTATGTACATATATGTATTACTATATATGAATACATCACAGTTTAGTCACTCCACTTTTGATCAACAGTTGGGTTATTTCATTTTGCAGTTATTATGAATTCAACTGTTGTGATCATTCTTCTATATTTTTCTTTTTTTCTTAAGAGATTATTTATGTATTTATTTATTTATTTGACAGAGACACAACGAGAGAGGGAACACAAGCAGGGGGCGAGGGAGAGGGAGAAGCAGGTTTCCTGCGGAGCAGGGAGCCCGATACGGGGTTCGATCCCAGGACCCTGGGACCATGACATGAGCCAAAAGCAGATGCTTAACAACTGAGCCACCCAGGCACCCCATTCTTCTATATTTTTTTTGGTATACCTGAGCACACAGATACATACATATATATAGCTGCACACACACACACACACACACACACACACACACACACACACACACACTTTGGAGTAGAATTACTGAGTCACAGACAACTATATCCAACTTCCCGGGGTAAAGATTCTTTTCTGAAGTGCTTATAATAACTTAAAATGTCCAGAGGCAACAAATGAGACGTTAGTTGCTCCATACAGTTGTCACCGTTGATATTAACCAATTTTAGATCTTCTGGTATGTGTAGTGATGTTTAACTATGGTTTTGATTTTATTTCCTTGGTTATTAAGGTTAGAGCGTTTTTCATATATTTATTGAATATAGCTCTTATAGTTTTGCTGTGTTCTTTCAACTAACTGGCCTATTTGCTCTATTTCTTATTGATTTTAAATTTTAAATATACACTCGAAGCAAGATATGTGCTGGTTAAATGTATTACAGATCTTATTTTTCAACTTTGTGGTTTTCTTTTCAACTCTCTTAATGGCATCTTTTGAAGAAAAGGATTCTTAGGTTTCATACTTTATGGTTACTACTTTTTCTTAAACTGCTTAAAAATTCTTTCCCTGCCCTAAGGTCAAAAATATATTATTCCATGACCAAGAGGGATTATTCCCTGGGCTTCAAGGTTGGTTCAAAACCCACAAATCAATCAACATGATACAATATTAACAAAAGAAAGAACAAGAATCATATGATCCTCTCAATAGATGCAGAAAAAGCATTTGACAAAGTACAGCATCCTTTCCTGATCAAAACTCTTCAGAGTATAGGGATAGAGGGTACATACCTCAATATCTTAAAAGCCATCTATGAAAAACCGACAGCGAATATCATTCCCAATGGGGAAAAGCTGAGAGCTTTTCCCCTAAGGTCAGGAATGCGGCAGGGATGTCCACTCTCACGACTGCTATTCAACATAGTATTAGAAGTCCTAGCCACAGCAATCAGACAACAAAAAGAAATCAAAGGCATCCAAATCGGCAAAGAGGAAGTCAAACTCTCACTCTTTGCAGATGATATGATACTGTATGTGGAAAACCCAAAAGACTCCACCCCAAAACTGCTAGAACTCATACAGGAATTCAGTCAAGTAGCAGGCTATAAAATCAATGCACAGAAATCAGTGGCATTCCTATACACCAACAACAAGACAGAAGAGAGACAAATCAAGGAGTCCATCCCATTTACAATTGCACCCAAAATCATAAGATACCTAGGAATAAATCTAACCAAAGAGGCAAAGGATCTGTTCTCAGAAAACTATAAAATCCTCATGGAAGAAATTGAAGAAGACACAAAGAAATGGAAAAACGTTCCATGCTCATGGATTGGAAGAACAAACATTGTGAAGATGTCAATGCTCCCTAGAGCAATCTACACATTCAATGCAATCCCCATCAAAATACCACCCACTTTTTTCAAAGAAATGGAACAAATAATCCTAAAATTTGTATGGAACCAGAAGAGACCCCGAATAGCCAGAGGAATATTGAAAAAGAAAAGCAAAGCTGGTGGCATCACAATTGCAGACTTCCAGCTCTATTACAAAGCTGTCATCTTCAAGACAGTATGGTACTGGCACAAAAACAGACCCATAGATCAATGGAACAGAATCGAGAGCCCAGAAGGGGACCCTCAACTCTATGGTCAACTCATCTTCGACATAGCAGGAAAGAATGTCCAATGGAAAAAAGACAGTCTCTTCAACAAATGGTGTTGGGAAAATTGGACAGCCACATGCAGAAGAATGAAACTGGACCATTTCCTTACACCACACACAAAAATAGACTCCAAATGGTTGGAAGACCTAAACGTGAGACAGGAGTCCATCAAAATCCTAAAGGAGAACACAGGCAGCAACCTCTTCGACCTCAGCCGCAGCAACTTCTTCCTAGAAACATCGCCAAAGGCAAGGGAAGCCAGGGCAAAAATGAACTATTGGGCTTTCATCAAGATAAAAAGCTTTTGCACAGCAAAAGAAACAGTCCACAAAACCAAAAGACAACCGGCAGAATGGGAGAAGATATTTGCAAATGACATCTCAGATAAATGGGTAGTATCCAAAATCTATAAAGAACTTCTCAAACTCAACACCCAAAGAACAAATAATCCAATCAAGAAATGGGCAGAAGACACGAACAGACATTTTCCAAAGAAGACATTCAAATGGCCAGCAGACACATGAAAAAGTGCTCAACATCCCTCGGCATCAGGGAAATCCAAATCAAAACCTCCATGAGATACCACCTCACACCCGTCAGAATGGCTAAAATTAACAAGTCAGGAAATGACAGATGTTGGCGGGGATGCGGAGAAAGGGGAACCCTCCTACACTGTTGGTGGGAATGCAAGCTGGTGCAACCACTCTGGAAAACAGTATGGAGTTTCCTCAAAAAGTTGAAAAAGAGCTACCATACGATCCAGCAATTGCACTACTGGGAATTTACCCCAAAGATACAAATGTAGGGATCTGAAGGGGTACATGCACCCCAATGTTTATAGCAGCAATGTCCACAATAGCCAAACTGTGGAAAGAGCCAAGATGTCCACCGACAGATGAATGGATAAAGAAGAGGTGGTATATATACACAATGGACTATTATGCAGCCATCAAAAGGAATGAGATCTTGCCATTTGCAACGACGTGGCTGGAACTGGAGGGTGTTATGCTGAGTGAAATAAGTCAATCGGAGAAAGACATGTATCCTATGACCTCACTGATATGAGGAATTCTTAATCTCAGGAAACAAACTGAGGGTTGCTGGAGTGGTGAGGGGTGGGAGGGATGGGGTGGCTGGGTGATAGACATTGGGGAGGGTATGTGCTACGGTGAGCGCTGTGAACTGTGCAAGACTGTTGAATCATGGATCTGTACCTCTGAAACAAATAATGCAACATATGTTAAGAAAAAAGAAAAAGAAGAAGATAGCAGGAGAGGAAGAATGAAGGGGAGTAAGTCGGAGGGGGAGACGAACTATGAGAGACGATGGACTCTGAGAAACAGACTGAGGGTTCTAGAGGGAAGGGGTTGGGGGGATGGGTTAGCCTGGTGATGGGTATTAAAGAGGGCACGTTCTGCATGGAGCACTGGGTGTTATGCACAAAGAATGAATCATGGAACAATACAAGAATTGATGTTATGTATGGTGATTAACATAACAAAAAATTAAAAAAAATATTTATTATCTTACTATAACTTCAAAAAGCTTTGTTGCTTTGCACTTCACGTTTAGATCTATAATTTATCTGTTGATTTATGTGCACAGTTTTAGGCAGGGTGTTTCTTATTTTTAACATACATATATATACATATACATATATTTATATAATTAACCTAGTATTAATTTTTCAAAACTTTTAACCTCTTGTCTGTAGGACAAACCTTGCCTTACATCAAACGCCTCTGTGTGAGTAGCTCTGATTCTGAGGCCTCTATTCTGTTCATCTTTTCACAGTGTTGTATTTGTATATATTTGAGGTATTCATATAAGTATTATAAGCATCTGGTGTATATGCATGCATATTACATTATATCTGATAAAACAAGCCCTCCATTGTTTTTCTTTTTAAAGAGTTTCCTGACTAGTCTCTGTCAATGAATTCTCCCATAAATTTTACTATCAGCTTGTGTATTTCCACAAATAATTGCGTTGAGGGTTTTTTTTTTTTTGACTGTAGGTATCATCATAAATGGCATCATAATATTGCATGTTTGAAACCCATGAATATGATACATCTTTGCATTTATTTAGGTTTTTAGTTTTTCCATAAGGATTCTCATTTTTCCAAATAGAAGCCTGGATTATGGATAATTACCATCTTTGTTAGAATTGTTCTTACACATTTGATATTTATTCTATAATAAACAGTTTTGTTTCTTTTGCTTTTTAAGTTATGCCTGGCATATAGAACTGCAATCAATTTTTGTATATTGCTACAACAAACTTGCCAAATTCATTAAATTTTTAATAGATTATTTTGGATTTTTTACATGTGCTAAAAGACTACATACAACTAATAATTTTTTCACCAATCCTATATCCTTAAATTATTTTCCTCTCTTCATGCACAGAGTAGGATCCCCAGTCAATGTTGAATAAAAGTAATGATGACAGGGACTTTTCTCATTCCTAAACTGAAAGGAAAAGATATCCAGTATTTTCCTATGGTATGCAGTGTTTGCTATTGGTAATTTTGCAAATACCTGTGTAAGATTAAAGATCTTTCAATTTAAGGAACAAAACAGATGAACATAGGGGTAGGGAAGGACAAATAAAGTAAGATAAAAACAGAGAGAGGCAAACCATAAGAGACTCTATACTTAAGAGAACTTCGGGTTGATGGAGGGAGGTGGCTGCGGGATGGGTTGGATGGGTCATGGGCATTAAGGAGGGTGCTAGTTGTGGTGGTCACTCGGTATTGTATGTAAGGGATGAATCACTGAATTCGACTTCTGAAACAAATGCTACACTACGTGTTAACTAACTTGAATTTAAATGAAAACGGGAAAAAAACAGAAACAACACAACAACAACAAACTTGTTTCATGCACTATCTAGTTTGTAGGATTTTTAAATGTAAATTAGTCACAGATGATGAATTGTATAAAATACTTTTTTCTAAATCTATTCATTGGTCATGTCTCCTTGTTGTCATTATGGTGAAAACGTCAACTGATCTTAAAATACTACATGAAACTTGCATTCCTGAATACATCCAACTTGGTTAACAAATATTATGCATTCTAAAAACACTTGTGTGAGGGTATCTGGGTGGCTCAGTTGGTTAAGCGACTGCCTTCCGCTCAGGTCATGATCCTGGAGTCCCGGGATCGAGTCTTGCATCGGGCTCCTTCTCCCTCTGACTCTTGCCCCTCTCATGTGCTCTCTCTCTCTCTCATTCTCTCTCTCTCTCAAATAAATAAATAAAAT
Source organism: Eumetopias jubatus (assembly GCF_037043125.1). Lineage (NCBI taxonomy): Eukaryota > Metazoa > Chordata > Mammalia > Carnivora > Otariidae > Eumetopias > Eumetopias jubatus. Next base: position 86,488,665 of record NW_028274823.1, on the reverse strand, counting down.
CTTTAAAAAAATAAAAAATAAATAAAAACACTTGCATGAAACTGATTTGCTATAATTGGAACTGGTTTGTTTATAATTTTTGCGTCAGTATTCATGAGAAAAGTTGGATGAAAATCACCTGATTTCCTCATCGGCTTTTGATATCAAGGTTACACTGGCCTAATAAAGCTCCTTTTTAGTGTATGCTGAAAAAATTGTGTAAGATTAGCACAATTGTTTTTATGAAGTGTTTGCTATAATTCACCCACAATAATATATGGGCTTCAAAGTATTTTGAGGGACAGGATTTCTAATTACTTATGCAATATTTCAGTAGTTACAGGACTATTCAAGGATTTTTTAGTCAGTTTGGATTTACATTTCTAAGCATTTGTCTTTTTCATTTAAATTTTTAAATTCATTGGAAACATTTCCTCTTAAGTTCTTTAATAAATTTGAAATAAAGTTCTCAGAATTTTTCTTCCTTCCATTTCCTTTTTGTTTTGCATTTTGCATTTAGGACTCTGATCCTTTTCAAGTTAATTTTTGTGAATGGTGTAAGGTCTGTGTCTAGATACATTTTTTTAAACATGTGGATGCACAGCTATTCCAGAACAATTTGTTGAGAAAATGTCCTTTAGTTTGCCATGATTGAATTTTGTTGGGCTGTCTGGATCTATATGTGCGTGTCTTTCAAAACTTCTGGGATTTGTTTTCTATTACCTCTTTGAATACATAATGTATATCATTCTTCTTTCCAATGTTTATAGTATATCTTTCTGGAACTCCATTAGGAACATGTTAGATTTCCTCATTTTATTGGCAGTGTCTTTGAATCTGTCATATTTTGTATCTTTTGTTTCATTGTGTTGCACACCCCATAATAGCTTCACATTTATTCTCCAGTTAATAAGTATTCTTTTCATTAAAATCTGTCCTTTAAACTATGTATCAAATTTAAATGTATTGCGTTTTTTATTCCCATAAGTTTTGTTTAATTTTCAAATGAAACTCCTTTGAAATCTCTTATTTTCTTTTCTTGTTATTGAGATTTTATATATATATGCATGCATGTGTATGTATATACATATATGTGTGAATGTATATATATCTATCGATATCTCAAACTTTTTACAAAATTACATGTTTTATAATTCGAGTGTCTGAAATCTAGTGAGGTCTGATTTTTTTGTTTTTGTTTTTTTTCTGGTTCTTACTGTAGTACCTTTGGTCCTTGGGTCCTTTGAGACATTTTACCTTGATTGTTTTCCTTTGGACTTTGCTTTGGGTAAGGCTTTGATGTCAGAGTTGAGATGGTGATTCTTCCTGGCAAGGTGCATGTGGGCAGCATTACTCCTAACTACTGCAAATTAGATTCTCTTCCCACAAATTTTCAGACCACACTGAAAATAAGAAATCCACCCTGACACCTGTATGAGGGTATTGTATTTTCTCAGGGGAAATCTTTTTCTTCTCTTAGATGGACCTGGTTGAGGAAGGCAGCTTTCTTTAAGTTTTCTTTATTTTTGTTGTTCTGCAGCTTCACCAAAATCTAGCTATTTGCTGATTTTGCTTTTATTGTTCTTCACCAGGATTTTGTGTCTCCTCCAGTCTGGAAGCTCATGTGTTTATTTAAGCAACTTTGTCAGATATTATATTCTCAAATATTTTCCATCCTCATTCTCAGTTTTCTCTTTTAGGATGTTTTTATTAATGTAATTTGGGTCTCCTAATTGCCTTTTCTCTGCCTCTTTTTTCATATTTTGTGCCGTGGATCCCAGACCGTTTCCTTGTTTCTGTCTCCAGTTTGCTCTTTTCTCTTCAGCTTTTGTCTAATCTGCTCTTTGACATTGGGATGCAATTTTTATCACTACTTCCAGATTTCTAAACTTTCTTTTTTTGGGGGGTGGGGAATCTGATTTTTTCCAAAATGAACTATATTAAGTCTTTTATCCTTGTTTTATTTCTATACTTACTTTAAAATATTTAATGTATTGTTTCTTTCAGATTAGTTTATCATTTCCAGTTACTAAGATGTTATCTCTTCTACAGTCAGAATTCATTGATATTCCTTCACACACCCCCAAATATATGTTTTAATTGTCATCTTGCTTTCCTTCAAGGGGTAAATTTTTTCCTGTGGGAGATGAATAACTGCATTATAAAACTGTTTCAGCAGAGTGGTTTTTATTTTACTCCATCAGTGCCAAGGGAATTCAATTGTCCTTGCCCAATTGTTATTTTATGTTCTCAATTTGAAACTCCTGTAACTACCCTATATGTGAACATGTTACAGGTCAATGCTTTTGGTTCTTCACTCAAGACTTCATAGAGATGACAATTATTTCCTACTCTTGCCCACAGCTAGTGAGTCAAATCCCCACCCTGTCTTATTTTAACTGATGTTTTTAGAAATCTCAAGCCTAATTCTAGTGACTTTGCTTTTTATAATCCACAAAGCATCTCTCCATTTTCTTCATCGGTGCTAGGGACCACCTTTTGGGCATTCACCCAAGCGTAAAGGTTTCCCTACCGTCCTCATGTGCCTTTAATCATTTTCTACTTTTATCACCTGAAAATTTTCTGTTCTTTACTTTTTTTCCCTTTTAAGCTGAACTTTAAATATAAAACAATTTTTATTGCTATACTTTGTTTTTTTAAGTACGCTCCATGCCCAGCGTGGAGCCCAATGTGGGGCTTGAACTCCTGACTCTGAGCTCAAGACCTGAGCTGAGGTCAAGTATTTGACACTCAACCGACAGAGCCACCCACGAGGCCCTTTATTACTGTATTTTAAGAACCATTACTGGGTGGCAATAGTAGGAGAAATGGTCTGTCCATACAGCTTGCTCAACTTTCTGTGTTGGAGCACACCAACATAAATTTTGAAGAGCTTCTAGCTGAAATTATTGAGAACTTTTAAAAAGTGCATTATTGATTAAAGCTCCATTGATAAGAAATAATCTTAGGAAGAGCAGAGAAGCAAACTCTATTGAGTCTATCTTCAATACCGCAGAGTTCTTAAAATAATTGAGTGTTAAGTTTTAATATGCGTAGGAAAGAAAACTGTTTCTATAGGGGAAAAAGTGCCCTTAAGACCCCTACAAGACCTCTTAATTTCTTTGATGTAGGAGATGCGTTTGTGATTAAAGAGAAAAAAAGGAAAAAAAAAACTAGCTAAACTAAAATGCAAAGTTACTGTGATAAATTTCTATCCCAGAGGCTTAACTGAAAATTAGATTTTCTAATACCAAATAATATTTTAAAACCTAGATTTCCATTGGATTTGGTTTGAATATAGGACTGAGTTTGTAGAATAGAATAGCCTGAGGGAGAACACAACGGACTTGGAGAATTGAGAGGGAAAGAAGAAGAAAGATTATAAAAAGACAGTAACAATGTAATAATGTAAGAGTATTTGTTAACATTCTTGAATCATTGCTTCGTGGCTAGTAAGGTTAACCATTTTACATATACTAACACATTTAATCACAACAACTCCATGAGGCAGATCTTAAAACTGTGGGTCCCTTTCAGATGATGACAATAAGCGTCTTGCCACCCGCTCAGGTTCCCAGCCAGTGGGTAGTGGAGCCAATCCCTGAGATTTTGAGGAATGTGACTGAGAGTAGGTATCCATGTCAGAAGCTAAAGTAACCCAGTTTTGAGGAAGAGCTGGTTTATATGAGTGAGGAGGATCAGTTCTGTTTTAGAAACATTGAGACATAGAAACTAGTGGAAATTGGAACCAAGTCTGGTACCTGGGAAAAAGTTCAGTGCGAGAATTATATGAGTAATCGGAACAAGATTAGCCACCAATTTACATAAGACATTTAAAGGAGATATTTTCTCATTTTCAAATTAAAAATAACATCATGGAAACCAAGACGTAGAAGTCATTTGCTCAAAAAAAAAAAAAAAAAACGCACAAAAAGTTAAAGGGAATTAGCATCTTGGGCAGCTGATCTCAAAGCCTGCCCTTAGTCCCTCTGTAGAGTCTTTGTCCTCATTCACACAGGTCCCAGAACAAATACAGGCACAGAGCACAAGTGGACTCAGAAAGGGCTGCAGGAAGTTCATGAGTGAGAGATCGCTTTAAAGGGTTAACAGGAAGCAGTAAGAATTTTGATCAATATTCTTAATATTCTGCAGCTGATATTAAAATTAAACATGCCCTCTCAGAAAATGTTAGGAATGGGTATCTAGCAATTCTAGAGATTTTATTTATAAGTGGTAAGATTTGTGCCATTTATGGTGTTCTGAAAATCATTTCTGCTTAATTCCAGATTAAAAGTAATATATTAACGATATCGTTTCTTAATCATGTCATGCTGAGATAAAAGTTTACTGAGCAAGTAATCCTGTTGGGTTTGAGAACAGATGGTCTAATTGGTATTTAGTTTTGAAGTTTTGTTCATCACCTGAACCAAGGGGTAAAATTTATAGTTGCATGTTCATGTCTGTATGTGCCCTACTTATTCTGAAGTAATTACAAATGTACCGAAAACAGAGGAATCTTTGGAGCATATGCTATTTACAGAGAACGTTTTTAGATCTAACCTCTGTGAGACTCCTGTTGATTAGAATCATTTGGTATTTCAGTAGAGATATTGCAGAGTTCCTAAGTACTGAGAAGTGCTGTGTGTGCAAATCTGACCTTTATACCTTTGTGCAGAGCTGTGTAATCACAAGCAGCGTTCCCGGCCGGATCTGTGAATGTGTAGGCTGTGATGGCGGCAGAGTGGATGAAACACATAGACACAGAAGCGTCCTGACAGGAGGGCTAACCGGAGGGAGAGAGGTGTGACCGCTAGTCAACTGAGTGACCTTGGTGTATCACTTCCATCTTTGAGAATCATCTTTAATAAGACTTTCTCTCCTATAGTTAGTTCTTTTTAAATCCTACCTTCTGAATTTCATCTTTTCTCCTGATTGTTTTCATTTTACACATTTGAATTTTAAAGAAATTTACAAAACTCCTGCAGTTCTCCAAAAAAATAGTTTTATAATATAGTCTATGAAAAAATGGCAAATATCTAGTTGTGGCTAGAACACATATAACTTTATATATTATCAGACCTTTCTATAACATGTATCTGGCAAATAACTATGCACCTGTTCACAAGATGAATTATTATGAATGAATTATGAATTATTATAAATGAATTATAACACTTCTAGTCTTTAAGTAGAAGGAAAATCATGCCTACTTTGGTTATAAATAGAATATAAGGTACATCAATTTTACAAATACATATATCATGAATCACCAGCTATTAATAGTGGAAGTTTGCATGATTCTTGATATAATACCCAGTTATTTTAATTCATCGAGAAAACAGCATTTGGCAGTGCAGTAATTTTATTCTGAATGTCATCATGGAACAAAATATTTTTAAACATTTTTTTAATAATATCAAATGTCTCTCCCATATTTTGTGTAGATAATTTCCAAGAGATATGGAATCTCAAACTTGAGTGTGGATAACATAACTGAGCTACTTAAGATAAGAATACACGAGGGAACAATTACAGTGTGTTTGCTGTGCTTTATTTTGTTTAGTTTTTAAGGAATCCAACACTGAGTTTTATCTTCGTCTATCTTAAAACCATATCAAAGGAAAGGTGGTTATAATATATAACACTACAGAAAGAGGGGCTTCTTAGCGTGACCGGGTACAGTAATGTGCTGTCTATTCTAATATCAAAGTACTCCTACATACAGTGAGGTAGTTAAGAACATAGAATTTGGAGACAGGATAAACCTGGGTTCAAATCTATATCTGTCATGAACTGGTTGTGCATCAGTAATTCAATAATTTTAATTTAGGAAGCCTCATTTTTTTCTACTCTAACTGGAAGATGATGTTCCTAATTTATGAAAATGTTTCAAGGATAACATGAGATAACTGTGGACTGTGTACTTAGCATAATACTCTACACAGGGTGTTTAATTTCCTGTGGCTGGAAACAAGATAGGCCAGGGGAAGGGAGATTACCAGCTGGACAGGTGTATTGTGAGAAATGTCTGCAAGTGACTCTGACCTCCCCCTTGCTGCTCCCCTATACCATCTACATCCCATATAGAAAGTCATTTTCCTTCACATAGTACAGATACCTTGTATTTTATGGGGATGTGTATTTTATTTTACTCTAATTCACTTCTGTGGTCTGTTTTTCAACATAATTGGTCCATTAATTTTATTCAGATTCCTAAAATTTAATCAGCCATTGTAAATGATTCCATTTCACTTTCCTATAGAACACAGTAGCCTTACAATATAACACTTTACATCAGCATGTACAATGTAATAATTCAACATATAGTGGACAACCTACAGAAATATGTGAAGAGAAAAACACTTTTTAAAACCAGGCGAAATGTGAGTGAAATCCACTTACAATTTATTCAAAAGCCATTTGGAAGTTTGTATCTGCGTATTAATTCAAAGATTAATTGCCACACATGCTGGACAGTGGTGGGCTCAACTTAAAAACTTTAAAAAGAAAAAAAAAAACAGAACCTTGTATTTTGACTGTTCTAGGTTTTAAACATCTGTTCTGACACCCCATGGGGAAACCTGTGGACAAAATCATCTATTAAGATGTCAGTTCTCCATAGTTTCATTTTTTCCCCATAGTTTAATTTTAAAATAATTTTCTAAGAGATTTTTTTGGAATTTTGGATTTCTAAAAAAAAAAAAAAAAAGACGAAGAAGAACCTTATTTTTTTGTGAATTCCCCACTTGTCAAACCACTGCAGTGAAGAAGGGAATCTCCGTGGTTGAAGGGCTGTTCTCATGGTGTTTGGAATTAATGATCCTTAGCGGTTTGAGGTTATTTTCTAGGAAGGCAGGGAGTTTTTCTCTTGTTCTCTGATGTAGCCCCTGCTGCTAGTCAGTATCCAACAAATGTCTGTGAAATTATTATAATTTATGTGAATAATTTTTAATTGTCCTTTTTTATGAAGCCAGGGATACATCCATCTTTCTATTATTCTGCTATTATTTTCGTGCTAAAATTAGTGATCATCAACGTAAGAAATCTAGTTGAGGTGTTGGCCTGCAGTTCTGTATTAAACACAGCAGAAGGGACTCCTCATAAAACTGTAAAGCATTTCTGTTCTACATTCCTTAGAACATTCAGGGTCCGTGATGAAGAATCCGTGCTCATGGTCCTTTTAGACGGTCAATATAAACATCATAGGAAACTCACATTTTGCCTGGTTTTAAAAACTCGAGGCCACGATTGTCCTCCCCTGTCTCTCAGTGCATGTTGTGGGTTGCCGTCTATGCGATGGGACCTTGGGACCTTCATCCTTACAGGTGGAACTGCCTGCTCTCATTTCCTGAGGTTTCAAGATTTTCTAGGCAGTGCAATTCCTCCCTCCCTCCCTCCCTCCTTCCATGTTTCTTGCTTATTCTTATGGCTGATTCGCTTTACCACTGGCTTCATATGGCATTTCTTACCTTTAACTACAACAGAAAAACACTCAGATGCATGAGTTGGAAAGGTCCCTGGCAAAGCAAAGTTAATAGCTTCCTTTGATTCTTTTTTTTTTCTTGATGTGGCAAGAATGGGTTTTTATACTAATGGCTTATTTACAATAATCTCCTTTCAGCCACTTGCCCTGGAGCAACATGAAAAGACAATTAATATAAAAGTTTACCATAATAGTGACTCACAGCAGCTGAAATTCACAATCCCCATATTACAACCTCTTTTAATAGAGTGTTGCTCCCTCGATTCACAGTAGGTAAACACCAGAGGCCCTTTGTAGTTGTGGGGCCCTGCATTAGTAGAGTTGAATGATTCATTGCTTGATCACCAAATGTCACCTAATAGATTGCATAAATATTGAAAACAGTCTACTTTCACATACAAGAATGAACATTTCAGAATCATAACTTTTTGCTGTTGGGCCAATATTGGTAGACATCTAGTCCAAATTTCTCATTTCATGGGCTCATAATGACTTAGCTGTAGGTTGGGCTAAAGCCTAGATTTTGACTTGTGTTCTCCAGCATCATTTTGCTACAGAGAAGAGAGGATCCCAGGTGATAATCCAGAACATACTTCTACTGAACTTTCATTTGTGACTCTGTAGTTTATCAGTCTGCCCAATCTTCAAAATTCTTATTTCCCAGTTTTTCCAGGAAAGTTTATTTCATTAGAGCGAATAAAGTGAGATTGTTACCTGTTTCACAAATTTTCAAGAATGCTGTCTGGCTAATGCGTCTGGTTAAATGCCTTCAGTAAACATTTATGAAGCCCTCATAAACGCCAAACACTGTGTTAGACAGGAGGGAAACATAAGTAAATAAGCTACAATTACTGTTCTGAGATCACCTGACTAGTAGTGCGAGGCAGGAACTTCGCTCTGAATACAGTTGTAGGACTTCCTGCTTTAAGGGCATTCCTTATTACCAAGCTCATGGATTCAAACTCAATCACTCACTTTGATGTCCTTCCATTCTTAGGATGGAAAAACACCTAGAGAAGTTGCCCAATCAGAATATTTTAAAAGCAAAATAGACTTCAGCATGGATTACCAGATTTTCTGTTACTAGGGAATGTATTGTGAAACCTAACAAAACTTATTTTTTAGTAGATATTATATGAATGAATGGACTAAAGCCACATTCTGTGGAAGGCAACCCATAGAACACACCATAACATAGTACATTTACAATATTATATTGCATTTGAATTGCACAGACCACAAACCTCTGGCGTTATTTACATGGAATTACGTAAACAAATGGTCTACCCATCTCAGATTCACTGGTTAATTTCCAACTTTGTGATACATGCTGTGAAGACAGGTGTAATAAAATTGTGTGTGCATATGTGTGGCTGTGCATGTATGTTTTTAATTCCTTTCTTTAAAGGACAGTGAAAGCTGACTGTATTAGTGATATAACCAGTTAGGAATAAAAATCTCTAAATATAAAGCTAATCTGGGTTGGATTACAAAAGAGTTAAAATTAACGATGACATAAGAGAAAGGGTTATGATAGTTTTCCGGGTGATCAAATTCACTCCATTTTACTTCCATGATGTATATAATCTTTATTCAAAAATACTCTTAAATGAATGGAATAATTATGAAAAATTTTAGGAACTTATTATGTGCCAGACATATGCCGGGGACATAGCAGTGAACAAAACGGGTATGTTTCCTGCTTTTGAGGTATTTATATGCTGGTCGGGGAGGCTGATTTATTTATTTATTTGTTTGTTTGTTTGTTTATTTATTTTTAAAGATTTTTATTTATTTTGTGACACAGAGGGAGAGAGAGCGAGAGAGGGAACACAAGCAGGGGGAGTGGGAGAGGGAGAAGCAGGCCTCCCGCCGAGCAGGGAGCCCGATGCGGGGCTCGATCCCAGGACCCTGGGACCATGACCTGAGCCAAAGGCAGACGCTAAATGGCTGAGCCACCCAGGCGCCCCATAACAAATGGGGATTTTATTTATTTTTTTTAAAGATTTTATTTATTCATTTTAGACACAGAGATACAGAGAGAGAGCGCATGAGCAGGGGAGAAGCAGAGGGAGAGCGAGAAGCAGGCTCCCTGCCGAGCCAGGAGCCAGATGCGGGGCTCGATCCCAGGACCCTGAGATCATGACCTGAGCCGAAAGCAGACGTTTAACCATCTGAGCCACCCAGGCGCCCCACAAATGGGGATTTTAAACTAAATAATGAGAGATGCATTTACAGGGGTTAAAAATCCCTTAGAAGGTATTTAAGCTAAGCCCTGAGAGAGAAAATAAATGGATGTACCCACAAACACAGGGAAAGTGAGATTTCCAGCAAGGGAAGAAATGTGCACAAAATCTTGAGGTAGGAAAGGAACCAGGGAAGCAAAGTTGCTCATAGGCAAGGAGAAGGAGCCAGAAAGTCACAAATGGGCTGAAAAAACAGGCAATGCAATGACCAACCAAAGCCCCTCCAGCCATAGTAGTGGGTCAGGATTTTCTCATGTAAGGGGAGCAGTCACAGAATTTGAAGCCAGGTTGGACATGGCCCAGTGCCCATTTGTGGGATACTGTACTGTGGAGAAAATGGATTATAGGGGCAAGAGTGGAACCTTTCTTGGGAAGCTGTTGTCATGGCCTGAGTTTTTTCCTCTATGGATTTTCTGCTACGTGTTGCATAAGGAACTTTGATTTCCTGTTATAATTTTCCTGTGAGTCATATATTATATCTTTATCCTAGTTCAGTGACTTTTCTGGCTCTTGAAAAATATGAGGTTTAATACAAGCACTGTGTCGAAATGACACATCTTTTAAATTGTGTATCATCATGGATAGAGAATAGTATATAACCTGAATATATTAAAATTGAGATTTGTAAAAAAGTAGCTAAAAGAGCAGCCATTTTAAGAGATGTTTAAATTATGACTATTGGCTTTTATGCAGAAAAATGAAATATGCCTGAGTTGTAGTATTCTTATAACATTAAAATATATTGGGTCTTTTAGCTTATTTCTTCAAGCTAAGCAGTTTTTGTCTTAGACGTCTGTTTCTTATGGTCCCATCTGTATTTCTTTGTGATTCACATTCAAGATGCTGATATTAAAAAAAAAGTATATTTATTGCTTTCTGTTTAAAATGACTTCCAAATAAAGCATGGCTACAAGTTCAAAAGAGCTAGAACTGATATTTTTGTATTTTGCTTACCTTTGTAACTATTATAATCCTATATAAATAGCCACAAAACTCTAGCAGTGTGGTTTTGCTTTGCTAAAACTCGCTGACATTGAGGATTCTGCTGTCTAACAGAAAAATTAGTTATCAGTATGGCTTAGTCTTCTGGCAATAGTTGCTCCCTATTATCACTGAAGAAAGTGGTAAGAGGTGATTTTTTTTTAAATTTTAAGTTCCAGTGTAGTTAATATACAGTGTTATATTAGTTTCAAGTATATAATATAATTATTCAGCAGTTCCATACATTGCTCAGTGCTCATCATGATAAGTGTATTCAATCCCCTTCACCTATTTCACCCATCCCTGCCCACCTCCCCTCTGGTTTGTTCTCTATAGTGAAAAGTCTGTTTTTTAGCTTGTCTCTTTTTTCATTGCTTGTTTGAAATGTTCTTAAATTCTACATGTAAGTGAAATCAAATGGTATTTGTCTTTTTCTGACTGGCTTATTTCACGTAGCATTATATCCTCCATGTTGTTATGTATGGCAAGATTTCATTCTTTCTTGTGGCTGAGTACCATTCCATTTATCTATCTATCTATGTATAGATATATATCTCACATCTTCTTTATCCATCCATCTATGGATGGATAGTTGAGTTTCTTCTATATCTTGGCTATTGTAAGTAATGCTGTAATTAACATGGGGTGCATAAGTCTTTTTGAATTAGTGTTTTCATATTCTTTGAGTAAATACCCAGTAGTGAAATTAGTGGATCATATGGTAATTCTATTTTTAATTTTTTGGGCAACCTCCATACTGTTTTCCACAGTGGCTGCACCAGTTTGCATTTCCACCAACAGTCAGCAAGAAAAAGAATAAAAAACCATATGATCATTTCAATCAATGCAGAAAAAGCATTTGACAAAGTGCAACATTCATTCATGATAAAAATCCTCAACAAAGTAAATTTAGAGGGAACATACCCCAACATAATAAAGGCCATATATGAAAAACCCCCAGCTAACATCGTATTTGATGGTGAAAAACAGACCTTTTCCTCTAAGATCAGGAATAAGGCAAGGATCTCCACTGTCAGTACTTTTATTCAGCATAGTACTAGAGGTCCTAGCCACAGCAATCAGACAAGAAAAAGAAACAAAAGGCATCCACATTGGTAAGGAAGAAGTGAAACTTTTCACTATTTGCAGATGACATGATACTCTATGTAGAAAACACTAAAGACTCTACCAAAAAAACACTAGAACTGATAAATGAATTCAGTAAAGTCACAGAATACAAAATCAATATACAGAAATTTGTTGCATTTCTCTATACCCAAAATGAAGCAGCAGAAAGAGGTGATTTTTAATCTATGTGAGGGGAATACAGAGACAGCTAAGATAGAAGTAGATTTGAAATATCTAATTTTCTATTTATTTTATATTTTTAACAGATACTTTTCCTTGCTTCCCATTGTTATGTTCTGACCTCCGGACTGTGAAATGCCCCCAGATAGCAGATGTTTACAGATAAGGCATTTTCCCATTCAGAATAGTGAGATTTACGATAGATAGGGCACTTAGTGGCTCTTCCTGGGGGTCCCTGTTCAACAGCTGTTACTGCCCTGCCAATCTCCAATCCAGAAGGCAGAGGAGTGGAAATGGTCTCAGGGTATCATTTGGAGAGAATCGAGTTTAGTGCCTACCAAAATGCATCTTTCCTGTATTTATTTATTTTTTTCCACTCCTGAGTCCTTTCTGAGAGAGGAAGGCTAAGTATTTGATCACCTCTCATAGGAACACACCTATCACAACCAAGCGCCCGGGAGAGAATCTTATTGTTTACTTCTTTTTTGAATTCAATCAGGTTGATTAGGTCTCCTTATAATCTGCACGACTCTTTGTCTTACTTAGTGAAACTTGTTCAATATGTCAAAATGTATCCTATACAGTTCATGCTGACCCATTAAAATAATCCTAGTTCTTAAATTATTTTTAATGATAATTGTGCTTAGCAAATAGGAATGGCTGCTAGTGTGACCCTGATTTACCTCTATCTCCCTCAGGGTTGGGTGATGCAATCATTAAATATAAAATTTCCAAAGTTTTTATTAAAATTGTATTTTAATCTAACGTGAGCCAATCACAAAGTTTTATTATTTCAAATAAAATAGTTGTAAATATTATATTTACAGTGTTTTTTTTTTTCTATAGTTCTATATATTTTCCATATTGATAGACTAAAGAATGAGCCCTTGGATAGATATCTAGAATTATTATGAAGAAGTATGGTTTCTATAATCTCTGAGTAAAAATATATAAGCAAATCATTGTATTTGTGGAGGGCAAGTTGGATCAAAAGGAACATAAGATGGGTAGTAGATGCCAAAAAGCTCTTAGTTATATAAAAATGGGAAACAATTGAAAGGATGGAGGGAAGGAAAGGAAAGAGATAAGATGTACCATTTTATAAGACTGGTTTAAGATTAACTTTGATTTTGTGAATGAAAATCTGAATCTCTAGAAGGGAGCAAGCGTTTTGAAATATCATAAAATACCTCTTATGTAATTTAAGGAGAATCTGATTTTCCCAAGATGATCAGAGAGAAATGCAAAAACTATATATAAAATATGTGTTACATACCAGAAAAGTATTTTAAAATGTGTTATATATTCATTTATAACGTATATATTTTATATACAGCTGACCCTTGAACAAGATAGGTTTGAATTGGATGGGTGCACTTATATGCATTTTCTTATATATAAAGTACAGCACTGTAAATGTATTTTCTCTTTCATATGATTTTAACATTTTCTCTTTCCCAGCTTATTAAAAGGTACGAATACAGAATATAATGCATGTAACAGACAAAATGTGTGTTAATCGACTGTTTGTTATCAGTAGGGCTTCTAGTCAACAGGAGATGATTAGTAGTTAAGTTCTGAGGGAGTGAAAATTACACATGGATTTTTGACTGCATGGGAGGGGGTTGATGCCCCCGGTCTTCACATTGTTCAAGGCTCAACTGTATTCATTATATCATGATAGCATTCTTTTTAATAGGAGTAAAATATTCTCTCTGTACTCAATTGAGACACAGTTGTGCCTTGTTTATAAACTTTCCTTTAGGAAGTTTATTTAAGATTTTATTTATTGATTTGAGAGAGAGAGCGCACAAGCAGGGGGGAGGGGCAGAGGCAGAGGGAGAAGCAGACTCCCCACTGAGCAGGGGGCCTGATGTGGGGCTTGATCCCAGGACCCTGAGACCATGACCTGAGCTGAAGGCAGAGGTGACTGAGCCACCCAGGTCCCCCTCCTTTAGGGATACTCCTCCTTTTAAGACCATAAATCATATACATATTTCTAATCCTAGTTGGAACAAATCTTTTTCATGTTAATGAAAATTTCTCCAGCAGGTATTTTATAATGTGCACTTTGTCAGCATCTTCAAGGAGGTATAATTTTCCTTCATTGTGCCGTGTTATGTTTTGCCTTTGGACTTTCGTCATTTCTTTTCTTCCGCACTGTCATCTTTGAATGTGAACATGAATATCGACATGTTCACATTAAAATTTATCTGAACCGGGGCGCCTGGGTGGCTCAGATGGTTGGGCATCTGACCCGAAGGTCAGGTCATGATCCCAGGGTCCTGGAATCGAGCCCCACGTCTGGCTCCTGGTTCAGCGGGGAGCCTGCTTCTCCCTCTCCCTCTGCCTTTCCCCCTGCTCATGCTCTCTGTCTCTGTATCTCTGTGTCTCGAATGAATAAATAAAATCTTAAAAAATAAATAAATAAATAAAATTTATCTGAACCTTCCATTCTGAGAACTCCAGTGTGCATGGCGTGAGATTTGACTTGTGCACTCTGGCAATCAATATGATCTTCTATATGAGTTCCAATACTTAGTGTCTGGAGATTTTATTAAATCTATGCTGCCTCTATTAAATTAAATGTCAGCTTCTCTTACCATTACTTCCAGGCTCTCTTGACACTCTGAATTTATAGAATATGTAAAACTGTGCCATCCTGAGGATGCTCTCCTATCTGCTTCTGCTGCCACTGCTCTAGTTTCAAAACTTATTTCCTAAGGACTGGGCCCTCCAAGAAGGGAACATGCCATGATTTGCATTCTTATCAAATGTACCTCTGTTTCCTAGAAGTTCTGGATTTGGAATAAATACAGAACCTGAAGTACTACTAGGGACTATGTAGGGGGAAATATTTGACCTCAAAACCCTCTAGGGTTATAAGATATTTTGGTTGATTCAAAACTTCTATTTCTATTTCTATTAGTGGAAATTGGAGGGGAAAGAAAAAAACAACCTTGAATCAGTGGCCTTTCTCTAAACTTTCAGTTTGGTAGATTATCTATCTTGATAGATTGATGTAATTGACAGATTATCAATACTTTCATGATTTTAGTGATGGTTTGGGTGGGTCTACAAATCACCATTTTAAGTTATAAAGGTTTGCCAATTTTTAAATACCTTTTTGCAGATCCAGTAGAAAAATCAATTGCAAGCTAAAATTGTGTCTAAATTTAAAAATACTACTTTACGATAGCTCATGTGGGATTATTGAAAGTTAAATTATGTATTAAATAGAATAATGGTATGATATTTTTGTCACTAGTGTTTTCACATCTGGTTGTCATAGGAGAATGTGGACATAGGACATTCCATCCCCCTTATTTGTCATAGGACTTTAAAGTTCACAAGGTCTATTTATAAGCATCATCAAATTTTGTCCTTTTAACGATTTCGTGTGATTTCCTTATCTAGCTTACAAAGATGAAAACTAGTGTTTCTATTGAGCTCTTGCCTTCCCCAGTGTTGCACAGCAAGAGAAGGGAGTTGAAATCAGTTTAGTTCATTCCTATTGTAAAAGTTTGCAGTTGCTGTTTGCACCAGACATGGTGGTAGTTCCAGAGGATGCAGAAATAAATCACAGGGACTCCTCTAGTTTTCCCTTCATTGTGTTTCCTTCTCCCCTGATGGCATGGCAGCTCTATGCCACGAGGGGAGATGGCGCCAGGAGGCCCAGCTGCTGTGGGTCTTCCCTCTGGTGTCAGGGCAATGCCACACTGCTCCTCGTAGCCTCTGTGCAACAGATGTTCCTGCCTGGCGGGAAGATGATAGTTGGTGGTAAGAGATTCTAAAATATTTCATCTCCGCCTCTGGGTGATATCCCCCTCAATTCACATGCTTTGTTTGAGCCAAAGATTGCAATTAAAATTAAACTGTGAAGCCAGGCAAACTTGGTTCACCCAGTGGGTCATGAGCTAGACCTCTAGGTACAGGTTTTGGTTCATTCTTCCATTTCTGGCAGTGCCTGACACAATGCCTTTTATGCAATGGCACTGGCCATTTGAGAAATAAGCCAATTTGACACTTACTTTTGTGTTCTGGGTGGAATAGGGAAGCAGTGCCTGTTTTAGTTACATTTTTCACAGCTTTACTTTCTTCTGTAAAATCATAGGCGCAAGCCCTTTGGTTTTATGAGTCTTCAAAACCATCTGTGTTTGAGATACTATGAAAATACTGTCTATTTGAGAGAAATAGTTCAATCCATTAAACTATTACATTGTATATTAGAATTTGATATCTCTCTTCCTAAGTAAGATATAAGAGAGCTTTACAACATGCAAATACAAAGAATTTTTAGATATCATTAAGCAGGTTGGGACTGTGGGCGACAGCATGTAACCTATAATTAACCCTGTTTTACAAGTGAACACTGAAGCCAGGACCCATGAATAATGGAAGCTACCTCAAACAACCGAGTAGTTGAGTGCAGATAAGCACTTTACTCCTTTGTCAAATATTTTAGAACTTTAATGCCACTACAGTGTTATATAGGGCTGAAAGCAATACTTTCTTTTCTTTTATCTTGTGTGGGAGATTTGTGAAAGCGGTTTAGAGTCCATCAAAAACAGTTGGAAGTAAGATGGAGTAGACATATTTTTCCTTATTGTATGTTTTTTCTTACATGTGTAATATTTTCCCTATGTTGCTTATATGTGATAGGTAGGTAGGTAGGTAGGTAGATAGATAAAGAAGACTCCGAAAGAGAAAACTAGGCACACGGGCAGGGTCTTTGGAACCTGAAGAAAGTCACTGTTACGATTTCCCTGGGTTTTCCCTGTGCCTCATGTGTCAAAAGTGTGTGCTGGAGAAGACAACTTGGAAACACCTAATGAGTTCAGATTAAAAAAAAAAAAAAAAAAACTCCCTTGGAAGTCTGCTCTTTCCATCCCAATTACCAAGATGGAGGAAGTCTAGCAAGATGAAAAACTTGTAGCAAACACCACAGAAAAAACTGGGGTCCCTCCCACCCAGGGCAGCAAAAGCCAAAGGAGGAGCCTCCTTGCCACATGGGTAACCGTGTGCCCCAAACGTATCAGCCTTAGTAACACATGAATAAAGCAGTGGTCAGAGGGAAATATAGAGATAGCATGAAACACATGCATTAGAAAAGAGGAAAACCCAAATCAGTGATGCAAGCTCTCTCTTCAAGAACGTGGAAAATGAAAAGCAAAATAAATCCAGAGCAAGGAGAAGAAGGAGATGATAAAGACAGGATCAGAAATCAATGAAATAGAGAACAAAAGGGAATCCATAAGCCATAGGAAAATCAGTGAAGCAAAGTGTTTTATTTGAAACAATCCATAAAATTGGCAAGCCTTTCGGCAGGCTGACAAAGAGAGGGACACAAGTCAGGAATATCAGACTCTGCAGATATCCAGAAGGTTAGGGAATGCTACCAACAATTCTCTGACCTAACTTAGAAAACTTAACATACACCAATTTCTCTGAAAGCAACGAATACCAGAATTTACCTGATAGACAGTGGTCCTCTGAATGGCCCCATAACTGGTCGAAGTATTGCACTGGGAGTGAAGACCACTGCTGGACCACTTTGGACCCATAGCTCAGAACCAAGAGCCAGGGAAGGGAGTCACTGTGCTTCTGAGTGGTTGCTGCTGAGTGCAAAGGGCTGAGTCAACGGCTGTGCCCCGGTGGGTAGATGCAAAGAGGAGTAGGTCTGCAGTGTAGGAGATCTCTAGTAGTGTCAGGCCCTGTAATTAAGTCAATGGAAAACTGCCACAGCCTAATTCAGGCAGCACCACTAATGGCCCAGACCCTGTGGGAATGAAGGTTTGGGTCACCCCCACATGCCAAGAATCACGACAATATGAGGTGCTTGCTTGAGGGCAAGTGTAGTAAAGATGGACTTTTCAACAATCTCTGCTGGAGCGACTGAACATCCACATACAAAAGAATGCATCTCGACAGGATTCTCACACCTTACATACAAATTAACTGGATCATGGACTAAAATACAAAAGATAAAATTATAGAACTGTTAAGGTAAAAACTTAGGAAAAATCTTTGGGATCTAAAGTGAAGCAAAGGGTTCTTAGACTTGACCTCAGAAAGTGATCTATTAAAGGAAGGTGAGAAATTGGGCTTCATCAAGATGAAAACCTTTGCTTTGCAGAAGATCCTGCTAAAGGGATGGGAAGGGATGTTTCGGACTGGGAGAGAAGAGTTGCAAACTGCATATCTATTAAAGACTCGCATCTAGAATATAAAGGAACTCAATACCCAACAATAAAAACAAATCAAGTAGAAAATGAGCAAAACACAGTAAGAGATATTTTACAAAAGATCTAGACAAAGCAGCCCATGAAAAGATGTTTAACATCATAGCCATTAAGGAAATGGAAGTTAAAACCATAATCAGGTATCACTGCACACCTGTTAGAGTGACTAACATGAGTAACCGTTACGCCACCAAATCCTGGTGAGGAAGTAGACACTGGCTGACCGTGTATTGCTGGTGGGAATGTAACATTGCACAACTACTCTGGGAAACATTTTGACAGTTTCTTGCAAAACTAAGCAGCTCCAGTATAAAACACAATTGTACTCCTGGCCTTTATCCTAGAGAAAAAAAAAAGTTCACACAAAAACCTACTCTCAAACCTTCGTGCCAGCTCTACACCGGGAACCATCCTGATGTCCTTCAGTGAGTGAAGGATTAAACCACGGATGGTACACTGATGTTGTGAAATACTACTCAGCAAGAAAAAGGAATGAGCTGTGGGTGCGTGCAGCAGCCTGGATCCGTCTCCAGAGAAGAACAGGTGGGAGAAGCCAAACCCCACAGTATGACTCTATTGTCTGACTCTACTGATAGACCTTTCTTGAAATGGCAAGGCTATAAACATGGAGAACAGATGAGTGGTGATCGGTGCGGTGTCCACATGGGGTGGGACTCCTGATTGGATGGGGGCCCCCAAATGTGGGGCAATGATCGTGCGGAAGCCCGTGGCACAGAGGAGGTGACAGAATTCACCTGAGGCCTTCGCCAAGGAGATAGAAGTTTATGGAATACACTGTAAGGGAGTGGAGGCAGGACTGCAGGGCAGAGGCTGTCAGCAAGGAGGCTGTCGGTAAGGGAGGAGAGGAGGAGGTATGGCAACTATGGATTCTCCTTTGTTGGGGAACTGTGCCTGGTTGTAAGGAGCCCACAGGTCGGTGAGGGCCTGTGGATACTCTGAGGTGGGTTTATGGCCATTTCTACATTCCATTACTCAAGACTGTTGGCCTGGAAGCGGGCTCTAGAGCTAGGAGTAAAGGAAGGGTAAGGGCAGGAGGCAAGCAGGCACCACTAGAAGGGGTCAAGGTGAGGGATCTTTGCAGTGATGAAAATGTTCTGAGTCCTGCCTGTGGGAAGGTCAGTATCCAGGTTGCGAGATTGTCACTTGATTTTCCAACATGTTACCATTGGTAGTGACGGGGGGCAAGGCGGGCAGAATCCTTCTGTGTTGTTTCTTAAAACAACGTGTAAAGCTACAATTATCTCAAAAGTTTAGTTAAAAACACAGCTTAACACATTAGATAAAAAAATCAGGTTAGCTCTAATCACTACTGTTAGAATGGGTGATAATGGAAACTCAAACTTCTTATAAACAATATTTTATCTAAATTGAATCAAATTTAAATGCAATATGTGAGCTCAGTTTTTAAAGACCACCAAGGGAAATCCCTATTTAGATAAGAACATGCATGTCCTGATGTAAATATTGAGCACATATCCATTTAAAAAAACAAACAAACTGTGTATTTTGTGTCTGTTTAAAGGAACGTGCCTTCCTAAGCCACACTGTCAGTCTGACATGCGGAGAGGTATATTGCCTGATAGAAGGCATGACGCAGGATTTTCAGAATCCCTCTCTCCCTGTTTTGGATCTCACTGTGTCTACACACTGTATCTCTTTGGTGAATGCATCTTACATATGCATCTTTGCTAGCATGCTCATCAACCTGTCACTCTCCGGTGAAGGCAAAAATTACCTAGCAGGCCCTTTAGATGCTGCTTGTATGTGCTGGAAAGGAGCACGCCCTCCTCAGCAATGGCCCCAAAGAAAAATGTCAGTGATGGATGGAGGGTAAATTTGGGTTGCAATTTTAGTGGACAACAAGAAGATATTTCAGAGGTGAATAGAGATTAAACTCTGGCTTCCAAGTGGAGGTGGAAAAATATAATCTCAGGTCTCTCTAGAAAGAGACCATATGGAGTATTTTTTAAAGTAGCTAAAACTTGTAGAGTTGTGTAATAAAATTTGCTAGCAACATATGCTATTGTATTTATTAGTGTGAAATTAATAGATCAGGGATGCATTTAGATATTTCTAAGTTGTGTAATTCTGTATTCTTCAAGGGACAAGCTGCATGCATCTCTTCTTTAATCATTCAGTGTAAACCCAACTCCATTTGTATAAAAACAATGGAACATTGGGTTTCTGCCTTCAAAAAAAGCCCAAATCCCCCTCGCCAGGTGCCATTTGGTTCAACCATTAGTGAAGACCTGCATCGGCATCAAGTAACCTAGGCTCTTGACTGTTGACCTTGGGTTTGGATTCTGAATGTTGGCATTTGAATGAAGGTCTGTCCTCTTGGCAGGAAAGTTCATTTTCTGAGAAGAGTAAAGAATCTCAAAGACATTTAACTATGAAAAGTATGAAATTACTAATTAAAGACCAGTCAATTAAAGCCAGATAAAATTTTTGCCTGAGTTTAGCAACAAGAATCCTCTGATTTTGGGTCCTTTTCCTAATTGTTTATTCATCACTTGCCAGGAGTTAGGCACTTTGCTGTCTGGTAAGAAGGACGTCATTTTGTGATACATCTAATTTATACAAAGAGTGTCATAAGGTATAGAAATAGGGTCATACAGTATGTCAACCTCAAAGTAATTATTTTCCTAGCATAAAAGAGGTAACTTGGGAACTGGGAATATGACAGAAGAATGGCAAACGATGGTACGCCAAAGGCAAGTCTCCAGAGACAAGGGGAGGTCAGCTTTTCTTAGGTTTTAGGAGAGCTGTTTTAAACCAAAGTTCACTGGGGGAGAGGAACGAGAGTTCAGGCCGGTGGCAGTTTCTCGTTGGCTGCAGCAGTGGTTAGTGCTGGGCAGGGAGAGATCTTCTTTTTCTTAAAAACAGGAGATGAAATTCCTATGTGAAGAGTGTTCTTCCCGGTGAAGAGAGTTCTGCCTTCTGCTGGTGGTGCAGGCTGCAGAAGGTGACCCAAGTGCGAATCCCTCCAGGGCTTCCTGACTCCACTGTAAATGAGGTTTCTTTATGTGCTCTTCACAGGTAGGACCCAGGGTGTCCCTTCTTCTGCAAGGGGAGTGATGTCGTAGCATTTCTCATCTATGGGTTGCTAAGTAACACCTTTAATTAAGAGCCACAACACTTTGAATTTGCTGGGCTCTAAATTGCCACTTAAATGATGGAAAGATTTACGGTTTTTGTCCCGTTTCCACTGCTCCCTCAGGTGAGGCTACCAGAGGTATGAGCTACCAGGAAGAAGGGGCTGTCTTCTGTAGAGTCAGGTATAAATCATAAAAAGGGACCAACCCAGGACTGAACATTGGTTATCCATTTACATTGGTTACGTTAAAGTCGGATTTTAGATCAGATGTATAGTGAAATAATAATGTTTAACAATTAGCTGTTAGCTTACCATCCCATAAATGGCCACCTCGTTGCTCTCACAGAGAAACTTGCAGGGAGGGCCTTCTAGATACGTGGTGTTTAATCCTTAGGCGAATATTCCAGAAGCTGCTCATGGCATTGGACCTACATGTCTCATCAACATTGTCTAATTGGTATCCTGCATTAAAGTCCTCCATGCTATTTTCTCCTCTCCCATTAATTGTACCCCAAATCAAATCAAAAGGTTTATTTTTCATATTTGCAGATTTCAGTGGTCTTTAACTCACATCTGTTCAACTACATGCTCAGACGCTTTAGGATTTACCTAAGGAAAACCTCGAGTTTGTCTCTCGGTGGTAAGGGGTATTTTCGCACCTGAACGACTAGGGAGCAGCAGGTAGGCGGAGGGCAAAGCACAAGCTGACACCCTGGGTCCATTGGGATCTGTGTGACATTCCGCAGGTGCTCCCGCCTGCCCTAAAACTAAGGGAAGGAAAAAGCAAATTGTTCACTGACAGAAATCACAGTCCTGCAGAATGTGAGTCTCCCTCAGTTACCAATGTCTTAGTGATTTACAAGGAAAAAGCATTTTTTTCTTTTTTAAGATTTTATTTTTTTATTAGCGAGAAACAGCATGACAGGGGAGAGGGTCAGAGGGAGAAGCAGGGCTCCCCGATGAGCTGGGAGCCCGATGTGGGACTCGATCCCGGGACCCTGGGATCATGACCTGAGCCGAAGGGAGTTGCTTCACCCACTGAGCCACCCAGGTGCCCCAGGAAAAAGCATTCTTATCAGTAACCTGACTTCCAGAGACTCACAGGTCCAATTTCCTGGAGCCCTAACATCACCCTCCCCTCCTTAGTGATGTGGGAAACAGAGGCAGAAGGGGTTATAAATAAAGTAAAATGTCCTTAGAACCTGCAGTCCATTGACAAATACTTGAGGCAGGCAGAGTATAACATTTCTCCAGGAAGCTCCCAACGGTCTTCGTGTTAATGCTTTGCTAGAGGAGGAAACAACCTTAGCTTGACGATAGCCAGGCCTCCAGTATCCTGGGAGTCTTCTTTAGCACAGCAGAGTCCTCTTGGACAAGCCCCTGTGTCCTGACCTCCCCCAACTCCCAAGTATATAATCAGTCACCCTCACACTGCCCACGGGTCCTGTCCCGTGCTTTAATGAAACCACCTTTTTTTGCACCAAAGATGTCTTAAGAATTCATTCTTTTTTTTTTAAAGATTTTATTTATTTACTTGAGAGAGAGAGAGAGCACAAGCAGGGGTCAGGGCAGAGGGAGAGGGAGAAGCAGGCTCCCCGCCGAGCAGGGAGCCTGACATGGGGCTAGAGCCCAGGACCCTGAGACCACGACAGATGCTTAACTGACTGAGCCACCCAGGGGCCCTTAAGAATCCATTCTTGGCTGTGGGCTCGGGACCCCAGGAACACTCCAGACCACATCACGAAGATCCTCAGAACCACATGTGACTGAATGACTCCGAATTTATCATCTTTATGATCCCGTGGAATACTCAGAATATGTTTTCTTACTACTTTGTTCTTGAAGATTTTTAGGCTTTGTTAGAAATCCTGGGTTTAAATCCTGGCTCTGTAATTGCCTTTTCTCTGTATGTGGATAAATCACTTGACCTCTTTCTATCTCAGTTTGAAAATTATTTGGTCTGGTGATTATTTCATTTAGTTTATGTAAATAGTATAGAACTGTGTCCAGCATTTTGCAAACCTCCAATAATTATTACCTATTATTAAGCATAAAAGTACATTTTTCTCAAAACACATCTTGTTCCCATTTAAATTATATACAATGCATACTACAAATGTGGATTTTTATATTGATGTATAATATTTTACATATTGGTATTTAAGATATATATGTACATATGTATATATTTAATGTGTACACTCAAATTTGTTGTAACTTTCCACAAAAATTTAGTGGGTAAGTACTATATATTAAGCTTAATGCCAAATTTCTTGGAATAAAACAGAAAACTTTCTTTTTTAATTCTTAGGAAATAAAAATCTCATTCTACTTTGTCTTATTTTCTCCTTTCCTTTATGTGTACATTCTGGATTCTTTCCTGTTTGGAGGCTTTCCTCATTTTGGATTCCTGGCCATCATTTCACATTGAAGAGGGAAACACTAAAATCTGCTGGGAAGCCCCGGGTGGGCCAGCAGTGTTTATTGTTGAGCAATCAAGAGTAAAAATGTCCCTGTCTCTGGGAACCAGTAAATGTTCTTGTTCTGAAAGTCTGTGCTCCTCGACCAGCCACTCAGGCTCCTGCTTCGAGATGAACCCACCCTACAGTTGCCAGTGGGTGAGCAGGATTCTGGAGTGGAAGTTAGACAATATCACAGTTTATTTTGTCCAGCTATTTAGTCTGTGCATTTCCATCTCTTCTTAGTCCTGCCCTAGCCCCTTACTCAAGTCCATTCCTGTCTATATCTCCTGTTCCTGAGTCCCAAATCTCTCCATTTTCCACATCACAAAAGGGCTGGAGAAGTGTGCACATAGGTGTGTGTGCATGAGTGTGTGTGTGTGTTGTACTCTGTGTGATTTTCTAATTTTCTATTTCAGATTAAATGTTTTATGGGATCTTTTCATTCTGCATCTAGGGTCTTGGAGCCCAGATTCATTTGGGCACCACCTTAGGATGTATTATTCCATCTTTGTATGTTGGCATCACTCATACATATAGGTTAATAACTTTCTCAATCGCTTAAAGTCGTGCTAATTGGGTGTGAGAGGATGGGGTTATAATTGTATCTGGTTAAACACTAATCAACATATTTCTAAATAAAAAGAATTTCAGTCATACAAATTTATATTAAGACCTCTCCTGCTTATGCAATTTTCAAATATATATGGAAGAGATGAATTTAATTAGAAATAAAAACAATGCAGTATAGGGGCACCAGGGTGGCTCAGTTGGTTAAGCGACTGCCTTCGGCTCAGGTCAGGATCTCAGGGTCCTGGGATCGAGCCCCACGTCGGGCTCCTTGCTCAGCAGGGAGTCTGCTTCTCCCTCTGCCACTGCCGCTCTCCCTACTTGTGCTCTCTCTCAAATAAATAAATAAAATCTTTGAAAACAAACAAAAACAATGCAATATAGAGAAAAGTAGAATCAAAGATATTATATACAAAGATAAGATATATTTAGGACATTAAATTTAACACATTTTTATGTAAATTCACTAAAATAGGTGAAAATTTCAGATTAAATGAAACATAGGGATTTATTTTTTTTATTTTTTAATGTATAATTGTTTATTTATTTTTTATTTTTATTTTGTTATGTTAATCACCATACATTACATCATTAGTTTTTGATGTAGTGTTCCATGATTCATTCTTTGTGCATAACACCCAGTGCTCCACGCAGAACGTGCCCTCTTTAATACCCATCACCAGGCTAACCCATGCCCCCACCCCCTCCCCTCTAGAACCCTGTTTGTTTCTCAGAGTCCATCGTCTCTCATGGTTCGTCTCCCCCTCCGATTTCCCCCCCTTCATTTTTCCTTTCTACTATCTTCTTCTTTTTTTAACATATAATGTATTATTTGTTTCAGAGGTACAGATCTGTGATTCAACAGTCTTGCACAATTCACAGCACTCACCATGGCACATACCCTCCCCAATGTCTATCACCCAGCCACCTCATCCCTCCCACCCCCGACCACTCCAGCAACCCTCAGTTTGTTTGCTGAGATTAAGAATTCCTCATATCAGTGAGGTCACATGATACATGTCTTTCTCTGATTGACTTATTTCACTCAGTATAATACCCTCCAGTTCCATCCACGTCGCTGCAAATGGCAAGATCTCATTCCTTTTGATGGCTGCATAATATTCCATTGTGTATATATACCACCTCTTCTTTATCCATTCATCTGTCGATGGACATCTTGGCTCTTTCCACAGTTTGGCCATTGTGGACATTGCTGCTATAAACATTGGGGTGCATGTACCCCTTCGGGTCCCTACATTTGTATCTTTGTGGTAAATACCCAGTACTAAAACTGCTGGGTTGTATGGTAGCTCTAGGGATTTAAGAATTTAAAAATCTTTATGGAATGAATTGCTCAGTGATCATCTTGTTTAAATTTTCAGTCAGCCTTCTGCAACTCTCCACTTCCAAACTCTATAGGACGTTTTTTTTTTTTCTAGTGTAATATATAATGTTTTTATTTATTGTGCTTATTGTTAACTGCTTGGTCCCTACCTGACCCCAATGAAATATGTATACAGCACAAGACAGATACTTTGTTTATTCAGGTGTCACATGCCTTCTTGTCTAGTTCCTGGTAAGTAGCAGTTACTAAGCTTTGTGGAAAAGAAATGGATTGTTTCTAGAAATCTCTTTAAAAAGTAAAATGGATCATATAAAACAATTATAAAATAGAAACAGTAAAATCGGCCTGAAAAACACTTGTTTTGGGGATGCCTGGGTGGCTCAGTCGGTGATGCATCTGCCTTTGGCTCAGGTCATGATCTCAGGGTCCTGGGATCGAGTCCGGCATTGGGCTCCTTGTTCAGCAGGGAGTCCGCTTCTCCCTCTCCCTCTGCCCCTGCTTGTGCTCTCTGTCTCTCTGTCAAATAAATAAAATCTTTTTAAAAATGTTTTTGTAATTTGAAGAGTTATAAAGGACAGCATAAGGTGACTTTTGGAAAGGGAGGGACGAGGGATGAGATTGTTCCATATCTTGATTGAGATCATTATGTAATTATGTGTCAAAAGTCATAGAACTGTATACATACAAATAAAAAAAGTGAATTTTACTATCTGAAAACTTTTGGAAAAGAAAAAATTAGGTCCATATTCACACACACACAAACAAGTCTGCAAATTAATGTGTAAGTGCCTCAAATATTATTCTTTGGAGATACATAAAAAAAAGAGGTGAAGCACATCTCTTACTCATGGTCTCAGGATGTGAGGGAGAATGTGTAGCTCCAAGACCATGTTTAGGCAACCCTGGTCCTTCCTCCCTTTTCTACAAAGGAGGTGAGAACATTGGAAGTTTTTATAGCACAGTATCTCTGGACATCTTAATTTTCCATACTTTGTAAATAATTTTTATTAATCACATTGCTGGTGCTTATCTGCAAATTGAAAGAAATCCTTGCCCAAGTCTGACTTCACGTGCATATGGGCTTGTGGGTGCGTGCAGTGCAGAAAGCATGGGAAAGGGGGACTCTGTGCTCGGTGAAGGTTAATGCTGAAGCTATACTTTCAGACCAGTGTACATTTAAGCTTGAAACAGTTTTAGAGATTAAATGGAAGTAGTAAGTAGAAATGAATGAAAGAGAAAGTATAATTGAGACTCTGCATAAAGGAGTCGTACGTTAGAAATTAGAAGTGATTGTTTCTTTCAGTAGATGTTGACACAAAGTCACTCTCATGTTTATCTAACATCATTAGAAAGAAGAGGGTCCAGAAAATCCTTCAGTCTTTGAAACAGATGATGTAAAAATTATTTTCTTAGAGGAAGCATTATTTTTAAAAAAGTGAAACATTTCATACTAGTATTTTAACAAAATTAGTTCAGGAAAAGTACCATTTTACTTTTAACAAGATCAGAAAAAACGTTCTGTGTAATGCAGAAGAAAGATAATCTTGATTTTTTTTTTCTTTTACCTAAAGTTGTAAGCTGTTTTTATTTTGGAAAACTTTCAGATATTACCTTGGCTAGTATAGGTGCATCAGCCGTGGTTCGGAATACGCATCATATCTTGAGGTCAGCTGTTCCTGAATTCAGTCTTAGTTATTAGTTCAGTATTAGCTTTTCCTGAGTCAGTAAAATGGACTTCAGTATTTTCTTAGGCTTCTTGTGAACCACGAACCATTGAAGTCCAGCATCACAGAGATTTGGTAACCAATTGCTGTCAACAAGCCTTAATGAACAAGACATACAGTAACAAACATCACAGTTATAAAAGGAAAATATTACTGGTGCGTGAACAAGAAACGTTTTCCATAGTGGTTGCCCCATCCTCCAGCCCCTTCAGTTCACACGTCATCAAGACCATGGTTTTTTGGCCTTTCTCTATCTGGCTTATTTCCCTGGGCAAAACGTCCTCCATCTCATCTGTGTTGTTGAAAATGACAACATTTCCTTCTTTTTACAGCGGACTCTTTCACTGTGTGTGTTGATGTCTACAAACACACATTTTCTTTATGCATTCATCCCTCAACAGACAAGTGTGTGTGCATACAAGAGTGCATAGCTTATATAAAATTCTTGTATAAAATATATATTTTACTATGTTGATAGACACTTGGATGGACCAATTGATTAATTGATGTCTTTTGCATAGCATTTTAGGAAACTTACAGACTCATATATTCACATCTTGTTAGGGGCTCCTAGGATGTCAGGCTGAGGAGCCCTGGAGTCATGGTTGCCTGTCTGGGTCATCTGTCTCCTCCATGTGGTTGCCTTTATACCTTTTTGAATGTCTTAGTTTTTATTCTGATGGACTTATATACGGGTTTATTTGACTTACCTTGCTTAGTTGAGAGTGTCCAATTGTTCTGTTGTCAAAACAAAATGGCTTACTTTCTATGATACTGTCCATTTTGAACATAAACATTTCCTCTTGATTTTGGGCAAAATTATGTCTTCAAGCATGATTTTTTGCCCCAACTTTTTTTTTTTTCAATCAAACTATACATGCCAAATACTCTACATGTTGGGATATAAAAGCAGAATGGATTGGAGCACTTTACAGTATGAGAAACAGAAGAATGTTGCTAAATACAGGAAAACGTGTTATTCATACGTGTATTTATTTAGGCACCCATCCAATCTTAAATTGAAGTACATATATGTGGGGCTAATTATGTGCCAGTACTGGTCTCAGAGCCTTACAAATACAAATTTAATTAAGCTTCAGTACCGCCCTGTGGGAGTATATGCCATTGACATCCCCACTTTACAGATGGGACTATTGTGGTGCAATTAACTTTCCTATCTCAGCACCTCAATCAGTAACTGACCTAGCTGAGTGAAACTCAGTCTTGTTCTAGACTCTATGCTGCTAAACAAGATGTCAGATTGTTTTTAATGAGATTGTTTAAAGACTCATGATAATTTGGTGTGGCTGAAATAGGAGTGGGAAACGTGTAATTTCTGGAAAGTTCATATCTCAGTACTTCTCTTGCATAGCCTAAGAATTAATCGTTGTTTATAATGCGTGTTCCCAACTTATGTGTACCTTGTTTCCTCTGACTCGCCCGGGGGCCAAAAAAAAAGAAAAAACAAAGACTACAGTACACACACACAGACACCACACGCACACAGTAACTGAGCTGGGTTCCTGCAGTCAGAGCTGACTTGCCTTTGACGGGGTCTCAGGGCAGCTCCTAGCCCAGGGCTCACCGTCCACTGTCCCTGCCTGCTCTTGTGTTGACGCCCACTGAGGGAGTGCCTAGAGTCCACCTACTTGCTGAATTACTTATTATTACTTTTTTGGTAATAAGCAGAAAAGTGTATCTTTACTGAAGTAATGTTTCAAAAAATCTTTCAAATCAGTGACTTAGAGTCATTATACGATCATGTTGGCTGGGTTACCAAGCACTATTGGTTTATTTCAGTTATCCATGTATTCCTTCCTTCATTAAAATTTAATGTTTATTAAATGTTAGGCACTGTAATCGGGGCAAGGGCTATCCAGATGGGTAGAACACAATCTATTGTCAAATTAGCATGTGCATTTTTAAAATTATTTTTAATGTTCATTATATTTTCTTTTTTAAAGATAAATCTGTAATATGTATCAAGGTACAATTTTATACAATAATAACATAGATATTACAAGCAAGTTTTGACACCTCTATACACTCATATAATCACCATCCAAAACAAGATATAAAACATTTCCAAAAGCCCCGAGTTTTCTTAGAAGTGTCTTGTTCCTCTCAATCTCCAACCCCCGAGGGCAGGCATTAGTCTGATTTTTATCACTATAGTGTGCCTTTTCCTCTTCCTGGACTTAATATATATGAAACCATACAGAGTGTACCCTTTTATATGTGCTTCCTTTGGTCGGTATAATTTTGTCTTTTATCTTCATCCCATGCTGTGATGTGTAGCAGTAGTTCATCCCTTTTACTTATTTATTTTTTTAATTTTATTTTTATTATGTTTTATTAGTCACCATACAGTGCATCATTAGTTCTTGGTGTAGTGTTCCATGATTCCTTGTTTGTGCATAACACCCAGTGCTCCACGCAGAACGTGCCCTCTTTAATACCCGTCACCGGGCTAACCCATCCCCCACCCCCCTCCCCTCTAGAACCCTCAGTTTGTTTCTCAGAGTCCATCGTCTCTCATGGTTCGTCTCCCCCTCCGATTCTCCCCCCTTCATTTTTCCCTTCCTTCTCCTAATGTCCTCCATGCAATTCCTTATGCTCCACAAATAAGTGAAACCATATGGTAATTGACTTTCTCTGCTTGGCTTACTTCACCTAGCACGTGCATTTTAATTTGACTTCTAAGCAAAACAAGCCACAGCCTCATCAAACTTTAACCTTGGAGCCCACTTTTGAGTAGAACCTTCCTCTCAACACAAGACAATCTTTTCTTTCATGCTGTGAGGACTCCAAACTGCTGTTTTCTCTTACTGTGAATGTTAACATATTCTAATCGATAGCTTTTATGTATTAGTACCATGCATCTGTATTAATGAAGAACACTTTTGAGTTCTAAATATAAAATAAGGCACTATTTTAGGCAAAAATAAGTGAGTAATAATAGGCTAGTTTTAAATCATGGAACTGATTTGAGACTTTAAAAGAAAATTGAAGGTTTAACGAATGGATCCTAAAATAGCAAGTCCATTAAATCAGTACTTGGTTCATACTAATGCATGGAAAGAAATATATAATAAAATGTGAACGTGTAAGGATATAAAGGGAAGTATCCTTCATCATGAGCGGTGGAAATAGAATAAGTCTCACTTCTCAACATAAAAAATGGTTATGTAAAATAGAGGCCAACTGTGCCTGGATGGATTCAGTTCAGTGGGGACAAATAGGGGGCTCATTCAGGTCTCAGTCGGGGGCCAGTTTTGAAATAGAACTTTGTAACCAAGTTTGCTCTTCTGTGTGCTTTATTCATTGTTGCATTCCTAGTGCATGGAGCAGGGCCCTCACCTGTGGTAGCCAACGAATATTTGTTGAATGAAGGAAAGAAAGCATCTTACAGGCAAACTCAGATGGCAACTACAGATATAACCAAATCTGATAGTTTTCCTTTATAAAGTTATATTCTGCATCACAAACTTTATAGTTATGTACATAAATAACATAACTTTAAAGGTCTCATTCAAATATTTAGTGAGAAGGCAGATGAGAACTGTTGTCTGACAGTAATTACCTAAAACAAGCTACAGCGAGGGCTGTTCTGGAAACTAATTATCGCTGAGTAGCGCCTTCATGCAGAAAGTCACTGCTGTGGGATAGGGGCCCACAAGTGAAGTTTCCAAAGGCAGATTTTCCTTTCCAGTTTGGATATTTGTAATGGGGGGGAAAAAAAAAAAACAGCAGCAGTAGATGTTATATGAGAGTTCATGGCTAGGTTATTGCCATGTGAATCTTAAAAATGTAGAATTTCATTTTTATAACATTTCAGAATTGAAACAAGTACCTGAACATCCTATACTTTTAACAGAGTGGGGGTTAACCTTAAAAGATACATTTCAAATTAAATGTCACTGTGCCTTGAAAATGATGTTGTGAAGTAACATTAGTATAAAATGTGCACATAGTATCTTCTTGAATATATACCAAACAAGAATTAAATGTGTTTTCTTTTTTTTTAATCTCTGGTGTTGTTATGAGAGGATTTAATTCATTGTTTTTGTGTGTGTGTGTGTGTTTTTAGCCTTTTGCATGTCTGCAGAGAACATATAATCCACTGCCAATCTATATTTAGGATACAAGAGAATTGTAGAAGTATACATTGGAAGCTCAATATATTTGGAGTGATTGAGAAAACTATTTGTCTCTAGTTAATATTTAATTTATTCTGTTCAGAATTGGAGGAGTTCACGGTTTCCTTATTTCTTTCTCCAAACTTAGGATCCTCCTGTTGTTTATACCACCTTTCGACCATTTCTTTTCTTTATCTGAACTCTGACTTCTAATGGATATTAAGAAGAAGCCAAAAATTAGCATTACACAAACCGTCTAGTGTCCCTAAAAAACACTGAGACTTTCGGCATTTGTTTTGATGCCGATGTAACTTCCCATGATAATTGTGTCTCTTGCTTTCCTGGCCGAATAGCATGAATATGGGCACATGAAAAGTAATATAGGGGCACCTGGGTGGCTCAGTCGGTTAAGCATCTGCCTTCAGCTCAGGCCATGAACTCGGGGTCCTGGGATTGAGTCCCACTTCGGGCTCCCTGCTCCGCGGGGAGTCTGTTTCTCCCTCTCCTTCCTGTTCATGCTCTCTCTCAGTATCTCTGTCTCTCAATAAATAAAGAAATAAATACATACATACATACATACATACATATTTTTAACAAAAGTAATATAGGAGTATTGAAGTCAACAAATACCCTGGGAATTAAATGCTTGGATAGTACAAGAGAGACACCTTAACATTTTTGCTATCTTAAAAGCAGATTGGGTGACAGGTTAGAGTCAGTTATTGGTATATACCCATGAGAAATGGAAAAAAAAAAAAGTAGGAGACAAGTAGAGGGTCAGAGTTGTAACATCATCTTCTGTTCGAGTTTCTGCATAAACTCTACCTTTATGACCATAACTCACTCTTTGGAGGAAAACTGCACAGATCCTGAATAGTATAATCCATTTTCTTTATTCCCTTTAAGAAAACTACTTCTCATCATAAAATTCATCTTAATTCCCCACAGAGAATTTACCTTCAGTGTAGTTGAGAGCAAAGGGGAATTGAGTTTACTGCTGGTCTCCGGCCTGCCCTGATTTAATGGGGCACTGCCTTTGTTAACGGCCCCCCTCAAAAGAGTTGAGAGCGATCTCTGGAGACCTTTAACCTCAGTCATGTCACTCTGATTGTCTCTGTAAAGTACACACAACTCCTAAAAGAGCCACATGTTCTGATTAGAAAACTGTAGACAACCTTGAGTAGTGCATGAGATGCGTGCGGACTTTTCTGGGGACTGGAGCATTCCCTTGATCCCTCAGGGATTCAGATTTGAACTCTTGGAAGGGGCCTAGAAGTTAGGATTCAGTTTAAATCTTAAACATTAGGATATTCAAAGTCATTTCTTATACAGGGCTTACTTTTTACAATTTTATTTATTTTGCTTAATTGGAGTGTAGCTGACACACAACGTGACGTTCATGTCAGGTGTACAACATGGCAGTTGCCCATCTGTCGGTGTGCTGTGGGGCTCACCGTGCCTTCAGCTGCTGTCTGTCACCACACAGCACTGTTACGGTGTCACTGACTACTCTCCTGGGTCCACCCTTTGCCCTTGTGACTTACTCATCCCATAACTGGAAGTCCATACCTCCCACTCCCCTTCACTCCCTTTTGCCTCCACCCCTCACAACCATTACTTTATCCTCCATATTTATTGGTCTGTTTCTGCTTTTTGTTTTGTGGTTTAGATTCTACATGCAAGTGAAATCGTATGGCATTTGTCTTTCTCTCTGACTTAGTTCACTTAGCAAAGCATCCTGTAGTTCCATCCACGTGGTCACAAATGGCAAGATCTCATTTTCTTAATGGCTGAGTAATATTCCACTGTATGTATATAACCACATCTTCTTTATCCGCTCATCTGTCAGTGCATAAGGGTGTTTTCATGTCTTGTCTATTGTAAATAATGCTGCAATAAACATAGGAGTGCGTGTCTATTTTCAAACTAGTGTTTTTGTTTTCTTGGGGTAGATACCCAGTGGTGGAATTTTTAGATGATATGGTATTTCTATTTTTAATTTTTTGGGAAACCTCCATCCTGTTTCCCACAGTGGCCACACCAGCTTGCATTCCCACCAACACTGCACAAGGGTTCCCCTTTCTTCACATCCTTGCCAACACATGTTGTTTCTTGTGTTGTTGATTTTAGCCATTCTGACAGGTGTGAGGTCGTATCTTATTGTGGTTTTGATTTGTATTTTCCTGATGATGAGTGATGCCGAGCATTTTTCCATGTGTCTGGTGGTCACTGTATGTGTTCTTTGGAAAAATGTCTGTTCATGTCTTCTGCCCATTTTTTATTGGATATTTTTGTTATTGCCATTGAGTCGTAGAAGTTCTTTATATATTTTGGATACTAACCCTTTATCAGAGATATCATTTGCAAATATCTTCTCCCATTCAGTAGGTTGTCTTTTCATTTTGTTGACAGGTTTCTTTGCTGTGCAAAACCTTTTTATTTTGGTGTAGTCCTGATGGTTTATTTTTGCTTTTGTTTCCCTTGCCTCTGGACACATATCCAGAAAAACGTTGTTACAGCCAGTGTCAGAGAGATTAATGCCTGTGCTCCTTTCTGTGATTTTTATGGCTTCAGGTTTCAGATTCAGGTCTTTAAGTCATGTTGAGTTTATTTTTGGATATGGTGTAAGAGAATAGTCCAGTTTCATTATTTTGCATGTGGCTGTCCAGTTTTCCCAACACCATTTGTTGAAGAGACAGTCTTCTTTTTTTTTTTTTTTATTGTATATTCTTGCCTCCTTTGTCAAAGATTAATTGACAACATAAGTGTGGGTTTATTTCCAGGCTTTCTATTCTGCTCCATTGCTCTATGGGTCTGTTTTTGTGCCAATACCACACAGTTTTGATTCCTACAGCTTTGTAGTATTTCTTGAAATCTGCCTCCAGCTTTGTTCTCCTTTCTCAAGGTTGCTTTGGCTGTTCAGGGTCTTTAGGGGTTCCCTACAAATTTTAGTATTATTTGTTCTGTAAAAAATGCTGCTGATGTTTTGTTAGGGATTGCCATGCATAGCCCATATTGGACTTTGTTTTGATTTGTACATTTTAAAAAACAAAGTATAGCAATAGGCATTCAAAAATAATGATGATGATGACAGATGTGTTTGTATCAACTTTTAAGTTTACAAAGTACTTCTGTGACTTGTTTTCCCAGTTTTTAAAACAGCCTTTTTAATAGATTGTTCTATTTCTTATTCTGTTTGACAAGCCACTAGCTGAGAATTATAGAGGATAAATAACCTTGCCCAATTATACAGCTAGAAAGTTTTAAAAACAGAATGTAATACTCTGATTCACTAATTCATTCATCATAGTTTATTGAGCTTCTAAGGGTACACAAAGCTCTGTGTTAAGTACTCAGTTGTGAGTGGGAAAAAAAAAAGCAGGAATCAAGGGAGGAATAAAAGAAGAGTAAAGAAAATAGGAAGGAAGGAAAGAAAGGTAATCTATTTTTGAAACTCTCTAAAGCTCTTGCTTTATCTTATTGAAATGTTTCTCAATAGTGTGTGTAAATTAGCTTTCATATACTTACCAGTTAATTTATTCTTGTAAGTAAATTATTGATTTCCTCAATAATTGTTGAATAAATTCTTCACAGAGAAGATTATAGCTGAATTTACTCTTGGGGAGCTTGAGCTATTAAGATACTAGATATGTAGATAGAGATCACAGAATCATTGAAAATTGGTGCAGAATTCTATCAGAAAACAGGGCTCCAAACTCGAGGACATTGTATACAACAGTGCAGAATACACAGGCTTGCTCTAGTCTGGAGTAGGGTGGATGCGGAAGGGAAGTCTTTGTGAAGGAGTGGTTCTTGAGCTGAGATCGGGAGGCGAGGAAGGAATTAGGTGAAGAGCAGAGATGGGGAGGGGGATGTGCACTGTAGGAAGAAGAAACCCCATGTGCAGTGGCTGGTGTTTAAATGACACAG
Organism: Eumetopias jubatus; assembly: GCF_037043125.1. NCBI lineage: Eukaryota > Metazoa > Chordata > Mammalia > Carnivora > Otariidae > Eumetopias > Eumetopias jubatus. The sequence continues at coordinate 86,453,141 of NW_028274823.1, read as the reverse complement.
AAATCAAGCAGTGTGGCCCAAGACCGGGAAGTGAGGGGCCGCATAGGTAGTCATGTTAAGGATCTTGGTCTGGGCCATAAGAATGAGAGGTAGCCATGGACAGTTTAAACAGGGGTGTTAAATGACTGGGTTTGAATTTCTAATGATTGCTCTTCTTGAAGACCGGAGAACAGGGTCCATACTAGTCGACATGTACGTAATCTTTATAAAGCTGTTTCATCAGTTCACGCAAGAAATGATGGCTGCGTGGACAAGGGTACTTGCTGCTGAATAATTTTCATAAATATTTGAGAGGGAAAAGCATATTGGTAAAGTTTTAGAAATGAGAAGTACAGGGGAGAAAAGTATTAGAAATGAATCTGAGATCTCAATCCAATGTCACTGAACAGATAGACATGACTGAGAGGATGTTCTGGAACAGGATCCTTTTTGTGTCATTCGTTGGAGTAGGGAGTGGAGCAATGATCATGAGTTTTATTTCATATATGTTTTTACAGACTTTGAAAAATCTAAGTTCCAGGTTTCACATGTGTGGATTTGATTCACAGAGACGAGAACTGATGTGGAGACATGTGCTTGGTGGTCACATCCACAATGGCTGTAGTACTGGGCGTGGGTGAGATTTCCTGTGAAACAGTTAAAGGACCAGGAATAAGATTTCAGTTAATCAGGTGCCTGGGTGTCTCAGTTGGTTAAGCATCTGCCTTCGGCTCAGGTCATGATCTCAGGGTCCTGGGATGGAGTCTTGCATCGGGGTCCCTGCTCAACAGGTAGTCTGCATCTCCCTCTGCCTGTGTGCTCCCTCCCTCTCTGAAATAAATAATAAAATAAAATAAAATAAAATAAAATAAAATAAAATAAAACCTTTGCAAAACCAAAAATACTCTTACTATATGATCCAGAGATTGTACTCCTAAGTATTTGGCCATATGAGTTATCCAGGGGCCCCTGGGTGGCTCAGTTGGTTAAGCATCTGCCTTTGGCTCATGTCATGATCTTAGGGTCCTGGGATCGAGTCCCGCATCGGGCTCCCTGCTCAGCCGGTTCCTCCCCCCTGCTTGTGTGCCACTCTCTCTCTCTCTCTCTCAAATAAATAAAATCTTAAAAAAAAAAAAAAAAAACATTTCAGTTAGTAAAAGAATAGGATGAACCTGCTGAGGAAAATGAATAGTAGGGCTCAGAGACACAGGAAGGAAAAAAAAAAATTGTAGTGTCTGAAAAGGTGAGAGTTTCACGATAAAGCAAGTGTGTTGTCAGAAATGCAGTGCTGAGGGGTGATGGATGGGGAAAAACCCAAAGACCATTACATGGAGTTGTGTGGATGTCATGAAAGAGCTTCGGAAGCATTGCTTTGATGGCATTATGGGGGGAACTGCATAGAAGAAGGCGAGGGCAAGGCTGGGAAGGCAGGGCAGGTGGCACATGGAATCGTTCCCTCCTGATGTTGTTAGTCCCCCCTCCGAGCCCCTCACTAAACATGACCGCTGTGTCTGTGAATTACTAGGCATTAAAGGGAGACTCTGTTGGAGGTGGAGAAAACAAAAACGTTGGAGAAAATAATTAATATTTAGTATGTATTTGGTAGTCGAATAGCATTATACCAACTCAGGTATTCCTATACTAGATTATTAATACGTTACAGTATTAGGGTCTTTTTCCCCCCCTTCAGTATCTTCTTGAACATCTGGCTGCAGCCTATTATGGATAAGTTAACTTGTGAAAATCCATTATGCGCTTCAAAATTAGTTCCGTAATTGTATTATCACTATAGAAGAATTGGCTACATTTCAGTATAAAATATAAATGGATCTGACTTTTCTCATTAATATTGGATGGTGCATGGTTTAATATTGAATTGAAGCAGAGCCCTGAGGTGGTTGTGAAAAGGACAATTTATAAATGTGAATTTAACCAGGGACTGATAAAATAAATCTTAGTTTTAGTTCTTCTAGGTGAATGTGGCTCACTAGACTCTATCTACTTATAAAGCATATTCAATTAAAAGTAGAACATCTTTATTACTGTGATAGAGAAATAATCAACATCTCCCTGTTTAATGTTGTTCAACAAATGTGGCTTATGGAGAATCAGCAATATCCTATCTTTTTTGCACATGTTCTAGCCTCTCTCTTTGTAAATAATTGACAGATGTTGAGATATATTCTTTTTTTTTAAAGATTTTATTTATTTATTTGAGAGAGAGAGAATGAGAGAGAAAGCACATGAGATGGGGGGAGGGTCAGAGGGAGAAGCAGACTCCCTGCCGAGCAGGGAGCCCGATGCAGGACTCCATCCCGGGACTCCAGGATCATGACCTGAGCCGAAGGCAGTCGCTTAACCAACTGAGCCATCCAGGCGCCCGAGATATATTCTTGAATCCTCATTTCTTTCAAAGGGGGCTTGATTGGCTTTATCCATGTCATGAAATTTCAAGACTATCAAATTGTTTACCTCTGTTAGTTCGGTTCACTTTGCTTATCTTTTATAGCAAATAAATTATATTGGTTGTCTTTGTTCTGAGAAGATAAATGTCTACCAGTAAACTCTCTTGCTTATTTTATGTGGAACCATAACAGGCTGTTGTATATTTATTGTGCTTGATTTTTTAGAAAACAGAACTTAAAAAGCACCTAACAAGTAACACCATCTCTTCCTAACTAAACAGTGGGTTTATTGTAGAAATTCAAAACTGTGGTTTTAAATAGAAAGAAAAGCAGCTGCTTTCCATTTTGTTTTAATAAGCCTAAAAGGCCTTGAGAATCAGGCGTGGTTATTCGTGGGCTCTGTCCTTGTTCCCTTCCCGTGGCTATCAATCTGCAAGCTAGGAGAAATGATGTCTCATCCAAGTGATGTTTTGTGAATTGCTTCCCCCCCCCCCGGCTTTAACCCCATTTCTAGTATGGGAGAAGAAAGACTGGTTATATAATTTCTGAGACCCAGTACAAAATGACAGGTTAGGACCTCTTGATCAAAAATTCTGAAGAATTTCAGGGCAGCAACAGCAGAGGATTAAACCAAGCGTGGTCCCCTTCTAAGTGCGGATCCTGGGCAACTGCACAGTTTGCCAATGAAATAAGCCTGATAATGAGACATCTGAACAGTACTGAGAAACCTAAGCCGGGATCTCAAGGTCCATTCCAAAGGAAATTGAATACAAAGCTTCCATATGTATCTCTTACAACACATTCCTCTCCAAAAGAAGTTCACCATTCTTATCCTCACCATGCTTTTCTGAACTTAAACATCTATATGATTTCCATGCATGTCTACTACATACATTCTTCCCCCAAGAGGTCCTCTTGGCATTGCACATCCATCAGATGATCTGTGGACCATCTGCTGATGAAACTCACTATTTTCAGAATATATTTTGTAGCTCCTTTTGAAGTAAGGCTCCCTTTCTGTGTTTTAGGGCCTTTTGTTTTAAACATCAAATAAGATGTTCACTATTTACCCTTTTGGGGCTTCAAAACCTAGACTTGCCCAAACTGTCTTTCATGAGTATTTTATCAAAACCCGTGGCCCACATCAGGTAGATGCTGGGAGTTTAACACTGCAGACTGAAATGAAGTTTGAGCATAAAAATGGAGTGTTCAATGGAGTATAAAATTGCAGTGGCCTGTTTTGGAGTGTGGGTTTGCCTCGGGCTCCGTGCCACTATCAGGAGAGCTCAGAGTCTGAGTTCTTCTCAGGTGCACAGGAATGGCAGACTCATGTCTGAGAAATCTTAGAGTGAAAAGAAAGCCACAATCCAAAACGCTCAAAACATCCTAAACCTCGGATTCAAATGTATTTTTAATTTGTCTCATCCATTTATTAATAAGCATCCTTTAAAAGTTTACAAATCTATACATTCAGATGGAAACATCCAAATTAGAAATCCTCTTTGATTCGGTCTCAACTAATTATCTTACTTGTTAAGCAGCTCTTTATTTAGGGGAGGCAGTCTTGTTGTTGATATGGGCGGGAATGATCATTGTCTTAACACATGAGGCTCCTTCAAAATGTGCAAATAACCAGATCTGAAAGACAAAATGATATATTGGTTAGTGATTGATTGAAGCTTTAAATTAATAAATATATGAACTTTCCAGCCACAACTGTTTTAGGTTTTGACTCTGCTTTTGGTTTTGTTTATGCTTTTAATTTCCATCCCCACCAAGAGCAATGACAAAACAGTAATCTATTCTGTTCCATTCCAGTGAAGTAGCAAAGCTGTACACAAAGATCAATAACAATGCTTGTTAAGGGCAATCTCAACAATATATTAACTGATCTACTCTTATCTATTGGCTGCATTGATACTTATTTATGATATATGTTTTTCACCATTTAAATAACACAATGGTGTTTTTAAAATTGAGTTACTGCTCTATAGGTTATATTTAGAACACGGTTACTTCCAGACGGTACCTAGTCCTAACGGCTGTAATAATGAATAGCAGTAGTAAACAAACCCAAGATGTTGGCAAAGAAGATCAGAAGTGATATATTTTGAGAAGCTGCGCTCTCTAAGAAATGGTAATTTGTCCTCTAATGAACATTTTATGAGGTGGAGTCTCATCACTTAGCCGACTTTGAGACCACGATAGCCTTCCTAATTACTCTGTTAATGTTGGCAGCGTAATGGAGATGGTGCTTGTAGGCACAGACAAAGTCAGAAGATAATTACTCTAGTTCTTGAGTAGAGTGAAAAAAAAATCATCTCAGAAATACCCTGTGACAAGCTCCACATTGTAGCGCGTCTTGAAAAGTAAACTAGGATCATTAACTGTTTTTAGCAATCTGTTATTATACTAGCTTTTTGTTTCCAACAAAGCAGGTCAAATTATCACAGTAGTGTGCAGGTTCTTAAATGCCCTCTGTGAGATATTTCAGAATGAATGGATATCCAGAAAGAAAGATACATTTACTAGAATATAGGTGTGTCTAGTATATAAAATGCCTACCTTGCCCAAACTGAAAAATGTGCGTAGTTAGAGATCCACATTTTGGAACAATCTCTCTTGTTCAAAATATAACACATCATAGGGCTATTTTTCAAAGGACTTTTTCCAGTGCAGCTAGTATCTTATACTAATAGATTATAAGCTACTTAAATTAAGACAGACTGGGTTGCAAAGGAACTTATATTGGAGTTTTTAGATTTCTTGCTTATTGATGGCCAACCTAGAATCAAGACCATGTCAAACTGGAAAATATCAAGAATATCAGGGAAAATGTAGGTAAGGGTTAGTAGGATAGATGACATGCTCTGATTCTCCAAACTGAAAAAAAAAAGTATCTGGATAAAATATTTTAAAAACACATTTTTAAAAACAAATCTGTGAGCTAATAAATAAAATGAAGGAATCTGCAAATCCTCCAAAGAAAGTAGAATGAGGAACACTCAAATAAGGGAGCTCTAAAGTCAGCCCTCTTCCTGAAGGATTCTTCCAAACCTTCAGATCTGGCACCCCTGCTTTGAGAGCCCTGGGGATGTTAGAAGTAAGGCCTAGCTAGGCTCTTCCCAGTCTGGGCAGTTGAGAGGAGGCTCCTAAATAGGGTTAGGGAAACAAAGAGCTATAGATATGGAAGAGTGAAAAAGAAATGCGTCCCGCTCCACACAGAAATAGAGAATGCAGTGCTGGTCTTCACAGTGGGGCTTGATGGAGGAAATGTAAGTTTATCCTGAAAATTCAGAATCACAAGGCAGCCCATAAGCAGACTCCCAGTCGTGATATTCTGTATTCTGGTAAAAAAAATCAGGCAGGCACATAATTTCACATGTACGCTGGCTGATGAAGTCCTCATTTGTCTGATAGAAGCAAATCAAAAGTATCTATGTATGGGGAGGGGGTGGGGGGATGGGTTAGCCTGGTGATGGGTATTAAAGAGGGCACGTTCTGTGTGGAGCCCTGGGTGTTATGCACAAACAAGGAATCATGGAACACTACATCAAAAACTAATGATGTAATGTATGGTGATTAACATAACAATAAAAATTATTTAAAAAACTAATGATGTAATGTATGGTGATTAACATAAGAATAAAAAATGTAAAGGAAAAAAAAGTATCTATGTATGAATTCAACTTTAGCCCAAGATTAAAATTGCCATAGAAAAACTGCAGTTGACATTCCACAATTTAGAGTGAAACCATAGAAAATTAAGAAAATAAAGCACTCTGAGTGAATAATAGATATAACAAAAAAAGACCCACAGGTTTAATACATTAGAAAATGTTGGTAGAAAACAAAGTAACAATGACATAAATATGAATGAGAAGCTAGCAAATGTTAGTAGAGAGCAAGACAGCATAATGACAAAGCAAATTAAAAAAACATTCTTAAAATTACAAAAATAATACAAACAAAAAATTCAGGGGACACATTAAGCAGCAAATTAGCTAAAAGAACAGGAGATAGAGCCAGAAACTGGTAAGAATGTGTGTTTTATTTTTAATTTGCTTTATCATTTATGGAGAATATAAAATGTCACCACATAAGAATTATGGAAGAGACCTCAAAAAGTCATGTTCAAAGAGAGTTGACTTTTTTTTTAAATTTGATTTTTTAAGTAACAGGAAATGGGGAAGAGGCAATATAATTTTCCCTGAATTGTTGAAAGTTGAAAGATATATTTAGATCTGTCCACCAAATCATGCAGATTTATAAATTTTATGTAACAATGTTGCATTTGTCTGAATATAATAAACAACACAGCCTCAAAAATATAAAGCAAGAATTTCCAAAAGTACAAGAATTTGTGGGAGATTTTATTGCATATCCCTTTTTTAAAAGTTGAGAGACCATGTGACATTTAGGAAATTTACCCTAGTACTGCTATAGGGGGGACTCATACCTTCTCTCCCTCCCCCTTTGCCTCTCCTCCCACTCACGCTCCCTCTCTCTCTAAAATAAATAAAATCTTTAAAAAAGATAATATAGAACAGCAGAGTAACTCCCAAAATATAAATGCATAAATAATACCTATAAAAACCAAATGAGGAAATGAATATTAAAGTTATAGTAGAGATAATTATTGCAGATGTTGAAGGAGGTTTTTGCAAGTGATTAAAATTTCAGGAAAAATCTAGAAATATGAATTGTACCAAAGAGAGAAGGCACAAATAAATTATAGTAGAAATGAAAATGAGTATATAGCCAAAGATCCTAAAAAAATTAGTGATTATTATGAAAAACATTATTTCAATATATTGAAAAATATGGATTCCTAGAAAAATACAATTTGCCTAACTAAAGCAAAAGAAACCTGTATTCTTTTTTTGTTTTGTTTTTTAATTCCAGCAGAGTTAACATACAGTGTTACGTTGCTTCCAGGTGTACAGTATAGTGTTTCTTCTTTAACAGCTAAGGATAGTAGTCAAGTCTTTCCTACAAGACAATGTCAGGACTAGAAACCTTTGCAGACCAATTATATATATTATATTTATATATATGAAAATCTGCCTGCAAATTATATATTGATATAATATATATGTTTATTATACACATTTAATATATATTTATGTATATACAAAAGGAAATAGTCCAGTGATGCAGCAAATAATCCTGAGAATACTAAAATAATGAATTTTTTCTGACATGCTTTATGAGGCAAACATAAACTTAATAAATTATCAAACAAATTTAGTGCAAGAAACTAAAACTGCAGTCCTATTTGCAAAATTCCTAATGAGACTATAAACACATCGAATCCAGAAGTTTTAAAAATGCGTACTTGTATTTATTCCTAGAATGTAAAGTTGGTGTAGTTTTAGAAAATTGATTGAAGTAATACACTGCATTAAAAGAAGGGAGAGGAAAACATGATAAACGCAGTAAATTTGTAAAAGTTTTTGATTAATTTAAATACCCATTAATGATTTAAACCATATCAGCAAACTAAAAAAATTTTAAAGGTCATGTATTCCCAAATACAAAATCATTTTAATAATACCATACTTAATGGTGACATGTTGAAAACATTCCTTCACAATCCAGAATAAATCAAGGATGCCCACTCTCACTACTTCTACTTTATGCTTTACTTGAGAATTTTACGAGTTTGTAAAAAAAAATGTAAATTTTGTAAAGCAAGAAATTACACTTTCATTACTTGCATGTTGTGCAGAAAGCCCAGAAGAATCCAGAAGCAGGGGTTTAGAAATAACGTGTTTTGGTAGGTTACTGGATGCAAAATCAGTTCATAAAAACCTTGATGGTTGTTTTTTTGTTTTTGTTTTTACCAGCTACAGTTAGAATTTATACTTAAATAGGTATCACGTAACACAGCAAAAATACTATGATGTGCCTAGGAATAAACATCATTTATGAAAAATTACAAACCTTCCTTGAACAACCAAAGACGTAAGTATTTATGCTCATACACATAATTGTGGGGTGAAATAAATAAATATATGTTATAATATTAGAGATTATAAAGATTTATTATAAAGAAAGAATATATCTAAGTGAAATTATAGGTATCGATAAAAATTTCAGTAGAAAGAATGTAATGCACAGAAAAAAACACTCACAAAAATTGATGAATAGAGCTTGGGTATAGATCAGAGGCAAGAATAGTGTGCTGGGATGAAAAAGAAATCGCTTTCATGTGGCCTAGCAATAGTAATGGGGGAGACAGGGCTGCAGCACGTCTGGGGCGCCTGGCGGGCCCAGCGGCTAGAGCGTGGGGGCTCTCGATCTTGGGGTCATGAGTTCAAGTCCCACACTGGGTGTAGAACTTACTAAAAAAAAAAAAGCCCTGTAGCACATCTAGAGGACACTATAGAAGGACATATTAACATATTTAAAACATGATATTGGGACAGATAAAGAGAGCACAAACTATCCATGGTATAATTGACCATTGCAATAGCATTAGCTTTGAGAACTTCTAATTGTCAAGAGACACTAAAATGAAAGTGAAAACCTAAGTCCTAAGTAGGGAGAAGGTATTTGAAAGTAACATCCAGAATATACAAATGTTATGCATTAAACAATTTGATAAATACCGCTAACCAAATAAAAAAGTTGGTCAAGAAGATGTTATCAGGAACTTCTTGGAAGGACCCAGAATGCAATAGAATGGCTAAGGATTAACTTAAAGAACACCAATAATTCGATAGAAATATTCTTTAAAAAAGTGGGAGCAGAAGAAAGATTGCATATTTTTTAAGTAGGTTATAGAAACACAGGTTAGAAAGAAGCTGCCGGCACACTCTGCCTCACAGGTGAGTGAGGTTACCTGGACAAAGGCAAGGGAGGACTGAACGTATTCCTGCTGGTCACGGCATCAGTAAGATCCAGGAGTCGCAGGTTGGTGCCAGGAATCTAGGATAATGGGACCGCTGACACTTCCTACTGAACTCAATTCCCACCAGGAAGGATATTTAGACAAATTAGAGTCCAGTGTGAGAGTGAGAACATCTGTCATTTCCTCTTGAATTAAATGTATAGGGAAAGTGTCTAGAGCAGGTTTTCTTTCTACTTAGTTTTAGTGAAGGAAAGTCCACTCTTTAGGCAGAGTGTTGTCAGGTGTTCTGCCAATTTCATGCATCACGAACATCTGCAGTCTGTATTCTTGGATCCTATTAGGGTCCTTTAAATCACCATTACTGGGGAAGGGACCTATGTGAGATGTGGAGGCAAGTTGAGATTTCAGCACCTGTCGTGGTTGGTTACAAACTCAAGTTATGGCTCAGTAGACGTGCCTAGTAGATGTTCTTGGAAGTTTTCTCACAAAAAGAAATTTCTAGGTAATTCCACATAACTCGGACTGTCTGTAAATGCACATACACATATTGTGTATTATGTGTGTATCGATTTATGTGAGTGTGTTACCTTTTGCAGTGAACTAATTCACTACTGAGCCTAGATTCCTCTACTTCCTGCATCCCCGCTTCAAAGTGTGTGCGAATTTTCTAAAAATAGAATAGGTTGTATGCTTATTAGTGACATTTTCTTTTCATTCTTTCTTTTCTCCTGCATAAGAACACATGCTTCTCTTTGCAGGAGTGGGTTAACTTCTCCACATCTCTGGTAAATGATGATTGGGTGACTGGGACATAGGCAAGTTCTAACTGGGAGCCTGTATTTACATACATTTCCCTTTGCCAGGCAGCGATGATAACTTAGTGGGTATAAAGTAATTTGTCTTGTCACACACACACCTTCTTGTTCGTGGACTTCGTCATGATTCTACCAGTCACCCGGGCTCGCACCTTTATAGATGGGTCGACAAAGCATCTTTAATTACCTCCTGATTGCCTCCTATATGAAGACACTTGGCAAATCAAATGGAGCCAGCATTAATAAATGACCATTGTCTGAACACAGTCTAATTCAAAGGTTGTTATTTCTTCATTTTTCCTTCTTTGCTATGGATGTAGTGTTGTAATAGAAATGGCACTTTTTTTTTGAATGATGTAGCCCAGGTTTTGAATCTTTGATCCACCACTTACCAGCTATGTAAACAAAAATCAATTTATTGTTTCATTTTAGCGTAATTTTCTTAATTGAAAAAATGAGTGTTAAATACTACTGAACCCTAGATAGAAAAGAACTTATATAATGTGCTATGTGCAAAATATCTGAACATTATTTTACAGTTTTCCACTGAACATCAGAAACAGTATCACCAGGCACTGTGCAGTGTTCTGCTTAGGACTTTAAACATGAACAACAAGATTTCGGGATGCCTGCGTGGCAGCAGCGGTTCGCTCAGGTCATGATCCCAGGGTCCTGGGATCCAGGGGAGTCTGCTTCTCCCTCTGCCGCTCCCCCTGCTTGTGCTCTCTCTCTCTGTCTCTCTGACAAATAAATCAATAAAATCTTAAAACAAACAAACAAAAAACCCAAGATTTCTCTCCAGTGTTCACGGCTACATAATCTAATAGGAGAGACAGAACTACAGCAGACGGTTTTAAGAGAGTTTTGTTAAGTACTGTGATGAAGACATGTTTGGAGTATCTCGGGAGTATCTAAGGGAATTAAATCTTGCCGAGTCTGTTGTGTCAGCAACTGTGAGGAGGGGGGAATGGCCAGCAGGACCGTCCATTCAAGGCCAGAGGTGGGGGAGTATAAAAATTACTTTTTCTTAATGCTGTTGTCCACCCAACCTCATCCTGCCTTGTGACGTTGAGTTTGAATTCTTGTCTGAAACACACAGGGAAAAAATTCTTGTTTGAAAACATGAAAGGCAGCATAAGAATTTTTAAGATGTCTGTTTCAACTTAACCACATTCAAAGAAAATGATCTCTGAGCGGTTTTGTTTTCGCCCGTTGTTGTCCTCTTGGCTGACAGATTGAAAGATTACAAAACAAAACCAAACCACTTAGTATATGTGCTGCCGAAGTGAGCACCAAAACAAAACCATTTAATTGGTCCTCTTAACTGACATGAGCTTTGGGATACTTGTTCATGTCTCTTACATGTTACTTTTGTGGAAGGAATGATACAGAAGAAGCACAGAGGCGTATTCATTTCCTCAAATTCATAGCTGATGCCTGTTCTCTGTTCTCAGATAGTGGATATCGTTACCCCCTAATAGGATGAGATGCAGTCCTGATAATGCAACTGCCTCCAAGATTTCATGAGCTACATAAAGTGGAATCGATTCTGCATACCACTCCTGTCAAAACCACTCTTGTGGAAATAATGGGTTTTCATTGGTGTTTTCTTTTAGAAATTTTTAAAACATAAAATACTTAGTTCCTACTTGCAAACTTAGTGAACGGAAAGCTTGCAACTCTTGTGGAACAGGTGTTTTGTGGGATGCAGGAGGATGGGTCTTAGGAAGTTGCATGGAGGTGAGAGAGTCTGAGCATTAGAGGAAAGTTGCATAGTTGAGGGGATGAGTGAGGGGAGCAGAAGCACAGAGACAGGTTTCCCTCATGTGTGGGGAAGTAGGAAAATGCATGTGCCTATGAGACCAGGGGTGATCGCTGCTTCAACCTGCCTGATCCTTGCAGTCGACCTATTTTCTTCGTGGCTGTCCCCATATTTACTTAAAACTGCCAAGACTATAAAGTACAAATTGTGTGTATCCTCAGCCTTCCTCCCAATTAAATGTGAAAATACCTGCCAGCAAAATGGAAAAATTATTCTAAACACCTTTATAGTGCTTCTTCTTTTCTTTGAAGAATAATTGGCATACAATAATGCATTAATTTCAGGTGTACAGCACAGTGATTTGATATTTATGTACATTACAAAATAGTCACCACACTAAATCTCATTACCACCTTTCTCCATACAAAACTGTTTTATTGACTATATTTCCTATGCTGCACTTTCCATACCCATGCCTCAACCATATCACAAATGCAAATCTGTACCTCTTCATTCCCCCACCCACCTCCCCCCTGGCGACCATCAGTTTGTTCCCTGTATCTTGGAGTCTATTTCTGTTTTGTTTTATTTTGTTTGCCACGGTTATTATTTTTTAGATTTTGTTATTCCATTTCTGTTATTGTTTTTTAGATTCCACATGTAAGTGAAATCACTGTATTTATCTTTCTCTGTCTGACTTCTTTCACTTAGCATAATATTCTCTAGCTGCATCCGTGTTGTCACAAATGGCAAAATTTCATTATTCTTTATGGCTAAGTAATATTCCATCGTGTGTGTATAAATATATATATAACATACAAATAAACATATAATAAATATATAAATATATTTTATATATAAATATAAAATTTATATATAATATATAATAAAATTTATATATAAATATATAAATATTATATAAATACGTACACACACACACACTACTTCTTCCTTATCCATACATCCATTAATGGACATTCAGGTTGCTTCTGTATCTTGGCAATTTTAAATAATGGTGCAATGAACACAGTGGTATGTATGTCTTTTTGAATTAGTGTTTTCATTTTCTTTGGATAAGTACTTAGAAGTGGAATTACTAGATATGTGTTTCTATTTTTAATGTTTTTAAAAGATTTATTTTTTAAGATTTTTTTCAAGGATTTATTTCTTTATTTGAAAGAGGGAGACATAGAGCACAAGCAGGGGCAGAGGCAGAGGGAGAAGCAGACTCCCTGTTGAGCAGGAAGCCGGATGTGGGGCTCAATCCCAGGACCCTGAGATGATGACCTGAGCTGACGGCAGGCACTTAACCTTCTGAGCCGCCCAGGCGCCCCCGTTTATTTATTTTAGAGAAAGGGCACATAAGCGAGAGAAGTGGAGGGAGAGATAGAGAGAGATTCCGAAGCCAACTCCACGGTGGAGTCTGACGCACGGCTCGGTCTCATGACCCTGAGACCAAGACCTGAGCCAACAACCAAGAGTTGGATGCTTAACTAACCGCACCACCCGGGCACCCCTATATTTTTAACTTTTTGAGGAACCTCTGTATTGTTTCCCATAGTGGCTGCACCAGTGAATTTAGTTATTTTGACTGGCTGGTGATACTGTTAAATATATCTATGGAAAAAAACACTTCATTCTCGGACATATCTCTCCATTCTTATTCTGTTCATTAATTTAATTATTCATCAAATAACTGAATGCTAGACACTGGTTTGAGATTTACTTGCATTATGTCATTGGAGTCTCATTTTACCTTTTCCTGTGTGTGTCGGTTGCCCTAATTCAGAGAGAGGAAACCTATCCCAAGTCCATGGGACTAAGAAGAGAGAGACTTTAATTTAGGTCTCTGATTCCAAAGTAAATAGCCACTGGTCTCTTGCTTCCTATGTACCTGTTCCCACTTAGTCATCTGGCAAATACCGTCCGATTGGATGGAAGATTAGAGCAATAGATTAATTCATTAATAAATCTTGAGTGCTCACAACAAATGAGGACCTGTTACTCTGGTTATGGAGATGATGAAAGGGCTTTTATACAGTTTATGATAACGTTTTTGAAATGATTGCGAAGGAAGAGCTAGAATCTACGCTAGAAGAGGAGATGGAAGACTTCCCCACTTTTGGAGACTCCCAGAGTGACTCTGATACGGTAGTCCATCCTTTCTATGCCTACTGGCAGAGTTTCTGCACTCAGAAGAACTTTGCTTGGAAGGAAGAATATGATACATGACAAGCTTCAAACCGCTGGGGAAAAGAGCCATGGAAAAAGGAAAAAAGATTCGCGACAAAGCAAGGAAGGAGAAGGACGAGATTGTGCGCCAGCTGGTCGCCTTCATCCGTAAGAGAGACAGAAGAGTGCGGGCACATCGGAAGCTCGTGGAGAAACAGAACGCCGAGAAGGCCAGGAAGGCAGAGGAGATGAGGCGGCTGCAGAAGCTGAAGCAGGCCAAACTGGCCGAGCAGTACAAGGAAGAGAGCTGGGTGACCGTGGCCGACCTGAGAAGGAGCTCAAGGAGATGGAGGTGCACTAGGAGAAGGAGTTGGGAGATGGATTAGATGAAGATGAGACAGGGGAATCTGAGCTCACAGATGCACATGGTGGTAAAGACAGTGATGCGGCTGAGGATGCTGAGCTGTACGATGACCTTTACTGCCCAGCACGTGACAAATCTTTCAAGACGGAAAAGGCCATGAGGAATCATGAAAAATCAAAGAAGCATCGGGAAATGGTTGCCTTGTTAAAACAACAGAGGAGGAGGAGGAAGACAATTTTTCAGGACCTCAAACTGATGAAAATCCACTGAATGCCAATTCTGAGGAAGAAGTAGAAGATGCACCAAAACAAAAGCTTTCCAAAAAGCAGAAGAAAAAGAAACAGAAATCAGCATAGAATTATGATGATAATTTCAATGAAAATGGAACTGGAGAAGAAGTAAAGGTTGAATCAGAAGATAACCAATTTAAATCAAGACCGTGCCAAAGAATTGGATGGGAGTCCCCAAGAAAGTATCAGTGTCACTGAGACTGTCAAACTCTGATGATCCAAAAAGTGAAGCTAAGAATGCTCCTAAACCCAAAGGAGAGAAAGCCAAAGATATGAAAAAAATCTGTCAAAGTACCTGCTGAACCACAGAGAGTGAGTGATGTTCTTATCAGCTATGCAAACTGCCATAGTGAATTTCCATCCCGGAATAAACTTTTTGACCATCTGAAAGCCACAGGTCATGCAAGAGCACCTTCATCATGTTCTTTAAACAGGGTAACAAGTAGTCGAAGCAAGAAAGAGAAACGTAAAAACAGAAATTCTGCCAATGCTTTTCCTTTTTGATTGTCTCTAGATTTTGAAACCAAAAACTGAACTGAAGTCATCTAAAGAGTTAAAATTTTGGTGTTCTGCAATTTATTGCGTTGTGGAAGACTATTTTTATCTTGTAAAAACATTTTTTTGTTTAATATATATTTTTTAAACATTTCATTAGTGATTGAATTCTATTCTGCCATCTGAATTGACTTGAATGTCTCAAAACAGGTACATATTGTAAAGTATACATTCTTGATTTCTGTTGGCTCACATGGACAGAAATGTACAGGGAGAATTAAATTATTTTAACATATAAAAATTGATGGTGTTAGGGCAGTGTACAAAACTAAAATCCTGCCTCTAATGAAAATAACTTTCTAGATACATAGAAACATATCCTTTAAGTGCTTTATTGACCATCTACCTGGTTGGTTAGATATTTCAGAGTAGATACAATGCGTTTCACTCCTGATTCCCTACTTTCTGACTCAGTGATTATTTAATGAATCAGTATTGAACTAGGCATGTCGATATATAATGTGGTGCTTAAAAGGGCAGTGATGTGTCATATTGCCTAGGCTTGAATCCTGGAGAAATGACTTTTTTCCCCCCACAAGTAATGTATTTTCTCTGTAGTCAGTCTCACCATCGTAAAATAATGTAAGAATAGTGTCAACCTATAGGTTTTAATAATATCTGTATGAATGGGCACATTGGAAGTCCTTAGAGGAGTTATTGGAGCAGAGCGAGTTCTCGGTTAATGTCACCCAGGAATCATGGGCTGCTATGACGTGATGTAGAGAACACAGGGCTTGGAATCAGAACTGAGCCTCTACCTTTTCTTCATCATGGCTGTCGGCTTCTCTGAACCCAGGTTTTTATAGCGACATAAATATAAAATTGTCATTCTGTTCTTGAGAAGAATTTTATTGTGAGGATTAAGTGCCACATGAAGGAGTCATTCATTCAAGAACTATTGTATAGCAAATATGGTAAGTGATAATTACTGTCTTACTTGGCTGGAAATAGGAACAAAAAAGACATAGGTGTGTGTTCATGGAATTTACAGTGAAAAGTTAATTCATTGTTATGGATGTTTTCTCCTTTATTTAGATATAGAGATTTATAAAGATTTCATCTTCAGCGATAATGTTTGTGGACCATCAGGTTACCCCAGAGGTATTCCTATTCAGTAGGAGAAAAGCTGTTTTTTGGTGTATCAGACCTGGATGAGATGAAATATTTAAAGAGTGACTTGTGTAGCCAGGAATAGCATGAGATGGGTTCATATTTGGGATTATCAGGGTGGGAACTAAGTATTTTTTCTAGTACCATAACTAAATCACAAAGATTTTTCTTTCTATATTGACAATCCTAAATAATTGTTTTTTTAAAATTTGAAGTTTTACATAAACCTTGTTTGTCATATCTCTCAGACTGCTTTAAATTATTTTAATAACCCATCTAAGGATTTGTCTTCAGAGGTTAAATATATATATATATCATATATCGTTTTCCCAACAGTGAAATTGAATTTGTAGGAGAAACTGTGCAGAAACCAGAAATGATCTGATTTTGGCTTTGACTTTCTGTAGATCAAATTTTCTTTTGCTGCCAATGCAATGAAAAATGACCTTTAATCAGTGACTTCTAACAAGTGATGCAGGCAGGCTGGGTCTGAGGACCCAGAGGGGTCCCACAGGATCAGCCAAGAGGGTCCCTGGCTATGTGCAGGATAGAAATCAACTGCAATCCAGGAAGGAGTGAGAATAGAGTTTATCAAAGGTATAGAGAGACAGCAGGTACAGACAGAGTGTTTGGGAGGCTGAGGAAGGGAGAGAGAGTCTTGCCTTTGCTCTCAGGGCCTGGGAATTTTATTGAGGATTGTGGTCTGGTGTATGTGTCCTCGCAGGCATCCAGGGACCGGTTAGAACAAGGACAGGTGTCCAGGTGTCTTCCCTAAGTCACTCATTCCTTGGAGCCAGGGGTCTTGGAGCTGAGATGTCTAGCATCGGTGGCCTGGATTATGCACATGTTGGTTAGGTCTGGTCACTCCTTGGATGTTATCTGTTGTGCTGGAAGACTCTGAGGAAATCATTACCTCCTTGTCCCTTACAAGGAGGACATACATTATTTGTAGTATGAGGCATGTGTAAGGTGGGAGTGTAGGTCCTAGCAAAAACAGAAAACAAGAAAAGGAGCCAAAAGCGGAATTTTATGGAATTTTTAAATGTCCCTATCTCACAAGTAATGAGATAACATACACATACTTTTTGGATATCAGTTTAAAATTTACTTATTTTTAATATAATTTACAAAAACTTATAATTCATCTCGGCTTTGATGTTTCAAGGACAGAAATTTCTAGGCTTGTTAAAAGTTTTAAAATTATAAGTAGTCTAAGCCATTTCGGGAAACTACTAGGAATAATTCTCTCTTAAGATCACGATCCTTGCTGGCCCATTTCCTCCAAACTTAGCTAAGTATCAGTGGTGTATTTGTGAAACAGTGTGCTGATGAACACACTCACATTTGAATACTGGCTTCCACAGATGCTATGACCAAATGCCTACAAAAAGGTGGGTGTAACATGGTGATTCTCGGGGTATCAGCGGCTGTCCAAGGGGGACACTGGATGTTTTCACAGTAAGTAGGCTTTTTAACACCCACAAGCAACAGTATGAGGCTGGTGATGCATGCAGCCTGCACCCAGACATCTTACGCCCATTTATCTCGATGTTCACAACTTCATCCTTCAGTGGTGGGATGCCATTGTGACCAAAAGTTAGCCTTGAAACAGTAGTAGGCTTAGTATGGAAGGCTGAGAGAAGCTGGGGCATTCTGATTCATACCAATTGCATTTCATGTGTCATAACCATGAATCTGGCAAGGCCTTATCGGGGCATATGTTGAATTAATTGGGCTGCCTCATGCTGCTTAATTAAAGCCTGAGGAATTGTGATTAGTTGCACGGAAGGAATGGCATAGCTGGGTATACTGTGCTTTTTCTTGTTTCTTAACCACCTAAAGATTTCATCTTTAGCAATACTGTTTGTGAAGCATCAGGTTACCCCAGAGGTATCCCTATTCAGTAGGAGAAAAGCTAACAAGCCCAAAGGATTTTACCATGAATCTGTTCATTAGACAAGACACAGTTCACACATCAGTTGCAATGTGGATTTCAGCCCAAACTTCCTACAGAGATCGAAGCAGAGGCATTTGTCTTTCCACATGGTGCATTACATTTTGAGACTTGAAGCCCAGTACTTAAAAAGATTTTGTTTATCTGTCCTTTCTGTAACATTTTAAAAGCCTTACAGGTCGGATGGATCCAAGTTAACTTGTTAAATGCAAATATGGCATATGTCATTTGTATTTAAATGACTTTAACATCCTGCAGTATTACCTAGAGGTTTGCCTTCCAAATGGGTATGAAGAATATTTTAATGAAGTCAGCTACAAGTAAAAACTAATCTTAAGAGACTGTATAAATTGGCTTAATGCACTAAACTCTATGGAAACATTGATTTATAAAAAGGGGGGGAGGAAAATCTTGTCTCACCAATCCATTAATGCTTTAAAATTCTGTTTCTTTTAGTCAAGCATGTTAGCCAGTAATTTCTTTTCAATTTTATTTCTTCTCCAGAATAATGTGGGGATCATTTCTTTGTTCACGAGGCGATCCCTTCTTTGCTTATGAGCCTCTCTCTCTCCCCTTTCTAGCCCTCCTTACCCCCATTCCTTCTCTGTCACCTTTGCTGACTTAGTGAGCAAATGGAAATAATCCGATTGCAACCCCTTAGTTTAGCCCCGTGGGAACACGGGCTCCTCTAAACCTGCACTGTTGGCAGCCTCTGGCTTCTCTTCAGATGTGGCCAAGGCACAACTGTGCCCCTGCTCTCCGGGTGAGCGTTGCTCCGTTTGTGCTTTGGACCTCATCGTGCTCCCACTCAGAAAGTTCGCGCCTGCCAGTATTTCTGAGCTTTCTAGCACCCTCCATTTCTCCCCTCCTCTTGGTGGATGGTTTGCATTGGCCTAAAAATAAGTACTAGTAACCATCTTTTAGAAATTGATTACCTCCCTCCTTAGCTCTGACGGAGCTCTTTTCTTCTTCCTAGCAACTTAGTAAAAAGGGTGTACACTTGCTGTCTCCCTGTCCTCAGGTCTCCTTCTGTCCCTGAGCTACTCCAGCCAGGCTTCTGCCCCCAGGGGGAATTAAGGTTGTGTAAGTGCCCGATTTGCCAAATCCAGTGACTGCCCCGCAGCCGTCACCTTATGCTGACCACGCCCTGTCCCTCCAGATGCTTTCCTAGCTTCTGACACACCTCTTTTCCTTTTCCCCTTCTGAGCCCAGGATTTGATTCTTGACCTTTCTCTTTTCTCTTCAGCATTGCTTGCTAGGATAGATGTTGTCGTACGTATTCAGGAGCTTCTATATGTTTATTATTTCTGTGCTCACAATCCAAATACGGACTGGTCTCCAGAGGTTCACATCCCTTGTTGCACTTCTTGGTTGATCTATCCTCTTGAATATTCAATAGTTATACCAAACTTACATTGTATCGTTATGCTAGATTTCCCCTTCCTGACCAAACCAAGCCTCACCTCACCAAGTCTTTCCAACCTAGTTGTTGCTGCATTATTCACCCAATTGTTTATCTCACAAATCGAGGACTTATGGGGAGCCTGGGTGGCTCAGTCGTTAAGTGTCTGCCTTCGGCTCAGGTCATGGTCCCAGGGTCCTGGGATCGAGCCCCGCATCGGGCTCCCTGCTCGGCAGGAAGCCTGCTTCTCCCTCTCCCACTCCCCCTGCTTGTGTTCCCTCTCTCGCTGTGTCTCTCTCTGTCAAATAAATAAATAAAATCTTAAAAAAAAAAAACAAAGAAAAAAAAAAACAAACCAAGGACTTAGAAATCATCTCTAATTCTTCTGTGTATTTCAGTCCCCACACCCTATTTATCTACCAGTCCCATACTGGATCTGCTTCTCAAACAGACCCCGAATCTAGCCATTGTACTTTTTTGGTCTTATAAACCGCTGAGGTTTAATCAGGGCCACTGTATACCATTGTTCATGTTGTACACAGCAGTTTTGATTTCCAGCCACCAGCATCTCTCACACAGATACTCCAGTAATTTTCCCTACTTCCCCATCTCTATTCCTACTCACGTAAACTGTTGCCTATGAAATACCAAAGGTGAGCCTTTCAAAACAAAGCAAACAAAAGGAACAGATTCTGTCATTACCATGCATAAAACCAAACAATGGCTGCTCGAAGTTTTAGGCTACATTTCTTACAAAATTTCACATGATCCCATGTCTTTCAGCGTCCACCTACCCCCTTGGACCTCATTTCATACCACTTGCCCGCTTATACCATATACCAGACTCCTGAAAATTTGGTAGTCCCTGATGAAGGGCTTTTATTTGCTATTTGCTCTACTGGAAATTAATGAGTCCTTCGCATTCAAATTCCTGCTCAAATGTCATTTCCTCCAAGAGATTCTTTATGTTAATATAATTAAAAATACCATTCCCATCCATGAATAGTTTTTGGTTTTTGTTTATTTTTTCATGTTCTCGTTGTTCCCAGTGGGTGGGAGTCTGCCTTGTGTGAACGGCGGTCTCGGTCCTTGGATCCCGCACCAGGGGATTTACCTGGGGGTCTGGGTTGTAATAAAGACAGCCAGAGGGAAGTGGCAAGGGCAAAGCAGTGTATCTCGAGGTGGGAGAGCCAGAGGGCTCCTGGGCGTGGAGCTGGCCCTAGGCTGCTGTGGGATTGGATATTATGGGGTCTCTCTGGGCTGGGAGGAGCTGTGACGGGCAGGGGGTTGGTCTCTAATGGAGGTGCTTCTGATCCTTTGGGAGACCCCTCCTGCAGATTGGAAGGGGGAGGTTTTGACCTTACAAGGTTTGTACCAGAACCGTCCTGTCAACCTTTCTCCACAGTCGGGGGCTGTACCCACCATGCACGTGCACTGTGATGAGTCTGGGGGATACCCTGGGACAGAGGTGGAAGGCAGAGCACCTGCGCCTACACCTGTCAACCCCGGGGTCTTGAAGCCATGAGGTCAGGATGTTGTGCCCCCAGCCTTCCGGCGTGTGATGCATTTATCACCAGCCCAGCCTCCAGCTCCTGTCCCTGCCACACCCCCTTCAAGGACTTCAAGGGACACGGGGCTCCTCCTCGGGCAGTTCATTCCACCGCTCTCCTCCAGCTTCCACCTAACACTACTTCTACATGGAATTCTAGGATTTCTTGGCCTGATTATGTACTGCTAATCCCCCCGGAATGTAAGCGCCCTGAGGGCAATGACCCCGCTCTCCTGCTCACCGCCACCCTCCTCCTCAGTTACGACTATTCAGGACACATCGTAGGCATTCGGACGCTAGGTGCTACGTCATTTTATGAACGGCCCTTTCCCCTCATTTTAGAATGTGATCCGGTTTCCCAGTCATTAAACAATTCTTTCTTCGGCCGTACTGTGTTAGTCTAACCCTCACTGTTTTTTTTTTTTTTTTTTTTGATGGCAAATGTTACTGCTCAGTTATATATTCGCTGTCTCCTTTTCCTTATCTCCCACCCCCCTCCTGATTCCCTTATGCACGGAAACGGGCACACACGTGCACGCACGCGCACGAACATTATATCAAGGGACGTTTATAAGGGTAGGGGATATAAAACTTTCTAAATTCTGATGTGAAGTTATAAAGTGACCATGGTTTTTCCCATGAAGCCCTATGGCATAATTTTTCCGATTCTTCTACTCTTGGTTTCATGGCAAACTTCACAATTACTTCAAAAATAATTTTTCTTGGTGCTCATGCTGTTGCATCCTCCTGGCTCTGTTTCCTCTGGGCCGGATATCTTTCAGTCTTATTAATTCTGTCCGTGCTCCCTTCCTGTGCTCACTGCCAAGCTGGCCACGCATGCAGGTGAGGCCTCAGGCTTCTGCCCCTGGCTCTCCCATGAGCACCAAGGCTGCACGCCTCCGTCCTTGTTGGTGCGGCTCACATGCAGCATCTCCCCCTGTGTCCTCATACCCCACCCCTGCATTTCTCGAAGCATTTCTTTACTGTCTGCACACGTCTCAGAAATCGAATCTTCCGGAATTGTGTGTTGAGAATGGTATTAGATTCTCTCTCTCCTCTTCTGCCCTTCCTTTGCCATCTGGTCCGCTCTGTGGCCCATTTATACTGAGACTTTGCTCTCTTCTCTCTACTAATACTACTCTGGCTGCAGTTTTCCATAAACTCATAATCTCTTTCTTCCTCAAACTCTGTGTAGAAACAAATCCAATTTTCTAAAATGCCGCAATTCTATCCCAATCCTTCCTGATAACCGATAGCAAATTCTGACGATGAACAGATTAAATCTAAGCCATTCCATCCTCAAGTTATCTCAAAATCCAGTTATATTTTACCTCTCCAAGTGGGACGGCTAGCTTTCTGGGGCGTATTGCAGGCAACACAATGAATCGGGTCGCTTCAAGCTCTCTAGCTCAATTTCTCTGGTGGGTACCCAGGGCATGAGATGTAGGATGGGCTACACTGTTTCTAAAACAACTTGAATTTGCAATTTTATTATTCACAGTGTTCTTGATATAGCAAGATTAAAATCTAGAAATATCATTTATTTTTTGCACAAGCCTATCAAGAGTGTCCCATAAACTTCACAAAGCTTTCCCTATTTATGAAAAGTCACAGAACCAGTTCGGTTCTCTTTATCATGTATTACGACATATAATTATTTCCTCATATATTGTTTTTTTTTTTGTTGGTTTGTTTCTGTATGTAATACATTTTTCCAAAAGATACTTTGAGAAGAGATCTTCTTTGATACTTTGCTATATGCCTGGTGTTGACCAAGTAGCAGAGGATTATAAACCTCTGTTCAGTTGAACTGCTTCTCTTTGCCTTAAATCTGTAACTCACCATCCACTGACAGCTTGCTACTAGACAAGACACCTTGCCCTTACTACAAATGTTTCCAAATGATGCTATGGGTCCAGGCTCCCAGATGCTGCTGGAATTGGAGCCCTGAACTCTCTAAACCACAGTCCCTAGAAAAGAGCATCTTCCAAAACCCTCACTTAAAAGCGACATTCATTTTGTAACTATTACCACATATAAAATCAGGGGAAAGTGTTGATCCTTCCTGGAAAAACCTACCCTGGGAGGCACCATTTCTTGGTATGGGACATAACTACTGGTCCTGGAGCACCTATAAATAGATTTTTAAAGATTAATTTCAGTTAGGGAAACATTCCTATTTATTGAGTTTATGCATTTCTTTCATATATTGTAAAGTCTTAAAACTGTAATAAATACATTTTTGTGTATGCACTAACAAGCATGTTGCTTTCAAAGGAGAATCATGCATTAAATCAATGCTTAGATATTAAAAGTTTATAAAAAATGAAGACAGATAAAAGAAATTCAAACTAATTAGTATTTTGCATAATTTTCTGTCCAAATTACAAATTTTATTTCAAATTTAATATTCTTAGCTAATCACTGAAATAGCCTATTTTCATGGTTGACTACATTGCAATGTGCAATTTGCTTGACTTCAAATACATAATATACTGTTTGAGCCATTATGTACTTAACTCAGTGAACCAAATAGTGAAATGGTTTAATTTTTGCACATTCTACAAATGGAGCCACAGACTTTATTGATCAATCAGCATACTTTAGTGGTTCACTTTAATGTGCATTGCTGAATGAGCCATATACTTTACAAGAATAGCTTTATATGTTTCTGGGATTTAGCTGCAAACTCTCCTAGCCAAAAAAAAAAAAAAAAAAAAAATACCTTAGTGGTTCACTGGCAAAGCCTGATTTCTTGTTGTTACCTCTGACTTTACTGGTAAAGCTACATTCTCCATGTAACTCGATTCCTATATCAATTAGTAATTTGATGCAAATGAAATTATAGGCATGAATGAATTCAAGACTTAGGTAGTGACATTTTAGGAGACACGAGGGTCAAAATACATAGTTAAAAAAATGACAAGAGGGAATAGGTGTTACCCAGTTTGGCTGTTTGGAAAAGAAAATTATTTTTACCAATTGATTTGGGTGAATTCTAATTAAAAGCTCTCTCTCTCCTCCCACTCTCTCTGTGTCTCTCCCTTCCATTGAATTGTTTATAACACATTTAGATGCAGCCTACAAGTTAGATGAGTCTATAAATAATTGAAACTTCATGATAGTTGAAAATCAAACATCTGTCATGGTCCCAATATTTAGTGGCAAACATCCATTTGTTTTCAAATAGATTTCTTCCCTGTTTCACTGAATATTGGTTGAAATTATATACTTACTGAAAATTATGAAGGTCATTGGAAATTATGAAAAATAACTTATTGAAGATAATTATAAATTATTAGTAGGTCTCCTGACTTTGGTTTATAGAAAATTTTGATTTCTCAATAGATTCATTTTAACTAGTTTTAACAATATTTTAGAGATTTTTTTAGTGACTGAATTTCAGTAGTCTACTCATTTCTGTAGTTGTGTGTATCTGAGTGTGTGTGTGTTCCTTTGACTTTAAATTATTCTTCTTTTTCGATGGCTTTAACTGCTTCTGAAAATATAGGGAAAATTTTTCCCTCAAATGTTTAGGCTAAATTGCCATAGATTCTTATAGCTTTATATCCCTTGGTTCTTGGTTTTACTATCAGTCCAGTGATATTTTAGACTCCTCCATGTTACTTTTAAGAGCTAATTAATGTCCCTTTTTCTGAATTATTGTATTTTTAAAATTGTTTTTACCTACAAAAAGTATTTTTCTTTCTAATGAAAGAACTAAAGTTGTAGAAGTATATAAGTCCTAGTGTTAGGTGCAATATTTTATAAGTTTGAAAAATTAATGTAAATAAGAATTAAATATGATAAAAGAAAGAAGTAGGTGAATAGTCCTTTTTTTTTTCCAACCCCTTTTTCTCCAAAGGTAGAATTAAATCTAGGCAAAGAGATGTAGCAGTTGTTGATTTATTGAACAAAGAGTGTTCTGATGTGTTAATGCTTTTTGTTTGCGCTCCTTTTTGTGTTAGGTTGTAACATGTTTGTCTGGTAAAATACATCTTTGTTGGCATCTGGCTGTGTTGGGAATGTCACTGAAACTCTCTGTAACAGTCTCAACAATCCAAGGAGAGGAAATGTTGCCTAGTAGTTAGACTTTCTTTGTGGAACAAATATCATTTGGATGATTTCAGAAACAAAGTGAAAAAAATACATAGCAAATAAAAGTCTAGTTGTTTGTGAATGATCCTTGTTATCAAAAATATTGTTTTGAGAACTTCCTCTTTTTGTTGTTTTACTCAATGTATATGAGCAGAAATATACAAGTTCTTTCTGGGTAAAAGGCTTTTGTTTGTTTTTTGTTTTGGGTTTTGTTTTGTTTTTTGTTTTTTTTTTAGATTTATTTATTTATTTTAGACAGCGAGCACCCAAGTGGGAGGGACAGAGAGAGAGGGAGAGAGCATCTGAAGCAGACTCCGTGCTGAGTGAGGAGTCTGATGGGGGGCTTAATGCAGGTCTCAGTCTCATGACCTTGAGGTTACAACCTGAGCTGAAACCAACAGTCCACTGCTTAACCCATGGTGCCACCCACACACCCCAGTTTCTGGGTAAAAGTTTTAGAACCAGTACCAGACTTTCCTCTGCTTTAGCAAAGAAGTCTTGGAAGACAGACCTTTCCTTCACCTGTAATTCTTAATTAAAATTAATTTTCCAAATAAAAGTGGGGAAATCTGAACAAGATCTGTGGATTGCAGACATTGCTAGTACATTATCACTATAAGTTTTGCCAGTTTCTGTCATTGGGGGAAACAGGAGTCTATATTATTTTTTACAACTGCATGTGAATATTCGATTATCTCAATAAAATTATCCCAATAAAATAAAAATAAGATAACTTCAAACCTATGAATTATAAATATTGCCTAGTGAGCAATATGTACTTGTAACATTGGTAATTTAATGATATTTCTGATGTGCATAAGAACAGATCATGTAGCAAAATATGCCTGTAAGAATTTATGTAAATTTCTGAGGTCCTTTTGATATTTACATTTATTTTTTACAAGTGTCTGATTATAAATGATTTTAATAAGATTATTGTGCTTGTTCTAAGGAGAGTAAGAAAAATCTTTAAAATCCACACTCATTTTTTTC